>NC_051850.1:170999929-171624929 GCF_905115235.1 Hermetia illucens
CTCATAGAGTCTCCTTTATGTCGGCAAATCCCGTTGATGTGTAACGCCCCCAAAATTCTGATGCTCCGTAACCTAGACTAGAATCTTGATGTCAATATTCTGTTAGAAACCGGCGCCCAAATTATCAGAGGGCGCTTGATATAACTTTCAGCAACAGCCCGATAATGGATTAACGTTTATTACCGCGTTTATTAAGCTTCCTAGAGTACAAAACTGACTACACCAAGAAGGAGAGGAGTACTCTCCTGAGTCTTATCATATAACTTTGCTTAGGCCTAAAATATCCAATTTATATCGCCAAAATTCTCGATGTTGGAGAATAAAATTATCCTGGGGCCCTCGCAAGCTTTGTAAAGGAAAGTCCACATATTACAAAAACTAACTATAAATCGTTTTTGATACTCAAAGGTTGTAGGCGCAGTTGCCATAGCAAAAAAGATTTGAAGTTTGCAGATTGAATGGACGAAGTAAATACTTTCATATCAGAAAATTTATCTGTCGGAAACTCTGGTTTTTTTTTTGACAACTGACTTTACTCCCCCGAACGCCAGGTCGGGCAACCAAACAGGCTGATATTTCCAATCTACACATTCCAAAACCAATTCACACTAAAATACTTGTATCAATGTACAAGCAATTCAAGGAAAAAGAGCTTCAATCTCTACAAAACTGTCAGGAGTATCATACTGTCATCAGTGATAGCGAGAGACTCAATCTGGGGTATGCTCACATTTCCTCCTTTAACGTTGGACCACCAACAAATTACGAATCGTTGAGCTCCACTGGAAAAGGGGTGTGTGAGACCAAAGTTTGCCAAAATGCTATAAAACTAACAATGCCCTGCAAATCAGAAGTAAATATTCAGGACGACAAAGTGAGTATCCGTTAATGAGCAGCCAAACCCACAAAATGGAAATATGTCGTATCATTCATGTGGCTATAAACAAGATAAAAAATAAACAAAATAAATGATTATGTGACCCTTATCCCAATTTCTGCAACAATTCATTGACCCGGACTTCAAATTCCATCTTAAAAATATGGGGCCCTAAGGCAGCAAAAATAGAAAATAAAACGGTATAGCCGGAAAAGTATCTTTGTGCCTTGTGAAGTTCAATGGCTTATTGTTCTAGTTTTACCATTTCTTGTCATATTCTAAATATAAATAAATTCGCATTTTTAATTATAAGTCAATATTTAAGGGCATACTTCACTTCAGACCGCTTGGAAGCTTCGAAATCTCTTTAAAATCCAAATAAAATCAAAATAATAATAATACTTCTCCGAGTATTATCTAAAAGCTACGAATTGTGTTAATCAAATAATTTTAATCTTTTCCATACAAAAACAACCACCTTAATCGGAAAAATCTGAGTAACACAAAATCTACATAGAAAATATTGAAAAAAAGGGAAAATCAAGATTTACCTTTATCTTGGGAGATTTATTTTATGAGATATTTTCTATATTTAGCAATAGACAACAACACATGGGAAATGTTTTATATCATAAATCAATTGGGCGTACCTGACTAAAATACCAAGTAGTAGAGTAGGTCAGAAACTGACCATTCAGCAACATTGGTGAACCGGTTTCCGGACCTGCAGAAGATATATTGAAGATTATGTAAATTAGATACAAATTAAAGAATTTTAAACATCTATTGGTTGTTTGTATCTAAGCTTTAGATTCTAAACATCTAATTACGCTTATTTATGAAAATCTATAAATCACAGCCAAAGAATATTTGACCGTCCTATTGAAAGAGGTAAAAATTGACAATGAATTTCAATAGAATCTTTTTCGTATGATCAGTTAGGAATACATCCATTGAATGACAAATAGTAGTGTGGTACATAAGATATGTACAAATAGATCCATTTGCATCTAATTTGGATCGTAATGCATAAAGTTTTGAGATGAATTTTTATTTAAACTCTCAATTCAAAATTTTTTCAGTCATCTCTTCCATTTTCGTTTGGAATTCGCAGACAAAAAAATGCAAAACATTTATTTTAGGTTCGTTTTTTGCTCGCGGGTTGACTTGCTTCCCTGACTCATTATCATCACCATCATCAACGGCGCAACAACCGGTATCCGGTCTAGTCCTGCCTTAATAACGAACTCCAGACATCCCGGTTTTTTCGCCGAGGTCCACCAAGTTGATATCCCTAAAAGCTGTCTGGCGTCCTGACCTACGGAATCGTTCCATCTCGGGCAGAGTGTCCCTCGTCTTCTTTTCCTACCATAGATATTGCCCCTATAGACTTTCCGGGTGGGATCATCCTCATCCATACGGATTAAGTGACCCGCACAGCGTAATCTATTGAGCCGGATTTTATCCACAACCGGACGGTCATGGTATCGCTCACAGATTTCTTCGTTATGGAGGCTACGGAATCGTCATCCTCAAGTAGGGTACAGTAAGACCTTTGACCCTATGGTGAGATGTTTTGGGCGGAACTGTTTTTGTAAACTGAAATAGGCTCTGTTGGCTGACAACAACCGTGCGCGTATTTCATCATTGTAGCTGTTATCGGTTGTGATTTTCGACCCTAGATAGGAGAAATTATCGACGGTCTCAAAGTTGTGTTCTCCTATCTTTATTCTTCCCGTTTAACCAATGCGGTTTGATATTGTTGGTTGGTTGGTTTTTGGTGCTGACGTTGCCACGTCATCGTCAATATAGGCCAGCAGTTGGGCGAACTTAAAGAAGATCGTACCCCTCGCACTACCTCAGCATCGCGGATCAACCCCCTTGTCACAGACCGTTGTTGACGTCGAATGGTCTTGAAAGTGATGCTGCAGCTTTTATCTGGCCTCGCACATTGGTCAGGGGCAGCCTAGTTAGTTTTATCAATTTCCGAATTCTCTCATGACCGTGAACAGTTTTACCCTGGCTATGCTATCATAGACGGCTTTAAAGTCGATGAAGAGATGGTGCAACTGATGTTCATATTCCAACAGTTTTTCCATCGCTTGCCGCAGAGAGAAAACCTGATCTGTTGCTGATTTGCCTGAAGTGAAGCCTCTTTGGTATGGGTCAATGATGTTCTGAGCGTATGGGGTTATCCGACCTAGCAAGATAGTGGAGAATATCTTACAGATGATACTTAGCTACGTGACACCTCTATAATTGCTGCACTGTGTGATATCTCCCTTTTTATGTATGAGACAGATAATGCCTCTTTGCCAGTCTTCATTGATTCGCTGTCCCACACCGTGAGCACAAGTTGATGAATCGCTTGGTGTAATTGGTCGCCTCCATATCTAACCAATTCGGCTGTAATTCCATTGGCTCCTGGTGACTTATGATTTTTATGCTGATAAATTGCACGGACTGTTTCTTCCATACTTGTCCGTCGTCTTCAGTTGGCGGGACCTCCAACTCGTCGATGTGCTGGTTGTTCAGTAGTTCATCAAAATATTCAACCCATCACACCAATATGCCCATTCTGTCGAAAATCGGGTTTCGCTCTTTGTCTCGGCAGGATGAGCATCGAGGTGTATAAGGCTTCATCCTGCTGACTTGTAGGTAAAACTTCCGTGGCTGGTACGGTTAATCAATTTGATGGAAAGTGGTCCCGCTTGGAGGGGCCCACGTTCGTATGTGGACCGCTTTCTGCGAAAGCCAGGTACTTCCATCAACCATTTCGTGTGGCACTGCCAATTGAATAATCCGCAGTCCGTTATCATTTGTATTTTGATGTAAGTTATGGGAGCCAACGTATCGCCTGAATACGGGCTCCTTCCCTACTTGGCTGTTAAAATCCCCAAGTATGATTTTGATATCATATCAGGGGCAGGCTTCGAGGGTTCGTTCTTCTGCCTCGTAGAAGGTATCCTCCTCCGATTCTACAGTCTCCTCTGTAGGGGCGTGAACGTTAATGAGGCTTATATTTCTAAATTTCGTTTATATTTTCAAAGCCGAGAACAGCAAGTTTCATTTTTTGGCTGACTAGAACCCTACTCCAAACTCATTGCTTACTGAATGGCCGCTACAATATATGGTGTAGCGACTCTTCTCCAGGAAATCGTCCAGCTCATCTCCTGCAACGCTGTCATACCAACCCTATATGAGACAGAGTATCGGCTAGCTGATCAGCAGCATTCGGTCTGTACAGGTAGCTCACGTTCCATGAGAAAATGCGCAAATCGTTATTCCGTTGTCGTTCCCGGGTTCGTCGTTGTGTTATCAGTGCTATCCGAGGCTCTTTCGGTGGCTTCGTAATTTTGGTTTTCCATGTATGGTTGTCAGCCCTACCCAACTCCCAACCTGGAGGACCAGTTGGTACAATTTGTCCCGTTTTTCGCCGCGGGAGGCTCGCCTTAATTCTTCTCCGTCTGCAGCTTTTCGTTAAGAAAGGGCACCCAGCGGCCATCACATGGAGGTGGAGATAGGGTTTGGTAGTAGAGCTGTTGGTGTTGGTTCAGCAGGCGTCTCCCGGGTTTTATGCTCCATCGTGGATATCACTCCACGTTTCGCCCTGAGACCTATACTATCCTTTGACTCTCTGAAGTGATGATGTAACTGCAAAAATTGACGTGCAAAATAATGTCACTTGCGTGTGTTAAGTAAGGATTTAGCTCCTTCTTTAAGTTGGCAAGAACTATTTGGTCCAGATGACACCATCGCGACCTTAATGGTAGAAGGGAGAATATTCAACGGTCATACTCGGTAGATGCTCATTATATCAATTGGCTACTCAACGTGTGGACGATAGTCCTTCCCAAACTGCCAAAATACATTCCCTCAAACGCAAAAGTCTGACAGATTGATTCATATCGGGTTTTCCTACCAACTTACGAAGCTACTGAAAAAATTGAGAAACTAATTTCCGTCAAGGAATACGCTTTGGGTCCATTGAAGGGAATGGCGTGGCAGCATGTCACAAAACGATCTGCTGTTAATTAATTAGATTCTTCACATGCTGGAGTGGATGATTGCGATGTCCGCATTATCTATTAAAGCATGCTATCCACAGGTAAGCTCTTTTAGAAAGCAGGCGGAACGAAAATTCTTATTGTGAGTACCAGTAATGAAAAGGCTAACAGACTGACTTGCTTCATAATGATAAAACCAAAATCAAAATTCGACGGTATGTCATCCCCTATTAAGTTTACTCACTACTACTACGGGAAGCGTAAAACTTGGCGGAATTAAAATTCTTGCCGGCAGCCGAAAATCCTTTCTGAAAAACCTGAGACTTCTTCAAAAGCATTTTTGTTATCCTTTAAGAACATGAAAACAGTAGTCGAACTTTTAACGAGATACTTTTCTTTTAACTACCCGCTTGACGAAAATGGAGTCATGATCCCAGCTATACATTGGCTATGTAAGAAAATAAAAGACATTAGTCATTATAATCCCTGCTCCCATTTTCGTAGATCATACTGAAACTATTTGGTCCTGAATCCTGCGAAATAAGTTTCATAACACTTGAGCAAGAAGAGTACATACATGGGTGCAAATCGAGTTTTCAGCCGGCTCGGAATGTCACTGTGGATATGCGGGTGCGTGTATCGATGACACCTAGTGTAAGCTTCCCCATCTCATACATCACATACATCACATTAACACCGGAGTAAATACTCGAAATTTTTCACACACAAGTGTTCGAAGAACGTCGAATATGTGCAGTATTTTTCTTACACCGTACAAATTTAAGCAGCGCTCCGGAAGACGAATCTTGTGTATGTAGTCTTCTTATACCTGAGGAAGTCTTTACTCATGGTGCCGAATATGGAAAGATGTCGTTGACATGATAATACCATCGTTAACAAAAAAGATACCAACGATAGATTTTTTTTCAATTCTTTTAGCCGAAACGACGATCATCAAAGCTTCAATGTGTCAGGCCTATTCTGTTGCTTAACTTACAGAAGAAGTATTTCCAGAAATTAAAGATTCATTTGATTTTATGACCTTCACAATAGATTCAGATCATTACATTACACTGTCGTATAAACATTTGAATGTACACGTGATAATAAACCGTATGCAATATGATTACAATTACAGCAACAGACACCATTCAACACTTCCGCCACTAAAGTTCCTAAATAGATGGATATATGAATAGTTAATCGTAATCGTAAACGCTTAACACCCTCTACCAAATATGAACAAAATTATCCATAAAATTCTTAGTAAAACACATTCCTTCCTTCCTTGCTTTATTGACATTTTAGCTCCTACAATAATTTATCTATTTATATTTTTGATGAATAGTACTTTGTCTAATCCAAAATTAAATAGATACTCTCCTTTGCCTTGGTGCATTTCTCACTTCTATAAACGGACCTTTGTCATAAAAGTTATCAATTTCTTCGTCGTCAATATAGATTTCATTTTTGTGGCTATAAACTTCTTGAACATTACCCGTCAATTCCTTCTCAGTTGCATCTCCACCTCCAACCCCAGTAGAGTTCGTATTATTGTTGTCGTCCGTTTGATTTAAGCTAACCATTGGCGAAGTTGTGGACTCTGTTATGCTTTCTTCCGTTTTTTCTTCATTTTCTTCAGACTGTTTGTCAATATACACAACGTTAACCAAAGGACGGATGCCAGCCGCTCCTCTCGATCCAGGTGGTCCTCTAAACCCACGCAATCCTCTTCTACCTCGTGGACCCATACGTCCATTGAGACCAGGTGGACCTCGCAATCCAGGTGGACCCCGCAATCCAGGTGGACCTGTAGGACCTGCCATTCCATCACGTCCTGGTAGACCAGGAAGCCCCTTTTTCCCTTCATCTCCTTGATAACCTGCAGGACCATGGGGACCTATAGGTCCCTTACGACCTGGCGGACCGTAATGACCGTGGTGACCTTGGTGCCCCGGCTTCCCGGGCTTCCCAGGCCGACCCTTGCGTCCTGGCTTCCCAGGTTCACCTGGTTCACCGGGTCGGCCTCGAGGGCCGGGCGGTCCTGGTGGTCCCGGTGGACAACGGCATCGTAGAAAAACTTGTTTGCCATTCCGGTGGGAGGCTGCGGTCGTCACCAATTGTTTCTTATTTTCACTGCTGTCGATATTTGGTGAAGCATTAGCCACCAAAACAAACACAACTGAAATACGTGAAAAATAATATCAACGTTAGTTTATTTGCAAGAAACTGCAGATATGTTTATCATTCAAAGTATCTCTATTCTAAAATGCGCTTATTTTGATATACCTTAACAACCGTCAATTAAATCTACTAATTTAGTCAAAATTCGCTCTTCTACAAGCTTATACTTACAAACTATGATAGTTCTTGTTGCAACCATCGCGATCGATACTAAAATATAGCTACCAGTATCTTCTATATATAATCAAAATTCCACCAAAAATGCACAACTTCTCCATATAGACTCGAAACGCTAAGGCAGTAAAAGATATGATTGACCCAACTTTCTTCCAATTCAGATTTATATTCAAAGAATATTTTTTAATCTAATCTTGCAAAATTCCACTTCCTTCCACAAATCCATTTCTAAAACTTGAATGCAGGGAAATGCCACTCGTGGTGAAAGTTGTTTATTAATAATTCAAATAGTTCTAAAGTTTCATAGGTTGATCTGAGCATATGGAAGCAGTGGGAATGGTATCCGCTCTTGTGTAATTTTACAAATCGAATGCTAAACAGTTATAATCTGTTTGAGCGTAAGAGATTGCAAATAAATCGCTTGTTGCGCTTTCAACTTATCTTTGAAAAGACGGTTTTAATTCACCTTTATTCACATTTGTATCATAAAATAAATAAATAAATAATAAAAAACTAAGTAAATTACTACTCTGAAATTATTTTATATTTCATCGTTATGCTGGTGGTCCTGGTGGTCCTGGAGGTCCAGGTGGGCCTGGTGGGCCTGGAAATCCTATGCCTCCACCGCGACCTGGTGGTCCTACTACGCCAGGTGGTCCATCTGGGCCCCGACTGCCTTCACCGCCGCGTTGACCTGCTGGTCCAGTAGCGCAATCACGGCCTGGAGGGCCTGGAGATATGGACGTCGTTGACTTTTGCCCTTATAAAGCTGGCTCCCAGGAATGCCATGATTTCTTGGATGGCTGGCCGTCCACATGCCCATATCGCCGTGTTTCGGTAAGGTTCACAGATGATCTGCCACGCCTACATTCGTCCACAAATTGAATGCAAAACTACCATGATTCTCGCTGTGGGAGCGTAAGACATTTCGATTGAGTACGGGATTATGTATTACGTTAGAATTTGACGTAGAAATCATTTGTATCTGCCTTGATATTACTCTTGAAAACACAGCTTGATGTTCACAAATTTATTCTCATATGCATCATATAATAAATAAATAAATAAATAAATAAATAATAGGATAATTTATTACTTTCCATATTTATGCTTTCTGCGTACATCGTTAACTACAGCGCCGCCACCACCTCCATCTGGTGCTGGTGTTGGTGCTGGCGCTCCTGGTACTCCTGGAGGTCCAGGTGGGCCTGGAGGGCCTGGAAATCCTATGCCTCCACTGCGACCTGTTGGTCCTACTACGCCAGGTGGTCCATCTGGGCCCCGACTGCCTTCAACGCCGCGTTGACCTGCTGGTCCAGTAGCACCATCACGGCCTGGAGGGCCTGGAAGACCTCTCATTCCGGGATGACCATTTGGACCTGGATCGCCAGGTTGTCCACGATCTCCATCTCGGCCAGGATGACCAGGGTGCCCATCACGTCCCGGGTTCCCGGGTTCTCCCACGTTGCCTTGGCGTCCTTTTCGGCCTGTTTCTCCTGGCAACCCAATATCGCCACGACGACCATCTGGCCCTGGTGGTCCTGGGGGGCCAGGCGGACAGATGCAGCGACCACTTCTTAGTTGCTTCGGATGTCTTTTTGCATCTAATTTAGTTACAGCCTTTGTTTCGTCAGCTTTTTGGGCTGCATATACTGCAGCTAACAATGTACCTAAAAATAAAACTTTAAAATCTCTTCTAATGTATTGTTTTGCGAAAGCTTACAAAGCAGTGCGATCCGAATGATAATCATCTTGATGAATGATACTAACGCAGCTACTAAAACGTCTTTATATATGAAAAATCTAGCCAAAGACTGTATGCTTGTCTTGCACAAAAAAATAGGTAGTCGCCGTGTTGAACCAGTCTTGGCATTTTTTTTCTCTTGTTGCGGAAAACGGTTGTACTATACTTAATAGATGTATACAGATCGAGATAGATACATCACAACTTTATTTCCAATCATCGCGTATTGACCCACAAATCTACCGTAAGAAATAAACCTAGTGGCTTTTAATCACTCCATCTGGAAAGATTCTTATTCGTAGCGCATCTTGTGTTGCTTAGGTCAGTTCAGATTTTAAACAGATGTCAACTTTTCGTGTATGTTTTTGTTTGAATAAGGAAAAAGTGATCCCTTTTCTCCTGGCTTTTTGGTGTTCCCAAAGGCTGCTCATGTAATGGGAATCTCCTGGGTCCTTTTCAAACAAAAATTGCATTGAGTGCAATTTCAAAAGGGCAAATCAATATTTAATAAAACGAAATTGTTCACTCATTAAATGGAACTGCATCTATTTTGCATCACTACCCAGATTCAAAATTTATTCAAATAATAACCATTTATCTTTTTCATAATCCCCTACTATTTCTCGTATAAATTATGTTATTAAACTAATAGAATAGATTAACAATGCAGTCCCCTCAGCTGTGACGCTTCCTCCACGCACATTCGCGCTTTCATCTAATTTACAATTTTAATATGAGAAAAAAGAAATCGATCGTATGTCAAAAACTATCTAAAAATAGTCAGATTCGAGATGATTCGTTCCAAAACAACAAAAAAAGTATCTAATTTCAAAGCTTCTCCATTCCTGAAGTTGACCTTTCCCAAATTTCTTGGTGAACTTTGTAAGGTAACAATTTAAGGACTTCATTAGTAGAAAAACTTAAAATATCTCCAAATTGATTGGGAAATCTTTATTAAAGTGTTATTAATCTACGGCGGGCTAGATGTATGAAATACGTAAATTTATAAATAATTGCCAAACTCTATTAAGGGGGAACAGTATATGAGTCCAGCGGCCTTTTTTGTACTTATCCCACCATTGCTGTCATCTTCTGTATAGCTCCTTCCTAGTAGCTTTTCGAAAGCCCACAGTCACTTCGGACAGATTCGCCATCCTTCTCCGGTAGAGACAATGCGCCTCATTCGGTAGAAGATCCAAGTGAATCGCCCCCGGTATAACACACTCTCTCACTGAAGACTGGCCTTTATGCACTGAACACCCTCACCGCGATTGACCGATATGCCGAACTCACCCTTAACTGGTTCACTGTGTTAACCAGTGCGTACGGCCAGACAACAGCCGTGTATAGTAGGATAGATTTCACCACCCCTGCGATAAGCAGCCGGTGACTAGCTTTTGGCACTCCAACATTAAGCATCATCTTTGCTAGAGACGAGCTACCCTTTGCTGCCTTTTCGCGCGCATATTCCGAGTGCTCTTGTAGCTCAACTTGATATCGATCATTCTCTCCAGGTATACATTGGTCAATTTTCAAACGACCTCGTAATTACCAATCCAGATTGATTGTATTGTTTTTCCTACGATTGGTAATAAGAACCGCCTCCATCTTGTCTTCCGCCAGATCCAGTTTCGCCATTTGGAATCATGTTTTGATGACATACATGGTTTCTCTTTCTTACATTTGAACGTCCTCGGGGTACCTCGCACCTACAACCACCCCTAGTTCGTCTGTAAAACTAATCAACATTGCCTCCTTTGGCACGAGAAGGCCGAGCACTCCATCATACATATGTTTCACTGCAGGGGCCCCAATATGGGGCCATGGAGAACACCTGCTGCCGCATTATTATTATTCTGTTAAGGGAAAGTCGCACCGCGTCTTTGAAGAACTATTGTGCCTTTTACTGGTTATAGTGTACCTATTACTCATAGTATCTCAAGCAGGCCTGTAACCGTTAGGAACTTTAGTATGTTCCCTACTTCCAGATGTTTCAGCTTTGCATCTGGTATTAAGTGTTCCCCAGATGTATCGACCTACTTTGCACAAGTGCCGGACACTGTCCCGGGACGTGTATAGAGGTTTCGTCCTCCTCACAAAACCTGCAGGCAGTGTCCGTAGATATCCCATGCTTCCCTAGGTGATAGTTCAGCCGACAATGACCAGTGAGACTTCCCACTATGATTCGGAGGCTCTTTTTGGTGAGGCTTAAGCAATCCTTTGTACGCATGGGTTCGTATCCCCCAATAAGCACCCTGGACTGCTCCATCCCTGGTAGGCCCGCCCAATATAGTTCCCTCAACCGTTTCTCTTCATTTCTTAGATTCATAGCCATGAAACCGTTTCCGATTCCACAGAAGGGTTCTGGCCCGTGTAAAGGCATCCCTGCTCTCTTCCTGGCTAGTTCATCCGCTGCCTGCTGTCGCAACATGCTTCCTCGGCCTGTCGTCCGTCTCGTACCAAAGAAGTCTTTCCGAGAGGTAACCTTCGATTACCGGAGCTAAGCAACCAAGGACACTCAGTTTAGCCAGAGTGCCCTTATTCCAACTTCCGCTGGCTGAGTGGAAGGCATTCCTGACTTTCAACGTCATCACCGCGCAGCATAGCAATGACATCAACAGTGGACCACGCTCTTCAAAACCCATACTGCTGCTCGACGAACGCAAGCAGCCTGTTGTATATCACCCTCTCTAACATCTTCTCCATAACCTCTTAAAGAGGAATAGGGCAACATGAAAAGAGGACGCCAGGTGGTTTTTGGAGCCTCTGTACAAGAACCAACTTCTGCCTCTTCAACTGGGCGGAAACGTTCCTTCCACCATGCACGATTCAAATGTGGTTATGAACCTTGCCGGCCTGATTTTAGTAGCTAACCTCAAGGCTTTGTTCGGAATTTCATCCAATCCCGGAACCTTATTTTCTTCTATTCATCCTCAAATCTCTCGAAGTTCCTCCTTGATCACGCCGGGGATTGAGAAGACGTCCTGCTAAACCATTAGCTGAGGTCCACTTTCTTTCAGTTGCGTGAAAAGGATTGCAATTTTGAACAACAGTCATGGGTATGCCACTTGTGGTGTTCTGTGATCATGAATTTTGTTATTAAAACCTTGCACGTAGCGTCCCACGGCTTCATATTTGCTTGAAGTCAAAGCTGCTTTCTGAAGGCTCTGAGTGTAATTATGCGGTGTTTCCCGAGATTAATTATTTGAAATAATAAAAAACTTTTTGTTTCTTTTTCGCTGGTCTAGATATTTATTCTTGCAAATACCGATATTTCGGGAACCACTTGTTCCGTTCATCAGTGCTAACAAGACTTGTTTGCAAGAATAAATATCTACACCAGCGAAAAAGAACAACAAGTTTTTTTTTATTATTATTTCAAATTTCTGAAGGTTACTTCAAAGACCGCGGTATTATTTCTCTGACTGTAGATGTTCTGCTTCCCTCCTTTTCTTTGACAAAACCTCCTCGATCCCAGACATGATGCTCTCAATAGCACGATTTCTTGATTCCAACAGTAGTTGAATATAATCGTTGGCGCAACAATCCATATTGGATCAGGACTTTAAAGTGTGTTAGAGCACTTTATTCAAGACCGTAACCGTACATTACAGTACGCGATAGGAGCAATGTCGTCAGCATTGCGCTCGCCGGAGATTATTATCCCAATTTGACTCAGGTACTCATTAACAGCTGAGTCAACTGGTATCCGACGTCAAATCACGATACAAATCCCATTGCCACCTTGTCCTCTAACTACTCAGCTATCCGGACGCACCAGTAGTTTGGTTTCCTAATATGATGAAGCTTTCGTCGCGGCATTGTTTAGTCGCATCCCTTAGTTACCCGCTGACGTAGATGGCTCAATTTTTTCATAGTCGCTGCGCGTTCTGAAGCTACCAGGAAAGTCTCTTCCTAGAAAGTTGCAGTGGACCACCCAGCTATACCGATTTTTCTACTTTTGTTGCTCACTTGCCTGACGGCCTGGTGATCACTATGAATGTTGTGCTCACTCACCCGCCAGACCGTCCTTCTCGCCAACAAGGTACTGAGATAAGTTAAATCGGTCATCAAGCCTAGTCCTCTGCCTCAGATCCAACGTTGGCTAGTATGGGTGTTCGTCACCCGGCTTTCCCAGTCTAAGGCTCACACGTTGAAATCTCCGGCAATGATTTTTGGGCTGTTGTCTCTAGCGTACAACGCCAAGCCGTTTAACATCGTCTCATATTTTGCGAATAGAAGAGCGAAATAGCTGTAGATATGGACGCCGTTGACTTTTGCCCTTATAAAGCTGGCTCCCGGGAATGGCATGATTTCTTGGATGGCTGGCCGTCCAGATGCTCATATCGCCGTATTTCGGTAAGGTTCACAGATGATCTGCCACGTCCACATTCGTCCCACGAATGATTTGGAGGAGCAAGCCTTAAGCTGCCTCGTAATCATTGAGGTTGATTTGTATCAACCTCATTTAGCCCAATGATTTAGCTCTCTCCCTAATGACGGGCACCTGCCGCTACCTGCAACACGCCGGTCGTCCACTCCGTTTTCCCGTTGCACAAGATGCATCGTGAATCTCCAGTGCAGTCTTTGATAAGGTGGCCCTCTTCTCTATACTTCTTCCACCTTCTACGACCTATCATGCTCACTAGATGCTGCTACAAAAACACCGAAATCGCTTCTCGCGCTTTCTTCTATTCCGCTTAGGTTCAATTATTCTCTAAGCGGAGCACAGATATCCTATGGCGATGTTACCTCCTCTCGATCTTTGCTCTCGAGTACTATCTGTTGCTTTTGAGCTTTCATTTCAGCTTGCTCACCTAACACCTACTCTTTTCCTTTAGACTGTTTTCTCGCTAAATTTTTTGTAGCTCCGGCATCAGATCCCCCTTCTGCGTACGCCTGATGCGACTCACACTACCGCCTAGGTCTGTCAATCCCGGATCGGATTTGATTTTCCGAATGATATCGGCATAAGACATATTCTCTTTCTTGAAAATAATGATTACGGCATGTTAGATTACGAGTATGTTTCAACTCTCTTATTTTCCACTCTGCCATGTGTCTCAAAAGCAACCCTCCTGCTTGGCATTCTGCGTTACGGGATGGAACCCATAGCATAGTTAGAAATGAAACTAGTATCGTTTCTTAATGTGTGGCCTATCTACTGCCACTTCCGTCTTCTGATCACACAACGTAGGCAAGTGTTGATGGAGGCTTGGACCTTCAAGTAACAATACCAGTCAGCAGCACAGGGGAAATATGAAAATGGAACAGATTCAACTTGATGTTGGTCTTAAGACCGCTGCATTTCCTAACTTTGGACAAAACAGCGAATGCGTTAAGCGATAGCAAACTCAATACCATCGGCATGAAAGTCCTGGGGGTTTAATGTGAGTACCTGCCGTGAAGGCATAATCCCACGGTCCTCTTCGGACTCGGATTGATTTTAGGACCACAATCAGAACCCCGCCATGCAAGCACAGCGGTCCTGGTTTATACTGAGTGCAGGCTCAGCATTCATATCAGTGGATGCGAGGCCTATCTAACACCTCTGCCGCAACTAAGGAGTACGGCACCCGAGTTGTACAGCGCAACTCCACGCTCGAGCTCCGAGGAACTCTGCCCGAATACCATCGGCAACTGATCGACGTTTTCAGTATATCGTTACTATTAGGGTGACCTTAATGAATTTTCACGCCACAAACATGCTCACGAGGTATCATTCACGGTTCGCCGAAATGCGCTTCCGTTCTCCCCAGGATTTCAAGATGCTTGCAATTCTCCTCCACTGTTCCGCGCTATGTGTTTCTAAAGCGACGCCCTTGTCCTGCATTTTGGGATAGTGGACGAAATCAGCCAGTAATGGAACTGTCGCCCTTACTAAGTGTATGACCTATCCATTGTCTTCTAATCAACACAGAGCTACGTAACTGGCTGTGTATCACTGCCGGGGCAAGGATTTTGAAAACTTTATCAAATTCATAATTCCACACGGGAAAATCTGTAAAAGGCAAGCCTGCACTTTGTGTCGAAGGCGCGGGGCAGCTCGAAAGAAGAGTACAACAACTTCCATAATGGGAGGAACTGGAGACGTGACTACGACTGGTCTGACGGGACACTGTTGCCTAATTTTCCCAAAAAAACGAAAGAGAAAGGCTCAGCACATGCAAACTTCAGCCGCAAGAAGAGTGAACTACATGGTAAATCCTATCCTTCGGAACCTTCTCTTCCGCCTCTATCAGGAAAAACGGAAGAAAGGGATGCTGGTGGTGTGAACCCAATTGGTCCATCCATGCTTCCTAAAAGGCTCCTAGTCGACAACATTGAAATTTACTGTAAAAGCCATTTCCAATCTACATGACTGCCGTTATATATTTCTGGTACGAGAACCATGGGTTCGGTTTAGCAAATTTTGTGATATTGGATTGGTAAAAAGAAGAATAGGATCTTCCTCGATAAGAGATCTTCACGACTGAGAACCCGCTTTCTGATGTCAAAATTGCTTGAATCAACCATGCTGAGACAATTCTGCTCTTAATACCTAGTTCCGATCATCTTACAATGCCAGATTAATGGCAGAAGGAAAACGTCATAGTTGCCTCTGCTAACTTACTAAGATTTTTTGTGACCCTTGCGTGAATAAAGTCGCCTTTAAACTCTTAATAGGTTGTGATACGAACGCTCAAAATATTTGTTAGAAGAACAGTAGCAAAGAAGGGAATCTATTCGATTCTACCATTTTTGCTGGTCTAGTCATAGACACCTTTGCATCTATCGAGAAACAACGGACGTGATAGGGCCTCGTATAGTTTTTGGTAGAAATTAACTTATCCTCAAAAGTAACGAAAGCCTAGGCGAACCAAGGAAGTGCGTGGTAGAGTATGCTAAGATCTTCTACACCCCTTTCTTTTTTTCTTTAGCCTTTGTTCACAGGCGGGGTCGACTCCTCTTGTGATCGATCGGTTTCGTCATTTGGTTCTATCAAATACCTAATCAGGATGCAATCACGAGGCTTTTAAATCCACACTACACAATATGCACAGGTGTTCCAAACTGAAGTTTATGCCATCCTAAGAGCGCTAACCTGTGTGATGGACACGCGGTTAGAGGACAGCCGCATGGCAATCTACATCATCATCCCAAAAACCATTCAGGAATGTTGGTCTGTACATTTGCACTTTATTTCTAAATTTCGTACGGTGCAATTGCCCTGGGTACCCTAGTCACTGCAGCATAAGGGAAATAAAATCTCGGATGCCTTGGTAAAAGTGGATCAAATTTCCCCCTCCCGGGACCGGAACCAGCAATAGGAGTGTCACTAGCATTGGCTAATGCTGCTATCGCAAAACTGGGAGGAAGAACAGGTTGCAGAGCCCAAATGCTGCTAGGCAAACCAAACTTTTCCTGTTAAAACTAAACAAACACACTGCAACGTTTTTCTTGAAAGGAATGGTACGTGTCCACTCTGTAATGAATGCCCGCCTATGGATTCATCGCACTTCACATCAATGTATACAGTCTGTGTAGTTCGATGCTAGAACCATTGGATCATCCCATTTTTGACTCTTGTTCTTGTTGCTCATAGATTGAAAACGTGGAGAGGATCTTTCAAAAGATGGTGAATGCCTTTTCTATCTGTTATGGTGAACGACCATTTATAGACCTTCGGTACCAATCAGGCCAACCTCCTTTGAAGACCTGCTTGCTCATCTGTCATTTGAACGAATCGTAGTCAGCTACCGCTTCAAAAATTGTGTTCTGCCTCCACTATTGGCAAACGTTGCAGCTCAGTGATACGGTAGTATACGCTTGAGTTAGTTTCGTTTTCTTTTTTGTTTTGGCTTCATGATATCTTTCGAAATCTTCGGATCTCGCCTCTTGTGCCGTTTTGTATCCGATCAAGGATATCCCAATAATCTATTGGGCTTTAAAATGATGAAGGGGGAAAGAGGGAACGAGGGCAAATCGAGTCATCAGACATTTCGATGGTACCTGCTACCTTGAACCTGGAAAGATGCATGCATGAGTACATATCAGCCCGAAAACCCTTATAGGTCTATTTTCGTGAATGCTTCCGCACAAAAAAGGAACTGGTTCATGGTTAAAGATATTGAGTTATTGATGGATTAGGTGCATGTTGGTCAAGTTTGTGGAAATTCACCGGATTTTCTTTCGTGATTCCCTGCTACCCTAAATTAGAACTATGTGTTGCAGAGTCAAACCCAAATATGCTTGACTAGCCTCACAGACAAGACAGGGGAAGGGGTGTTGCGGAAATGACTCCAAAAAAATGCCCATAAAATTCTATATAGAAAGTTTATCGCATAGCATAGGACGCCCTCTTCAATTGAATTTGGCTGAGATGTGATCGTTGGACGAGAAGAATCATCATCATCATCATCAACGGCGCAACAACTCGGTATCCGGTCTAGGCCTGCCTTAATAAGGAACTCCAGACATCCCGGTTTTGCGCCGGAGTCCACCAATTCGATATCCCTAAAAGCTGTCTGGCGTCCTGACCCACGCCATCGCTCCATCTTAGGCATGGTCTGCCTCGTCTTCTTTTTCTACCATAGATATTGCCCTTATAGACTTTCCGGGTGGGATCATCCTCATCCATACGGATTAAGTGACCCACCCACCGTAACCTATTAAGCCGGATTTTATCCACAACCGGACGGTCATGGTATCGCTCATAGATTTCGTCATTGTGTAGGCTATGGAATCGTCCATCCTCATGTAGGGGGCCAAAAATTCTTCGGAAGATTCTTCTCTCGAACGCGGCCAAAAGTTCGCAATTTTTCTTGCTAAGAACCCAAGTTTCCGAGGAATACATGAGGACTGGCAAGATCATAGTCTTGTACAGTAAGAGCTTTGACCCTATGGTGAGACGTTTCGAGCGGAACAGTTTCTGTAAACTGAAATAGGCCCTGTTGGCTGAAAACAACCGTGCGCGGATTTCATCATCGTAGTTGTTATCGGTTGTGATTTTCGACCCTAGATAGGAGAAATTGTCAACGGTCTCAAAGTTGTATTCTCCTATCCTTATTCTTCTTCGTGTTTGTGTTTGACCAGTGCGGTTTGATGTTGTTGGTTGATTCGTCTTCGGTGCTGACGTTGCCACCATATATTTTGTCTTGCCTTCATTGATGTGCAGCCCAAGATCTCGCGCCGTTTGCTCGATCTGGATGAAGGCAGTTTGTACGTCTCGCGTGGCTCTTCCCATGATGTCGATATCGTCAACATAGGCCAGTAGTTTGGTGGACTTGAAGAGGATCGTACCTCTTGCATTTACCTCAGCATCACGGATCACTTTCTCGAGGGTCAGGTTAAAGAGGACGCATGATAGGGCATCCCCTTGTCGTAAACCGTTGTTGATGTCGAATGGTCGTAAGAGTGATCCTGCTGCTTTTATCTGGCCTCGCACATTGGTCAGGGTTAGCCTGGTCAGTCTTATTAATTTCGTCGGTATACCGAATTCTCTCATGGCCGTGTACAGTTTTACCCTAGCTATGCTATCATAATAATAATAATACTAATAATCGTTGGCGCAACAATCCATCTTGGATCAGGGCCTTGAAGTGTGTTAGAGCACTTCATTCAAGACCGTAACGGTACACTCGGAGGCAATGTGGTCCGCATTGCGCTCGCCCGAGATTATTACCCTGATTTGACTCAGGTACTGATTCACAGCTGAGTCGACTGGTATCCGACGTCAAATCACGATACAAATTCCACTGCCACCAGTGAGATTTGAACCGCGACCTTCCATACGACAGCCTTGCGCTCTAACCACTCAGCTACCCGGACACTCATATGCTATCATAGGCGGCTTTAAAGTCGATGAACAGATGATGCAACTGTTGTCCATATTCCAACAGTTTTTCCACCGCTTGCCGCACAGAGAAAATCTGATCTGTTGCTGATTTGCCTGGAGTGAAGCCTCTTTGGCATGGGCCAATGATGTTCTGGGCGTATCTTATAGATGGTACTCAGCAACGTGATACCTCTATAATTGCTGTACTGTGTGATATCTCCCTTTTTATGTATGAGACAGATAATTCCTCGTTGCCAATCGTCAGGCATTGATTCGCTGCCCCGTATTTTGAGCGCAAGTTGATGAACCACTTGGTGTAACTGATCGCCTCCATATTTAGCCAATTTGGCTGTAATTCCATCGGCTCCTGGCGACTTATGATTTTTTAGCCGGTGAATTGCACGGACTGTTTCTCCTAAACTTGATGGTGGCAGTATTTGTTCGTCGTCTTCAGTTGGCGGGACCTCCAACTCGCCGATGTTCTGGTTGTTCAGTAGCTCATCAAAGTACCCAACCCATCGCTCTAATATGCCCATTCTGTTGCAAATCAGATTTCCCTCTTTGTCTCGGCAGGATGAGCATCGAGGTGTATAAGGCTTCATCCTACTGACTTGTTGGTAAAACTTCCGCGTCTGATGCGGCTGCTCCCTGTACTTTTCTAGTTCATAGACTTGTTGGTTCTCCCAGGCTTCCTTTTTCCGTCTGTGAAGTCGCTTCTCCGCTCAACGGAGTTCGTGATAAGTCTTCGCGCGTGCCCGCGTTCTTTGAGAATGCAACATTACTCGCTATGCGGTATTCTTCCGTTCCGTTGTTAGCTTACATTCATCGTCAAACCAGCCGTTCCGACTCCTTTTGCAGCTGGGGCCAAGTATGTTTGTGGCCGTATCCATGATAACGTTCTTCAGGTGATTGTGAAGATCATTTGTTGATGCTTCATCTCCAGGTCTTCTGTTGACTGCAGTAATTGCGGCATCAATTTCCCTCTTATAGGTGTCGCGGATGGTTGTGTTGTGGATGGCTTCAGTGTTGACTCTCACCTGATTGTCAGGGGGGTTCTAGGTGGTATTGTTATTCGAGTTCGGAGCACCATGCCAATGAGATAGTGATCCGAGCCTATATTGGCCCCCCTATATGTTCGGACATTCATCAAGGCTGAGAGGTGGCGGCGTTCGATCAGCACGTGGTCAATTTGGTTGAAAGTGGCCCCGTCTGGAGGGGCCCACGTATGTTTGCGGACCGCTTTCCGCGCAAACCAGGTACTTCCAACAACCATTTCATATGACCCTGCTAATTGAATAATACGCAGTCCGTTATCATTTGTTTTTTCGTGTAAGCTATGGGAGCCAACGTATCGCCTGAATACGGGCTCCTTCCCTACTTGGATGTTAAAATCCCCAAGTATGATTTTGATATCATATCTGGAACAGGCTTCGAGGGTTCGTTCTACTGCCTCGTAAAAGGTATCCTTCTCCGACTCTGCAGCCTCCTCTGTAGGGGCGTGAACGTTAATGAGGCTTATATTTCTAAACTTGCCTCGCACGCGCAGAATGCATAGCCGTTCACTTATGTTTTCAAAGCCGATAACAGTTGGTTTCATTTTTTGGCTGACTAAGAAACCTACTCCGAGCACATGATTTACTGGATGACCGCTATAATATATGGTGTAGTGGCTCTTCTCCAGGAAACCGGTCCCTGTCCATCGCATCTCTTGTAACGCTGTTATATCAGCCCTATATTGGAACAGGGTATCGGCTAGCTGCTCATCAGCTTCATTTCTGTACAGGGAGCGCACGTTCTATGAGAAAATGCGCAAATCGTTGATCCGTTGTCGTTGCCGGGTCCGTCGTTTTAAAGTCCATCCTGTCCGAGGCTCCTTTCGTGGCTTCGTAACATCGGTTTTCCGTGTAGGGTTGTCAGCCCTACCCCACCCCCAACCTGGAGGACCAGTTGGTACAGTTTGCCCCGTTTTTAGGCGCGGGAGACTCGCCTTCATCCTTCTCCGTGTGCAGCTTTTTGTTATGAAAGAGCTCTCAGCGGTCACCATGCGGAGGTGGAGATAGGGTTTGGTAGCAGAGCTGTTGGTGTTGGTTCAGCAGGCATTTCCCAGGTTTTATGCACCATCGTGGGTACCAATCCACGTTTCGCCCTGGGACCTATACTACCCTTTGACCGCACGAAAAGAATCCGCTCCATAAATGACCTGAAACTTTAAACGAGTTTTTCTACAAATGACATGTTTGTAGTTGGTGATCAAAATTGCTTGATTTGAATTGAATTGAATTGAAACTGATCTCTTTGAAACTTGGCAGGTTGATTTCTACAAAAAGGTAGTGTAATCGTTTTTGTTTTTTTTTCACCATTTTGTAAAAAAAATACATTATTTTAAATCCTTCGAACACTAGTTATTATTGTAATTTTTATTTATTTATTTTGTTTTTAATGGATTTAAAATTTGTTGTTCAGATGATCCAGTTCGTCACAATTTGGAGATCATAAAAATACAATTTTTTGGCGGCCATTTGTGTAGCATAATATAATGAGCATTCAAAAATATTTCGAAGTTTTCTTTAAAAAAAATCGTGACCACGTGTGTATATCCAAACTCTAAAATCTGACTTTAATTAATCACAGCTGAGCTATGCTTTTGGAAAGCCGTGCTTGCTGAGTGAGCTTTTTAGAATGGGGTTGCGTCTCTAATAGGTTATTGTGATGTGTGTGTAGGAGTGTGACAATGCTGTCATAAGTTGTCATAAACATATCCGTCAACTGTCAAATCCTCTCGCTCAATCGACAGTTATAATTTCAATTCCGCGTGTTTGTAATTTAAGTTAAATAAAAAGTTTAATTGTTAGCTACAATCACGTTTAATTTATAAACGTTTACCCACAATAGCTACAGTGGTGACCCCGGAAACTATTTTCTAAAAAATTTTTCCCAAAATCGCTATGCCTGAGTCGGATGCCGACAAATTCAGCGATGCTTCGGATGCGTTGCAAATCAACGAGGAAATCACAGAAATTCGTAAAGTCAAATTTCCCGAATTTTGGAAATCTCGACCGGCGCTCTGGTTCGCCCAAATCGAGGCCCAATTCCTCGTTCACAACATTCGCTCCGATCAAACCAAATTCAATAAACTCGTTTGTGAACTAGACTATTCCATTCTCGAACAAGTCGCCGATATCATCGAGTCCCCACCCGAAAAAGATCGCTACAACACGATTAAAACACGTCTCATCAAACAGTTTACTGAATCCGAAGGCAACGGCTCCGAAAATTGCTAAATGATGTCGAACTGGGTGATCAAAGACCATCCGGTTTGCTGCGCAAAATGAAACTGCTCGCAGGAGATAAAGTTGGATCCGAACTGTTACAATCGATATGGATGCAACGGCTTCTCGAAAATATCCGCGCTATTCTTGCCTCGATGGACAGCACCAATAACGACAAACTCGCTGAGATCGCTGACAAGATTTTAGATGCTCGTGAACCCCAAATCGAATCTGTTTAGCAGCTTTCCACGAATACTTTTAATGATCTAAACTCATTGAAAGAGGAAATCCGAAATATGTCGTTATCATCGAAAGTTCGGCGCAGCAGCGATAAATTGCATCAAGCCATGCACATATACAAACCCGGAAAACTAGCAAAGTCGTTGTTGGATGAGGCGACCAGCAACGACTGCCTAGAAAATCGCCTATTTATTGCCGACAAAACAACCAACATACGCTATCTCATAGATTCAGGTGCCGAAATTTCTGTTTTTCCCCGAAGGCTGATTCGCGAAACTTTAAAACCGAAAAGCCTACGTCTCTTCGCTGCCAACGGTTCCACCATTTCGACTTTCGGAGAAAAACTGATATGTTTAAATCTCGGCCTCCGTCGGCCATACAAATGGATTTTCCAAATTGCTGATGTCGCCCGTCCGATACTGGGAGCCGATTTTTTAAAACAACATGGACTGTTAGTCGATGTATTAAACAAACGTCTCATTGACACCACGACAAAACTCGGAACGTCTTGTGTTGTCAAAAGAACGACCCACAGTGGAATTTTCACCGTTCACAACGACTCCCCGTATCACCAACTACTGAAACAATTTCCTAGTATAACGAACCCGACCTCAATTAACAAAAAGCCTGCAAGTAACGTTCGACACTTTATAAAAACCATCGGCCCCCCCGTCGTAGCTCGTGCTAGGCGTCTTACACCAGATAAGTTGGAAATAGCTCGGAAAGAATTCGAACATATGTTGGAGCAGGGCATTTGCCGCCCATCTTCGAGTCCTTGGGCTAGCCCGTTACATTTGGCCCCCAAGAAAGACGGATCCTGGCGACCCTGCGGGGACTACCGCGGGCTAAACGCTGTCACAGTTCCAGACAGATATCCGATCCGTCACATTCACGACGCAACTGCTGGTTTGGCATGTAAGAAAGTTTTCTCAAAAATCGACCTCATACGTGCGTTCTATCAAATATTAATGACTGAAGAAGATATCGAGAAGACTGCCGTCATTACCCCTTTCGGCCTATTTGAATTTCTGGTCATGACGTTCGGTCTGAGAAATGCAGGCCAGACTTTCCAAAGACTAATGGACAAAGCTCTTCGAGGCCTAGACTTTGCAGTCAGCTACATAGATGACATTTTAATTGCGTCCGACAACTTTGAACAACATCTCGAACACTTGCGATTAGTTTTTGAGCGTTTGGAAAAATTTGGCATTGTCATCAATCTTTCGAAATGTGTCTTTGGAGCCCAACAAATCGAATTTCTCGGTCACTTGATCGACGCAAACGGAATTCGCCCAATACCGTCACGTGTTGAAGCCATCTGTAACCTAAAACGACCAACAGCAGTCAAGGAGTTACGACAAGCACTCGGAATTTTCAATTTCTATAGACGTTTTTTGAAAAATTCCGCAACTACGCAAGCACCACTCAACGAATTTTTGAAGGGCAGCAAGAAGAACGACACACGAACAATTGACTGGACAACGGAAACCATCAACGCGTGGGAATCATGCAAAACTGACCTCGCGAACGCCACTCTTTTAGTGCATTTTAAACCAAACGCCCCGCTTTCAATTACCACTGATGCCTCTGATGTAGCCATCGGCGCGTCTTTAGAGCAGTATCAAGACGGAGAGTGGAAACCATTGGCGTTTTTCAAACGAAAACTCAGCCCAGCAGAAAAGAAATATAGCACCTACGATCGAGAGCTGCTAGCTATCTTCGCCACTATCAAACACTTCCAATATATACTGGAAGGATCAAATTTTTGCATAAAAACCGATCACAAGCCTCTCGTTTATGCTTTCTCTCAAAAACCAAATCATGCTTCGCCTCGTCAAGTACGCCAGCTAAGTTATATATCGCAATTTTCAACGCATACGCAGCGACATACCAGGAAAGAGCAACATAGTCGCCGACTTACTATCACGAGTTGACGCCATTTCCATACCATCTTCGTTCACCGCAGACAAACTATCGCATGAACAGCAACAAGATCAAGAACTTCAAGCCTTACTAAATAGCAACACAACATCATTAAAACTACAAGCAATACAGACTGCAGGACAACTTCCAGTTTATTGTGATGTAACCGACAGTAAAGTCCGACCTTACATCCCTACCCAACTTCGACGAAAAGTATTCGACACTATTCACCAGCTCGCTCATCCAAGCGGACGTTCCACATCGCGACAAATTTGCAACAAATTCGTCTGGCCGAATATGCGTAAAGACATCCTGTTATGGTGCCGAACATGCATACCGTGTCAACGTTCGAAGGTAAGCAGACACACGAAGAACGTTCCTCAGCATATCACCATTCCCGATGGTCGATTCGATCAGGTACACATCGACATAGTTGGCCCGTTCCCACTCTCGAAAGGTTTCAAATATTGTTTGACGATGATAGATCGATTCTCTCGTTGGCCGGAGGCAATACCGGTAAGCGACCAGACAGCGAATACAGTCGCCGAAACTTTTTACAACAATTGGATAGCCAGATTCGGAGTGCCACGAATAATTACAACGGACCAAGGATCCCAGTTTGAATCGGCACTATTCCAATCACTCGCGAAACTAATCGGTTGCGAACGAACAAGAACCTCGGCATACCATCCAGCTTCCAACGGCATCCTTGAGAGATGGCATCGTTCCCTGAAAGCAGCAATAATGTGTTACGGAAACAAAAACTGGGTCGATTCTTTACCAACCATTCTACTTGGACTACGATCGTGTTACAAGGATGATTTAAACGCATCATGTGCCGAGCTCATGTATGGATCCACTGTACGACTGCCAGGTGAACTTTTCGATGATCAAACTGTTGACGATAATCCAGCTCAATTCGTGAATCAACTACGAGAACAAATGCGTAATATTCGTCCAACACAATCAGCACATCACAACAAACCTGTCGAATTCGTACACCGAAACTTAAGTTCTGCCACACACGTATTTCTACGAGATGATCGAGTTCGTACATCATTATCGCCACCTTACTCAGGTCCGCATCCTGTTATCGAACGAATCACCAATCGTCTATTTCGAATTGAAGTTAATGGAAAGAACTTCACCGTCTCAACAGAACGACTAAAGCCAGCCTTCTTCCTGAATGACGAAAATAAAACTCACCAGGATCTTAAACGAACATATTTGTATTCCAGACCGCCACCGAAACACACTTATCCTCCAGCGAAAAGTCATCGTGACGGCAATGTCACTCGGGGGAGAGTGATGTAGGGGTGTGACAATGCTGTCATAAGTTGTCATAGACATATCCGTCAACTGTCAGATCCTCTCGCTCAATCGACAGTTATAATTTCAATTCCGCTTGTTTGTAATTTAAGTTAAATAAAAAGTTTAATTGTTAGCTACTAATCACGTTTAATTTATAAACGTTTACCCACAATAGCTACATGTGCAATAAAAGAGCGCTTCTTAAAAAAATTGAAAGAAGCTTATAGGTCACCTACCCTTCATGCATTACACAGAAAACAGGCTAACGGAACTGTCTTATGGGAGAAATTTGAAAGAAGGAAATGAATTTTCGTACTGGCTGGTCTTGTTATTTCCAATCAGGGTACGATTTATATTTAATTCAAAGTATGTGATTCTTAGTTGCTAACCAGAGAGAAGACAATACTTACATTTAACAGCAAAGATTGTGATGTTATTAAAAGTCGATCATGCGTTTGCGGGATAAAGGTCGAACTTTTTGTCGGATATTTTTAGCATCAATTACTCATTGTAGCCCCGTAACTCTTCCTCACCCCCGAAATCCCTAAGTCCCTAAAAGTGACTATCACCTCAGTATACACCACGTCTCTTATTCTGCTCCAATCAGCTATTCGACTAGAACGACCTCTCCACCACTACTTCCTTCTAGGAAAACCAAGCCCACTAAGCTGGAAAAGCGTATCGTAACCTTCATAGACGAATTAAGCGCCAGGTTATTTGCCTGGTTTGACTCTTATATATATGTACATTAATAATCGTCAGTTAGACCGATGAATGATAACAAGTCGTAATGCACGAAACGTCCCCATTGCTTGAAGCTGTAGCTCGCGTCTGTGTCCACAATGCCATTATCTCCCTCTTGGACGACATTCTCCAAGATATACAATTCAGAAAAAACCCTGCAGTGGAGATTATTTACAAGTTGACATTCTTCGCAGTGTTCCTCTTTGAAGAATGAGTTCCACCGCCTAAGATAGGATCCTCACCTTGTATATTAACCACCTCTGCCTGTCCAATATTGAATCCAATCCAAATACATAGAAGGAACTCCGAAAACTCTCCGCGACTTGACAAAGATGCTAGTCGCAATGGCATTCTACCTCAAATCACTTCTGCTCTTGAAAAGCAAACATCTTTGTGAACAACATCCTTAAAGCCCATCATTCCTCACTCCACAGGCGTGATCAAAACTCTTCCTTAAACGGAGTATAAACAAACTGTCGACCGGAATTGAAAAAATGCTAATCATTATCCTCTGTAATCATCAAGCCCGTTCTGTCTTCCCTAATTAATCATTGCCTTCTGAACTCTGGCTTTCTCGTGAGCTGGAAATGTGCTTGAATCACTTCTATCCCGAAGAAAACTGAAAATCAACTCCTTGATATCTACCGGCATATCTCCATCCTCTCAGCCTCCGCCAAAAATTTCTAGCGGACGCCAAAATCATCGATGAACACTGTGGTAAGAACAATCCTACCTTAGATTTCCAGTTCATCAATCGAACAAATCATTGAATTGATCTCTTAATTATGAAAAGCCATATCTTGCTTAGGACTAACCGCAAAACACCTACAATAGTCTGCCTCGTTGACATAAGGAAGGATTTTGACACAAGATACCAAATACCGACTAGTTCTTAAGCTTCAACTTCCCCACGTTTGATAATGTTCAACTTTCTAGATAGTCAGCAATCACGAAAATCCAATACCAGTTGTGCTGCAATCCGACGTCCATTCTCTCCGCAATCCCTTTCCCGCTCTCCACAGCGGACACAGCTCGTTTCGAACCACAATTCTATCAAGATCCGATAGTATGCCGATCACTTCATAATATACACCTCCACGAAGGACATAGTTTAAGCTCCGCTGAATTCATATTTGGATGAGTTTTACCCATACTTTCCAATGATGATGATTCCAATTGCCTTCTGCTGCCAAAAATCTTCTTTTTCTTCAGCCTGTGTCCCGTTCACAAACGGGGTCGGCTCGTCGTGATCGGCTTCGCCATTTGGCTCTATCGAATGCCTGATCTGGGTGCAATCTCGAGGCTTTCAAATCCCCATCTAGCGTATCAAGCCGCCGTTGTTTAGGTCTGCCTTTTGATCGTTTACCATCGACTTCGATGTTCAGACCAATCTTGGCAAGTGAATTCTCGTTGGCACGAATTGCGTGACCATACCATCGAAAACGCCTCTCTCGCAACTTTTCTACGATCGGTGCAACCCCATAACGATCGCGGATATCCTCATCTCGGTTGTGATCTAAACGTGTGACGCCACTAGTCCAACGTAGCATCTTCATCTCCATTACCGCAAGACACCGTTCATTGTCTTTTGTAGTCGGCCAACACTCAGAACCATAGAAAGCGACTGGACAGACGACATTGCGGTAAATTTTAGATTTGAGACGTTCGTTGATACGTCGATCACAAAGGACACCAGTTGTGGAACGCAATTCATCCAGGTTGCGTTAATGCGTGAAGCAATTTCATAATGCAGTTCTCCATTGGCTGATAGCGATGACCCGAATATTTAAATCGTTCAGTTCCGGGTAGATCACTGCCGCTGACAGTGACTGTGCCAGTTTCATGGGGATCGGTCGTCAAAAATTCAGTTTTGTTTAAATTCAATCTGAGACCGTGTTGCATGAGGCGATCATTCCATTTTTGAACAAGTTGCTCCAGATCATTTTTGCTATCAGATGCTAGGAAAACATCATCTGCATAAAGCAGTGTGTAGGGCGCTGGACGTTGGATATCCCGTGTGACGGTGTCCATAACAAGGACAAAGAGGAGTGGTGAGAGGGCACTTCCTTGATGAGCTCCAACAGATACACGAAGCGGTTTTGATACACCCGCCATACTTCGAACTTTACTTTTCGGATCGTGGTAGGGCAATTGAACCCAGCGCACGAGTTCTTCTGGCACGGTCAAACGCTTTCTCTAGATCCAGAAATGCAATGTAAAGAGGGCGATGCTTCTCACGGTGTTTCTCCATGAGTAACCGCGCAGCGTGTATTGTGTCAGTAGTTCCGCAGTTCTTGACAAATCCGGTTTGATTCACGGTTATTTCAACGATTTCGCGAATATGGTTCTCAAGAATGCGTTCAAAAATCTTCATGGTATGGGAAAGTAACCGGATCGGACGGTAATTTGAACATTCTGCTGGACTACCTTTCTTTTTCCATATTGGAACAGTGGTACTTTCTTGCCAGTCAGATGGTGTTCTTCCTTCCTGGATAAACCGGTTAAAGAATTCACTGAGCCACAGTGTTGCGTCCCAACTCTTCGCTTTCCAGAGCTCAGATGCGATGTCGCCAGGTGCTGTGGCTTTCCCCAATTTCATTCGCTTTATTGCCTCCTCGACTTCAGTTGCGCTCAGGTGGAACTGGTCCAAATGTCGGCAATGATTGTGGAAGTGGAGGATGAGCAAATTCTTCAGTAGATTCTTCAGTTGATTATGATTACTCGCAAACGCCGCATGATTATGCCCTGATGACCAGATACGAGGTGAAATTTTCACACCCTGGTTTTCCAGTTGCCGAGTATCTGTGGATTGAAATCAACGAGGCACATTTCCTCCATAAAAAGCAATTCCCTCATTGCTTAGAACAACGGTAACCGTCTGTCAGACAGAAAAGGTAGGGTAGTTCTCCCCATCGACCGCTACTCAGGTTATCAATATCCAAACAAAACAGGTTCTTAATCCACTTCCTTTCCCATTCCCAAATCCTACCCCATCTTTCTCACGTTCTCTCCTTAAACATGCGTCCAAAGTGCTCATGCACCTGTACTGCCAACTTTGACTACAGTTTCTGTGTTCTGTATATCTCCACCCTTGTAATTGAATATGATCACTGGCTGAAATTGACACAAAAAGTCTCAGCAAGCTCTGAAGAAGAGCACAACTCTTTTGAAGCACCCTAAGAGCTTCTCAAAGAACGTAGATAGCAGCTGGGAAATCTCCGCTTATAGAGTGGGAGGTTCATAGAAACTGATAGAGAGAAGGCAAACCATTTGCTTCAAATAGACTTTCCAAGTGACATCCAAAATCGCTTGGAAGGGGTAAAATGGGCATGGTTTCATAGCCACAAGTCTATCCGCTATTCCTGCTCTAATAGTAGAGGGAATGAATGCCCTGGGTCTACATATTCAAGAAGGATATCGTGTACGGCCAGCACATATTTATTCTCTAACCAGGGAAAACCACCTACGCGGGCGTAAAAAGTTTCTTATCGATCAGTATAACTTGCTTATTACTAAAAGGAAATGAAAGGGCTACATATATTCCTAGGCGGTCACTTCACTGTAGGCAACATGTTTACCAGAAAGGCAAATCGGCTGAGTTAGCACTCCCTTAGCATGTGGCAGAAATTGAAAAAACGATGTTGGAAAAGCATACATTTTAGACGCATTCATGGACATCGAAGGTGTCTTCTATTATGTCTCATTCGCGGCGATTTGTGATACGGCAAAACAGCATGGAACTGGTCCGTTCTTAATCAGTTGGATCCTTCACAAGCTGCAGCAGAGAGCAGGTTGTCTTAGAGAATGCCCATAGGGTTTTCACTCCCCTCGATTGTAACTCTTTGGTAATAGACACTTTGCTATGCCACAAAAGCCTTCGAATAAGCATTTGCGGGCGATCTAGCCTTAATAATTATCGCTAAGTTGCGGATACAGATGTGACCTCTTGAATGCAACTCTGCATGTAATCCACAGTTGGTTCATCCGGAATGGACACACGATAACCGCTATCCAACACGATAAGCGCTATCAAAACGGACTATGATTGGTTTCTGGAAAGTGCGCACACTTTTTGACAACGGTAGCGAGGATCCTCTTCAACTTAAACGGGAATTCCAGCGATATAAACTGGATTTTCTGGGCCTAAGCGAAGTAAAATGGAAGAATCTGGAGAGCACTCCTCTCTCTCTCTCTTGCGACAATGTGCTTTTGTATTCTGTAAAGCCAAGTGGCAGCAATCGTGAATCCGTTGGCAGGTTGCTTTTGGCGACTACCGCAAGACGCGCTCTCTTTACCTGGGAGTCGGTATCTGGCAGACTTCTAACCGCAGGATTTCGGTTCAGGTTAAGGAGCATCACAATTGTACAACGCTACGTACCAACGGAGACTTCCAATATAGTGGAGAAGGATACTTTCTAAGAGCAATTAACCTCGGTTGAGGAATGCTTCATAAAGGTGACATTGAGATCGTGATGAGTGATGTGAATGGCAAAGTAGGATCTAACAATATCTTGCTCGGGCATGTAACGGCGAAGCACGGTCTCTGCAACCGTAACGATGATGGTGGGAGGTTGGTGGATTTCTGCAACTACCACCGTCTCGTCATTGGTGGCACATTGTTCAGAGCTTGCCATAAGTCAATTGGGTTTCAACTGACCAACATGGTGTGAGCAATCAGATCCACCAGTTCGCGATCACAGGTTGATTTAGGAGTTGTCCTCTGGATGAGCGTAGAGAGCCGCTGACATCGGCCTGGAATCTGATGCCACTCATGTTCGTTCGCTTGAACTGCTCGAGCGCAATCCGGATAAGTTCAGCGTAGTGTGTGCTGTGACAAGACAGAGTTTTCTATTGCGCTGATGAGGAAAACGGAAGATGCTGCAGATCATATTGCTTTCAGAACTGTATACCGCATCAAGAAAAAGCTTGCATGTGGTCGCGAATTTTTCGATGGTCCTATGAAGGACGTTAAGACTTATCATCCACGATGATGCACAACTAAAGAGGTGGAAAGAACATTTCACCACGGTTCTTAACCGTATTACATCCTGTGAGGTTCCTCCTCTTGTGGATGAAATGGCTAGTCACCGTAACATGCGGATACGTACTGTTCCTCTAAGTGGAAACATAATACCTAAAGTAATCCTCGAACGCATCAATGAACATATCGAATGCTTGATTGATAGAGTGCAGGCTGGTGGGCGCACAGGCCTGGCACTCGTGCGCACTGTGATCGGAAGGCGGAAATGACAGTTAATAGGTCACGCATTAAGAAGAGTGGGCAATTGCGTTGCGGGCTACGCCATGCAGTGGAGTCCACTCTCCCAAGATGGCCGACAAATAAGTTACACCAAGGGCACCTGGCGCAGAACAGTGGAGGAGGAGTGCGGGCGTCTCGGGAAGTCGTGGAGGTGTTGAAGGACAGGCTGAAGAGTATTTGAAGAAACCACGAACGGTGGCGCGTAGGTGTGGTTAACGCACTACACACTACCAAGGGGTGTAGAGCAACCATATATATATCGACTCCAAGGTAACGAGGTAGTACCATATCCGAGAACATTATCAGAAATCCTGCAGATTAGTCTGGTGATGTAGGAGTGCGATAGGTAATATCTTAGGACTTTAACTATAATCGATTCACTGAATGTATGCATCCATGATAAAACCGATTGTGATGTAGTTAGTTAGTTTAGTTAACTGGGGGAGCCGCAGCTCCGAGCACTCAGGCTTTTGTTAGCCCATTGTACTATCCCCGTAATTTGACTATTCAATGGCTTCCCGCCTACGGTGTTCGCAGGCTTTAGCGAATCTAAAGAACATTCTCCAGAGGCAGAGAGTGTGCAGATTCTTCATTGAAGAAAACCTTGCCAAGGTGTCTCCGTCTGAGATCTGAGGATGCCGAGCAGCTGCATAAAAAGTGCAGGGCCGTCTCCTCCTCCTTCTCACATTGGCTGCACGCAGCCGAAACCACTACCCCAATCTTTTCCATATGGTAGTTTAAGGGGCAGTGTCCCGTCAAAAGCCCTATTAGGGTTTTCATGTCCCACTTCTTAAGGGTCAACAAAAATGCCGCTCTAGTGGCCCTAGGCTCCTTCACAAGGATTTTCACTTACCGGCAAAAGTCCAAATTTCTCCACTCGGTTGCGTGTATCTTTGCAATTTCACCCTTCAGAGGAAGACAGACTATGGTCGGACTCCATGAGCTGGTTCTGGCCCCACCATTGTGGATCCAGACCCTCGGCGAGCCAATCTGTCAGCTTCGTCATTACCAGCGATGTTAGAGTGCCCCGGCACCCACATCAGAAATTTTTCGTTCAGTCGACCAAGCTTCAGCAGCACCTGATGACAACTCCACACCAACAGGCTTGATATGTTGTTGCCATTTAGTGCTGATAATGCCGCCCGACTGTCGGAACAGATTCGAATGGTGCGACCCCTCCATTTTTGTCGCAGACATTCTTCTGCTGCCAATGAAATGGCATATATCTCCGCCTGGAATATGGTCGTCATTTTTCCGAGGGGTTGGGCCAGTTCTATAATCGGATTCTCCGAGAACATCCCTGCGCGCGATCCATCCTCCGTGACTGACCCGTCGGTGAAGATTATTAGGTCTGTAATCTGAAAAGACTCATGGCCACTTGTCGACCATTCTTTTCTTTCGGTGACTACGACAGTGTATGTCTTTTCAAAGACGAATCTGGAAACCATATGATCGGTCGGCATCAGGGCTACCGGATGTTTTTCAAGGAATTTCCAGATAGACGCATGCCCGTTGGATTGGCCGCCTTTCCACGCCCCAATGGTATCGAGCCTATATGCGTCGTTGGCCGCTTTCCGTTTCACCTCCAAGTGAATGGGGGGTAAATTTAGGATAGCTTCAAGTGCCGCAGTCGGCGTAGTACTCATTGCTCCAGTAATACTTAGGCAACCAAATCTCTGAATCTGCGTTAGCAGCTTCCTGCTGTTAGCAAAGTTCAGTCTTGGCCACCAGACGATGCATGCATACATCAAAATGGGTTTTATTATGGATGTATACATCCAATATATCCGTTTAGGTGAAAGTCCCCAGGTCTTACCTATCGCATTCCTACAGCACTAGAGCAATCTGCAGGATTTCTGATATTGTTCCTGGATATGATGCTTCCACGTTAACTTGGAGTCGAAATGTACTCCTAACTACTTGACTGTTTGTGCCAGCTGGATTTCCGCCCCTGCTAAGGTGGGTAGCGTATAGCTGCCCCACCTTACGTTCCTAGTGAACATAACTAGTCCAGTCTTCCTAGCGTTCACCGTGAGTCCACATGCGGAGACACCAGCTGTGGATTACATGCAGAGTTGCATTCAAGCGGTCACATACTGTGTCCGCAAACTTGCCGGTAATTATTACGGCTAGGTCGTCGGCAAATGCTTGCGCGAAGTCTTTTTTGTCCTCCAGGAGCCAAGAGCCATAACAGTGGAGAGAGAACCCCTCCCTGTGGGCAGCCCCTGAGACATCCTGCTTCAATAGACTTCTGGCCGACCGATATGTGGATTTTTCTCCACTCTAGCATGTGAAGGATCCAACTGATTAGCAGCGGTTCGATTCCATGCTGTCTTGCCGCATCACAAATTGCTGCGAATGAGGCATAATTGAAGGCACCTTCGATGTCCATGAATGCGCCTAAGGCGTATCCTTTTTTGGACATCGCCTTTTCAATTTTTGCCGTAAGTTCATGGAGTGCTGTCTCCGTGGATTTGCCTTTCTGGTAGGCGTGTTGCCTATGGTGAAGTGGCCACTTAGGAATGTGTGTATCCCTTATGAACCGGTCTACTAGTCTTTCTAGTCCATTTAGCAGAAAGGACGTTAGGCTGATCGGTCGAAAGCTTTTTGCGTCTGTGTAGGTGGGTTTTCCTGGTTTGGGAATGAATATCACCTTCACATTCCGCCATTTAATTGGAATATAAGCGTGTGCTAGGCATGCACGATATATATTCCGCGTGTTGGCTATGGTGATCGTTTAGCCCATCTTATGCTCTTCTTTAGAGCCTTCTGTGCCTCTTTATAGTGATTCCAGCTAGTGCTTGATTCACCCTTCAGAGCACGATTAAGGAGCATCCTTGTTGTTCTCCTCTATTTAGCCAAATCCGAGCTTCACCATGGTGTTTTACCCTTCTTTAGCATCTTGAGTGGATAGCTTTCTTCGAAAGTTTCTCTCATGCTAGTTGTGATCATCTGGGATGTCTTCTCAATTCCAGCAATGGATTTGATGCGCTTCACAGGGGTTATGACTCGGGCGCTCAATTCTATTTGATACATCACCCAATCTGTCTTCCTCGGATTCCGAAATGAAGTGGGTGGAGGTGGATCCATGCCCATAACGAAATCAATGCGTCTGTGATCCGAGAGTGTGATATCGTTTGATACTCTCCACTCTCCGATCAAAGCCGCGATGTCAGGAGATGCCACCGTGATGTCGATGACCTCTCGCCTGACCACGTTGAAGAAAGTAGGATCCTCTTGCATTGATGTTCGAACTTCTCCAGCATATGTGGTGAGCGTTGGCATCACATCCTGCTATTACCTCCATGCTACTTTTGGCATATTGGATAGCTCTGATGAATGTTCCACTGGAAACGTCTTCTGCGTCGTAGGGGAATATGCAGAGCACCATAGTATCTTTTTATCTCCCTGTTGACTTTTTATGGTTAGCTTAGCCGATGTGGTGTCGCCATCACATAAGTCGTTAACCAAGTTAGCCTGGAAGTCTTTGGAGACTACCATGCAGTTGCGGGGTCGATCGCAGTCAGCATGTTGGAAGTTTAGGCCCCTTATTTAAAGATGAAACGGAGAGCAGCTGACGATGCATATAGGCTTGGTACTATAAGCGCATGGAAAGGCGATTAATCGTATTGTCTTACGGAAATTTCTTGGCAAACATCATCAAACATCGACCATATGGTTTCGTCTTTGAAAACACACGGAGTATCACCAAAAGAGAAGAATGGTTGATAGATGGCTACGAATCTTTTGAGATTACATATTTGGTCTGTACCTTCACCAACATGTCAGTCATGGAAGACGGATCGGGCGCAGAGGTGTTTCTCTTGGAAATATATCGGCCACACTCGAGACGAAGAAGTGTCCCAGTTTGTTCGCAGCTGAAGAGAGTTTGCAACCAAAATGGTGGGGTCGCACCATTCGAATTTATTCCGAGAGTCGGGCAGCGTTATCAGCAATAAACAACAATGGCTTAATAAATCAGTTGTTGTCGAGTAGCCACTAGTTGAAACTGTTGAAACTTGGCCGACTGAAGGAAACATTCCTGATGTGGGGCACTCTGGTAATGAGGAAGCTGACAGACTAGCTTGCCAAGGGTCTAGTTCCACTGCGGTGGGGCGAGAGCCAGCTTTTGGCATTCCGCTCTCCATTGTCAAGTCTACTCTAAAGGTTGAAATCGCTAGGATTCATCCAACCGAATAAAGAAATTTGAACCCCTGTTGGTAAATGAAAATCTTTGTGAAAGGACCCGGGGCACATGAAAACCCTGTAGGGCTTTTAATGGGACATTGCTCCTTAGACCACCCTATGGAAAAAATTGAGGTGGTAGTTTCGGCTATATACAACCAATATGAGGAAGAGGAAGAAATGGTCCTGCACTTCATATGGAGATGACCAGCCTCTTCAGATTTCAGACGAAGATACCTCTGTACAGTTTTCTTCACCGAGAAATCTGCCCCCGGAAGATGTTCACAGATTGGCAAAAATTTGCGAATGACGCAGGCGGGATGCCATTCAAAGGCAGACAGAAAATAAATTGGTTTCAATAAGGTTTTTTGAAAGACGATTCTAAAATACCAAGAAGAGTTCGAACTAGTGCTAAGTTCCCCTAAGATTTTTGCAGTATGTATATTTGTAATGTATCCTGTATGAATGTTTTCGTTTGCTTGAGTAGTAAAATTGTATTTTTTTTCCATTTTGTAAATTTCAACCAACCAATTCTTCAATATTAAATCCGAATCTATGTTCGACCTAATTATTTGCAACCACAATGTTGGATAAAAAATTGCATTCAATTAATAAACCAAAACAAACAATCAATGAAAGAAACAGTGAAATATTTTTGTCTAATTGAAAATTCCTCAGATCTTTGAACCCATTTCGAGGAAAAGCAATTCTCCAACTAAAATGATCTGATTCTATCCTCCAAACTTCTTCATCTGGTTTCATGCAGACCAATGAAAGTGAAAATAGAAAGGTTAGGATACAAACTAGAATATAATGATACTCCAAAGCTGCTTACGTATGTACATATGTCTGCATTTTTTGGACCTACCAAAAAGTGCATAATGAAAATGAAAGATATTCTTGAATTGAACCCACACCAACAGTGAAGCAAAGTTGTTTGCTTCAGATACGTACACTCTTTCGAGTCAATCAGTTACAATTTAACTATCGTAATCTCGTTCTTCATCAATGAATGGAAAGTTTAGAACAGGTTTAGAACTAATTTGCATATCAACGTTCTTAAGCTAGAAAGAACACCTGAGCAGATATCTAAGCGAACCATATCTTTCATTTCGATTTGGTTGTATCTATGCCTGAAAATTATTGATCAAAATTTGAATAATTAGTAAACGGTGACCAAATATTTAGCACAGACACATGAGATCCCGTTAATAGTTTGCTGTTTAAGCCAATTTTCTATTAATTTCTAATTCGATACATAAAAATTGGGTCAAATGTATTTTAACGGTTTACATGGCGAATATTTTCTCGATGTTTCTCTTTAATGAAGAGTAAAATTATACGAGAAACTCTCACTCATTTTAATAATTCGCGAAACCAGACTTTAGTAAGAAGTTTGACGGTTTTTGCCAAGTATAAAAGGTTGAAGGTGGTCGGGAGAAAGGCAGAACTAACCATTCTTTCAAAGTGATTAGTAGCGAAGTCAACAGGAATCCTGATACTAGCGAGGCCAGTATGAAGTACACGATATCCCTATTTATTTTATGTAAGTTGGTTTTCAACTGGATTATAAAGGATTATTAACATTTTCAACCTGCTCCTGCAGCTGCTGTGCTGGCGTCGACACACGCTATTTCACCGGATATTCTGTCACATATCACGGACACCGACTCAATTACACCTTACGCAGGATGTCAGTGCTACCCAGGACCACCAGGTCCACCAGGTCCTCCAGGAACACCTGGTGATCAAGGTCACCCAGGATCCCCTGGACGTGAAGGTGAACCAGGGGAACCAGGACCTCGAGGACCAGATGGACCACCAGGATTTGCTGGTGCTCCAGGCAAGGATGGAAAACCAGGACCACCAGGTCCACGAGGCAGCACAGGTCAACCCGGTCATCCAGGACCAATTGGACCACCAGGCCAAGAAGGCAAGACAGGACCACAAGGACCACAAGGTCTCCCCGGTCCACGTGGAGAGCCAGGACAGCCAGGATTACCAGGACCAATAGGCCCAAGAGGTCCTCGTGGACCGCGTGGAGATCGCGGTGAACCCGGCCCAATAGGACCACCAGGACCACGAGGAGACGCTTAACTAATTTATTTATTATTTATTTATTTATTAAATTTAAATAAAGTATTTATTATTTATAACATGCGTTTTAGTCAAAGCGAATATTCCTAAATTACTCCTACTTTATTTTCCAATCTCTAAAATATTCGAAAAAATAACAAAGAATTATAAAAATTTCGGTAATGAGGTCAAATTTTCGCATTGCGGTCAAATCCATCGATGTAGCTCTCTTAAGAAGCATAGCAAATTTCCAAAAATTAGAAAGGCTAATTTGCATATATTTTTTTTCTCGGCTGGTGTTTATCTTCGACGTTCTAGGTCAGATTGAACCGCAAGGTAATCTAGATTCAGTATTTGATAGTCTGACGTCACTAGCATTATCAATGTAGAAATGTTTATGTTGTTTCGTAGTTACGAATGAATATTGTTTAGAAATGAATGAAACTTTTATAGACGTTGGTTTAACTTATGACACGCACAAGAGGCAGTCTTTGTAAAGATCGAGCGTTTTCAGCGCTTTATGTAAATTTTGCGGGACTAATCCCGTCACTGAAATTACCATTGGGTTTTTTTCGATCGTTTGTAGTCTCCAAGTCTGTTTCATATCGGCCGCCAAGGGGCTGCAGTTCCAGATTTTTCCTTGCTGTAGTGTTATGGTCCAACGATACCGCTACTTCGATTATGAAGTACATTCGTTCTTCCTTGAGAAGTAAAACCAGATCGGGTCTATTGTCATTAACACTCTTGTCGGTGGCAATAGTGTGATCCCACAGTAGTTTAGCCCTTTATCTTGCAGACGGAGTTATGACGATTGGTGTACTCGGTACTGCTCAACATCCTGCACGCAGATGTTATGTGCTAGATGGTCTCCTCTTCACAGTTGCATAAAATTGAGGAGGCTCTCCTGAATGGGACAATGCTTTGTGTCGCAGTACGACACATTACATTACGTAATAGTTACAAATGGAAATGGGGGCACGCGCAAGGTCACCCTTCTCTGGGTTCCCGGATTTAGGAACATAGAGGGGAATAAGCAGGCTGACGGATTGGCCAGGCGAGGCTCTCTTTTTGGCAGCCCTTCGGTAAATACAGTCGGTGTTTGGCTGGCGGCTGTCAGGGGCGGAATCTACACGCACTGCATAGCAGCCGCGGGCCTTAGATGGCGAAGGCTTACGAGCTGTGCCAAGTCAAGGAGAATTTGGTCCGCTTATAACATAGCTCGATCACGAAGGCTCCTGTAAATGCATTCAAGATTACGGCGGTCTGCACGGAGCACTGGCACATAAGGGGCCATGTCCCGAGCCTCAGCATACCCTACAATTCGCATTGCCGAAGTTGCCGAAAAGGAAAGGAACCCCTCGTGCACTGTCTCTGCGATTGCTCAGCTCTAGCTAAAGTCAGATTGCGGACACTGGGCAAACCATTCTTTGGGGACCTTAGAGAGATTTCTAGCTGCAAGGTGGGAGAGAAGATGCTTTCTTTCGTGAATGCTCCTTCCCTGCGCTCATCACAGCAGTCACGATCTTAGAAGTTTGTGACATCAAAACGGCGCACCACAGCGCTCATTCGGCTCCTCTAAGGGGCCGCTGATACCTTCCTATCTACTTACAAATGGAACAAATGTCCACTCGCATCTTTTGATATCAAAAATATACAATACCTTTCATACCTGAAGCGTCCAGCTTCTACTTTGCCGGCTTTTTTAATTCTTGGAAACTGGCGGCAAGATCTGCTATGAACTGAGGCTAATTTAGTTATTCATCACCTTTCTTCGAAGTTCCTCCCTCCCCAATGGATCGCCCCATCAATTTTTGCAGTACAGTTCAAGCTATTTCGGAAGCTAGCACGTGATTCAAGATGTTTTCAGTGATAACAGTCTCCCGGCAACAGTTCATACCTCCGCGCTGTACGCGCGAATCTCCTGCATTTAAAAGAAACATGCTCCACAACCTCAGCAATCATCTCGTATGCTGAGCAAAATATGGAGCAGCTGTGCCCGAAGAAATAAAAGCATTCACAGGCCCCTACGTGACCGCTTAGGAATTAAGTTAGGTCGTAGCTAACTTTTCCCACGTTTATGCACTTTAAAACTTCTGTAATAATTCTATAGATCCTGCATCCTTTCAGTGCATCGTTCTATTTCTTTTGCCCCTTCAGAATAGATTTTCAGCTATATTGATAAAGGCGGGACTCGCCAATTGCACATGTTGGGTCACGGCTGCTATAGCACACCTTTTTGTCGCATTTTGTACGGTAGGCACACTTCTCTTCCGTTTCGACTTGAAGTTAAGTTTCTGGCAAATTATGACCCCTAGGTGTTTGAGCGATGATTGTGGATATGTGATTAGAACTACTTCACTTTTATGCTCTGCAAGCACAAGATCAGCCTTCTCAAGCCAGAATCTAACTTTGAAAATTACCTTCGTTAAAAAAGTCTGAATATCCTGGATATCTTAAGCCATAAATGCACTTCGGGATAATCACCCCCTTGGGAAACTGGAACGTCAAAATGCTGTCATACATTCTTATCCACAGGAGCGGAGGATGGATCCCTGTGTAACCCCATAAGTTTCCAGATACGTTTTGGATTTGTTTTGGGAGTAGGGTAGGTGAATGCGTTCACGCACAGAGTGTTGGACTCCCACAACAGTACGCTGTCGGACTACCAACTAAACACCTTCCTTTCATCGGAGAACTAGCCTGGAACCTTTCGACACATTACTTCGGGCTAGCCCTCCCGCTCTCCCGGCTTTAGGAACCTTCAAGTCAGGGAATTCATTCCGTCCAGCGATGATGCCAGAGATTTCGACGCAAAAATGCTTCCTTCATAGCCTGGGCGCCGAAACGTTGGCGTGGATTCGGTGTTTAAAACTACCAGCCCGGTTCTCGCCATCATTTCTAGAATCCGTTTCCCTCTGGAGTCTGAATGAGGCATGCCTCATTCAGGGGCCCTGGCAATAAAATCACCACCTGCCAGGATTCGTTCCTCCGTGCTCGAAACGGCGTCCTCCAGAGCATCAAGCCGGCTCGGAAAGTCCGACATCGTCTCGCTCGACGTCAGGTAAACGCTAAAAAACGTTATCCTCAAACACCCAATCCAGACAAACCTGTTCCCTTGGCCTTCGGCAAGAATACGAACTCTAACGTCGTCCTCTTTCCACTTTTCCCTACTTCGCATTGCAATGGGCTATCTGCGGTCCGTTTGACGCAAATAGCGTTTTCAGTGGGCTGCTCTGCACTCGTCTTCTGCTGCTCTCCACGTTCGCCTATAGAAGGAGATGCGGTCCAATAGTTCCTCCAGTTCCATCAGCCCGTTTCTGACGCTTTTGCTGGCGTTCCTCTGGAGGAACGTTGCCGTGCTCATACGCTTCACCACTGTCTCGTATTTCCTGATGAGCCTTTCCTCTTCGGCTCTAGCTAGGACAATCGAATGCACTTGCACTCCATTTGTGTTCGAATCCATCTGCTCAGAACTCACAGGGGTACTACAATGTATTAGGGTTGCCGTTCCGCACGGTCAGTCACGCCACTTGATAAGGTTTCCTCTTTATTTGGGCGCCCCGGTGTCACATTGGGTATGTCAGCCCTCGCACTCAACTCTTCCTTCTTCCCTGTTGTTTGGTCGATTTTTTTTTATTACTTTATGTGAATTCTCCATGGAAAACTCACTAGGGCATCGTGTGCAAGCGAGCGGGCCACAATAGTCAGGAAATGGTGTACCTTCGGGGACACAGCCCCTACTCCAGTTCCCTGAGCCCTGACCTTCGCTTAGCTGAACCCGGAATTCACGGCGCTCGCTCGGGGCAACGCGGTCTACTAACACCGGTTCAATGCACACTACCCGACCAGGATCCCGAAGGGGCTGGCTCCTGATACATATCACAACTACCACCTTGGCAGAGCTACGCTCACATCACCTCATCGACCCCCTCTGGAGCCTCCCTGTGTGTCCCGACGTGTACCGATCATTCGGTTCGCTCTTCACCGAGAAGCTTTCTCGAGGCTACTACCTAAAACGCGGGTATACTAACAGCTAGGTGGGTAGAAAAACTTACTCGGGCACCTCGGGGACGTCACACCTCATATCGTAAACGACCCGTTAAAGGTCGTTGACAACCCCTGAGACGATACGTTTTAGGGTTACCGTCCGAATCGTAGCACAACAATTGGTGCCTCGTTCCCCATTTAGCAGAGTTAAAGGCATTCTCTACATTGGGAGTAAGTATCGCCCAAAATTTATTGATCTCACACATCACATTAGCAATATATCGCGCCTTCCCGAATAGAAACTATCTATCTGAAAGACCACCTTTCATTTCTATGAATATCAAAAGCCCATTGTAAATGACCTGCTCGAAGATTCTCCCGAGGACAAAGAGTTGTTTAGGGTTATTTAGCTTCGAATCAGCACTTTCTTATTGCTGCCGATGTGCTGCAAAATCCCTTCTTTCAGGCATGCGTAAATGTTTGTATGCTTCTCATTAACCCCTATGGGAGCCATAGCGTATCAACCACACATACCATCACTATCAGCTTCAGCCAATGTGTTTCAACTTCCTCCACGATTTACCCAGAAGCTTGCACTCATCCTCAACTGTCCTCGCGCGACCCACGCGTCGTCATTGTGGCTCTATTGTATGGCATAACCTGCAATGAAGTTGTCGCCCCCTTTTTCAGCATGTGACCTATCCACTGCCAATTTCGCTACTTCATCAACACGTCCACAAATATCTGCCCGATATGCCGACCACGGTCATAGCGAGAACATCCGGAAAAGCCTCAACTTGACGCTATTGTTACTACAATCGGGCAAAACAGCGGAGGCAGATTAAGCTCATTTAATGCATTGCACGACATCGAGTTCGGTGCCGCGTCGGCAGAAATAACACTTCCTAGCCAAGTACCACTATGAAAGTTTCTGAAATGTTCGCATATGATGGGGACGTCAATTTTATTTTCGAGCGCACCTTGGGAAAATAGGCCCCTAGTAACCTCGCAATGATTCAAATTCAGTTGTAAAAACTTCATTCACGAAGAGCTGATATCGCCTTCTTGAGCGCTGAACATCTGTTGCTGCCTGCCTGTCTGTTTGTTTATTTTTTTCATTTGATCTAAGGGTCTAGGAACCAATTTTCAATAGTTTTATCCACTAAGATTGCTACGTATAGCCTGCTGCTCCGTGGAACCACCATAAGGTATCATATCGCAAAGTTAGGTTCTACTCATTATAGCTAGATCTCCTCTGGTCTAGTCTCCCTGGTCTTCAGCACTTCTACCATCTTACGTTGAAAAGATCATCATCCCATTAGCAGATGAACATTTTATGCACCCCTTTTTTCCAGCAACACCAATTCAACTGAGCAAAAGTCACCGTCTTCAAGATATTTTGCAACAACAACCAATGCCATGTCATACTCCCCTTCGTTCCTGATGACGTGGGATAGTGATCGTCAATTTTTCGCCAGCTCTATTGTGCTTGGCAATGGTGTTGATTGCCACGATTTGATTTTTCCCGAGCAGCTCCGTTTTAAGGACAAGATCCAGACGCTTTTCGAATTCCCCCAACAACTTAGATTTCATTGTTGCCACAGCAGGTGTCATCACTTGCAATATGCCGAGGTATTTGTGGACGTCGTCCAAATTCATATCCTCAATTTGGATATTATTATGGCTGTATCCTTCCTTGTCAGGGTGTTTTCCCTGAACAATTGTTTTCATGCGACATTTCTCCAAACTCAACTGCATGCCGATGATGATGTCCAGCAAGAAGCAAAATTGGTCCTCGTCTTTGGCATTCAATTTGATCTTGTTGGTTGACTTGGAACCCCTATTTGTTTTCATACAAAGATGGCATAGGGGATTCAAAGCCAACCAAAACAACAGCGGGCTTAAAGAGTCGCCTTGGAAGGTCCCACGCCTGATTGGTATCTCTCCTGATGTTTGTGAGGATATCGATAGCTTCGAGCTCCAATTCTTCATTACTATTCTCAGGAGACGACCCACGTTCAGGTTGATTTTGTACAAGCGTAATACTGGTAGTAATTACGATTGTGATATGGAGTCAAAGGCGGATTTATAATCGACCTAAGTTGTCGGGATATTTCGTTTCTGGTGGACAGCCTGCTTTACAGCTGCCGTATCGATTATATCTGTTTTCATCCTCGGGGGCGTCCTTGCGCATCTGAGATTCTTACAAAATCCCCACTGGTTCTGGATGGACAAGGTGTTGTCTGAAAACTGTTTCTTGATATCGATGGATGTGATTGGAGCAGACCGTAAGTTTCTGCTTCAGCACCTCGAAGATTTCTTCCATTGGCACATTATTGGAGAGATGGTAGTTTCCAATGATGTAAGCAACGCATCGCCAAGAAGTGTTTGGGTGTCAGGCCACTCTCCTTTTCTCAACTATTCGACTCTTTTGTTGAGTCGAAATACCCAGAACCGTAAATTCCTCCCGCGCATATCTCTTTAATTCGCTCCAAGATGTTGATTATGGAGACGAATAACCGTAGCAGCTGCCACGTAGACCAGGCTGTGAACCTCTGTAGCAGTAATCTCGCTAGCCAAACGATCCACCAAAATTCTGTCAACGGCAGCAATGATGTTAGTAGTTGCGAAAGTAAACGTTAGTTTTTAGATCTTTGGCCTAGCATCTGGGAGAAGTTCGGCATATTCTGTGAATGCGACTTGAAATGCGGTCAGAACCTCGTTATAAATTGGGTAGACATCCCCAGTTACTAAGCTTCTCCTGGCTACTGGGTTTATAGAATGCTTTATAGGTGGAGTACTTGACTAGTTCTCCTATCTAGGGTCGAAAATCACAACCGATAACAGCTACGATGAAGAAATCCGCGCACGGTTGTTGTCAGCCAACAGAGCCTATTTCAGCTTACAAAAACTGTTCCGCTCGAAACGTCCCACCATAGGGTCAAAGCTCTTACTGTACAAGATAATGATCTTGCCAGTCCTCATGTATTCCTCGGAGAGAGGATGGACGATTCCGTAGCCTCGTCTTCTTTTTCTACCATAGATATTGCCCTTATAGACTTTCCGGGCGGGATCATCCTCAACCATACGGATTAAGTAACCCGCCCACCGTTACCTATTGAGCCGGATTTTATCCACAACCGGACGGTCATGGTATCGCTCATAGATTTCGTCATTGTGTAGGCTACGGAATCGTCCATCCTCATGTAGGGGGCCAAAAATTCTTCGGAGGATTCTTCTCTCGAACGCGGCCAAGAGTTCGCAATTTTTCTTGCTAAGAACCCAAGTTTCCGAGGAATACATGAGGACTGGCAAGATCATAGTCTTGCACAATAAGAGCTTTGACCCTATGGTGAGACGTTTCGAGCGGAACAGTCTTTGTAAGCTGAAATAGGCTCTGTTGGCTGACAACAACCGTGCGCGGATTTCATCATCGTAGTTGTTATCGGTTGTGATTTTCGACCCTAGATAGGAGAAATTATCAACCGTCTCAAAGTTGTATTCTCCTATCCTTATTCTTCTTCGTGTTTGTGTTTGACCAGTGCCTTATTAAGGCAGGCCTAAACCGGATACCGATTGCTGCGTCGTTGATGATGATGACTTGACTAGTCCGGTAAGTTGATGACTCCAGACCGAGCTGAAGTAAAATTTCTTGGAAGATTTGTTACCTAGTTGGTAGGGCAACTCGGTTGTTATTCACTATCATGCGGTATTGGTTGACGACGTTCTATTCCGCAAAATTACTTAGTTCCGGAAAGCGGGTTATAGACACCTCTTGGAGTCGATGTCTGTAGCCTGATGACTCGGTTATAGGCGGGGACGATAAATTCATTGAGTTGGTTCGTCCAAACCATACGACGCATAGGTCTTCCGTGCGTGGTGGTTGACAGCATAACCGCCAAAACATCTAAGGACGAGGAGCCGCTCTGATGCTATTAGGCGACTCTTAATCGTGTTGGGTGCTGCCTTTGTGTCACTGGGGTCCCATTAAAGTTATTTAAAATGTCCCCAATTTTATTCCCACGAGTATTGGGGAAGCAGTCGCTGCAACAGAGCCCTAAAGGAAAGGAAGGGAGCCGCTGAAACACAGTGCAATGTCTATTCATTTACCCCGGATTACGGATTTTTTAAGGACGTTCACTTCCCCGCACATATAAATGTACAGATATTTAAGTTACCAATTTATATATTTATCTTATTTAGATTTAAATTCTTATCAACTGATATAAAGCATCTTGTTGTTGAGCCCACAACCCTATTTTACAACTGTAAAAAATTGCATCAACTTTAATATATTTCCAATTTATTTAGGCTAAGGGTGATAAAGGTGATCGAGGGACAGACGGCAAACCTGGGCTGCCAGGACCACCGGGATTACCATCTGCCAGTGATGGAGTACAGTTCATACCAGTCACAGGACCGCCTGGGCCACCAGGCCCCCCTGGACCTCCTGGAATCCCGGGACTATCAATAACAGGACCAAAAGGAGAACCCGGGCTCGAATCAAGGACTCCATACTTCGGTGACCCCGCTTATTACGGCAAACCAGGTAATTTCTTTCCATATCGAACAAAAACCTGTTCATGTTAATTTAACGAGAGAAAATTTAGCTTTCCGGTGTATTCTAACCAGATTTGTGACTACACAAATTCTATTCCTTTCACTTTTTTCATTTTTCCTTTCTTTCTTTCTTTTTCAATGTCTGTATCTTTTGCATCTCTGAACGATATTCTCCTGATGCAATTTAATATTGAATGGATCGTTTTATTTACCAAAACAAATCTATCGTATGGTAATATGTCATAATTAATCGAAATAACATAAATTAAAAGGTGGACGTTCTAGTTTAGATGAAATTAAAGCGCTTAGAGAACTTCAAAGTTTGAAGGAGCTTCCGGAAAGTACCTCTGGTAAAGAGCATTCATTACACTTTTAATTTTTATTTTTCAGTGTGTATATATATGTACTTTTGATTCACTTTTTTTGCACATCGCTTCTGCATATCAAGGTTCCTTTTTACTCAAATTTTATTGGAACTTTTCTCTAACAAAAAATTTGGTTTGCTTATTTCTTTAGTCCTTGGTGAAATGTTTTAGCCAAAACTTTAAAATTCAATTGATATGTGCACTTGTTTTATGTCTCCAGGCTCCTATCTCTGAAATGACTTAGAGTTGATTACTATTTATTTGTTTAGAGTGTCAATTCAATCTTAATTTGAAAGCACATCCTTATATTTTGTGTTTAGCTTTTGTAGTAGAAGTGCTGGAAACTCATCCAATATGCGTGAACGATTCTGCACCTAAATGTACACTAGATTTTAAAAGACAGCCACTAATTGCCTGTAGTAAATCGGGCATAGGTATTCCTATTGTGAATGCTTTTCAGTTGTATGTTGTACAAAATGTGTACATTTGAGAAGTAACCGTGGAATCCTTATTCCAGTCAATTACCCCTTCCCCGCGGAATACACCTTCTTTTATGATTTTGTCTTACGTGTCTCCCCGCCCAACTTCCTTCCGTTTATTGCCTCTTCTGCGCCTCCTCCGAATTTTCTCCTTCATCAGTGCCAAGAATTGTTTAACGCCATGGTCAACTGTAACCATCCTAGCTTTCCAAAACTGCCCTATCTCTTTACTACTTCATTCTTTCATAAATACTTGAGTTGCATCAATGCCAATTAGAACTGATTGGACTGCAATCCCGCTGTGTTCCTTTCTCACGTATCTAAGAGTTACCCCCTCCACCTTTAAATCCTCGCACTTCATTCAATCATGCCAACGGCCCCGCAGCCGCCTCACCAAAGCAGCTGTTTGTTTCTAGGCTTGCAGGCTGCGCGCTTTCAAGCTATTCACACTGGCTCAACAGCATCATATACTTTATATTTCTGAAACCTGGTTTGATGAAAATATATTGAACTCTGAGCTCCCCAAAGGGTATTTCATTTTCCGCTGCAACAGGGACCGCGCTGCATCGCGTAATTCCCGTGGTGGCGGAGTCCTAATTTCAACTCCGCACCGAACTCCTCTTTTCTTCCCCTGGCGCACGATATGATTGTATTGCCCTACATATCTCCCCTTCTAACTCCGACCCGTTTATTGCATCTTGTATCAACGTGCCCTGTGCTACCTGTCCCCACCTGTATGAAAAATTCTTTGACAGCTTGTACGAATTCCCTACTGTCAAATTCCCTTCCCTCCCTTTCTTCCTCGGCGGAGATTTTAACCTTCACATGCTCAACTGGCCGTCGTCCTAGCTTCCGTATTGCCTGTAACAAAATATTCCACTCTTCCCTCTACTCTCGTCTTTTATTACTACTTGTTCTGTCCTAAATTCAATTCAAACCTATGCGCTCTACTGTTAAATCGATGATTAAAATAGCCCATAAGAGGTACTTGTTGAGCATCGATACCTCCCCTGTCTGCGGTAACTTGAAACCGCTTTAGTCCCACAGTCGCCATTCCCGTAACCCCACCTAACCTTTCCCTTCTTCCATCAACTTTGCTAATTCCATTGCCAACTCCCCACAACAATCCCGCATCCTTCTTTGTTCTTACTACTCTTCCGTGTTTACCCCTCAAAAACTACGCCCCCCCCCCACTACTCCTCTCTATGATCCACGCTATTCTGAATTGCTCTCCTCTCGCTTTCCTTTGTTGAGTTCCTCATTCGAAATCTTAATGCCAATGTCGGACCTGATCCCGATAGTCTTCCTAACCTCCTCCTTGTTAACTGTAAATAACACATTTGTCTCCCTCTGTGTATTATCCTCAACAGAAGTTCAGAAGAATGCTACTTCCCTCATCTTTGGTAAGAGACCCGTATCATGCCCTCAAGAGCAAAGATTCTTAGCTATCCCAGTTATGAATTACCGTTCCATCTCCCTTATTCCATCTTGCTCCAAAATACTGGAGAGATACGTCTACGGCTGACTGCGCATTTCATCAATCTACTGCTTCAAACCTTTGCTAAACGCTATAATTCACCATAGGTACAAGTTATTTACACCGATTTCGCCAAAGCATTTGATACCATTGACCACAATGTTCTCCTTTCCAAACTCTCTCTACTCAACTTCCCCCCTCAATCACCTCTTGGCTTTCCTCCTACCATTCATACCGTTCCCGCAAAGTTTCTTTCCATGGCCACTCATCCCGTTCCTTCTCTCTCATCTAGTGTTCCACCAAGGCTCCCTCCTATTCCTGTTTTTTTATCAATGACCTCTCTTCCATTCTCACCTCTCCATGTTTACTGTACGCTGACGGCCTTAAATTATTTGCTTCTGTTTCGTATCCCCCGAATTGTGCTCTCTTGCAGTCCGCACTTCACTTTTTAGTACATTGGTGCTCGGTTAATAAGCTGGCTCTAAATGTCAGCAAATGCAAGTGCTATTCACTTAAACCTTCCCCAACAACCTTTCCCTACTCTCTTGGCGGAAAGCCCCTTTCACTGCTGACTTCCGTTCAAGACCTGCGTGTAATCTTCGTTGACAAACTTTGTTTCAGTTCTCACTTCAGTGACATCATCAATCGAGCTTTCAAAATGTCTGGTTTTATCCAACGTTCCCCCTCCAACTTTACGTCAACTGAGCGCGCTTTAACGCCTTTAAAATCCCTTGTCAGAAACATCCTTGAATGTTGCTGTGTATGTGTACGTGTAACCATGATTATCGTGCTCTTGAAGCTGTACAATATAAATTCGCCCAGACCTTCCTTTTTAAAAAAGACCTTCCCTGGGTGGACTATCCATCCGGCTCCGCACCCTCAGTCTTTTTTCCCTACAGCAACGCCGCATCTTCCTTAATATGTGTACCTTTCCCAAAATCTGTAATTCCCTAGTGGACTGGTCTACCAACTCCGATGTTATTTTCCGCATTGCCTCCCATGGTTCACGCAGTGCGGTCATTTTTCAGGTCTCCTTCGAAGAGCTTGAAACCTATTTCCACTCCCCGATTCCGCAAATATTCCGGTCCCACAATACCCTAGAGCTTGACTCTTTTGACTCAGTCTCCTTCCTTAGCTTTAAGCGCATACTAAGCCATTTACTTGCTCCTCCTTCTGAGGGCAATATTTAACTAGGAATTTACTTTTTTGAATATTGTTTTTATTTAAATAAATAAATAAATAAATATCCTTTTGCATCCCCATATATCAAAATCAATTCTCATTACGCAGCTCTTGAATTCGAAGTGGGGCTCTGCCGGTACCCGTCCAATACCGCGCATAAATTAGCTGAATACAATTCTTGCAAAGCCGACCTTCCCATCTTGGCTTTACCATCAGTGATGAAGCCCTCAACACCCTTTTCGCGATATCCGTTCTGATCTACTTCTAAGTTACCTCCCTCCTTTTCCTACTTGTTTAAGTTCTTGTGTAAATTTCTTCTCTACAGAGACTGAAAAAAAATGTTCGTCGGAAACATGGATTACCCATGCTATTAACATAGTATGCTGGTCCCAAGCCCAGGTAAAGGAGGAAGGTTTGAGGCAACGTACTCTGTACTATCCTCAGTAAAACAAAAATAAAATGCTGAGATCAGGGAAAGAGATAAACAGAGTATAGTTGGAGTTATTCTACTATGCTAAATCCTACCTGATCTCTCTTGGTGACAGGCCCCGCGACAGGTCGACCAAGAAAATGCATAGAATGTCGTTACAAACATGATGATCGGATTAAGTCACAGGCCTCGGAGAAATGCTAGGGCGTCCACCTCAGTCGACGCGGCAGGACGGGCCCCGGTCCTGTCGAGAAATGGGCAAGGGTTCTTGACGCATGGACGGCGTTAGGACGTAAGCAAGTTAGTCCGCACACAACGAACAAAACAAATACGTGTCTGCACGCTAAATGTTGGTACCCTAACTGGAAAGACCGAGGAACTCGCAAGAGCCCTTCGGAAAAGATGCATTGACATCTGCGCTCTGCAAGAAACCCGATGGTCTGGTGCCAAAAGCTGCGACATTGAACGCGAACGTGGTAAAAATGGCTACAAACTTCTCTATTTTGGTAACCCACACACTCAATATGGTGTTGGCATTGCCATCTCAGAGGGTTTCCGTGATGCCATTAAAGAAGTCGAACGATTTGATGATCGGCTGATGAAGCTCACCATTATATCAGCTGATCGCACTATTCACTTCTTCACCGCGTATGCACCACAGACAGGTCGACCTGATGCCGAGAAAGATGCCTTCTGGCAACTTCTCGATGAAAAGACTTGTCACGTGCCTGCTGACGATTACATAATCATTGCCGGCGACCTTAATGGTCATGTGGGTGAAAAGGCAGACGGTAACAGGTGCCATGGAGGAAAGGGGTTCGGAGCGCGCAACGAAGGTGGCGAGCGTATAATCGATTTTGCGGACACCCATGACCTTGTACTTATGAATACATGGTTCATCAAACGATTGTCTCATCTTCCCACATTTTATAGTGGGAACAATAAAACGCAAATCGACTATATTCTCATAAGACGTCAACATTTTACCACTGTCACTGATTGCAAAGTCGTTCCCTATGAGACCATCGCACCTCAACATCGGCCGTTGATTGCTGTCCTGCGAATTAAGCCACCGATAAAACAGCGTGAGGAACGCACTGGCCCGCCGCGCATTAAATGGTGGCGATTTGGTGAGAAGAACGAAGAAACGGTCTCACTCATACGATTGCCAACCATTACGAATGTGGAAGAATCATGGAACCAAATGAAAGACACGATCCACAAAGCGGCCTCTGCAAGCCTCGGGGTCACCAAGCCGGGTAAGCGGTACATCAACCGAGATACTTGGCTTTGGAATGATGATGTTGAAATGAAGGTCCGTGAAAAGAAACGCCTGCTAATTGGCAAATTTATAAGAATGCCAACCGGGAAGCAAAGAAAGCGGTCGCTGTCACCCGAGTGAACCATTTCAAAAATCTTTACTGGACACTCGGGATGGCGAGAGAGATCTGTACCGACTTGCTAAAAGCCGTGATGAACGCACACAGGATATCCAACACTTCTGTTGTGTTAATGACAAGAACGGTACTTTGCTTACCAACCGTCGAGCCGCAACAGATAGATGGCGAGAATACTTCGAGCAGATTTCAACTGAAGAATTTGCTCATCCTCCACTTCCACAATCATTGCCGACATTTGGAGCAGTTCCACCAGTCAGCGCAACTGAAGTCGAGGAGGCAATAAAACAAATGAAATCGGGGAAAGCAACAGGACCTGACGACATTGCATCTGAGCTCTGGAAAGCAAAGAGCTGGGACCCAACACCGTGGCTGAGTGAATTCTTTAACCGGGTTATTCAGGAAGGAAGAACACCATCTGACTGGCAAGAAAGTACCACTGTTCCAATATGGAAAAAGAAAGGTAGTCCAGCAGAATGTTCAAATTACCGTCCGATCCGGTTACTTTCCCATACCATGAAGATTTTTGAACGCATTCTTGACAACCGTATTCGCGAAATCGTTGAAATAACTTGTTCAAAAATGGAATGATCGCCTCATGCAACACGGTCTCAGATTGAATTTAAACAAAACTGAATTTTTGACAACCGATCCCCATGAAACAGGCACAATCACTGTCAGCGGCAGTGATCTGCCCAGAACTGAGCGATTTAAATACCTCGGGTCAACGCTATCAGCCAATGGAGAACTTCGTTATGAAATTGCTTCACGAATTAACGCAACCTGGATGAAGTGGCGTTCCACAACTGGTGTCCTTTGTGATCGACGTATCAACGAACGTCTCAAATCTAAAATTTACCGCAATGTTGTCCGTCCAGTCGCTCTCTATGGTTCTGAGTGTTGGCCGACCATAAAAGACAATGAACGGCGTCTCGCGGTAATGGAGACGAAGATGCTACGTTGGACTAGTGGCGTCACACGTTTAGATCACATCCGAAATGAGGATATCCGCGATCGTTATGGGGTTGCACCGACCGTGGAAAAGTTGCGAGAGAGGCGTCTTCGATGGTATGATCACGCAATTCGTGCAAACGAGAATTCACTTGCAAAGATTGGTCTGAACATCGAAGTCGATGGTAAACGACCAAAAGGCAGACCTAAGCAACGGTGGCTTGATACGCTGGATGGGGATCTGAAAGCCTCGAGATTGCACCCAGATCAGGCATTCGATAGAGCCAAATGGCGAAGCCGATCACGACGAGCCGACCCCGCTTGTGAACGGGACAAAGGCTGAAGAAAAAGAAGAAGATGGATTACCCAAGTAGCTTCTATCTTCCACAAATGTCGGGCTGCTTGTCAATTTCCCTAAAACATAGGTAAATACTATTATCGGTATGTAGGGCATTTGGAAACCTGGGTATCATATAGAAAAATCTTCTGATTTTTTTATAATTTTTCGATTATTTAATTGATATCGAAACTAAGGCCCATTTAATAAAGTATTGACACCCCAGATGCATAAATTTAGAAAAAAACGGTTACACCCCCTCATTTACATTTATAGGAACTGACCCTCAAACAGAATGTAAAATGATGTTACTTACTAAGTATGTGGGGGTTTCACCGAATTTCGTATCGTTTTTGTAATTGTGGGTGGCAGACAGACTCTAAAATTGGGAATCCTTTCATCGCTTTCAAACCATCCATCGAGTACTTAGGGGTTATAATTAACGCACCAATAAGCTTGCAACAAAGCATCCACGACAAATATGGCTCTGGCAAAAATTATGTCAAAAGTAGGAGGTCAAAGGAGTATTTGTAGCCGTTTATAATTAGGATAGTGAACTCAATCTTGCTCTATGTAGCCCTAGTCTGTGGGGCATAAACTGAGTACAGAGGGTGTGTTCAGCCTTCAGGACTCAGATGGTGCAAAATTCGTCATCCCGCGAATGATGTCGGATGACATGGTAGATGAAATGACTGTAATATTTTTACTTGGCTCCTAGAGTTCTTAGTGTTGGTGTTACTGAACTTTCTTACCTCCGGCTTTACTCCCACTGTATACACCTGTATACATTCTGCAAAAAACTGCTTAATTAAGCTGCTTATAGCGTTAGATGCCACGGTGTCTATCCAGTACTGAAGCACTGTGGTCAAGGAATGTCAGGTCTCAGTAGTTTGTTTTCGAAACCGCCGATATGGATGTTTCTAGTCCCTTCATCGTAGTTATTATCTTCCTCCTTCTCTCCGCTTGCAGTCTTCCCAAAGGTAACTCAAGTCCACGCAGCAAAAATGTGCTGATATCCCACTATGCATGATGGCAGTGGAAGTGCATAAACATACACACAAAATGAATCTTGAGGACTCCTCTATCCCTTAATGTTCAACTCCTTGTATAACTTCCCGCAAAACTCATGAATGGCCAAAATGCCATTCCAACCTCAAAAAGTGCTTCACATGTTGCTCCCTGTCGCAGAGAATTGGATAATAAAAGCAAAGAAGAGGGATCGCGAGAATTCAATCTTCCTCGTCTAGAGTCAGAGAACAAAGTGAGGATGAATCACTGAGGACGGAGCGGTACAGCAAATAATTTACTACCTCAGTATTCCATCAAAAAATCATCCCACCCGGCACTTCATCCCGACGAAGAACAAGGAATATTAAATTTTTCAATTGCTAAAACAAGGAAGTAGCCCTTTCAGACAAACATTGGAAAGGGCAATCCCCAGAAGCTCGAAGGGCAATACCTCTCAGCATTTAACCGCAGAGGGCCGTAGATCCAGAGACTTTTGGAAGGTAATCGCCTACACAACGTTAAATCTCAAAGACAAACACAGCAAACGACTAGCTCTTGTAGTATACCAAAGGAGGTTTCCTCAGAGGCTGCGCCTCCATAAACATCTGAGGCAGGAGAAGCAAGAATCGAGACTGCGATCCGTCTTTCATCTAGGTTGTCTTCGGCCACTCAGGATGGTCGTTTGACCATTGCAATCCCTTTAGTTCTTTGCACATTTTTTCTCAAACACCTTGACTACTTGATTGTTCAGTGCTAGTGTTCTTCCTTTGTTACTGTATGGAAGTAGCGCATGGAGGGCGAACACCACTGTCACTCGAAGGCTTCAAGCCTTCGTCAATACCTGTCTGCGTCATATCATCGGGGTGCGCTAACCTGATACTATTATAAACGGAGAATTTGGTCCACGCACAGATTTGGCACCCGTACGTAATGTGATCGGAAGGCGGGAGTGGCAATGGGTAGGTCACGCATTGAATAGGGGCGATGGTTACATGCAAACTACGCCATGTACAGAATGGTATAGAAGGAATGCGAGCATCTCGGGAAGTCGTGGGGGGCATACATACATACAAAGTGAGTAAACTACCAGCAATATATCTGAAGCCCAACTAGAAGAAATTGCGAAAATATGGTAGTGCAAAATGTCTAGGTTAAGTTGAAAGGTCGTAAGAATTCGGCTTATAGGAAACTGCCGCGCTCGATGACTGTGTTTCGCGGTATATGTATTTGAGCATTTCTGGCATTTTTTTCAAAATATTCCTGGAAGACTAAAGGGGCGGAAACTATTGTTTTCGTAAAGCAAATACAACATAAATGCAAAAATATAAAGCCAGGCTGGTGAACAAATATTATCTTCACAATTGTATTGGGAAGTTCGTTTTCCTGCAGGATCAAAGGAAGCATGAAAAAGTGAAATATTTCGCAGAATGTAGGCAATAAGGACACTCCAGTTGGACTCTCTACTCCGACAACAGACCCGAATTTCAAGAGCAATATGGTCGTGCGTCAGCAAGAACCGAATTGCTAATACAATTAATGGCCCCACTGGCGAAACATCGGGTCCAACCAGGGTTTAACTTCAGTGACTTCATAGAGAGACACAACAAGATTCGTGTAGGGAAGCTACAGAAATCCTATATAGCCATCTTCTGTTGTTTCGTTACTAAGGTAGTACATTTCAAAGTTGTTACTAGCCTCATCACTCAGACTTTTCTAGTCGCTTTACGAGGGTTTCGCGGGTAGACCAGGTTTCTGCCCCAGCATATACTGTGAGAACGGAACAAACTTTGATGATGTTCATAATGAGGAGGAATACAAAACAGCGTGTACTCGGCATCTGGTCAAGACGAAATCACACAAGATTACTAGGCCATTGGCACCAAGTCTTGTTTTATATTTTCGAGAGCTTTAGATTCCGGTGGACCTTGGGAAACGTAGTTACCACTTGACTCACGTCTAAAAAATTGGAAACATTAATAGTCAAAATTCAGGCCATTTTGAATTCCCGGCTGTTGGAATCAACAATCAACGATCTGATCTGACTGTTCTAACGCTGGATCAATTCCTAGTTGAAGAACTGTTAAGATCAACATCTGATTTAAAAAATTGATCTAAATGAACCTACTAGACGGAAACTCGTGGCTCAACTTTGAAGTAAGTTTCGGAAAAGCTGGTTGAAAGAGTAGCCATATTAACTAACCCAACGCAATAAATGGTTACATTGGACTAAAAATGGGCTCACTGGGAATACTAGGAAGGAAACACACCTTGGTTAGAGAGAATTATAGCTACTTTTCCTGGGTCTGACAGCATTAATAGATCTGTAATTCTAAGTAGACTGAGGTAAATTGAAACATCCCATTCAAAAAGCTGTACTTTTCAAAAAACTGCACTATTTGACCTGAAAGGTGCTGCTGCTGACAGAAAAAAATTAACAGAAGAATGGGATGACCCGTCAGAATAAATTCCTATCCCCCCCTCCCGCCCGGCATGTAGGTAGTCAATGAGCGTGCAGAAAAAGAGAGCAAGGTGATTCTTAGCAGAAGCGATCGCCAGAATGCAGAATGAAGATACCAGAAGACAACTTCCGAACAAACGGCGCCTAGGGTCACTGGACTCCCATCTCCTCCTTTTCCTATCTCCAAATAATTTTACTTCATTCAATTTAGTAACTCATTCCGATTTTACTTTGGCAATCATGGTCTCATCTCGAAGAGTTTCAGGCAACAAGCATTTAGTAGTACATTACAATATGGAAGCTTGTTAAGGAAATTAACTGAAGAACCAAAACCTCAAATCCTGCTTCTGGAAATATTCAGGCGGTACACCATGGATAAGATCCAAAAATCCTAGCGAGTCGTATATCATTAGGATATTTTCTAAAGATCTGAATATTTATTTGTATTTACTCAAGATAAAGGCATTTAGGGCACGGGTGGAGTATATCCTTGCTAATATATTAGTGAAACCGACGTTAACCAGAAACTCCTTAAAACAAACCTGGTTGTGTCCTTTTCCATTATATTTGCGTTACATTTGACCCATAGCCCTTCGTGAAAGAACTACGACAGAAATATACATTTAACATAGTTTTAAAATAATAAATTAATGAAAGTAATATCGAAGTTTGAGGCTATCATTGAAACTTCTATATCCTAGGAGGAAGGTATGAAATGTAGACCAGTGCGGATTGTAATGTTCGTCACTATGTATATTCATCAAACCACCACAACCATAATAAATCTGTTTACTTAATACAAACAGTAAGTCATCCAGATGAGAGAAGGATCCTTGCTCATGAAGGATCTAACTCTTATGCTACAATTTCACTAGTTATTAGTCATTATCCTCTGAACATTTTTGCAAAAAGTGATTTACCCGAGCCTTCAACTACCGCAGAATGTCCTTTTAATCTGTTGTTCAAAATTATGTGACGTTGGCCATTATCGATTGCAAATAGTTGCACCTTGAACTCGGCCTCTATTTCTGGAACATTTGTAGGTATATTCTCCTCTGGGTACCAAAATTTTGATATGCCGTAAGTTCCCTGTTTAAGACCAATTACAAAAAGATACTGAATTAATGAAATTAAGTTCGAATAAAGTCACAGTCGAATACCGGTTCAATTGGACATTTTTCCGGAAGTGAGCCATGTCTTTTAACAGTTGCAAATATGAAAGCTGTCACTGGACTAGCCGCCTTTAAACTGAGGATGTCGCAAACACTGAAAGTCGCATTCGATCTGAAGAAATGGTCAGGATTATTCTTCCCATGAATTTCCGACTCTATATGGGCCTCAATTTCAGGAATAGTCTTCATGACCTTGTGCGTTATATTAATGTGCGGGGCTGACGTATCCATTGCGTATGTGAAATTGAGGTAGACATTGTCACTCCACGTTTCGTAAGAGTCAGGGATCAACCGGACATGTTTCTGAAAAACAAACCTTAATGTATCAAAATTCACAAATTCCACACGAAACTTCAATTGATCAATTAAAGGCTGCGACCTCCAAACACTTGAACTCTTTACTCAGCACCCACCTCAGCAACGCTTGCCCCGACCAGAGCTACTATTGTTACAACCAAAATGTGTCCAAACTTAACCATGGTCGGAAAAATGTACTGTAAAAATCATTCGCGTGATGACTTATAAAGCGGAGTAATTAGCGAAAGTGGTCACATATCAGCGTCATTGATCAGTCGTGATTCGGTCCAATGATGCGCATCCCAGCGAGTAATGCGTTCTTAATAGGACGCTGGCATACTTTGGACTCATTCCGGTAGCGGTAATGATCCGTGCCACCTTGAAAGAGTTCTAAACATTTCATTTCGTTATCTGAATTCGAATAAAAATGAGTCAGCTTTTATTGCTTGTCGCGTTGCTTCTTAGTATTCAATCAGGAGTCTTAGCGTGGGTGAGTATCCGCAAATTGAAACACCCTCTTTGCATGTTCCTCGAATTCGAAGTGACAAAATAACTGCCATACGTGTTTTTTTTTCAAAATCCCCCCTTCCAGAGGAGCTTCAAGCTCGTCTTCGACAAATATGAAAGTGAAACCGACAAAGACTTTGTAGAAGTCAAAGCAGAAATCCTTAATACAACAGGTGAGACAGTGATCAACGCTCACATCAATGTCATTAAGGACTTGGATGACTTGCAACTGAATGTGAATCTCCTGATGGAGGAGACCACCGACAATTTTGTATCGTTGCTGAACAGGACGGTAAACTTTTGCAAATTCCTGAAAACCAAATCAATTGACCCTGTCCTCAGGATCATTTACGATGACTTGAGTCGACATGGATACTTTTTCAAGGAATGTCCAATCAAGAAGGGAATTTATTACATCCATGACTATCGACTTGATGAGGAGATGCTTCCAAGTTATATTCCTGAAGCGAGATTCATATTTTCCCTGCAATTGTGGAAGAAAACTGCCCTTGTGCATCGGGGAAATCTCTACGGCAGGGTCGATAAATCCAAAGGATTCAATAATTTCAAAATATTTAGCATGGGAAAATGAAACTGTTTAAAAGAATCTGAATGAAAGTATAATGAATATTGGACCGGGTTTGGATTTTCATTGACTATATTTGCACTTATATAATTTCGGAATAATACACAATATTTCAGCACAACAATGTGGTTTTTATTTTGCTCACATTATTGAGAGATTCTCCACCAAAGTAGATTTTAAAGTTTATAATAAATAAATAATAAACGAGTACAGCAATGGTTTCCGTTTATAATTCATTCTCCTAAACCAGAAACATGACAGCATTAAATCCTTTATAGGAGCTCATAGCTTATCGACCCTAGCTATATGACAGAGTCGTTTGCTCGCCCGCCTTTTCAGTATAATCTATTTCCTATTTAACCCACATATGAGCCTAAATCTCGGAAAGTCATGCCTACTCGGTAGCGTGAATAGATACTTCTCCTCCACATCAGGGAAGGACACCAACCTTACGAATAAACTCGTCCACGTCACGTAAAGGCCGAAAAATGGTATACTGGCATCGCATAGGAGCACCACACCTCTTTTTTGAAGAGTGTGGGCTCCCGCAAAAGTACGCCATCGAACTATCAAGTAAACACCTCCCCATTGTCAAAGAGCTAACCTAAAACTTTTTGTCACAGTACTTCGGGCTAGCTCCCGCATTGCGGAGCCTTCAAATCAGGGAATTTCTTTCACCAACGGAAGGGGTGGGGAGGATCGGAACTCTTAATTCAAAGAACCTCCTTACATCCTCCCTCTCCACTGGTCGAACTCTATCTTCTTTGCCACGATAAGAACCTGTACGTGATGCGCAATACAGCTCCACCTGTCAGTGCTCCTCAGCATCTCCGCGACAATGTTTTCTGGAGAGAGATACTTCGCAAATAAATAAAATTGTTGACCAATCCCATCCCACCTTCCACAAGAAAAAAAGGCGTGTTGAGCATCGTCCACAACCCTATTGCAAATCGCAAAATCAGGAGGTAGTCCCCCCAATATGAGCAACAAATTCCGCAATATCGTCTGCATAACCAACCAGGCGCAACTGTTCTGGCATGTCAACTCTAAGCAAACTATCATATGAAGCGTTCCAGAGGTCAATCCTCTTCTGACCTTCTAGCGTTTCATAGATCAGGGAGCGGTGCCGCGGATAATCCCACAATATCTATGAGAGGTAGCTTGGTACATGGAAAGAATTGTCTAGTGTGCCTAGAATGTCTTCCCATCTTACGAAATGAAAGGGAAGCGTCAGGCGTTATGAGGGGCACTACCCATCAAGATTGGGGGCAGTGTGCCTTGGCTCGATGAAACGCCTCCGCGGTCTTCATAACAGCAGTCGCCGTGAATCTCCTACCCTTCAGCGAATCTATACCTGATTAGCTTTTTGCGTACCTTCCCAGCCGTGTCGAGCATCTACAGCGGTCGATATGCAGATGGCAGCTCAGGGTCTCCTTTTCCTTTACTGATTAGTATGAGTCTCACTACCTTCCAGCGACAAGAAACAATGTCCTCCTTCGGATACGCGTTGGCGCCTTCTTATTTTTCATAAAGAGAACAGTTTTTTTGAGCTCTTTTATTTTGAAAGAGGACGGTCCTTGACGCCTTCCGTGCTGTTGACATCGACTCTTATTACAACGCAGTCCATCTGGTCAGTACTTAGTATTCAGAGCTTCCGCAGAGCCCCGATTTTCCGGATTATAAGTCTATAGCTCATAGCTCCTGCCATTTATCACGCGGCGGAGTGACCTTTTTTCTGATCTATACTATGCCTTTATGACCCATGCTTCCTCGCGGACTCTTTCCGTAGGACAGCAATTTCTGCCGTCCACTAATACACAGAAGGCTTGTCACGGCTGGGGCTCCTCCGGGTATCTAACCTTAACAGGCTACCGTTATCAGCTTCATTAGTGAATTTATGGCAGTGTTAGCTGCAACGCTGTCTCCGTCCAAAACCCCCTCCAACGCGACCCTGCCAGTTTCAAGAGCTTTGACGAATCCCCAATGTTCACCCACCACTGCAAGTTTGTGGCCTCCTGCATTCATAGAAGTGAGTATCTGGGCATTCGTTAACTCTGGACATTCACAGTTTCCACTTCCACCTTTTCTGTGAAGCAGTGAAGATTGTAGTCAAGGTTTGTAGAGCGCACATGGGCTCTATGCGACCATAGCTTCCTCTTACAGTAGCCCCTTAACTGTTTCGCAGAACGTATTCTTGTTAGTCATCTTTGGGCCTAATTCAACACGGACTCCGCCATCCTTCGTTTTTCGTAAAGAAGACACTTCTGGTCCATTGTCTTTGGATTTCATCTTGTTCCGAATTTCATTGAGGACTTCTACAAATGTATTGCCATCCTTCGGCTTATCGTGCAGAGCCGACCATTTAGTCCTTCTTCCTTACCTCGTATTTCTATTACTTTCTATTAGTAGCCTCCTTATCTTTGCACTAAAAGGTTTCTGACTGCATAACGTGTTCTTTTCTTTTACACTTCTTTGCCTTTTTTGGGCCCCGGAAATTACTTGGATAAAGTCTCTTCCAGCCACGTCTTTCTCTTTTCGCTTTTTACCCAACTCGCTTTGCAATGGGCTATATGCAATCCTTGGGGCACTTGCAGTCTTCTCAGCCAGAAGTATGGCTGTTTCTGCTTTTGCACGCTTTCCGCAGCTGTCTATGTTTGCCTGTAGAAGGAAATGCGGTCCAATAGTTCCTCCATGTCTTTCAGCTTTTGCTGACGTTGTTCTGAAGGAACGTTGACGACTGTGTATGCCCCACCACTATTTTGCATTTCCTGATGGGCCTTTCCTCTTCGGCTCTAGCTAAGACGGTTGACTGCACTTCCAGTGGATTCATGCCCAAATCCACCCGCTTAAGTTTGGTGGGTATGACTGGACTTTTTTCCAGAACATCAATTTGTTTAGTTTTTTATCTTCGTTTTCCATGCAAACTTCACCAGCACATCGTCTGCAGAAGAACGGGCCACAATAGGGGAATGGGTGTTCACTCGGAGACAAGGCCGCTACCCCGGTTCCCTGAGGCCTTACCTACTTTTATAAGTGGCTGATCCCGAAACTCACGGATTGATTAGTGCTCGCTTGCGGCGACGCGGTCTACAAATACTGGTTCAACGCATACTACCCGACCAGGGTCCGGAAGGGACTGGTTCTGGATACACGACACGACTACGAATTTGCGTCCGAATGTGTACCGGTCATTCTCGGTCCGTTCTTCACCGAGAGACTTTGTCAAGGCTGCTACCTAGGACATAGGTATACTGCCAGCTGGGAGTCAAAACTACTTACCCAAACACCCGGGGACGTCACTCCCCGTATCGTAAGCAACCCGTTAAAGATCACTGACGACCCCTCAGAGAGCAACTTAAGTGCTTAGCTCAAAAAAGGAGTACATGGATCGGAAAGGCCGAAGAAATGTTCTTCCTATTCGGCTCGGTCCGCCATCCAATAGACACTGACTCAGAACTTTTTCAATTTCTACTTGCTGGCGCTTTCGCCGTCTAATCAACGTATCTAGTAATTTCTGACCCAAGCGCCGGCGAACCTTTTCTTTCGATATTCTTTTAGACCAGAATATCCCGATCAAATGTCAGAGACACAATTTGATGAAAGCCTGGTGTGTTCGAAAAATAGTGGCCAGACCAACGTACTAAGATGATATAACGCAGACAGGTATTTAAGAAAGTTTTGAGCTTTTGAGTAACCGTGGAATTCACTTTTCATGCGCTACTCCCATATGGCAATACAGAAAGAACGTTAGCACAGAACAGTCTCAACTTCATCTTGGTGTTGAGATGATTACATTACCAGATTTAAGACAAGGCAACGAACGCGGATCTAGTGTTGTTAATACTTCGAGTAATATCCAGTTCGGTGCCACCATCGGTAGATACTATGCTTCCTAGATATACAAATTGATCTATGGCTTCGATGCCCTGACCATTAATGCAGACATGGAGAGTACGATGACCCGTCAGACTGAGAAGCTTGGTTTTGTTGGTGTTTACCTTCAGTCCAAATCTACTTGCCGCTCTTTCCAAATTCGGACCCATTTGGCCGGGGACCATGACCCGGTCAGAAAGCAACAAATCTCATCAGGGTAGTCAAAGTGTTTGAGTCCATTGAATTCCTCTACGTCTTGCGAACAAGACAGCATGAAGAACATCACCGATAACAAAGAGAAATAATATCGGTGACAGGATGCAACCTTGGCGGACTCAGGTTGGATCTCGAAGTCCTTTGAGATTTTACCTCAATGCAGTACGTGACATTTTGCGCCATCAATGAAATCAATGAAAGGCAGGTGAAGTGAAGATCTAAACTCCGTCCAATCTTCCACTGTTCCTGATGTGTAGGAGGATTTTGAGTGAAAACCAGCCTGCTCTCCATCGATTATTATTAATTATTGTCATAAATATAGGAAAGTTGAGGATGTTCAAAATTATTCCTCCTTCAGCCTTCGTCCCATTCTGCAGCGGGATCGGTTTATCTAAATCGAGTTGCTGCCTTTTCCCGGTCATAGTTTTGGACTAGTGGAGCCGAAAGGCAAAAAAATTACTATCTAGCGTATCAAGCCATTATTGTCTGTGTCAGATTTTAGGTCTTTTCTCGTCAAATTCGATACCCAGGCCCATCTCAGCTAGAGAGTTCTCACCAGTACGGATGGCTAAAATAATATCAAAACTTCCTTTCTTACAATTTCATAAGCGGGTACTTAGCTCAACCCCATGTCGACTACGTATCTCCCCGTTTCGGACGTGATCATTGCCGCTGATCCAGGTCAAGTCGTTATTACCGCGAGGCCAACTAATATTCAGGTGAACAACACTGTGACAGGTTTTGGATTCGAGGACCCAAGCAACTTGCAAACCCGATTAAAACGAGACTGCGTCCTCATTTGACATTTCTCTATACCCTTACCTCGACTTTTCTATTCCTTGGCCTACTTCAGCATTTCGAGGTCAGTGGGGGGGGGGATAATATGGGATCACTACAAACGTGGAAAACATATGACGAGAGGCTCTAAAAAAATTAAATTTAAAAAGCGAATAGTTTGCTTATAGTCTATCCGCTCAGTCACCAAGTTGATACCGAGGAACTGCTGTTACAATACCGTTCCTTCTACTTCATTCTTCTCGATACTTTGCTTCATGCTGATTCGTTAAATTTGCTGCGTTCTTCGCGATTCCCGCAGATTCTACTCTAAATAAATTTTAGCTGGAGGAATCCCTACTTTCTCAGCGCTTAACTCATCTTCCATCGGTTGTCTGTACAACGCCCACTGTCACATATTTGGGCTTTTGGTCATCAATCTATTTTAAACTACTACGTATTCTGTTTGGGCATACTTCTTTCAATTACCCCTTCAGTAGAATAAAAAATAATTAACCCAAAGATAGGAGATAGCAGATTAAAAAGAAGCTTCCTCAAAAAAAGAAGTAAGGAAGAGGAAAGAGGTAAACCAACAATATGAACGCAGGCAAACCAAAGGAATGACCATGGATTCAGCCAGGACTTAAGTACAGCTCAACTACGACGTGCTTGTTTATCTCTGCCCTCATCAGGCCCAGGAATGTGGGACGGATCGTTTGGACAGTCTCCTACAGGGCGCACTTGGGGCTTGCGCTGAAAAATTTCCCAATATAAGGACGGTTGCTGAAGAAAATTAAAAAAATGTCCGGCTCGAACGCCGGCGAAAAACTGAATTGTATTCTCGATCATATTCTTCTTTAAGCCTTAGATGACCGTGTGATAGAACATACGGGCACCCGCCTTGGCATCTCGGGGTTGGCAATATATGGAGATGCCTAGCTTTTGATGCATTCCTATGGGGGACCTGAGCCAATGGGAAAAGGATGGATCCTCAAATTAAACGTGAAGTTTAAGCAATTCATTTATCTTATGATGATTCTTAGTTAGATACATTTAAAGGAATTCATAAATGATGCCAATATTGGCGAAGTACAGATGTTCTAATTAAAAAGAGGTGAAAGTTGACATTCAATAAATCACTCAATTCAGTGTGAATCTACCGAACGTCTTTGTATAATACTCTTTTATTTGGTAACCATATTCCTTAATGCAGGGCCTGGTCCGTCAAATTGATCAATGCCTAGCAGGTTCTACCCATTAAGGCAAATAGAAGGAGTTCAATGACTAGTCAGACTGATTTTGCGGTCAGTTTCTGTTCATATCTTTAGTTCAGCTTTGCATGCCTCCTTTTTCAAATCGGGAACCGTTTGGCCAAGGACTCAATGAAAGAGCAAGTTGATATGAACATGAAAAAGGTCACAGATAACGATACACTCCGCTTTAGACTTCAAATCCTTCTGAATTTTTGAGCAACGTATGGTCATTCACTCACCGCGACCATTTAGATTCATTGAGAGAATAATATGCATCCCTATCCACCATCGGGAGCACCACTGAGATGAAAAGAGAAGAGGAAACGAAGATTTTCTAAAGATACTAGGTACAAAAATTAGGCCATTCTGTGTATTGGGGCTTAAGAATATAATACATGCCATCGAAACACCAACAACCCCTCGGATAGGGACTGATCTTACTCAGGTGACATTTGGCTATCGAAAGCGGATTATGATTGGTTTCTGGAATGAGCCACCTCAAAAACGGGGGTGCGCAAAGCGAAGTTGGGAGGTGGAACCTTGGAAAGTACTCCTCTCCCTCCTGAGGCATTATGCTTTTGTATTCTGGAAAGCTAAGTAGTAGCGACTTCCTAAAGGTAACATTGCGATCGTGATGGGTGATCTAAATGCCAACTCAGACAACACCTTTCTCGGATATGTGATGCATGGTGTTGGTGAACGTAACGATAATCTTAGGAGGTTTGTGGATTTCTACACTTTCCACGGCCTTGTCATTGGTGGCATACTGTTCAAGAGTAGAGCTTGCCAAAGGTCAGTTGAGTTTCGTTCCAGTGAATCGCGAACGATGGCGCGTAGGTGTGGTTGGCGCGCTATACCTAACCCAGGGGCGGAAGGCAACCATATTTATTTTTACATTATTTTATGAAAAAGCTTCTTGGAGTAAGTTAATGTACTTTTTCAAGCATCTGTTTTGACCACGTTTATGAAAGTCAAGAATAGAAGGTGTACTATATGTTGTGCACCCTTCTTTTAAAAAAAGTCATGCCACAGTATATTTTTCTGTGAAATTTTCAGAACCTCGTTTTTACAATTTAATTGCTACCAATAGTTTAGGAGATACACATGTTTATATATGTTGCATGATTTCCCTCACTTGTTGCACACTTCAGGAGCTGATCTTTGTGAATATGCAATAAAACGAAAAAACCCCTTATCTCCAACATGAAAGAATGAATTTATGTGGAAATAGCATTGCTTTTTTTGCACGCTTATGCTTTTCGACGTTGTGTTTTCAAATTTGCTTCAACACTATACCAACATGCTTCATAATCAACGCATTTAGGGTTTTTCCCATATCTTCCACTGACTGTTATTATTCTGTCTTTCCAGGTCCACCGGGACCCCCAGGCCCACCAGGACCTCCATCGCCGTCAATGAGGGCGGACCATCAGGACTCCTCATCAGGCATGAAGATTGTTCCAGGTGCAGTGACATTCCAAAATACTGAAGCTATGACGAAGGTAATGTACCGTAACAAAAGACAATTTAATTTTTGCATAAAATCAGATTTTTATTTCCAACAAATATTTCCAGAAATCTGCACCTTGAATGTAGGAAGCAATCAAAATTAAAGCGGTTTTTGAATGATATGTCATTTTGGATTACTTAAATAATAATTATTTTGGGTTTTCGACCAGAAAATTTAGATGTTTATCATTGGCAGTGTACATCAACTGGGCATATTTGCAAATTACATAGGCTTTCATATGTATGTAATTAGTATTGATGCAAAATTTTCCGGTAGTTGATAGCAATTTTCAGCCTGGTATTTCATCATAAAACTAAAGCCCCTGATTTGTTTTGGAAACTTTCCGTATTTTTTTTTTTAACCAAAAATTGCTACCATTATAACAAACTAGAAGTAATTAAGAAAACTACCTCAAGAATTAAGGGACTGCAAAAGATACTCAGGGAATGCAAAAAATGAGTCGCTTCAGGAGATCAAAAAACTCCTTGCGAATTCGTCGTCGAGACAGTGACATTTCTTTAGATATTGCCTCCCCACTGCCCAGCAGACCGACGTGACTGAAAGCACTTGAAGTGTCGTTGACTCCGAATATGTTAATTTCACAATACCACATGCCTTACAATCTCATCACTAGTGATTAAGTATCTTAGTGCAGTACTTCGTCTATTGCATTCCTAATTTAACAGGTACTTTAATCTGACCGCATAGCATGTTGTCCATCGCCTGTAAATAGTGACGTTGGAAATATCCAATGTTTCCGAGGTTACACAGTCCTTCTTAACCACCAGTTTTATGTTTAGTCTCCAATTTAACTTAGCATCCAGGATCAGACCCAAATACTTTACACTGGAGGAAAGTATGTTCCCCTTCTTCCAAGTGTTTCAACCAGGCATCTGGTATTAAATATTCTCTGAACCTACTTTACACTCCCAGACACTGGCGTAGAACAGGTGATAGTTTACCCTTTAGTGACCAGTGAGTATTCCTACTATGATCCACAGGCCCTTCTTTGTATAGTTCGTATGCCCCGATGAACACCCTGGACTGTTCCATTCCTGGTACGTTCACCCAGAAAAGTTCTCTCAGCCGAGCCTCTTCAATGTCGTGGGCATGAACCCATTTCCGACAATACAGAATGGCTCTGGTCTGTATAGCGGCATCGTTGCTTCTTCTTCTCCTGACCAGCTCATCTGCTGCTTCCTTGCCTTCTAAACCAATGCGGCCTAGAACCCAGAGTAGCCAGACCTTATAGAATAAACCGAGCTTGTTCAGTTTGTTAAGGCATTCCCATACCAGTTTCGAATTTACGGACTCAAGTGCCATGGGGTAGGTCAGGACGCCAGACAGCTTTTAGGGATATCGAATTAATGGACCTCGGCGCAAAACCGGTTTGCCTGGAGTTCCTTATTAAGGCATGCCTAAACCGGATGCCGGTTGTTGCGCCGTTGATGATGATGATGAAGTGCCTTAAAAGCCGCTTGGCTGTCGCTTAGCATTCCAATGTTTTGCTCACTATAGCTCCTTTCAAGGTTGAAGGAGGCACATCTATCTATGGCGTATATTTTCGCGTGAAATATGCTGAAGTGCATAGCCATTAGTTCACAATGCGTTTTCTTTGGATCAATAATCCCGGAATCTACTGGCTCTGTTGTAATGCATCCGCTAGGGTACCAGGTAATTAGTTGCCAGTTTAAGCCATATGTCAGAACCACGCTCTCCCAGTTTGCCTTGTTGCTCCGTGTTACCGAAATGAAACTTGGCTGTCGTGTTATCCCCAGTTCCCACTGCTCATCTTTCTCTACCTGGCGAGTATACCTGTATTTTTTCTATTCCCTCACAGAATTCTCTGAAGCTGTTTCGTTTTACTTCCCTGATTGGGTTGCTACACGTCGCTTTTTTGCATCTATGCCAGTCAGTTTGTTTCGCCTAGTTGAAGAATTTTTGCATCTCCTTTCTCACTCTATTTAGGTTCCTGTTTTAGCGGGGTACGTCTCTTAACGATTTGACTGCCTTAGTCGGACAGCTGGTCTCATATGCGTCAATGGCGACTTTGTTGAGGGCTTCCACCACTGTTTTTAGCTCTGCTTCACTCCTGATGTCACCGCTCTACTGTAGATAAGCCATGTTGTCACTCGGGTTTGTGTAGGAATTCCAATTTCTTCTCCTGGAATTCCTTATTATTCTATCTAATTTCGACTTGCCCTCAATACCAAATTTGATTATTCTTTGATACTCTTTGATACGACATATGAGGCTCATTCGACACCCTCCAGGTTTGAACAAGCAGCGCATCGCAGTGTTCTCTAAAGTTATGTCTAGTATCTGTTGCCTGGTGCTGGTCATGTTGGAGTGTTCCCTACGCTATTTATTTCTAACTTGTTACTGAGTATGAGTTCCAGAAAGTACTTACCTTTTCGAAAAATATCGCTACTATTCCAGACCCCATGATGGGCGTTGGCATCGCAACTGAGAAGAAGTAGTAACGCCTTCCATTCGCAAAACTTTACCAGTTTAACGATAAATGCCAGTGGAATCCCGGTGTCTTCTCCTGATACTATCACTGCCTCTGGAGTCCTCGGCTTCCTGTACGACATGCAATGCCATGAAGTCTCCTGTTAGAAACTCTGAAAGACATATGTATCTTAACTTCCTTTTGAGAATGATGCAAACCCTTTGTTTTTCACAAAAGGAAACCCAATTTTCTTCACACTTCCTCCTTGCAGACGGCGAATCTGCCCCTGGTACACCCAGGGTTCTTGAACCAGGACTGTTCCAATGTTATTCTTGGAACTTTCCCTTGTAATTAATGCAGATGCAGATTTTACATGGTGAAGGTTTACCTGGGCTATGTTAATACGTACCATCGACTTCGTTACCGTTTTGAGCTCTTCTCCAAGTTTAGTGTGTTGTCCTTCTTCTTCGACATGGCATTTCCTTGTGTTCTGCGGTCGGACTTGAGTCCTAGAAGGTCTAGGTCAAAGCCGTTAAGTTTCCGTCTTTTGTCGCAGCAGATCTACTTCCCTGCTCGGTCCTACTCTTTTCAGCTTCTATGTCCGCCTCGGTTCCTTCGGGGACCTCGGTAGGATTTCCACCTGATAGGCACCTGAAGTATCCTTCCTTTATTTCTTCATGTGCACGTGCACAGGTATGTTACCGAATCTGTAAACGATGAGGCAGTTATGACATTTAATTGCTTCCAGGGATCGGTTATCTATCCCGATCGTAAGAAGTTTGCCTTTGACCTACTCCTTGCTTCGAAAAACAATGAAATACCGTGTACGAAGATCCATGTTTTGAGTGATGAGGAAACGTAAAAGCTTCCCCGTCTTAATCGGTGCAGCTTCGGATAGGTGAACTGTCACCATGTGTGCCGCTGGTGTGTAATTCCCAACATATGTCGATAGTTCCATTAACTTCCAGCCTAACAGTTTAGGAGCTATTTGCTCTCCTATGTTCCCCATTGCGTAGTCTACCAGTATAAGACCTGGTCGAAAAAGTAGTCCGGTAAACACGAGCTTCTAGTTCCATCCGTCTCTTATCTCTATGACGATAAAGTCCTCAATCATTTCCTGTTCCTCACGAGCGAGTATTTGCTCCGGAAATGCTTCCGGCAGTATATTCTCTCGAATGCTCTTTACCACATTATCGTAGCTAAAGACGGGGCTCCTGATTGCCGCGAGATTTCCCCTTTCTTGGGCTTGGATTTAGGTTTCTTGGGAGCATTTCTATCATATGAGCTGATTTCCGTTTCCCCCGCTCTCTTGGCTCTGATACTGAAGACTTAGGGCGATCTTTCATTTAACATCTGCACTGCTGAGGCCTCTCTCCTTTCTACCGTCTGATATTCTGACTTCAAACTCTTGCTCATCCCTGCCTTTCAGTGGAAACCTTTGTTGATTGCGGTGGCTCCACTGCTTGGCATCCCAACTTCTCCGTTCTTGAGTCACCTGGATCACATTATTCCGGAGATTTGCCTCCGCCTGATGGGCCAGCGTGTGTCGGTGCGGTGTCCCGCTTATTTATCGCATATCTTTTCGTGCCTTTATTTTTTTGTAGTCATTTGAATCCCAGGAGTATGAGGGCTAAGAGTTCTGCCGTGCTATAGCCCCCTGTATCACGGTAAGGTCAGGCTTACTCACTAAGCGGGCAGGTATCAGTGAGGCTTCATTCGAATACAGTCAGTTACCCCTGACTGCAAACTGTCCAATGGGTACGATTCTCATAACACCCTGAATTCGGGGAGGTGTTTTTCTAATACTCAGTTTAGATCCGTAGCGGTTTATTAATAATAGGGTCACCTCGTACAGGGTGTGGCTATCAACAACCAGTACCGGCCTTGATATGCGAGAGGCTTGGCTCCAGGGGGATGGGTTGATTCCCAAAAGATTGATTTCCGCATTAATCTATCCCGCAGTGCTTGACCGCTTGCAGTGGTGATAAAAAGCATCAGTTCCGTTTTGGAACGATTCATTTTTGGTTGATATCGTGCATGATTTCACTCACAACAGGGGGAAATAGCCCTGACACCAGAATGATGAAGTCGTTGACATACGCCACAATCTTCAGCCCACTCCTGCCCAATATCTATAGAATTTCATCCATCACTGCCAACCAGAGCGCCACCCTTTAGCGTCCCTCTGCTCATAGCTCTAATCAAGTGACTGACTTCCAGATCAGGTTCTAAACATGATTACTGTCCAATGCATAGAGCACTCCTGGTCTTCCTATTCTGGCAAGAGCTTCCTTGGTGGCTTTGGTACTAACATTGTTGAATGCTCCTAAGAAGACGGCTGAGGTATAATGCTTGTAGTGTAGCAACCGCTCAACCGTAGTAATTAGCCTGTGAACAGCGGTTTCTGTGCATTTGCCTGTGAAGCAGGCGTGCTTAAATTTGGGGAGGGGCATTTTCTTCTTGACCGTCCTTAAGTGGATGTGCAGGATCGGTCTGGGCTCATTAACACAAAAGATGGAAGGCTGATTAGCCGAAAGTCATTTACGAATTCATAGCTGCGCCTACGCCCCTTCGGTATGAATGTGACTCGCACGCGTATGAAGGATTGCGGAACGCATCCGAACGAAATACAGCTTCAATATTATGCGATTATGCCAGCTTCTTGAGATAGATCTTTATTCCACTACAGTTGCAATGCCTCTTTGCAGTATTTGTCAGGTCACAAGACTTTGAATACCTTTTCCAAAGCCTCGACCTCAAACTTCAATTTGCCTGTCGTGCCAATGTTATCATTGGGAACCCCGGAGAGTTTGATCTTGATAACCCGACCAAATTTCTCATGTCGATCCGGCTGGGGTCTCTGTAAGGGAAGGAGCGATATCTAGACTTAAAAGTATTTAACAGCCATCTGAAAGGGATCTTTGATCTGACAATTTCCAATCCTCTACTCTGATGGTTCCATTGTCGGCTAATAGGGTGATGTCAATATCCTTCTTCCCGCTGTCACAGTTCTCCGAGCTGGGGGAATGGAAGGTTAGTGCACTGCCCATGTTGCCACCTATAGGTTTGTGTTAACAATAAAGCCAAAGAGAGATTCATATTTGTCGGTGATTTCCGACCCACCCCAAAGTGTATACCGTATACGTCGTAGCCTATCAGCAGGTTTGCCTTCCTCCCTGCGATTATAAACCTAAGATGTTGTAGTTTGTTGGTACAGGTTTTCAAACGCTCCTAGGCGTCGCGGATCTTAATAACGCAAGGACCTAGAAAAGACCGAAAAGCTGATCGAAACAGCCATAGCTTAATAATAATAATGGCGGTTTAAGAGACGCTACTCGGACCGAGCGACCGAATGAAGCACTCTGCTACCGACCGTTCAAGTATGTCATTGTCTTGGGGAACCGATGGGCAGAGCATGGATGGAGGTGCAACATTTCCACATAAGGTACACCCTTCTTTCCCCGCGATGTGGGATACTGGCCCTCTAAAGCTTGATTGTTGTTTGTAAGAATCACCCCTATCCAATTGTTGAGAGTCTCAATATTGATCTTGCTGCGCTATATCATAAGGAAAGCATCTAAAAAAGCGGTAATACTACCTTCTACAATTTCATTTTCCTCGGACAGTTCTTAGCATCGGATTGGGGAATACTGATAGTGAGAAAAGCTCCTGGCCTATGGGCTATCTCTCCTGTTTGCAGCCTAGCTGCATCCAGGTGGAATTGTTGAACTTATTCTGCACGCCGAATTGTTCTAGAAACCTAGCACCATTCCGCTCTTCTTCTAGAAGCCAGAGGAAACACTTTTTTTAACGATAGCAGCTTAGAGACCCTTCTCAGGGTTAGTCGCGCATCCTCCCACACATCGTTGAGGAGGAACAGTACTACCTGAGCCACTCGTTCGTGTCTTCGTCGGCAAAGTTTAGCCGTAACATTTTACGGTATACATCTACCGACTCAAAGCAAAGCTTAATGCCTTGCTAGGATGTAGTCCTTACAGCTAGGAGGAGTTTCCTCCTAAGATATTCGCACTGCTCAGTATCGTAACCAGATTGGCTAGAGTCGTCATACAAGACCCATCCATTCGATAGCCTTGGCTGAAAATGAAGGCCTGACCGTTGCCGGCCGAGCCCTCTTTGCTGCCTTTTGCGCCGAAGAGTTGGGATCGTCCGAGGACCGCTTTGGTTTCCCCTTAACCGCAGATGCCCCGAACGATCCTTTCCCGTCCTCATTGACGTCCGAGGGTTACGATTTGCCCGAAGGCTGTTTGCCCGAAGGTGGCTTGCCCAAATGTGGTTTGCCCGGAGGCGCTTTGCCCGAAGGCGGTTTGGCCGGAGGCGGTTGTCCATAGGCAGGTGCTTACCCATGGGCATGACTTTAGCCTTAGTAGGTGGCGCAAATTGGAGCCTGGGGTCACGTGTGCTGCCAGAAGGGGCCTGCTTCGGCTCATCTGTTAAGGACTAGATTCCAATTAGATAAGTTCCCACCTGAGTAAGTGGAGAATCTAGACTCAGCTTCTCCATCGATGGGCTTAGGGTTGCCTCTTCACTCGGGGTTGGATCGTAACGATCTTCTATATTTAATGGTAGTTTTTTAAAAGGTTTTTGTTTTTGTTTCTTTGGTTTTCTCATCATTGGCTCCCATGGCCTCAATTTTATCGGGGAAAGTAAGTTGATCTCGGCAGAGCCCCTTTTTACGCCGAGACAAAGCTAGTTGAAACTGGGGGTAGCCTGGTATCAAGGGTTCACCGTTTGCGGCCACATTTTAATCCCTGTGACCATACAGCCCTCGGCACGGTAGTCACAACTAGGCTTGGGGTTTTGATTACCGCTTGGCTTCAGGTGTCACCTCTGGTTTCCTGGAGGATCTTCCTTACTGAACTCCTTCTCTACGACAAGGTAGGCAATCATCGAGGGCAATACGTCACATTTTAAAGCAATTACATGATCCGTTTTAGCATCTCATGTTTTACTAAAATAATTATATTTTTAAAATTCGTCAATAATACCCCATAGTTAACGAATCGATATAAACGATTCTTTCCAGATGTCAGCATTGAGTCCTGTCGGAACAATAGCCTACATAATTGAAGAAGAAGCACTGCTAGTCCGAGTTAACAAAGGATGGCAATATATTGCGGTAAGTATTAATTGATGCACTTAAGTTTTCATGTCTTTCCACTATCCATTCGTTTACTCCCTAGGGCCTTACCTGGGGATGAATTTAGTTCCTACAGGACGGAGCTTTTATCTTCCAGGAAATTGGTTTTAAGTGGACATTTTAGTTAACATACTTTTATTCTTGTACTGGAATCCCGACTACAACACTCACTCCTCCATACAGTTGATCAACCTCAAAGCATTTCATGTCCAACGTCCATTTCTTACAACCCCATACACGACTGATAGAGCGCCCTTTGATTGCCTGCGGTAACTTGTAAAATCTGAAAAAGATTCTAATCTTCCCTTAATCGTGGTGATATATTAAAGATATGGGGATGCTAGACAGCTTCAAAACAATGACGAACATAAAATAAAAACTCAGCAAAAATTAAGACATCCCCATGGAAAAGATAGATTGTGTGTATCATCAACCTTAGCGGGGGTGAAAGTAAAAATAAACAACTCCAAAATATATGATTTCTGTCAAAGTTTAGTAGTAGAAATAAAACAGTACAGTTTGTAGAAGATATTGGGGTTAAACTAATTCTCGCGGATAGTCTCTCTAACCAGCAGTTGAATCTCAGAGTATATTTACTATCAGAGACAGAATAGATTCAGATAGAAATGAACAATGACTTCGGTCATACCATCATCTGTAGAAGACCCTTTTCCACCGCAGGCATGTTGGCTACCACTACACAAACAACTTATTGCCCTGACGCGACAAATATCTCAAACGAGAACAGAGCGGAAACTTTCTATGCGACTGTCCTTCATTGCAAGGAGTAGTCGCTATGAAAGTCTAACTTTCAAATAGTGACTTAATTAGAAATAATTTTAGATCCAGAGGACCCTCCTCCCCTACAAAGAAAAATATCGCAGAAAGAGAGGACGTGAGAAGGTCTACTAACATTGCCCCAGACGAAATGAATTTGAATTTCATATGCAGGCTGTTTGCATTTCAATAAAATAATTCAGCACTTTCGCTAATTAAATCGGAATTTCGATTGGCCCAGTAAAGGACAATTCTCTTTCCATTTACATAAAGTGCATCGAGGATCTCAAATATAATCTTTGGCCAAATGGCCCTTTTCTTCACATTTCTTACAGTTTTTCAATTTATCGTCTTAGCTTGTCTGATTTGCTGCAAAATGTTCGAAATCTTTCCAGATATACTTGCCCCCCCATTCGGCACATGACCCAACCTATTCTTATCTGCACTACGCTAATCAGTTCAATCACCAGTTCCACCAATTATTCCCTTAGCACAGTAGAGATAGCCCAGAGTTACCCTTGGTGGTCTCTTAAGGTTCGAGCCATTAAAGAAGAGGAAACTCTTCCAGTATTAAATGCGACAGACTAGGAAGGAAGTCTTCAAAAAACACTGGCCTGGATATCAACTGTGTTTTTTTTTTTTTTTGGGAGTAGGGTAGGTGAATGCGTTTACGCACAGAGTGTTGGACTCCCGCAACAGCACGCTGACGGACTACCAACTAAACACCTCCCTGTCATCAGAGAACTAGCCTGGAACCGTTTGACACATTACTTCGGGCTAGCCCTCCCGCTCTCCCGGCTTTGGGAGCCTTCAAGTCAGGGAATTCTCTTCACCAACGGAAGGGGAGGGGAGGAAGGGAGTTGTTAGTTCAGGGAACCCCTTACCGTCCGATCCCTCTGCCGGTCGAGTTCAATCTTCTTCGTGGTAAGAAGAGCCCGAACATAATGCGCAATACGATTCCAGCTGCCAGCGCTCTTCAGCATCTCTCGCACAATGTTATCTGGAGAGAGCTCCCCTGTGTCTGCATAAAGCTGCTGGCGGAGGCCGTCCCACCTCTCGCAAGAGAAAAAGGTGTGTTCAGCGTCATCCGCCACTCTATTGCAGAACACACAATCAGGAGATCGCGCCTTCCCAACCCTGTGCAAGTAAGACTGAAAACCTCCATGCCCACTTAGAATTTGGGTAAGGAAGTAATGAATCTCACCGTGCTTTCTGTTCAACTACGGGCCTAATTTGTCGATGAGCCGCGCAGTCCACTTGCCCCTTGGCTCATTTTGCCAAGAAAGTTGCCACTCGTTAAGGATGCGTTGACGTTCTTCACGGGCAACCACTTCTCTTAAGTTTTCGCTCTTACGGCGGTAGATAGCTTTGCGCTCCTTGGCAAGGAGGGCAACGGGGATCACTCCCGCAATCACTATCACAGCCGGTTCGGAGACGGTGCGATAAGCAGACGCCACTCGCAAAGCTCCACGCCTCTGCACTTGAGCGAGGCGTTTACGATGCACCTTCTTGTCAAGGGCATCAGCCCATACCTCCGCACCGCAGAAGGACGGACTGCGTTGCTCCCATGAGGAGACGTCTCCTAGTTGATATAAGGCCGCCGAAATTCGCCATTAGCCGACTCAAGGCCGCGACTCCTGCTGCAGCCCTGTCCGCGGCTGCTTTGATTTGCTCGAAGAAGCTCATCTTCGAGTCGAGCATTAAACCAAGGTATTTAATCACTGGTTTTGACTCTATAGTCAACTCGCCGATCGATATGGGACGCAAGGTCGGGATTCTCCTTCTGGTCAGGATGACTACTTCGGTTTTTTCCAGCGCAAGGTTGAATCCGTGAGCAGTCATCCATCCGCTTACCCGTCGCATCAATATGCCAAGTCTGCTTTGCATCTATTCAACAGTGCGTCCGGCAACAAGTGCCGCAACGTCGTCTGCATAACCGACCAGGCGCGACTCTTCAGGCATATCGAGTCTCAGCAGACTATCGTAGGAAGCGTTCCAGAGGTCCGGCCCTAGGATGGATCCCTGCGCTACTCCCGACGTGATTTCCATCCTCCTCTGGCCCTCTAGCGTCTCATAGAACAGGGAGCGGTCTTTCAGATAATCCCTCAATATCCGCAAGAGATAGCTTGGCACTTGAAAGGAGTTCTCTAGTGTGCCTAGCATATCTGTCCATCTTACGGAATTGAAGGCATTTCTGACATCAAGCGTTATGAGGAGCACTATCCGTCGAGATCGGCGGCTGTGTGCCCCGACTCAATTAAACGCATCTACGACCTCCATAACAGCATCCACTGTAGATTTCCCTGTTCTAAACCCGAACTGCCTTGCGGATAAGTCCCCGGCAGCACGGATCGCTTCGGCGAGTCTACCCCTGATGAGCTTCTCGAGCACTTTTCCGGCCATGTCAAGCATACACAGCGGTCGGTATGCAGACGGGAGCTCCGGGTCTCCTTTACCCTTACTGATCAATGCGAGTCTGGCCACTTTCCAGCGACAAAGAAAAATGCCCTCCTTCAAGCACGCTTTCCGCGCTGTTTACATCAACCCGTACAGGGTGTCTGGGGAACAATGCCCGGCCAATGCGATCTATCTGGTCGGTGCTCAATATGCAGGGCTTCCGCAGAGCCCCGATTTTCCGAGTGACAAGCTTATAGCCAAGTCCCCACGGGTCCCCCCCACGGGATATCAAGTGTGTGGAGCTAACACTAACACCACCCCTGACTTCCTTTCCTGTCCTGTGGAACTGCCATTAGGTATTATATCACGAGATGGAGTTGGCTCACTTTAGTTAGGTCCTCTCTCATTTATACGCGGTACTCATAACCGCATTCTCCTGACCTAATCCACTTTTCGCATTTTCCAAGGGAAGCTCTTGGGTGATAGCATTTTACCTAGAGTGCTCGCCCCGTGCTTTCTCTCCAGACATTCCCCGATGGTTAAGATCAACCTGTGCATTCAACGAGCCTTTTTGGCTGATCTCATTGCAGTTGTCATTGCCTACTTATGGATTTCTCCATTTCATTTTTTTCTTTACCTGGACTTGAATATATATACCATGTGTCCATCATTCTGTCGGCCAAAACATAAATCCGGCCCTGTGGAACACCCGCGAGGCAACATACTACTGGGATCCATTACGAGGGTTGTAACACAGCGTCCATTCTCACATATGACATCGAAACATCAGTCGCTGCCAAAGACTTTTGTTCCAATAGGCCTTCAACACTTCGTCTCTGAGAGATGTCAGACCCCGTCTCTTCCTGGGGAGTAGGGTCTGTGTTTTGCGGACATGAACGACTTCTGACTGGTCCCGTCGCGATTCTATAGGCGTTACTCCACGGGCTTATATTCGCCTCCGAGTATAGCTTCTTGAAATAATCCATTTTGCTCCACTGGATGGTAAGCTTGAGCTTCTCACGGGCTTCCATATAGGCATGTCCCTTTTGCCTCTGTTCGACTCTACCTACGGCCTTATGAACGATTCGTCTGGCTCGGTGGCAAGCCGATTGAAGGCTGGCCAGTTTTTTATTGTATTATAGTATGAACATCTCTTAGGCGTTGATGCATCGTTGCATTATATGGAGGTTCTCCTGGTTTACCCACACCTCCTTGATGATTTTTTTTACTTTGTCTTTTGATCTGCGGATCTCCTGCCGTTTGCTAAATCAGTATTTCAAAGATGATGTCCTGGTGGTCGCTGTACATCAAGTCCGCGCTAATTTACCAGGACATATTACGCGCGAGAACAAAGCTGACAGAATTCTGATCTACAATTGAACCATACCTCCTTTCCCGATAGATGTTTACATCACCTTCTTTAGAAAGTAGTATACCTAACTGCGCAAATATTTCTAATAAGCTGCGCCCCCTTGCGTTAGATCCTTTAATCCGCCATTAAAGCCTAATAAGTCTTCAAATTCAGAGGTTGGGGTGGCGTTTTGCCATATCAGCTGTATACAAATACAACGCTTATTGTATTGTATATGTATATTGTATGACTTGGCGACCGTACGCCTATGACATCGCTCCTCCAATCGGATCTGTGACCCTCAAGGTTTGTGTAGGGTTCACCTGAAATAGCGGTCTTCATATCGGATTTGTAAGTTGCCAGCACAAGCAAACCCTAGACGACCCTAAGTTTGAGGTTTTTTTGAATGAGGTTCACTTTTTCATTACACCAAGCAACTTGAAAGACAGAAGTTTTTTCGAAACAGAGTTTTGTTCTCGGTGAGACTTGACCGGATTATTCCTTTTACGCACTTCTTCACTTTTTCCATTTACTGTGTTTGGCGTTGGTGGAGATGATGAAATTGATGAGCTTCTCCTGAAGGAGAGGAGTTAATATCAGAAGGACTGCCAAAGGTCATCATCATCATCAATGGCGCAACAACCGGTGTCCGGTCTAGGCCTGCCTAAAGAAGGAACTCCAAGCCCGATATGCCTAAAAGCTGTCTGGCGTCCTGGCCTATGCCATCGCTCTGCCTTAAGCAGGGTCTGCCTCGTTTTCTTTTTCTACCATAGATATTGCCCTTATAAACTTTCCGGGATGGATCATCCTTATCCATACGGATTAAGTGACCCGCCCACCGTAACCTATTGAGCCGGATTTAATCCACAACCTAACAATCATGGTATCGCTCATAGATTTCGTCGTTATGTCGACTACGGAATCGTCCATCCTCATATAGGAGGCCAACAATTCTTCAGAGGATTCTTCTCTCGAACGCGGCCACGAGTTTGCAATTCTTCTTGCTAAGAACCCAAGTCTCCGAGGAATACATGAGAACTGGCAAAATCATTGTCTTGTACAGTAAGAGCTTTGACCCTATGGTGAGAAGTTTCGAGCGGAACAGTTTTTGTAAGCTGAAATAGGCTCTGTTGGCTGACAACAACCGTGCGCACCGTTGGGAATGTGTTCACTACCCACTGATACACGCGCAAGCCAGTCTTTGTAGGTTATGTTACTCGTTGGTTTTTATGTTGAGTTCAATTCTTTCTATCTAGCGAGCCGACCCCGCTTGCGAACGGGACTAAGGCTGAAGAAAAAGAAGAAGAATTCTTTCTATCTAGATTACCACACCATACATAATCATAGACCATACTACTGCAGTGTATGTCCAAAGTAGTTCTCCCCCAGATTCCAATGAGACTTGTAGAGCTACGAACTCTCTTGCCCGGAGATTCTGACTCTGAAAGACGTATATATTTAATTTTAGTTTAAGAATAATGCTTCATCATTCCGGACCGCGAAAATGTAACTACACCCAGAGCTCTTGAGGCGGCACTAATGTTATTCTCCGAAATTGCCCTTGAAATTACTGCAGATACAACTTTTGCATGGCGAAGGTTTACCTGGGCTATCTTAGTGCTTCCCATCGGCTTCGTTAGTTTTCGAAGCTCTTCATCAAAGTCGGAAGTTGCTGTCCACCCTAAACCCCTGAATATCCAGGTTTAGGTCCTCCCTGCATGATCCAGTCCTTTCCGCCTCTCAGGCCCCAGAGATCCCTTCGGAAACCTCGGTAGGTTTCCCAGCCGATGCCTCCTCCAAAGTGTCTTTCCTCGGTTTTTTGTCTGCATGTACACAGGTAGGTTACCAAATTTATAGTTGATATGACAACTTTCATGTTCGTTTGTCTTTATGCATCGGTAATCTACCCCGATCGTGAAGAGTTTACCTTTGCCTTTCACCTTGCTTCTGGAGACTCCCCATAATCGCAAATTGAGATCATCGTTCTGAGCAATTAGGAAGCCTATACGATTCTCCGTCTCTAGCGTTGCGTCTTTAGAAAGAAAAACTGTCACCATATGTACCCCGTGTATATCATGCCATCTTGAAACTATAGTCTTAAGCCATTCCCCAGTGTTCTCAGTCGCCCAGTCCACCAGTATATGATCTGGTCGAAAGCATATGCCGGTGAAGGCGACTAGGTTTTTGATAGTTTTCTGCTTTTCACAAATGATTATTTGCTTGGGAAACGTTTTTGGCAGTGTATCTAGTCGAATCCTCGTGGCAGCACTGCCTTCACCCCCGACCTACTCGGGATTCTCCCGTCTTGAATTCAATTTAAGTTTTTTTGAGCATTTCCCTCATGCAGGCTAACATCGCTGCTCCCCGCTTTCTTGGCTTCGATAGTTATGGCTTAAGTTTTTCCTGAGCCTTTTTAAGGGCCCCTTCTGGTTTCAGGCCTTCTTTCAGATACCGCAGATACCATTTAGCACCTGTGCCACTGACTCCGTCCTTACTGACCTTAGACGTGCTTTTGCTTGTCCCTGCTTATTGAGTAGTGGTCTTTATTGGTTGTAGTCCTCGTAATAGGCCGATGTTGACCTTGACTCCACTATCTAATTTACCAGCTTCTTTCTTTTTTTGGTGCAATCGACTAGCTTTCAGTATTTTGAAGATGTGCCTCCACCTGGTTGACCAGTTTGGGTGTGTTACGGAGACCCGCTTCTTTGTTTTTAAATTTCGTTATGTTCATTTGTGTACTCATAAGATTGCCACGAGTACGGTGACAATAAAGTCATACTTACTCACTGAGGCGACTATGTATCAGTGAGGCTCCATTCAAATGCAATCAGTTACCCCGACTGCAAAATATTCGATGGGCATGATTCGCATGACACCCTGGATTGCGAGGGGTATTTTTCAACTTCCGCAGCGTTTTGTCAACAGAAGGGCCCTCTGGTACAAGGTATAACTATCGCCACTAACGATCTTGATAGAAGAGAGGCCTGGCTCTTGGAGAGCCACAAATCACCCTCGAAGAAGAACATACCACCATCAGAGAGAGGTTGGCTCCCAGGGAGCTATATTCCACGTCAGTCTATCCTGCAATCCACTGCATGACCCCTCCCCAGATTCAACTCTATTTCATGTATTTCCAGTAAGCTAATCGGCAGTCTTTATAATGTTGCATCAGAATTCAGAAAAAAATACATTCAAACCAAATGGTATTGCTATCATTTAATTTCCCTATCGAGCTGGATTTTGAAAAGTTTAATTAACATAAGTTGAGTAATCACTGCAAAGAACAGCAAATCACACTCATAATGAAACATTGGCTAGTCTGCAGGAACTACGAACTCCCCATTCCAGTTTGATAGCTTTGAACTTCCACCAATGTTCATTATTTGGGAATACAAAATAAACGAAAAAGTTTTCCCTTCTATCATGACGTTCTCCCCCTGAGAACACCACATTTTTTTCTATCTCATTTCCTACTTCGAATCAAAGTTTCATAGAGGGAAAATGCATACATCGTAGTACAGAATATTCGAACCAATTCGAAAATAGTCGATAGAAATTAATTTGGTTTGCCTTCTAGTGAATAAGGGTCCTTATGTCTATGTGATTCCTTCATTTGTGAACTTTGCAGTCCAATGGACATTGCGGTAAGCATCCTAACAATCTAAGTGAACTTTTAATGACTGCGGCGGGGTAGCTTCCCAATGTTTTATGGAAATATGCAGGTTAATTTGATAAAGTCGTTTATTATTTTGTTGAAATTAGGACTAGTTGAAAAAGGCTTTATTGATGCAGATGTCCAAAGGACATTCTCGTAGCGAACCAAAATAGTAGTTGTAATATATAATAATGAAGTCTCAATCGATTGAATAATATTCCTCTATGGACATACCCCTAGGCCCCTTGCTGTCAATGAAGAATGATTTTGTAATCCAGGGAATAACTATGTGGACAGTTAGACCGAACTTCCGACATTCGTTGACACCTTCTCATGGTTCCGTTTGCGTTTCATTTCCGTTGTTTGACTTCGCCACACCATCTGTATTCGCACTGTATTCCTGCCATAATGATTGATCTGTTTACATTTCAGCTGGGAAGTTTGTTGCCCATAGTATCGCCCGCGCCACCAACCACAATAGCTCCTCCGCCGAGACCTGACCTGCAGGCATCCAGTTTATTGAACAACGCTTCACAATTTGTCGAAGGACCTAATGTAAGTAGAACTCCATTCTTTCATTGTTATTTTTCTTTTTTTTTTGTTCTTTCTCTTTCCTATCCGTTTTGCAAAGGTAACAGGGCCAGAATGTACCTACGATTCTTTGGTTAGGAAGTATGTACGTGCTAAGACGAAGAAACACTTGAAACTCAGCAACTTAGACTGAATTCAAGTTCCTTTCTTTGCCATTCTTCATTCCAAGGAACTGCTTCTCAGCAGTACTTTTATTTGTTGTAGGTACCAAGTTTCTTGCTTCAAGTCGGCCGTCCTACTTAACAAACTCTGTATTATGTATTTGCTTTCCTGTCTACTGAAAATATAGGAAAGGATGTTTACTGGCAGCGCCCTGCTGTTGAAGTTTTTTGATTTGATGTTTTGTTGCAGTGAACGAAACAATACTGAATAGTTCGCAAACAGCATCATCCCCTTTAACATTTTTATTCGGAGCAGTAGACGAAACAATACCGAATAGTTCTGTAACAATATCCCTTTAACATTTCACTTGGAAACCGGAAAAGAATTCGGTCCTTTTTGGCGCATGTTCTAAATTCTAAAAGGATAATCGATAAAATTCAAAATCTACTGCTTCGGATACAACTTGATTAGTTTCTTGCTTCTGAGACTCCTATTGAACCATTTAATATTACCTCTTCCCCCCCCACAGAAGTGTTTTCCACTTGCTTACTAATATTTTCTTTATATTCTCAACCAGTTCACGATGTCGCCACAGTATGAAACGGTAACTATAAATCAAAATACTTTCTTTTTGTTGTTAACTCTTTTATGGAAACATGTATATAGCCAGCCCCTTTCCATCCCCGTAGAAAACGAAAATGCCAAATGTAATCGATGTAAATATAGCACGTAAGAAAATCACAACCCCATGTACATACACACATCCATGCAAACGGGGGAAAATAGCATTAATTACATAAATGAATAATATTTTGATGTTAGAGCAAAAGGGAGTGAATTGAATGGGAAGCAAAGGTGTATGAACACACGCACAGAAATCCTTTTACGTCGATTCCTTTATTGCTCGTTTCTTAGTAATTTCTCCCATCAGCATCGTCGCTACTCATTAATTATGTTATTAATGTTTAGTGCTTTGGTTTCAATTGTGTTAATTATTTTTTCCCAGTTTTTTTCGTATTAAGTGGTGTTCGGATTATCGCTTCCTACATATTATTCACATTATAGTAAATATGGATCTGTGTGTTTTTAGCACGTAAGCTTCGCAATAATCGTCATATTTTTATTACTGAGGGGTGCCATCAATTTGCGACAACCTTAACAAGATACGCGTTCCAGATAAGCATTTCCCAATAATAACATTTGACCTTGAAATGACATCGACCCCAAATAATCAATTTAATTCAGCGTCAAAGTAGTTGAAAAGATATAAGATTTTACATTAAAAGAGCGTAGACTCCAATGCTATACATGTACATATATGCGTAACATTAGTTATAGCTATTACTGATATAGTCCGATTAGAAATCAATCGCCGAATGAAATCTACTGAATTTTGGATGGGAATCAACTATCATCATCTATTTGCTATGGGTCATTAACTAACCTATTTGACGAAAGGTCCCATTAAAACTTCTAAAACCAAAAAGCATTAAAAACCATCCGACCATCTGGAATTGGATCGAATCTGCAGAAACTTGTCAATCATGATATCATTAAAGGATTTGTAGTGATAAATATGGATTGTCGATAGTAAAAAGACATCCTCATAGGCCGCAGGCGATCAAAAGAGGAGGGCTACCACAAAAAAAAACCCAAAATGATGGCGAAATTGACCGTGAAGATCCGTCCGGAAATATTGAAGCTCCATCGAAGTGCTCCGTCGACACGTACTTGCACACCTTTGTGCTAGCCAGGCTCAGGAATGTAGGGGATCCTTTGAACATTTTGATCCCCCACGTTTCATTTCACAAAAATTCACGTGTTCTTTCCGGTGCAAAACCACGCATCCTGGAAAATATACAAACATGGGGATTCGCTTCCACCTATCAAAATGATAGCGCGAGTTAAACCTAAATAAAAACAAGTGGGGAAACCGGAAGCTGGACGCTTCAGGTATGCTAGGTTTTGTGTATTTCTTTCGTAAAAACACTTGAGTGGACATTCATTCATCACATTAGTCCCTAGTAATATCTTCTTTCGCGTCATACTGATGTGGCGCGGCAGGATCCGCAGCATTCGAAATTTATTTCGAATGTTGCGAATGCGGACACGTAGATGGCGCGGAACTCTCCACTCGTTTTAGAACTCGCCATGAGAGTGTAGGATTAGCGGTGAGAAAGTGCCGTTGGTTGGGACAGAAAAGACCGCATGGAAATAAGCCGCTCCCTTCTGTCTCAACCACGAAGGAGGTTGGAAGTGGCCGGCGACTATAAACTGATTTTGCATTGTGAATTGGACCAATTTATATATATAATTTATATTTCATTATTTTATTATTTCAAAATTTCGCCAAGATACTACAAAGGATTTGCAATTTAATTCTAAATTGGTGATCCGGACATCCAGCACGTGTCTCGCCAAGGACAACATAGTTGCTGACGCTTTGTCTCGTGTCTCCGAGGTTAACATCTCCGCTTCACTCGATTTCTCGGCTATTGCCAAGGCGCAGGAGGACGACGCAGCACTTCAGAGCCTCAAATCCAACCCCAAAAACAACCCCAAAAACAAATTTCGGGAGTTGCTCATTTTCGACTCAAACCTCTCTCTCTGCTGCGAAGACTCGGAAAAGGGACCTCGGCCATACATTCCGGCCACATTTCGCGAGGAAGTGTTCCACGCAGTTCACGACTTAGCGCATCCAGGCATCAGGACAACAAATCGGTTAGTCACCGAGAAATACTTCTGGCCCTCCATGAACAAGGATATCAATTCCTGGGCCAGAGAGTGCATCGCATGCCAGAAGTGTAAAGTCTCCAGGCATGTAAGGAAAGAAGTGGGCTTATTCCCCCCCACTACCAAGCGTTTCCGCACGATACACCTCGACATAGTAGAGCCTTTGCGAGACTCACACGGTTAGAAGTATTGCCTCACAATCATCGACAAGTTCACGCGGTGGCCTGAGGCAATACCTCTGAAAGACATTACGGCGCAATCTTGTGCCCAAGCCCTCTGCCGAGAGTGGATACCTCGCTTTGGCGTCCCTGCAGTGGTCATCACTGACCAGGGAATGCAATTTGAATCCACCCTTTTCTCGGAGTTAGGCAAACTCCTGGGTTTTAAACGCCAGCGGACTACTGCATACCACCCGGAATCCAATGGGATGCTAGAACGTTGGCACCGGACGCTGAAAGCCGCCAATCTGGCACACGACGATCCGTCCTGGACTCAAGTCTTGCCTCTCGTCCTACTCGGCCTACGTACAATCCACCGAGAGGAATTTGCTGCCAGTCCCGCGGGGCTAGTATACGGGGAGAACCCAAGACTCCCAAGCGATCCGGTCTTCGACAAGAGATCGGGTCTCACAGAGTCGGGGTTGGTGCGTCTGCTGAGGGACAATCTGCGACGCATAAAAGCGCCACCATCCACTCGACACTCGTCCACACCTGCTTGTTCGCCCAAGGAACTGGACACGTGCACGCACGTTCTGGTCAGGACGGATGCCGTTCGGAAGCCGCTGCAGCCTCCATATGAGGGCCTGTACCGCATTCTCGAGAGGGGAGAACATTTCTTCCAGCTCGAGATCGGTGGACACAAAAAGGCGGTCTCTTTGTGCAGGCTGAAACCCGTGTGCGCCCCAAAGCGGCGTCGTGTCCGCTTTGTCGATTAACGGTGAACGAAGTTCCGGGATCGGTCGCCGAAACCCCCTAGGTTTCATCTGGGGGCGGAGTGATGTGGCGCGGCAGGATCCCCAGCATTCGAAATTTATTTCGAATGTTGCGAATGCGGACACGTAGATGGCGCGGAACTCTCCACTCGTTTTAGAGCTCTCCATGAGAGTGGAGGATTAGCGGTGAGAAAGTGCCGTTGGTTGGGACAGAAAAGACCGCATGGAAATAAGCCGCTCTCTTCTGTCTCAACCACGAAGGAGGTTGGAATTGCGCGGCGACTATAAAGTGATTTTGCATTGTGAATTGGACCAATTTATATATATAATTTATATTTCATTATTTTATTATTTCAAAATTTCGCCACCATACTACAAAAGATTTGCAATTTAACTCTAAACTGACATGCAAAGCCTTCAATTTACACAGAAGCGGCAACCTATTATAACTTTCTTAGCAATAGTGCGATTTTCACCAAACTTAATAGGGCCATCCTCTATATTGTAGCCAATATCACTTTTATTCCACGACTCTAAGATGAACTTGAGGGGGGTTGTAGAGTTAATTACTAACAATTATAGTAATACACTATTAGCCACTTTATTTGAACAGACGTTGGTATAAAGGGTAAAATCCCCCCGGAGCCTAAGTACCATATTGTGGCAGCTTCTTGATTTCTTTCAGATTTTTCGGTTGGAGAATGAATGAATCCCTGAAAAAAATTGTCACCTTCGGCTCTCCGGGATAAACGCCAAAACTAAGGCTTGGGAAAGTAGTAATCAAGTTCTTTCATTCATACCCCACGTAACTAAATTTGGTGGAAAAAAATGTACACCACCCTTAAATTCGATGTAGAATGGAGTATGCGTTCACAGTTCCCAACTTTTCCCAAAATTTGGTGTCAATCGCGGTAACCGTTTTCGCGAAAATGAATGTGACAGACAGACAGACGGACAGGCAGATAGATAGACAGACATTTATTTATTATTATTACTGCGGGGTGCCATCAATTGACGACAACCTCAACAAGATACGCCTTCCAGATAAGTATTTCCCGATAATAACATTTGACCTTGAAATGACATTGACCCCAATATAAACAATTTTATTCAGCATGAAGGTAGAGAGATTTTACATTAAAAGGGCGTAGACTCCACTGCTATACATGTCCATATATGCGTAACATTAGTTATAGCTATTATTGGTCTAGTACAGTTAGAAATCAATCACCGAATTTTGGATGGAAATCAACTATCATCAGAGAAAATTCGTTGAATCTAAAATCCTGATAAATTCAATTGTGACAGCAAATCAAACACGCTAACATATCCTCACACATGCTCTATGTTATAGCCTATATTGCTGCGAAATTTCGTGAATCTAGGATGAACTTAAGTGGGAGGGCATTTCAGAGCCTAGGCACCATATAGTGGCAACATCTTGATTCTTTTCAGATTTTCCCATTGGAGATTTTCTGAGAATAAGTTCGTGAAGAAAAAAATCATTTTCGACTCCCGCACTCTCCACTTTTCCAACAAATGTCAAAACTAAGACCGGCTTCAGAAAGTACTAATCGAGACCTTTCATTTGGTACCCAAAACCACCAAATTTGGTGAAGAAAAATGTACATCCCCTCTTACATGTGTGGGGACTCTCCTCCTTAAATTCGACGTGGAATGATATAACTCACTACATGCATGAATATTCACAATTTCCACCTTTCTACCAAATTTGGTGTCGATCGTTATAACCTTTTCCGATAAAAATGCGTGTGACAGACAGACAGACTAATATACGAACAACCAGACAGACGGACAATAAACCGATTTGAACAAGGTTTTTTTTTAGACCCGCCACCGCAACCTATTAACCCGGATCCACAACCTGACGGTCATGGTATCACTTATAGGCTTCGTCGTTATGTAGGTACAGAATCGTTCACCCTAATGTAGTGGGTCAAAAATTCTTCTTAGGATTCGTCCCTCGAACGTGGCTAAGAGTTCAGAATTTTTTTACTAAGAACCCAGGTTGCTTAGGAATACATAAGGACTGGCAAGATCATCGTCTTGTATAGTAAGAGCGTTGACCCTATGGTGAGACGTTTCGAACGAAGTTTTTAGTGAAATAGGCTCTTTAGGCTGCCAACAACCATGCACAGATTTTATCGTCGTAGCTGTTATCGGTTGTGATTTTCGACCCTAGATAGGAGAAATTATCAACGGTTTCAAAGTTGTAGTCTCGTATCTTCATTATTTTCGTTTGACGAATGCAATTCGATGTTCTTCTTTCTTTGGATTTTGGCGCTGACGTAGCCACCATGTACTTCGTCTTGCCTTCATTAATGTGCAGCCCAAGATCTCGCACCGGCTGTTCGGTCTAGATGACGGCAGATTGTACATCTTGGTTTGTTTCTCCCATTATGTCAGTATCGCCAGCGTAGGCCAGTAGTTGGGTGGACTCGAAAAGAATGGTGCCTTTTGCATTGACATCTGCATCGTGAATCGCTTTGCCCAGGGCCAGGTTAAAGAGAACGCATGATGCGGCATCCCCTTGTCTTAGACCGTTGTTAATGTAGAATTGTCTCGAGAGTGATCCTGCTCCTTTTAAGGGTCACCCTAGTCAGTCTTCGTAATTTAGTCGGGATACCGAATTCCCTCATAGCCGTGTTCAGTTTTACCCTGGTTACGCTATCCGGGCTTAAAGTCGATGAAAGGAAGTTATTACTGATGGTCATCATTATAAAATAAGCCAAAAAACGACACACATAACCGAAGAGGTAGAGGAAGATATCAAGGGCGAATATCTGGAGGTAAGTAATGTCCGAATTTGTATCACCTCTCCGATCTCGCTAGGGCAAAAACTTGCTGTGGTGCAAGTTGCCGAACAATATGCGAAGAAGCTTCTTAACAGCGCGAAAATCATAATTGGTAAAGTAATATGGATTGCCCCAACCAAATGTTACAAATGTTTAGATTATGGGCACATGTTTGTAACTTGCCGGGGAGATCACAGGGGGGGCAACGTGTTACAGATGCCATAAAGCGAATACCCGAAGCGAAAAGGAGAGCTGCGCTCTATGTAGGGATCGCAGCGCGTCTGATGAGAGTGTTTCGCACACTTCGGGCTCTCCCTGTGGAGACCAAAGCTGATCTAGTGCTCATCAGAGAACAGTACCAAAACAAGGATCTAGGTTCATGGCACTCCGGCATATCAGCTGCCATCTCATTTCGGGACGGCACCCACCTTAGGGGGGTCTATCTAACACCAAATGAGACGATGAAGGACTTCGATGTAGGGTTGATGCTCTGGGGGACACTACCTTGGGCTCAGAGGAGCGAATCCTGATCGAAGGTGACTCGAATACCAGGGTACATGAATGAAGTATGCCTCACATACACTCCAGAGAGAAACAAATTCGCGAAATAGCGGCAGAAACGGGACTTGTAATAAAAGACTGACGGTTTCGTCCAGGTCAAAGGCAACTCATCAGACGCTGCCTCACCTCTGCCTGGGAGCAGCGTGACCAAAAGTAGGATAATGATGAGTAGGTGGTAATCGCTCCATTTATATATAAACGCAAAGGCGACATGAGTGCGAATTCTATTGAAGTGACATCCGCCGTAAGTTCAGACCAAAATCAAGCCGAGGTGAGGCAGCTTCTAATGAGTTGCCTCTGGCTTGGATGAAACCGTCAGTCACTTTTTCCGATATGGACGTTTAACCCAAAAAAGAGAAGTCGGTGGACCCCAATAGAGGAAGTAAGTTGTTTCCGAAGTGGTCCGGTTCGTCATCAAGTGGATGCGGACTCAGGACTCCCAGCATCCTCAAGCAAAAAGGGGGCTTGTAGTTTTAATCCCGGGATTCCCCCCAACGTTCCGGTGACCAAGTTGCGAGGAAAGCTTTCCTCTCATATTCCAACAATTTTTCCATCGCTTGCCGCAGTGAGAAAAGCGGATCAATTGCTAAGATGTCTGGAGTGAATCGTCTTTGGTATGGGCCAATGATGTTCTGGGTGTATGGAGCTATCCGACCTAATAAGATAGCGGAGAATATCTTGTAGATGGTACTCCACAATGATACCTCTATAATTGTTGCACTGCGTGATATCTCCCTTTTTCGGTGTGTGACAGATAATGCCCCGTTGCCAGTTGTCAGGCATTGACTCGCTGTCTCATACCTTGAGCATTAGTTGATGACCGATAAACCGAAAGGCCCTTAAAAGTGAAACTAAGACAAACTTCATCGAAAAACTGCCTCTCAGCGTTTCTTAGATCTTATAATGAAATATTTAGAAAATAAGATGATGAAAAGACAATCCTAGAGAGAAGTGCTATCCCAAAACCTAAAAGAAATTGGCTAAGTGACCGTGAAGGTCTGCCCGCAAATACTAAAGCTCCATCAAAGCGTTCGGTTGAAACCTTCGTGCACGTCTCTGTGCTAGCCAGGCTCGGGAACGTGGAGGGGGGTCCTTTGAGCGCGTCGATCCCTCACATGTCAGTTTTTACAAAATCAACGTGTCTATACCGATCCGTGGGTCCGAACCATATCTAAAAATAACCAAATGAACAAGGGAATCTACGATGGCCTTACGAGATAAACTTGAACGTAAGCTAAACCTGGAAAAACAAATTAGGAAACCGAAAGCTAGGCGCGTCAGGTATGAAAGGTTTTGCTTGTTTCTTCTGTGAGTATATTTGAGTGTAGAACTATCCCATTTGTACGTAGCCCGTTATATATATGCATTTAGCATGTCAGACTTTCCACTTTAGTGTGATATTGATATTTAGTTGAAGTAAATTTACACGGTACAGTCAACTTTTAGCTACTGTAACTTTGTTAGTAATAGTATGATTTTGATCAAACTATATGGTTCATATTATATTTTATACTACTATTACTACTACCTTTATAACTTTGCGATAAACTTAACGTGGGTATTTACTCAATTTCCCTAAAAATATGGTAATATACTATTATTAACTTAATTTGAACAGATATCGATATGGGGAGTATTTTAAGGCCTGGGCACCATGCAGAGGCAGCTTCATGAACTTTTTAGATTTTTCGGTTGGATAGTTTCTGAGAATGGGCCCGTTAATGAAATCATTACTTTCCGCCCCTTCCACTCCCCGCCTTTCTAACAAATGTTAAAACTAAGAACGGCTTCGAAAAGTACAAGACCTTTCTTTTGATACCCAACATGACTACATTCGGTGAAAAAATTTTTACACCCCCCCTTTTGGATATATGGGGACCTCACCCGCCCTAAATCTCACCGTAGAAGGATATTACTCACTGCATGTCTACGCGTTTACAGTTCCCAACTTCTCACCAAATTTCCTGTCAATCGGTATAGCCGTTTCTGACATTGAACCGATTTTTTATTTTGCAAACAAAACCTTAAAAATGGTGATAGGTGCGTATGGTATCTAGGCCTCAACGTTACGATATCTGCTTAATAAAATAAATAATAAAGTATTATAAATAATAGCTTATTATTATACTTTGCAAATTTGCTCTGAACCATACTAGGCACGTGCGTTTGGAGTAAGATAACTTTTAATAGGAGGCATTATAGTGGAAAGTTTGGTAGACATCCTACTATTATTAACAAAGTTATAATAGGTCAAAGTTACCCTTTTCACTACGAATTATATATAAGTGGAACTAAATAAGCCAAATATTCTTACATAAAAAATCGACTAAATCTTTCATATCTGAAGGTATGAGGTCCCTACAACCAGTAACGTAGACTACTTAGATTGGCTTGGAGTTTTTGACAGATTGCAGTTATTTGGACGACAAGTGTATTTGTAGCAGAAGTCAGCTTACTAAAATACCAAGCATTCCAACAACGAAAACAAAAGGTTGCAGGCTTTAAACTCATCATTTTAACAATATTTATAATTCTCTGGACTTGACAATGCTTCGCTTATTAATTACCATGCAGCAGTTGAAGATAATGAGACAATGGTCTTGCCAGTCCTCATGCATTCCCCGGAGACTCGGGTTCTTAGCAAGAAAAATTGTGAACTCTTGGCCGCGTTCGAGAGAAGAATCCTCCAAAGGAAGGAAGGAAAGCTCGATTCGCACGAAATACCAAATAAAGCCTGCAAAGCACATTCAGGCGATCCCTGAGGACGCTATAGATAACATGGATGAAGGATGATAAATGTATAATAGTATCTTAATCTTAGTCGCTATGCAGAATAGTCTGCAGATAAAAACGATTCAAATTGGACAACCAACAAATTGTAAACGTGCCGCGATCGAAGAGGAAGACTCAGGACGGATGACGTCCTCGGAAACGACTGAACTAATTGTCACGAAATTTGTGGCGTCAATTTGTGTTGAGTTTAAGGAGGGAGGGGAGCTTCCCAGGCAAGCGAAGGTGAAGTTGAACACTTTTTCTTGACAGAATATGGTCATGTGGAGTACCAACTGAAAGGGCTCGATTAGTACTTTTCGAAACTGAACTGATTATTTTTGATATTGGGTGACGGCTCACAATATGTGCCCCAAAAAGTCAAGCAGGTCTCTTTCTCAGAACGTATCCAAACGAAAAATCTGAAAAAATGATAATGGTATATCTATTTGAGATCTAGGCCTCTAAATGCATGTCATTCTGATGTCTGCTCAAATAATATGCTATTATTACTGTGCATAAAGAACTCCTCGCATAGGATGAAGACAAAACCTTTATACCCGAAACGCCAAGCTTCCGGTATCCCGACTCAGAAAATTTAGACGGCGTTCATTTTATGTCGAATTCTGCCAATTGAGGAGAAAGTTTCCTTTCACTTTTGATGCGCGAATCTTTCACTTGTGTGAAATTGCACCAATAATATTCTAAACAAAAGGACATGCGGATTTGTTCAATACAGGCTTCCATATGTACATAACTAAGGGGTTCGTTCGCGAAATATGGGAGATGTCTTCATCTCAGTTCGTAAGAATATCAAATGGATGCGCGATCAGCATATTCCTTATCACAGACAATCAGATCATTGCATTTTAGTAATGCATCACCGCAGCAGCCTTAAAAAAATATTTTTGTCCAAACCACTTCAAACGATCTTCATCCTCATTCTAATCTTCTCCTGAAGTGAACAAATATATTTTCCCTGCGATAGCTTCTCGAATCCTGATATTATTTCGATTTACAGTGTAATTTCTTAGAATTCAATGAATCAAATGTAGTCATACATGTTCTGGTCACATTTCATACCCCTTTGGTGGAGAAAGTGATAGCACCACGGAATATTTTGAGTAAGCATCACGTAGGGTTGCTGTTTGCCGGTGAAAGGGCGTTGTTATGAAACCCACGTTCAACATGTTAAAGATAGTAATTCCCGGAACACATTTTTGAATAGAACGTATCGATTTCTGGAAAATTTGTTTTCGAGGAGAAGATGTAATAAAATTATTAGATGAACCCTATTGAAAACCAATAAATAAGTAAGAGGAGAGGTTCAGAGGAAAATGAAAAATATGACCTAGAAAAGCTGAAATTTACGTAGGAGGCACAAGCCATTATGCCAAGGGTATTGCTTATGCGAACGAATTGAAGTAGCACGTACTGATTCAAATTGAATAAGGCTATCCATATATGAAATAACATAAACACTGTAACAGGCAGAAACCTTAATATTTTTCCCAGACAGAATTTAATATGAAAATTTTCCTGGAAATTTCTATCAGAATAAAAGTGGTTCGTCATTGCTTTTATGCCATTACCAAATCGGATCATTTAAAATCAACGTTTCATATGGAAACCGATGAGATAAAATTTCGTCCGAATTGTTTACTAAAATTTAAATGCAGCCAGCAGCAGTGCAGATAATAAGTACAAAAAGCCAGTAGACTCCTATTGAATTGGAAATTTTGCTACCTTGATACTTTCAGGCCAAGCAATTCAAAGAGCCCCAAAAGAAGCAGGAGCTTATGTACCATCCCATGGACCCCACAATAGCTCGTCTAGCTTCGAATTCATAAAGCTACTTATGTATTTCCATAAAGAACATGTGAAGGTAATCCACAGAAATTACGACTCTAAATAAAATTATGACGTTTTCTTTCTAACCATAGATGCCAACGTTGGCAGCTTTAGAACCTTGGACCCCGCCCAAACACAGAATTTGGGAACGTTCGGAAGCCTCTATACTCCAAGCTCATTTGTTAGCAGCCATTTCCCACTCCACGATTCAAACAAACAATACGAGTATGTAACGATTGTTTCACAGTGGGAGTTGTCTACACTATACTATATTTTATTTACCTTTCTTAGTTCCTCCGCTCAGCAATATCTCCTGCACTAATTCTTGTAAAACATATCAAAGGTATGGGACGAATTTCTGAAATTTTTTTTGTTTGGGATATGAAGAATCCTAAATCCAGAACTACCTAATGTTGAACCGGACCAAATTGGAGAGCAACTTACTCTCACTTTTTTGGTCCACGGACCCCCCGTTTTGAGCATTGCATCCACATATTCAAAAAACAGAAAGAATGACTAACAGTTTCGTCCAGGGCAACACATCGGACATCAGGTGGGGCAGCGTCTGATGAGTGAAGTCAGTGTCCAGTTACTTCCCCCTTGTCGAAGTATTATTATTATTATTTTGTTAAGGGAAAGTCGCACCGCGTCCTTGAAGAACTATTGTGCCCCTTTTACTGGTTATAGTGTACCCGTTGATCATAGTATCTCAGGGTGCTTATTGGGGGATACGAACCCATGCGCACAAAGGATTGCTTAAACCTCACCAAAAAGAACCTCCGAATCATAGTGGGAATTCTCACTGGTCATTGTCGGCTGAACTACCACCTAGGGAAGCTAGGGATATCTACGGACACTGCCTGCAGGTTCTGTGAGGAGGAGGACGAAACCTCTATGCACGTCCTGGGACAGTGTCCAGCACTTGTGCAAAGTAGGTCGATACATCTGGGAGAACACTTAATACCAGATGCAAAGCTGAAACTTCTGGAAGTGGGGAACATACTAAAGTTCCTAACGGTTACTGGCCTTGTCGAAGTAACTTCTAGTGAATATTCAAGATGACTGGTCGTAGAAAAGCTAGCAAAAGATTGGGAAAAGGAGGAGCAAAGTGTCATCGCAAGGTTCTTCGGGATAAGCTATCACGTCTGGCTTGTCGAGGCGGTGTGAAGCGGATCTTAGGTCTTATCTATAAAGAAACTCGTGGTGTCTTGAAGGTGCTTTTGGAAAACGTTATCCGTGGTGCTGTTACATACACTGAACACGCCAAGCATAAGCCCGTCACCGTTATGGATGTAGTCTACGCACTTAAGCGCCAAGTACGCACCCTCTAATTTTGTTCGAAGAGAAGTGCAGAAAAAGAGACTGCTCCACATGACATAAAAAACCTTGTTGCTGTGGGTACGATACCGGCGCCCGGTGTTCGTCTATTAGCACAAGACCACTCGTGCAATGGGAGTAGACAGCGACGATTGCGAGGTTTTGATACGATTCGGGGAGAGTAGCGAGCCCAAAGGTCCTACGGTTGCGGAGGAATGGATACCAATGAACAGCAGTCAATTGCGACAGGAAGCCTCCGCGACTAGCAAGCTACTGACCGTATTCGTGTTAGGGGAAAAGTGTCTGCCCCGCTGGTGTGGCGTACGGGAATTTCTGGCTACTGTACAAAAGGTTCTCGGCCATGATATGTATGAAATCCTGTTCGACGACGGATGCATAAAAGTGTTGAAAAGTGCTCATATGAGCAAGATGAAAATACCAGTTAAAAAGAGCCAATCATCTTCTACATCAGTTAGCCCTGCCCTTAACAAACCAATTATAAATTCTACCCCAGACAAGTCGAAGATAAAGGCACAAGCGGCATAGAAAGATGGCCACTGATTTCCATGAGTTTGCTGAATGCCGTGGAGCTCAATCTGTCCGAGATTGCGAGGGATGGTGTATGTTGTTGCCACGGGGTAAACGACCAGCCAATAGGCCGCAAGGAATTCCTGACCGTAGGCAACCGCAAGAAACCAAAGGTCATCGTAGACGTTTAGCGACTTCCGCCTGGGTGGATGAAACACACGTACCACTGCTCGAATATCCTAGGCAAGTGGGATGTGACCCTGGTCAATTCAAACAACAAAAACATCCGCTCCAAGGCGGATCTCAAACAATATATTAAAAACTTGGAACAACACTCAATCCGGACATCTGTGAATTCAGCATATATCGAAGGCGGACAAAAGACATCGGAGCTTATGTTTATACTAAATATTACGAACCTCCACAATCAGTGAAGCCACCACCTCCACCATTGGAACCCCTTCCGCCACTACAACCGCAGAGCCTTATGCATAATGCTAGACAGCAGCATTCCGGCATGCAATAGCTGCTCTTAACGTCTTTTCTGTCCTTATTTGTACCGACTTCAGGCATAGACAGTCAAGACGAGTCCATGCAGTTAGAAAATGGTTACATTTGCGTTGGCTCCTTGAAAGTCCAAATCATTTGCAACCTGTTCCGCTGCCCCAAGCAGAACTGCAACAAAAATTTCCTGAAAGAAAATGTCTTGCAAATCCACACCAAGGATTATCACGACGACATTTCAAAATTCATTGCCCAAATATGCAAGGATTACCTTGCAAGCGCATAATCGGCCATCCTCCAAAACTATCTACTCAACTCGTACAAGCTACACCAAATCAATCAGCTCGACACGCCCCAAGCATTTCAACGCCAACTGGTCACGTGGCCTCGAACAGTTTCTTGATGTCACACTAACTGACAATTTAATTGAGTTGAAACGATTATTGCACAATCCGCGCGTCAAGATCATCAACATAGCCGAAAATAAGGACACTTGTAGGCGAACAAATGGGAAAGCTCTCCGCGTTAGCATAGCGTAAATCCACTTTATAAGATTTTTCTCAACACCTGCTCTCTGGCGGCATCGCAGAACTTTTGGAAGGGCGCACAGTCAAAAGCCCCTTCAATGTCCACGAACACTCCCATCTCGTACTCACCCTTCAGAGTTGCATCCTTTATCTTTGAAACCAAAGAATGAAGAGCAGACTCACAGGGCTTTCCACGTTGGTAACCGTGTTGGTTTTCATTTAGGGGGTGCGACTTCGGGAAATAGGACAAGCCTCTTCAAAGCACTCTAAAAGGATGCAATTCAGAGCGTTCAATTGATCCTCTATTGCCAAAGGAGTCCTTAGTGTTCACTTGCAATAGTTAGATTAAATTCGCAAGTTTCTAATCAACTCTAACAACTTTGAAGTGTAGATTGTTAGGTCAATTATTTCACTTCTTCTTGACCCCACGAATGTAGGGGCACACCCTACGTTCGCGGTCATCAGACCGCTGTGATAAAATCAAACAGCTTTTTTTCTCTAGGATTACATTTGCTACTGCTCTAATAAATATGCTGAGCGTTCAAATCACAACCTGTCAAAAGTCAAGGTCACTTGATTCTGTATACACTACCAGATCGCTTAGTTCTTGCGTCAGTGGAGGACACAAACAATTATAAGGTAAGTAAGCAGACGTAACTATGACGTTTCTCCTTTTATCATTAACCTGGTATTGTAAGTTGACCGCAACAAGGTCCTGGGAACAGAATTGTCTCAGCATGGTTGCCTCTAACAATTTGGAGATCAGAACGCAGACCCTCGGTCTTGAGGATCTTTCATTGATGAAGATTCTAGTCACCTTGACTGATCCAATACCACAGATTCTGTTAAAACCAACTCATGGCTCTTGAACCAGGAATATATAAGGACAGTCCTGCAACCTTGCCAGCTTTGCCGCCAGTTGATAGGAGGAGGATTTGGCATGTTGCAGGTTGATTTGACTAACTCTTATGTTTGTAGCCATAAGTGCGGTCTAAAAATTGAAAAGTTCCGCTTTCTTGGCCACCACCACACTTGGTGGTTTAGCAACATGCATGTCCTCATTCCCAAGAAACTTCGTCTTCTTTGGCAGTGCCTTCCGTTATCATCGGCCAAGAGCCCTTTCAGGTTCACGTAGTCCGGGCTGCATGGATCTGTTTTCACATACCGAGCAGTTGACCAGTTGCGTCCATATTACCAGCTTCCCTTTCTTCCGTTTTTCCTGGTAGAGGCGGAGGAGAAGGTTCTGACAGATAAGCCTGTAGTCCTTTCTCTTTTGCGACTAAAGTTTCCTTCTGCCGAGCCTCCCCCCGTATTTTAGAAGAGTTAGGCAACAGTGTCACCGACTAGCCTTTGCTCAGTAACGGCAGAGCTTACTAACAGGCGATTTGGTGGGAAGATTGGAACTTTAAAACTTCATGCATGTAATGAATGACATCCTTCTATGTTGAGCTTAATAGGAGGGAGAGGGTTCTTATTCAATAGTATGAGAGACGTAACATGCTTTTTACCGAACATAGCCAGGCCGGTATCAAACGAAAAGGCTCAGGCAATGTTTTCCGGCCTTTGTGGCTAAAGTTTCCTTCTGCTGAGCCCCTGCTGTCGTTGAGAAAAAACCGATCAGTTGCTGATTTGCCTGGAGCAAAACTTCCTAGGTATGGTCCAATGATATTCTGGGCATATCCGACCTAGAAAAGTAGTTATAGTAGCGGAAAATTTCTTATAAATGGTACTCAGCAACGTGATATTATAGCTCCTTATTGGCTGCACTGTGTGTTATTTCGCTTTTTATATACGCGACAGATAACGCCTTGTTCCCAGTCGTCAGACAATGATTCGATGACCCACACCTTAAGCATCAGTTGAAGAACCACTTATTATAGTTGGTCGCCTCCAAATTAAACCAGTTTGGCTGTAATTCCATCGGTTTCTGGCAACTTGTTCGTTTTAAGCCGATGAATTGTACGGACTTATTCTTCCATGCTTAGCGGTGGTAGCATTTGTCCATCCTCTTCAGTTGGCCAGACCTTCGATTCGCCGATATTTTGGTTGTTGAGCAGTTCGTCAAAATAGTCAACCCATTGATCCAATATTCCATCCTGTTGGAAATCAGATTTGCCTCTTTGTCTCGGCAGGATGAGCATGTATATAAGGCTTCATCCTGCTGACTTATTGGTGAAACTTGCGCGCTTGGTGCGGTTGTTCTTTGTACTTTTCGAGTTCACAGATCTTTAAGTTCTCCTAGGCTTCCTTTTTCCGTCTGTGAAGTTGCTTCTCCGCTCGATGGAGTTGGTGATAAGTCTTTGCGTATGCCCGTGTTCTTTGAGCATGCAACATTACTCGGTATACCACATTCTTCCCTTCCGTTGCTATTTTTTACCAATCTTGAATGTCGCCTCAATCGTATCTTGGGCGCAGCCCCAAAATTTGCGTTTGGGGAACGCATTAGCCGCTAGATATATACAGCTTGAACTCTTTTCTTACACCATCACCTTATACAAATCTGATATGGCTCCGCCTCGCTTGACTCCTAATATTAGTGTCTCTCCTGATATCATCCATTTTTTCATTCGTTTCATGCTGACCTAAAGGCATCAAGATTTTGAATTGCTTTTTCACGGCATCGAAGTTGTGTAGCACATCAGTTCCAAGCTTTTGAGTGAAACCAATGTAGTTACGATCTTGAATGAAGTGCTCTAACACACTTCAAGGCCCTGATCCAATATGGATTGTTGCGCCAATGATTATAGCAGCAATAATATCAGCTTCGTACTGTCGAAAATGTTTCTGCAGCATATCACTCCGCCTAATAAATGCGAAATACGTCCAGGACAGAGCATTCCAGCACTATTGAGTGTTTTTGTTCTCGAGTCTGCAAGGAACTGATTTGAAGTAGCCCTTGCTACGAAACCACACCAAGGTTATCTAGTACCAGGGCAGTCGTGATGTGAGAGCGTATGTTTCGGGAGAATTCCTGGGCGATATGTTCTCGGTCTGGTTATTTGCGGTTGGACCCGTTGTGGGAGTTTCATGGTGGCTGTAGTAGGCTAGAGCCTGTAGTTGCACTGTGCAACTTGGGCGCCATACTCTTTAATCGCAGCAGAGGTGTTAAATAGGCCTCGCCCCCACTGGTATGAATGCCAGGCCTGCACTCAGCAGAAACCTAGTCATGATGGGGTTTTCCAAATCAACCTCCGTGGAATTATGCCTATATGGCAGTTGCCCAAATTATGGTATACCACCAAGACCATCTTCAGCGTTCGATATATAGTATTCATAATGAGTAAAACGGATAACGGATTGTAAGCCTTCTAATCGGGTGGACCAGATCGATTGCTTTAGGCCCCCTTGACAAAGCGGTGTCACCAGGTAGGACGCTGTATGCTAAAATTATCTCACCTAAGCTGAGAGTCTGCCTCTACTTTTTTCTCATTTTTCCCAATGGACTTTATAAAAAACTTCCTACAGGATTCCTGACCAGAGTGGTGTGGGGAATGGGTGATAGTACATGGTTATGATACCATATTTCTCATCGGCAGATTGGAATGGGCTGTGTAGTTGAGGTGGAAGTTTTATCGAATCTACCCTATAGATATTTTTGAATTGTACTGTTTTTCAAGATACGCCGACGTTTTCCAGACAAAATCCTGACGATACAGGAGGTTTATAGACAGATGATATGTGATTGGCTGCCAGTCATGGAGTCGGCGGTGACATACTCCAGGTTGATGTAAGCAATTCAGGGACGAAATGAACAATCGCATAAAGGTTCTCTCCCATTAGTTTCCGCACATTAGAGGGGAATGAGCGAGCTGACAAACTGTCCAGTGGCAGCTGATTAGACCACCCATCGATTAGGGCAGACAGCGCCTATTTACACTATTTGTCAGATGCTCGCAATCTTTGTAAAATCCGGGAAGATTTCGCTTTCATACGGCAAAAATCCGACAAGGGAGTTGACAAGGTTAAGGCGACTAGGCTCATCATACCCTAACATTGCTGCTCCTCATCCTCCAGTCATACTAATGAAATTCCTTTCAAGTTGATTAGTACTGGGTTTGAGTGCAATCTCTTTGCATAGTAATAAGTTCGAAGGTAATTAGAAATTAGACATGTCAACGTTAAAGAAAGGGAAAAAAATGAATAGAGGGAATACACACAAAATATTATAAATGAAAGCACGTGCCCCTTCACTTGGGTTAATTTCAGAATAATTGCCACATGCTCTACCTTTTTACATAAATCTACCCTGACAGAGTCTCCATTCGCACCTTTAAGTCATATTATACAAAATTCTAATTCACGTAAATACCTATCAGGTCCGCCTATTTTTATGTGGCCTTATACGCCAGCAAACAATGTTGATGCCTTTAAAAGGGTAAAATACCAATTTCGTATTCAATCCTAAAATTTAGGAGGTCATCAAAATCAAATCGACCTTCGCTCCATAATGCTCAATAGATACCGCACAACACTTCAATACACCCAAAAGCTACTCCACCGACCATTAATTTTACCCGGGAAACATCTAAGAAAGGAGCAAAAGGAAAAGTGTAGAAGGAACACGAAGAGAAAAACACTCTAAGGAAAATTATTCGGTACGTTGAGATTGTCGAGGAAATCTCAAAGGACTCATATATAATTTATGACTTCCGAAATCAGACTCAACTTGGGAGATAAGTTCGTTTTTTGATGACTACAAGAGGAGACGGCAAGAAGTTTTTATATAAAAATAGTGTTGGGATAAGGATATTTTTTCAGGCCGTACACATGAAACTGACGAAAATGGATGAAATGTTGAAAATGCTAAACATTGAACTTACAAGCGCTCTGACAGTTTGGGGGCTGCTTGAGGCGAATGACCTTAGATGTTCTTGCGAAGAAATGTGAAGACGAAACATTTTATAAATCCCACATGTTTAAACACTGCGTGAATCTAAGTTTCCGAAAAGATACAGAACATCTGTAACCGAAAAAATACGTGGGATATATTTCTGTTTATAATGAAATATGTCCTTCAACTGTAGGAATACGACAGGACGTAGGTAGAAGGCAACTCAATATTCGTCATAAAAATTATAGAAAAATATTATTAAAATCGACAGAAACACAATACTTTATTCAAAAGAATCGCCTTGAGCAAAAGATGTTTCCTTTTCCTTTAAATTGAACCTGAAAGGAACCCAGTAATGATATCTATAATGTGAATAGTCTCAGCACAATGTAAACTTCATTATTTTTGTCATTCTTCTATCTGAGGGAATATTCTGGAAAAGGTTAAATGTCGTGAAATAACCATTGATGTTTTTTAGACCAGTCTTGCGACATAGAAAAGTCTATCCTAATTGAAAGACAAGTGTCGCGTTGTCATTTTTAAATAATATGTATGATAATTCTAATTCTGTTCTATAATAAAATAACGTTATTGATTCAAATTCAAAATCAAACCACACGTTATACAATATTAAGTTCGAATATTGCAATTTAAAATTTACTAAATCTATTTTTTTCGCAAATATCGGGTAGTTTCCTTTGAAATAAATACATAAAATATCTAAATTCTCAATTTTCTTTTTAATATGACCATTTTCATGGTAACTCACTTATCCCTTTGTCATAGAAGCCGGGCTTATGGGAATCAATGAGTTGTTGAAACACTGCCAATTTTCTTTCCTGGAAATAAAGTGCCTAAATTTTGAGTGGTAATTTATAGATGCAAAATGTAGCGACTATCGTGATATTTTGATTGTACGGGAGGAATTGTCGTCCACAGTCCCCTTCAGTGCGGTCTCAAAGTTGTAGTCTCCGATCTTTATTCTTCCCGTTTGACCAGTGCGGTTTGATGTTGTTGGTTGGTTGGTTTTTGGTGCTGACGTCGCCACCATATACTTTGTCTTGCCTTCATTGATGTGGAGCTCAAGATCTCACGCCGCCTGCTCGATTTGGATGATGATCTCGGGTTGTTTTCCCATGATGTCAATATCGTTAGCGTAGGCCAGTAGTTGGGTGGACTTGAAGAGGATCGTACACCTCGCATTTACCTCCAATCACGGGCCATTTTCTCCAGGGCCAGGTTAAAGAAGACGCATGATAGGCCATCCCCTTGTCGTAGACCGTTGTTGACGTTGAATGATCTCGACGGACATTGGTCAGGGTCAGCCTAGTCAGTCTTATCAATTTCGTCGGGATACCGAATTTCCTCATGGCCGTGTACAGTTTTACCCTGGCTATGCTATCATGGGCGGCTTTAAAGTCGATGAAGCATCTGCTTGGCCCCACTATCAAATCAACCAGCAAGTAGACTAGTCGAACAGATAATTGCAAGCACTGTGTATTACAGCCTCAGACCGCGGAGGTCAGCTGTTTCACATCAATACTTTTCATATATAAATGTTTCACATTGCACGAGACGATCGCGGTATGCAAAACACATTTGCTAGCACACATCATGGGCATGTATATGGTCGGGCTATGCAATTAAAAGGAAAAAATGGTCATTCCTGATATTTGAAAATTTATGGATTATGATTGAATAATGTTTAAATTAAATTCAGGGTTTCGAGATATTTAAAGATGAAACGCTTTTGTGATGAAAATTGAAAATACGTTAATGATTTTCTGTGATGCAAAGTCAAAATGGGGTTTGGGTATTTCAAACGAGGATGATATTGGGGCGAGATAGACGGGAAAACAAAAATACTGTATACAGGCAAACGAATCTGGTCTGCATTCTGCGAAATCACGGATCCTGCAGGACATGCAGGTTTTCCAGTCCTGTTCGAGAAAAGACAGCTGAAGGCCAAAATCAATGCAGCTACTACACTTGGTTTCAGTATGAAGTTATATTCTTTTCAAGTCTAAGTTGTTATTTAATAGGAAACAGGTCCTTAATTTATTAAGGGGGAGAGAAATAATAGAATTTGAATTTCAGCACTAAGGCAGATATTTGCGGAAAAGATAAAGATAGTAAGGCTAGAAAGCAAATCTTAATTTAATTTATGTCACTTTACTTAGGTTTTGTTATAAATATTTTTTGTTCTCAAATGATGCTTTGTTGGGTGGATATTTATGTAATTTTGTCAATATTTTGTATCTAACTGGCATTTTTAGCTTCCACAAGTAGTATAATAGTAGAAACAAATATGTAGTCATAAAATACACTATCAGTGTTGCTGTGTTTATCAGATTTGAGCGGCATTTGCTCTGTCTACTCATTCAATTTAAAATATTTCAATTTAAACATTTTTCTTGCCTGCTGCCCCTAAAATGATCTTTGGAATGCGGAACAAAATCGATGATACATATATTCTATTACAGTGGTATCCACGAATGGTAAGTTTGAAGCTAATTTAATCTATATTTTTAGTATTACTTAAACAAAATTAGAGTCTACAGGAAAATGACTGTAATTACAAATACTGTAGGATTGTCCTTGTGTAGAGATATTAGTATCAGCTGAAGACCTGTTATTTTATTGGGAATTCTCAAACGAAAAGCTTAGTAACTTTCGTTTAGCACTAGCTTATTTAGACACCCGCTTGCTGCCTAATTTCATTATCATATGCACATAAAAGACTACATATTATCATATAGAGATTGATATATCCATCTTAAGCTCGTTTAATTTTAAGACGTGTTAAAAGAAAACCATTAGAAAAGATAATTAGAATCAGGTATTTACGTGTATTTTTTCTTTGGAAAAAAACCTATAATTGCTCTCCAGGAAAATGTATTCCCGAAAAAAACTACACGACATATTCCATAGAATATCAATGAAATCTGCTTTAGTCCTTCAAAAACAAAACTTACTTTTTGACAAATTCCGTGATATCTTTTATCCATTTGTCTTAAAATGAAAATATATTGACTGAACCCCAGTTCCTACTCACTGAGGAATTCCGTCAATTCCTATACAATATTTGTTTTGAGATTGAGATGTTTCCAAATCCTAAAGGAAAAAATGTTGTTTACTTACAGTTAAGACTGGCTGCGCTCAATGAGCCTTACACAGGAGACCTCCAAGGGAATCGTGGAGCAGATTTTGCTTGTTATCGACAAGCAAGAAGAGCAGGCCTACTAGGCACGTTCAAAGCACTATTGACAGCAAGGTAAGTTACAAACTGTTCATGATTTTAATAATTCATTAGGGTGTCCCTAATTATGATAGATTGAGTACTAACTTTTGGGGGACTTGAGAAATATAGGCACCTCTTGTTATAATCTAAGTGCGTAGTAAGCAATATACGAACGCTCTCTGATTAATATCGTTATATTACTATTGATGGGACTACTTTTTATTTAACAGTATTTAAAGATAAACAAATAGGAAATCGAAAGCTTGGCGCTTCTGGTATGAATGATTTTGTGTATTTCTCAGAGTCTCATACTTCATATTAGGGCCTATATTACTGCAGGATTTTTGATTCTTAATGGAGGTTCCCTGAACATTTTAGGAAAATCCGGTAGTGTAGGTTCATTATAATAGGACCCCATTCCCCATCCCTATTGAACAAATGCTAAAATTTTAGATTTTTTCAATTAATTAACTGAGGCCTTTCATCTGACACCCCATATGACCCATCTCCACCTATAGTTGGTAGACAGATTCAACACCCTCATTATCTATGGAGACCTCAAACTCAACATGGCTTAATGTTACTTATCGCATGCATTTCAACGTCCCGACCAAATTTCGAGAGACAGATAGACAGACATATAGATAAACAGTCAGTTTTGTCAAAGTCATCCAGGGGTGAAATCTACACTGCTTTAAAAGGAAGAATTCAAGTTGGGAGTCATGAACTTTGAGGAAAGCCTAAGGCGGTACTCAAACGGCAATAATACGACTACCCAGCCGGAAATGCTCGAATTAGATAGGTAGCCGCCATATAGAATACACCTAGACTTATCGGAAGCAGCAAATAGCCAGAGTTTATAACAAGTCGGGAAACCGGAAGCTAGACGCTTCAGGTATAAAAGGTTTTGTGTATTTCTTTTATAAAGAGATTTGAGTGTGCATTTGTCCCACTAACATGAAGCACGTAAAATTTGCATATATTATGTGAAAACAATCAGTCATAGTTCATAGTCTTGAATTTGCAGAGGAGCGACAGTTTTAACCTAGTATAATTTTATTAATAATAGTGCGATTTTCACCAAATTTGGCAGACCTAAGCAACGGTGGCTTGATACGCTGGATGGGTATTTGAAAGCCTCGAGATTGCACCCAGATCAGGCATTCGATAGAGCCAAATGGCGAAACCAATCACGACGAGCCGACCCCGCTTGTGAACGGGAGAAAGGCTGAAGAAAAAGAAGAAGAAGATGCTCTATACCGTAGCCTACATTGCTGCAAAATTTTGTGATTCTAGGGTGAACTTAAGGGGGGTTTTCCTGTCAATTACTAAAAATTATAGTAATGTACTATTATTAACTTTATTTGAACAGGTATCGGTATGGAGAGTATTTCGGAGCCTAGGCACCATATAGTGACAGCCCCCTGATTTTTTTCAGATCTTTCGGTTTGGTAGTTTCTGAGAATCAGTTCGTTAAAAAAAAATGACTATATTTGATGAAAAAAAAATTTACACTGCCCTTTTGCATGTATTGGGACCCCCCCTTAAATTCGACGTAAAAGGATGTAACTCACTATACGCGTGAGCGTTCATAGTTCCCACCTTTCTACGAAATTTGGTGCCAATCACTACAACCGTCTCCGAGGAAAATGCGTGTGACGGACAGACAGACAGATGGACAGACAGACTGACAGTAAACCGATTTTAATAAGGTTTAGTGTTTACACTATTTCTCAGAGCCTCATACGTCATATTATGGTTTATGTTACAATAGGAATTTTTGATTCTTAATGGAGGTTCCCTGAATATTCTAGGGAAATCCAGTAGGGTAGGTCCATTAAAATAGGACTTTTCCCCCATCCCCCTTCTAAAATTTTGGATTTTATCAAATAATTAATTGCGACCTTTCATTTGACACTCACTGCATGCGTTCCAACGTTGCGATCAAATTTCGTATAAAAAGGTATAGTTGTGATAGACAGACAGATAGATAAATAGGCAGATTCGTCAGTATTATCCAAGGGAATTGCCAATACCACAAATGACGATATGTGTGGCATAAGTTACGCTACCAATGGCTTTGTGCGTGTGAAGATAAATGATGTATACATGGGTACCACCATTTTCATTCTCCATGCAAGAGGACGTCCAGACGTGATTGCCCTTGACCTCAACGGTTGGGCATGTGCAAGGAATCAAAGTCTCCTCAAAGCTTCTTTGCAGTCAAATATAAATCTAAAGAACGAATGTGACATTTCTTAGATAGGGAGGTCTCGCTCGATTGTAGACCTGACATTTGTCAACCCTGCGCTGGCTCTTGGTATGTCTGCATTTTATCGAGGACTACATTCTTCAACTGAGCACCAGGAAATAATTTTGTAGTTGGGAAAGAAGTTACAGAACTGGAAACCAACAAGCCCGAAATCGAGAAGGACGTCAGGTTGGTCGATTAAAGTTTTGGATAAACCAACACTCAAAAAAACTGCTACTTAGATACCTCAATGAAAGAGTGTGACGCGTATATACCTAGCAGGTCCAATAAAAAACTCAATTACGGGTAAAAATTGAACTAGTCAGCTCGCCACCCAACTAGAAGAACGGCTCAGAAGTCGATGGGTAAGATCAATCAAATTGAAAAAAGGACACGTCTCTGGGGACGTGTCGCATAAACCTCCAGTGAAGCGAAAAGGGAATTTCTTAAAACGCGGAAGTGAATCCACGTTTAGGATCCTGACAATACGATTCAGAGGCCATTTATCTTCATAATTCACATGCGCTTCAGGCGATCTCGGGATACGGCAGTGAATGCCGCAGTAACTAAAAACACCGCTATAGATTTGCAGTAGATTAAGCAACAACGAGGGCTCGAGCCTGAGTGGCGTACCCAGTAAGGACCATAATGTCATTGGCAAGTGCACGCCGGACATGTTTTCCGCATTATTCGAAGCGTAGTTTGCGAAGGGATATTTTTTGTACTATATATTTTTGGACGCGGTAGAAAACGGTATTACAAAGTTAAGCTGGTGACCATCAGGTGATAGATGTTATCTTAATACCATAGAAAACCTGTTAACACGATTAACAGGCCAAGGAGACTTTTCAGACTGACCGAATCGCTCGATCAAAAATAGTCTGCAAATTTTGCGTGGTTGAGTCCCGAGACTTGACAAATGCATTCAATTTGGTCAAATGGAGCTTAGTATGGAAGTCACTGGCAAGGAATAGTTTTCCTAGCTATTCTGCTGTTATTATCAATAATTATTTAGCAGAAAGTAGCTTCTGTTGTAACACCGAAGATGAAGCCTAGATATAATTTTTTTCTGCGGGTCTCTCAAGTTGCTGTAGATCAGCTTATACAATGACACAGTGCATTTTCAGGTTCCTAAGAAATCCACGGTGGTGCGTCCCAGCGATGATACACTGGTCGCAATTGCAAAGCATTAGGAAGATACCGAAATTCATTCGTGCGAAGCAATCAGTTTTGTTAAGTCTAAGGCTAGAGGGCTGCGGACTTAGACTTTCAGATGAGCAAAAACGGTCCTTATCACTAACAACCTTAAAAGAAATGATGTTTGCATGACAATTGGGAATCATATCACAACTTCCAACCTACTTGGGAGTGATGGTAACCACGAAGATAAGTTATAAGCAGCAAGGGCAGTATGCTTGCGACAAAGCATTAGCTGTGAGTAACACTCGATCAAGGGCGATACCGAATATAGGGGCACCGCGGTACACTTATAGGCCAACTTATAGTCAAATTAGTGAGCGCGGTCTTAATTTATGCAGTTCCAGTTTGAAGAAAACACTTCATATCTCACTTCACGCGGTGGGAGCGAGCAGCCCTAAGGGTGTGTTCTAGCTTCAGGACCGTCTCCGATGATCCAGCATTTATCTTACTGGCGGTTACGCCGATTGGCATCTTGGCGTACGGGATGACGAGTATATATAGCGTGGAGTCAATTTTTCCTTTGTTGCTGACACGATATGCCGGAAGAAACATCTAAGGAAAGGGGGGAACATCTATCTGGATACACAAAGGCTGGTCTCCGACTCAAGGGGGGTAGTATGAGGGAAACAGTTATAATTTCACCCAGATCTCCTCATGGGTCATGGAGGATATTCCCACCTGACTTGATTGCCCAAACTTAGAGTCCCAAAAGCTCGCAGCACATATTCATCCTTAGTCGAAATTCGTGGAAGAAAGAATTTATAGTAATTTCGTGGGACAGGAAGGAGGAGGGTGGATGTCGGAAATGGTTTAGTCGGATAAAATCCCCACGTCGTTTCAAGTCTCACATGAAAAATTGCAGATAGACAGGCGGACAGACAGAGAGACATTAAATTATTTGAATAAATATTTTCTTTTACTGCTAGTAAGGCGTCTAAGATCATGGATTCTCCTTTCTTGCGAAGAATTTTGTTTATTCATGCACAAAAATGTATTCTCATTATATATCATTCACGTCAACCTTTTTCCATTATCCTAAACCATTCTGGAACCCATTTATTAGGATAAGAGTTGAAAACTCTCTCAACGATACGTTTTTAGTCTAGAAAGTTTAGAAAGGAAGGAGTTCCCTCCGGCTCGGACTTTTTTTGGGGGCCCGCAATACAAAATTGAATGAAAAAGGGGATAATATGTGGCCTGGCAAAATTTTTACGCCGGGCCCAACTTTTTCGCATAATTTTTTTGTAGCCTCGGAAGTATCCTTCCTTGGCCTTGACGCTCCTCCTTGCTTTTACAAACTTTCCATAGCTGCATGTTTTAAATGATGAGGAGGCATAGAATCTTCCCCGTCTGAATCTCTGCAGCTATGGGAAAGTAGACCGTTACCATGTGTGCCTCTGGTATTTCATCCCAAGCACATGTCGAGAGTTCCGTTCCATTCCATGATGGCAGGTTAGGAACTATAATCCCAAACCAGTTCCCAGTGTCCATCGCTCAGTCTACCAATATAAGACCTAGCCGAAATCATATACTGGTGAACACGAGCTTCTTTTTTCATCCCTCGCAGGTTCTTAATTATCTCTTGCTCCTCACGAGTGAGTATTTGCTCCGGAAATACTTTCGGCAGTATCGCTAGTCGGATGCTCTTTACCACTTTAGGATAGCTAACGGCGGGTTTCCTGGCTCCTGCTTCCATCCCTGATCGCCTCGATATTTGCCGTCTCTTGGACTTGGGTTTGGGTCTCTTGAAGGCATTTTCCTTCTGCGAGCTGATTCCCGCTGCTCCTTGCTTTCTTGGTTCTTATGCAGAACGCCTAAGCCTGCCATGACCCTTCTTAAGGGCCTCCTCTAGTTTCAAGCCGTCCTTCAAGTAGCGCAAATACCATTTACCACATGCGCCACTGAGGCCTATCTCCTTAATGACGTCTGATATAGTGACCTCAGACGTATCTTTGCTCGCCCCGGCTTTTTGGGCGTTGACCTTTGTTGGTTGTGGTCTTCACAATATGTTTTCTTTGGCCCCAGTGGATGAGTGTGGTGACTTGGCTCTCAGTGTTACGGAGATGATGCTCCGCCTGATCGGCCAATTTGCATGCGGTACGGGGTCCCGCCTGTTTATTGCTTGATTTGTTGTTTGGCAACTCAACAGATGTTGCCTCTGCCCTGGGAGCACCGTGACCGAAGTGGTTAACAGATGTCATTCGCTCTCATTTATTAATCCGTAAGTGCGACATGGGTGTAAATTATCTCCAGGGAAAGTCGCCTAATGTTTCCGCCCAAAAACCGTCCGAAGCTGGATGTTTGGTCTAGTGAATTGCTTTTGCCCTGGACGATTCCGTAGTCGTAACAACAACGTGTAACAAAAATGTTTGAACTTTGGGTGAAAGGCCAAAACAAGGAGCAGAAAAGTGAGGGGCAGTTTCTTCCCAATTGGTGCAGTTCACCATCAAATGGATAGCGGATTCAGGGCTCTCTCAATTTCAAACAAGAAGTAAACCAAATGTGTTGAAATTTATTCAAAAACTCGTGTGGGCGGCGAAACGAGATTTTTTGTTTTTTTGTTCAATGTGAGAAGGTGTTACTCGGGTTTCCGTGCAAGAAACCTTTGGTACAAGCGAACTAAACGACGGATCTTTTTATCTGTCTTCATATTGAATGATTGCAAATGAACATTGATTCGCATCAAATCAATCGATTAATCCGTCAATCAATCAATCAAGTCAAGAGAGAAAAAATAGGGATATTCCTCTTTTGATTACAATTTTCTTTATTTGGACAAATACTGAATATCAGGAATCAGTTATTCCCTTCCTCAGTATTTGTTCCCTTCACCTGGAACCGAGAAGCATCAAATGAGGACAGAAAATCTTCCCTCTCAATCGCATCCTTCGCCTTTTGGTAATGACGTGCGATTTTTCTTTCGTTTTTCAGGATTTGGTATTACCCCATGCATTGGAAAGGTGCTAGTAAAATTTTTGATAATGACGTCGAAGGGGCTCAAATATTCCTCTTTCGACATTTCCAAGCCTGGCTAGCAAACGAGCATGGAAGCGCAGTGTGACACTTCAGCGCCAACGTTGCATCCAAATCTAAGTCTGAAATTTGCCGCATTTACTGTACAAGACAATGGTCATGCCAGTCCTCATGTATTCCTCGGCATACTGGGTTCTTAGCAAAAAAAAACTTTTGAACTCTTGGCCGCGTTCGAGAGAAGAATCCTCCGAAGAACTTTTGGCCCCCTACATGAGGGTGGATGATTCGGTGGCCAAATAATGACGAAACCTTCTTAGCAAGAAGATTTGCGAACTTTTGACGGCATTCGAAGAAGTTTTGGCCCCCTACATGAGGGGTACATAACGTACCCTACATAACGACGAAATCTATGAGCGATACCATGACCATCATCATCATCATCAACGGCGCAACAACCGGTATCCGGTCTAGGCCTGCCTTAATAAGGAACTCCAGACAACCCGGTTTTGCGCCGAGGTCGACCAATTCGATATCCCTAAAAGCTGTCTGGCGTCCTGACCTAAGATGGAGCGATATCTTAGACAGGGTCTGCCTCGTCTTCTTTTTCTACCATAGATATTGCCCTTATAGACTTTCCGGGTGGGATCATCCTCATCCATACGGATTAAGTGACTCGCCCACCGTAACCTATTCAGCCGGATTTTATCCACAACCGGACGGTCATTGTATCGCTCATAGATTTCGTCATTGTGTAAGCTACGGAATCGTCCATCCTCATGTAGGGGGCCAAAAATTCTTCGGAGGATTCTTCTCTCGAACGCGGCCAAGAGTTCGCAATTTTTCTTGCTAAGAACCCAAGTTTCCGAGGAATACATGCGGACTGGCAAGATCATTGTCTTGTACAGTAAGAGCTTTGACCCTATGGTGAGACGTTTCGAGCGCAACAGTCTTTGTAAGCTGAAATAGGCTCTGTTGGCTGACAACAACCGTGCGCGGATTCCATTCCATTTCATCATCGTAGTTGTTATCGGTTGTGATTTTCGACCCTAGATAGGAGAAATTGTCAACGGTCTCAAAGTTGTATGCTCCTATCCTTATTCTTCTTCGTGTTTGACCAGTGCGGTTTGATGTTGTTGGTTGATTCGTCTTCGGTTCTGACGTTGCCACCATGTATTTCGTCTTGCCTTCATTGATGTGCAGCCCAAGATCTCGCCCCAGTCGCCGCCTGCTCGATCTGGGTGGAGGCAGTTTGTACGTCTCGGGTAATTCTTCCCATGATGTCGATATCGTCAGCATAGGCCAGTAGTTGGGTGGACTTGAAGGGGATCGTACCTCTTGCATTTACATCAGCATCACGGATCACTTTCTCGAGGGGCAGGTTAAAGAGGACGCATGAAAGCGCATCCCCTTGTCCTAGACCGTTGTTGATGTCGAATGGTCTTGAGAGTGATCCTGCTGCTTTTATCTGGCCTCGCACATTGGTCAGGATCAGCCTGGTCAGTCTTATTAATTTCGTCGGGATACCGAATTCTCTCATGGCCGTGTACAGTTTTACGCTGGCTATGCTATCATAGGCGACTTTAAAGTCGATGAACAGATGGTGCAACTGTTGTCTATATTCCAACAGTTTTTCCATTGCTTGCAGCAGAGAGAAAATCTGATCTGTTGCTGATTTGCCTGGAGTGAAGCCTCTTTGGTATGGACCAATGATGTTCTGGGCGTATGAGGCTATTCGGCCTAGTAAGATAGTGGAGAATATCTTATAGATGGTACTCAGCAACGTGATACCTCTATAATTGCTGCACTGTGTGATATCTCCCTTTTTATGTATGAGACAGATAATGCCTCGTTGCCAACCGTCAGGCATTGATTCGCTGTCCCATACCTTGAGCACAAGTTAATGAACCACTTGGTGTAACTAGTCGCCTCCATATTTAACCAATTCGGCTGTAATTTCATCGGCTCCTGGCGACTTATGATTTTTTAACCGATGAATTGCACGGACTATTTCTCCTAAACTTGGTGGTGGCAGTATTTGTCCGTCGTTTTCAGTTGGCGGGACCTCCAACTCGCCGATGTTCTGGTTGTTCAGTAGCTCATCAAAGTACTCAACCCATCGCTCTAATATTCCCATTCTGTCGGAAATCAGATTTCTCTCTTTGGCTCGGCAGGATGAGCATCGAGGTGTATAAGGCTTCATCCTGCTGACTTGTTGGTAAAACTTGCGCGCCTGGTGCGGTTGCTCCCTGTACTTTTCTAATTCACAGACTTGTTGGTTCTCCCAGGCTTCCTTTTTCCGTCTGTGAAGTAGCCTCTCCGCTCGACGGAGTTCGTGATAAGTCTCTGCGCGTGCCCGCGTTCTTTGAGAATGCAACATTACTCGGTATGCGGCATTCTTCCGTTCCGTTGCTAGCTTACATTCATCGTCAAACCAGCGGCTGGGGCCAAGTATGTTTGTGGTCATATCCATGATAACGTTCTTCAGTGATTGTGAAGATCATTTGTTGATGCTTCATCTCCAGGTCCTCTGTTGACTGCGGTTATTGCGGCATCCATTTCCCTCTTATAGGTGTCGCGGAGGGTTGTGTTGTGGATGGCTTCAGTGTTCACTCTCACCTGATTATCAGAGGGGATTCTAGGTGGTATTGTTATTCGAGCTCGGAGCACCATGCCAACGAGATAGTGATCCGAGTCTATATTGGCCCCCCTATATGTTCTGACATTCATCAAGGCTGACAGGTGGCGGCGTTCGATCAACACGTGGTCAATTTGGTTGAAAGTGGTCCCGTCTGGAGAGGCCCACGTATGTTTGTGGACCGCTTTCCGCGCAAACCAGGTACTTCCAACAACCATTTCGTGTGACCCTGCTAATTGAATAGTCCGCAGTCCGTTATCATTTGTTTTTTCGTGTAAGCTATGGGAGCGAACGTATCGTCTGAATACGGGCTCCTTCCCTACTTGGCTGTTAAAATCCCCAAGTATGATTTTAATATCATATCTGGGACAGGCTTCGAGGGTTCGTTCTACTGCCTCGTAGAAGGTATCCTTCTCCGACTCTGCAGTCTCCTCTGTAGGGGCGTGAACGTTAATGAGGCTTATATTTCTAAAATTGCCTCGCAAGCGCAGATTGCATAGCCGTTCGCTTATGCTTTCAAAACCGATAACAGCAGGTTTCATTTTTTGGCTGACTAAGAAACCTACTCGGAGCACATGGTTTACTGGATGACCGCTATAATATATGGTGTAGTGGCTCTTCTCCAGGAAACCGGTCCCTGTCCATCGCATCTCTTGTAACGTTGTTATATCAGCCCTATATTGGGACAGGGTATCGGCTAGCTGCTCATCAGCTTCATCTCTGTACAGGGAGCGCACGTTCCATGAGAAAATGCGCAAATCGTTATTCCGTTGTCGTTACCGGATCCGTCGTTTTAAAATCCGTCCTGTCCGAGGCTCCTGTTGTGGCTTCGTAACAAGTTGTTTTGCGTGTAGGGTCGTCAGCCCTACCCGACCCCTAACCTGGAGGACCAGTTGGTACAATTTGTCCTGTTTTTAGGCGCGAGAGACTCGCCTTCATCCTTCTCCGTCTGCAGCTTTTCGTTAAGAAAGAGCTCCCAGCGGTCACCACGTGGAGGTGGAGATAGGGTTTGGTAATAGAGCCGACCATGACCATCAGGTTGTGGATAAAATCCGGCTCAATAGGTTATGGTGGGCGGGTCAGTTAATCCGTATGGATGAGGATGATCCAGCCCGGAAAGTCAATAAGGACAATATCTATGGTATAAAAAGAAGACAAGGCAGACCCGGCCTGAGATGGAGCGATGGCGTAGGTCAGGACGTCAGGCAGCTTTTAGGGATATCGAATTGGTGGACCTCGGCGCAAAACCGGGATGTCTGGAGTTCCTTATCAAGGCAGGCCTAAACCGAATACCGGTTGTTGCGCCATTGATGATGATGATGATATAGCCAACCAATTCGCAACTCAGTTGGCCCGCATACTATGGCCTCCAAAATTAAAAATCGTCTCCCATTGCTAATGTTTTGCAAGTCACTGTTTTCTAATCAGCATAATCTTTTCTATGTTATACAACCCATCCTCCAATGTTCAGCAATCACACCTTACAAATGGCTTCAATAGGAATTCATGCTTTCTTGCCAATACCCTCCAATATTATAATTCAGTAGAACACCGGGGACGAATACTGCTCTCGAAGCTTCCAAGTTTGTGTCCCTCAAGTCTTTTCTGAAGCTGAAGGAAGCGAACATTTTAATATCCTCCATGCAACATACGTTCGAACATACAACTCAAAAATCAACTATTATCCTTACACGAGCCCCGTTCTTATCTGAACCTTACAATATTTGAAAAGATGGAAAACAATTTCAAGATTTGCACATTGTTAGATAAAAGGGCTTTCTCTGTTTTGATCGACTTATGAGTGGGTTTTAATCCCGAATTATTTTTACTCATTATCTCAGCGAATTCAATCAAGCTTGAAATTACGCATCATTTTGTCCCTGGTTGCCTAGGGATTTTATCTAGGTTCCTCTCTCGTCCTTTTTTCAAGGGACTTGAACAGGTTTTGTTTTGAAAAATCAGTAAAATCTATCAAATAGTCCCATATGAGTACTCCAAATTCACTGCCGCATGAACAATATCGCAATTCGCGGAAAATTTATGCGAAGATACTTAGATTCCTCTTCAAACTCAACTGGATAATTAATTGTAGGAATGACCTTTATTAACGAAAATTACAAATGAAAGCGGAGAGTTTATCATGGCTTATGATAAATCATCGTAGAAAATTGGCCACTTAGATAGATTGTTGTTTTAATTTAAGACTTCCACCTTCAACATCTATTTGAGCTTCCGTTCCATGGAAAAAAGGGATCTTCCGTTATTATCACATTTAATAAATGAACTCCCTGAGAATTATGAAAAGAATCATCAGATATGACATGCTTTCAGTATACTGTTACTAGCCTTTAGGGTTGTATCCCTGTTTCTCCATTCACGGATGATAATTAATTACGAAGTTAATTAAAAAGAACTGGAAGCAACAGAAAAATGAAAAAAGGAGAGAATAAGACATTGATGTATAGTAATGCGGATGATAAAGTAAGACAAACACCAACCCTGAACCCTTAGGCCCGAAGAGGCTACCTAATATCCTAATATCCGTCATCTTACAGCTTGGTGAGATATTTCCTGTTAAATTGTTGATTTCTTGGGTGGATTGGATATGGTACTTCGTTTGACTGGCACAATATGAAAAAGTAACAACAACTCTTAAGTGGGATAAAGGACATCAACATTATCTCTCTTGGGTATACTGCTTTTGGCAATACTCTTCACTGTTAGCTATAACTGACAAACTATTTACAAAACAAAAGGATGTAATTACCATCCCGAACACTTGATAATATTTAATAGATTTATTTGTATCTATTTTTTCGCAGTGTCAACCACCAGGAAAATCAGTAAAAAAACACATCGAAAAATTGAGTTTAGTGAACGCTTGCTTCCATTAAGATTCTCAAATCATCGTTGTCCTTGAAAACATTCAAATGCCAAGGGTAAATCCACACTCCACTTGGCAGTTCAATATTTCATATTTCCCCATACGCACGAGTAATCCCGACTTAAAACCCAAACCAGCTGTCAGGAAAAAAAAAATATTCTCCTTTCCCAGGACAGCTGAACGCCGTACTTAAAGAAATTCAATCGAGGATATGCATTATTCCTGGAGCTCTTATTCCTAGACCTTGTCCCCTCCGAGAGCTGGAAAACCGCTCATGCTGCTGCAATACGTTGTAAAAACGAATTTTTCTTTTCATTAATCTGGTACCTGTCGAAAAAAAAACCTTGTTGAAACCTACAAGGAAGGACAGAAAGACAAAGATGAATCGGGAAAAAACACAAATTTAATATCCATTGGAAAGGTCTTTTTTATTTTGCAGCATTAGAAGTTGTCCTTTGTGCTGAAATGCTTTATCATCTGAAGCATTCGTTCCCTTCCATCCCTGTCAAGATGAGTGTACTCGTATCTGGGGATGGATAAGTCGCAAGAATGTTTCACCCAACGGATAGCTGATTTTTTTCATTCGTTTTTCCGCTCCTGAAAATTTCTATCAGGTTATATTGAGAGCCCATTTCATGGTTACCAATGAATATTACGAGTACTACAGTTAAGGTTTCCATGTAACGTTTTATGAAATGTTAATGTCCTTGTGGACAAAGGGAAGAGAACTTCGAGACAAAATATATACACAAAATCCAGGACTTACTTATCTTTGTACTATTTTCTCTTCGCCTTTGAAAGGTGATAAATTGAAGAGCACGTGTTGTCTCGGTAGCAAGGACTTAACTTACTTATAATGTTTTCTATTCACACTACTTAGAGTATACGCATAAGGAAACATCTTGCAAGAAAAGTCACCTACGGATGAATGGATCAGGATACTTTGTGTAAGATTAGGCCCATTCTGAAGTCTGCTGGCGTATTGTATAATGTTCTACCAAAACTCATTGATGTGAAAGTTCCCCCCCCCCCCCTCTCCGTTGAAGAGACTATCCAGTAGTCTCTAAACGACAGGAAGATTATTATTCTTCAAGTGGTATGTTTTCACCGTGAGAGCGGGGGTAGTCTGATATAAAGTGAAGGACTGCCCTGTCGTCCCTATTGCAGGTTCTGCACTCCTCCCCTGTGAGGAGTTGAAAAATCTCCCATCAGGCGCGACCCCAGGCGGAGGATAAGGATATGTCTACTGATGCGGAAATATGTATGTGTGCATTTACTTTTCTTTTCTTATTGTACATGGGCTAGTGTTTGCTCATCTCTGTGAGTAAGCGGGCTCCTGGCCGTCGATATTTCTCGACTGCAGTGCCTCGGTGGTAGACACCTTGGTGACTGGGACATCTAATGCTACAAGTGTTTTATGTTCAGAGAAGAGGATTTTCAAACGAAGCACAACTGCTAAGATCACCTACAATAAAGGCAGAGGATGATGGGTTGGAAGTCGATAACTGGCCAAAAAAGACGATTTCGGCCCCCACTGCATCTGCTCAAGAGGTACTACAGAACCAGGAAATAGATCCATTCAGGAGAAGCTCATCAATTTCAACATCTCCTTCAATATCAAAGATGGCAAAAGAGAAAGCTCATGGGAGCTCAACAAATGAAAAAGCGGTAGGAGTCTATAAAAGGAGTAATCCAGTTAAGATTCACCGAAATCAAAGCCATGATTCTTGGAACTACGATAAAATAGTTGAGCTGTCCGAATTCATCAAGGACAACCATAACGTGCACCCGGCCATTAAGAACAGCAGAGTGATTTATAACTGATCACAGAAAAAAAAAAGAAAATCTAAGGAAAAGCCAAAAAAAGTTGTCCCAACAATGTCACAGGCGGCCCAAGTGGCAGTAATGTGCGAGGTCATCGGGCCTCCGGACAAGTAAAAGAGTACGGGACAAAGAGGGGGAAGCTTTAGAGAATCAACAGACGCCAAAAAGGAAAACCGGCAATTCTGACCAGTTCAACAAACATAACTTAAAATGCAGAAGGGCGACAACATGTGCCCATAAAAAAGAACAAGAAATCGCGGAGATACTAAAAGGTGAAAGCCGACCTCGACCTAAAAGACCTAGGCGGAAATGTCAGCAAAATCCAGAGAACTCGGAAAGGGGATCTCATGTTATTTACATAACATGCTGGTTCCAGGCGCAAGCAAAGGAGGAGAGTTTGAGGTAACGTACTTTGTACTATCCCCGGTAAAGCAAAAATAAAATGCTGAGATAGTGGAAAGAGATAAATAAAGTATAGTTGGAGTTATTCTACTATGCTAAATCTTAACTGACCTCTCTTGGTGACAGGTCCCGCGACAGGCCGACGAAAAAAATGCGTCCAACATCGTTAGAAACAGAATAATCGGATTGAGTGCAATGAACCTCGTAGAAATGCAAGGGCGTTCACCTCAGTCGACGCGGCAGGACGGGTCCCGGTCCTGTCGAGAAATGGGCAAAGGTTCTTGCTGCTTGGACGGCGTCAGGAAGTAAGTTAGTCCAAGAAAAACAAATACGTTTCTGCACACTAAATGTTGGTACCCTAACTGGAAAGACCAAGCAACTCGCACGACCAAGGGCTCTTCGGAAAAGACGAATTGATATCTGCGCTCTACAAGAAACTCGATGGTGTGGTCGCAAAAGCTACGAAATAGAACTCAACCGCGGTAAAAATGGCTATAAACTTCTTTATTTTGGTGACCCACACACTAGATACGGTGTTGGCATTTCCATCTCAGAGGGTTTCCGTGATGCCATGAAAGAAGTGGAGCGATTTGATGGTCATCAAGCTCACCATTATATCAACTGATCGCACTATTCGCTTCTTCACTGCGTATGCAACACAGGGTAACCTGATGCCGAAAGGAATGCTTTCTGTAGCAATTCCACCTGTAACCGCCATTGGTGCGCAAGGTGGCAGCAAGGAGGAAGAGGCAGCAGCCCTCTCACCTAAAAAAAAACCAAGTGGCTGTGGAGAATCTCTTTATGGTGGCACCGCGAAACGCTATTAACTTTGGTTGGCTTGCCATAATGCAATAGGCGAATGCTTCATAGCCTAATTAGGGCGATCTGGCCCGAGTATTTACGGGGACTCATCTGAAGTGGATTCAGTCACGAAACCTTACCAGGGGTATACTGGTACCATGAGAACCGGGATAGCCGGGATGTTCATATTTCAGAAGAAATTCTGGTGCATGTGAATTCAGCTCGGTTGTTTGCGGTTGGCCCTCTTGTGGGAGCTTCATGGGGGCTGTGGTTACGTTTGCTAAGAACTGCGGAGCCACCGACGCAATCCACACGGCGGGGTTATTCATAGAGAAACACCGTAAAAACGCCCTCTTTACATTAAATTTTTGGATCTAGTGGAAGCGTTTGACCGTGTGCCAGCATCTGGTACGCTCTACGATAATACTTAGTACCAGAAGAACTCATGCGCTGGGTTCAAATGCTCTACCACAATCCGAAAAGTAAAGTCCAAAATGTGGCGGGTGTTCATCAAGGGAGCGCCCTTTCACCACCCCTCTCTGTTCTTGTTTTAGAAACTGTCACACGGGGCATGCAACATCCAGCGCCCTATACACTGCTTTATGCAGATGATGACTCAGAGTCTTGGCCGATTATAAAAGACAATGAACGGCGTCTTGCGGTAATGGAGACGAAGATGTTGGACTAGCGGCATGACGCGACATGATCACATCCGAAGTGAGGATATCCGCAATCGATATGGGGTTGACCCAATTCTCGTAATTACCGCTAACGAGAATTTACTTACCAAGATTGGTATGACCATCGACGCCGCTGATAATCGACCAAAGGGCCAGCTGAAACTACGGTGGCTTGGTACGATCGGAGAAGATTTGAAAACCTCGCGATCAGGCTTTTGATTAAACAAAATGACGCAACTGATCACGATGAGTCGACCCCGTTTGTGTACGGGACAAACACTGACAAAGAAGAAAAGGATTAAGGTGATAAACTATGGTCTTAACTAACTTATTATTGACAGGGAAAGTTAAAAAATTATGTAATTCGTTTCAGGGGAAAAGTCGAAAAAAACCTCCACTCGTTGGCATTTAGATAAAACAAGGCGGGCGGTGTGAAGAAACATGCGGAAATGATTAGGGAAAAGAAGCTAGGATGGTTGCTGGATGGATGCTTTTGAAAATTGTGATGAGGAGTAGTTACCGGTGTAGAAGATGATTCTACAGGAGGTTTTAGATTGGAGGGATACGAGGATTTCAGGGAACCAATAAGTTTGGAGAAAATTTTCTTCGACTGTCTCGATCTGCATGGCCTGGGAGATGAGTGGGTTAGAATGGGTTTGGCATTTGATCAGGAAGTTTAGGCTATGATGGAAAAGAACAACGTCGGTGCCGGGAGTTTGACAGGAGTCATAAAGGATCTGGTTGGAAATGTATTTGGAGCGGCCTTAGTTTTTGAAGGTGTTGAAGCTGTGACAGAGGGGGGGGGAGGGAAAGCGGAGCAGTCGCACCATAAAATAAAGCCGAGGATGAGTTGTGACCAAATATGGTGTTTGTAACAAAACAGCTTAACCTTCTGGAGCATTTGAACGTTGTATTTGATATTGGGTATAGGAATTTGAAGGTACCGATTGCACGGCCAAGAACCTCCGAGATATGTGGGATGTGGGAGTAACGTGAGTTCATGGTCACCCCTAGATAGATGACTTTTTAACGGCAGAAAACAACACGCTTGATTTTGAGGGGCAAGCCAATGATACCTTCCCTCATCTTCGGCTGATTTTCACATGGAATGCGATAGTTTCGCTCTTGAGAAAATTTAGGCAGAGTTTCCAACGTGTGAAGTACTGGTAAAGCACATCCAAATGTGCTTCATCGGAAGTGATATTTTTGGCGGAAGTGTAGAGTATAAGGTCGTCCACGTATTGGAGGATTCGGATTAAATTTGGGTGTAGTTAGTTTGGGCAGGTCTGCGGTAAACAGCGGAAATAAGGTGCGGAGATGATTGATCTTTGTGGGATGCCAGCTGGACAAATCTGGGAAGTTGAGAGGAGTTGTTGAATCTGGACTTGGAATTTTCACCCATCTAGAAAGCTAAGGATTAGCTTGCAGAGGTGTGTGCATGGTTTCTGTACAACCAGATAGAATCGAAAGCTTCCCTTCTATATGGAAGCACAGTTTCTGAGGACAGTGGAAGGAATTTTGTCTAGTCCAACCGCATTCTTGTTTTTAGATGTAGCGATGGACGCTGCGCCGGTATCCGGACTGGTGAAGAGGATGGGGGGGCTTTCACTCGCCGAATTGGGTCAGTGGACGGTTGCTTAGGGGACAGGTTATCCTAAGCATTCATAGCAGCTTCACTTCTATTTTCCTGGTCCACTGTGGGAAAGGAGAGGAAAACGAATCATTCGATGTGCTGGGCGAGTTCTTGTGGAGTCTCCTCGCTCTTATGGACTCTATTTCGAAGCCCCGTCTTGTCGATGTTTTTCATGTGTTCTCCTCAATATCGAGAGTCCAGCAGTTGCTTCAGTAAAGTCAAGTCACTCTGCTGTTGCTTCGTGGTCGTCTTCAATATCTCAGCTGCTGGTCCCCTTAGAGCGAAAATTAATGCATTGGCCCTTTCTCGCTGACTTCATCAATTGCTTATCATAGCAGTCTCGAATTTGGTTTTGTAAATACTTTAGGAAGTTTGTCCAACGAACCCTAGTGCTTTTAGGTATTTTCTACTCTCTTCCTTGTTTACCTCTTTCGCTTTGTTAATCGATTTTCGGCTGGATGTCCGCTATCTCTTATTTCACTTGAAAGTTGTCTAAACTCGTTTGCTTGTTTATTTATGTTGGCGTTGAAGTCTTCAACTGACTTAGTTCACTTTTCAGCCGCCTTAGGCGACTTGTCCGATCATTGGAAATGTTTCCAAGCATTTTCACCAACCTATTTGTTATTCCCGCAGCTTCCTCCGTCTCCCCCGAATCGCTTTCAAAGACGTACCTGGGGGTCATATCCCTCCGCTTCCGTGGCTTGCATTAAATGGTTACTTACTTCTGATAGTTGATAGCGCTGTTTTTGCTAGCTCCGCCTTCAGTGCTACCACTTTTAAATCCCTTATATGACGCGTCATTTGCCACGTTTCACGCTCTAGATTCTCTACAATTGTTGACAAGAGTCATCAGCTTCATCTACTATAGAAGAGGAATACTTTTAAAGCAGCCTTCGGAGAATATATTGAGTTTTCAACAATGTTTACAATGCGATTTTTTAAGAAATGTAGCAAACAAATTTACTTCCTCTACTTTGGTTCTGTAGACCAAATTAGTCCTTCGCCTCCAGAATGAATAACAAATTATAATATCAAAACTCAAATCATATCATTCATCGGAAAAGACAATTATAGATACTGTCATCTACATGCACTTTGATATGACTTTTCCAACAAAGGGGGCATCTCCATTATCATATCATCTACAAATGTAATTGTTACATCAAATGACCTTCCATCAAAATAATACATTCTGCGCTCGACCTCAATCCAATTAACTCATCTCATAGTCGGTAGACTTCAATCCCTTCAGCAGTTAACATTTGCGCTGGCGATAATTACGACCTGAATTGAATGACCATTATGACTGGTGGAGCACATTCACATTTCAACTAAATAGTTGGACCAATATGTACTTGAAGCAATTCCAGACTTCCGATGGAAAAGAGATAATAATATTGATTCATTGTCTGTTCCATTATTAGCCCTAAATATATAGTACTCAACATAAATATTCAAACGGACTGCGGTCAATCGAATCTACTCTCGAAGAACCTTCATTAACGTTACACAGTTCGGGCAGGTGAAAGCATGAATTATGGAAAATCTTAGGCTCAGGAAAACCGATTTTGTGAGGAACAGATTAGTAACACGCCCTCTCAACTCATAACACTCAGCTAAATCTAATCGGTTACGACATGGATTGGGGGTGTCAACTTAAATTTCTGGTCCCTAAATTCAAAGTATCTTCAGATTTGAATGATAATGCTTTCAACTTTTCAACATGCCTTGCAGCCCAGCTGTTTCCTAGGAGTATCTACTTAGAAAATTTTAGATCTCGATTCCAAGTATTTCAACTTCCAGAGGCGACTAAGTCAGTGATCCTTTCGCATTTCAGGAGGTGGACCAAATTAAGTAACACATGGAGTTAAAACACTTTTATTACCTCTCTAGACAAAATATACTTTATCTAATATCTTTTTTTTAATAAGTAAAAGTAATCAACACTTTCCGTCTTTCGATGGATTGTCGTTGGGAAAAATCTCATGGATTATGACTGTAATGAAGCAGTAAAACTTCTAGTTGTAACCAAGGTCAGGCTAATAACACACGCTACCGAGTTGTTCACTTGGGTATATTTTCGTTACTTAGTTTCCATTTTGGTCATATTCGAACATGTTAACATGAAATTCTAATACGCTCAGTACGCACCTGACTCTCGAAAATGTATTTTAAGTAGGCTCGAATGATTTATTAGAGTGAAAGCCTGTTATTTTATCATTTCAAACACATTTAATTGCCGGCTGACGAAAACAAAGAACGCACGAATGGCGGCATTGAAACTAAATTGAGATTGAAAAATTTGAGGGAAATTCGATATTGTTACATAATATATAGGAAAATGGAAGCAATGTTCAAAATGAAATATTTACTATATATAAGTTTCTAAATTAGTTTGATAGATATTGCGGAAAAGTTGCAAACTGCTGTCCAACCTTCTCTTCCATTGCGCTACAGACGAATTAGGTCCTTCGTCTTCCGGAGTCTTTATCTCCCCTTTTTTTGTCGAGCAAGTGCAACTTGCGTTGTCGACTAAGGCGCCCCATCTGTTTCCGAAATCTCCACTATCCATTCTTTTGTTATCCATATGTTCTACGTGGTCTGCCTCCTATGGAGCCTTCGAATGTTAACATGGATTGCGGCTTCTAGTTCGTCATATAATAGGTGCAACTCATTGTTGTATCCCATTCCTAATCTGCCGTTCATCCTCACTGAGCATAGGATTCTCCTGAGAGCTCGACCCTCGTAAGCACTAACGCTCTCCGGGTTGGCTCATCGTCCACACTTTGCTACCGCCAAGATCGTGGAGATAAACTGCAAATGCATTGACAGATTTTCTGGTTCGGATAGTAATGAGTCGCGGCGATAGCACACCTCACAACAACCATTCTTTGCTTCTGTTGTTAGGCAATGATCAACATCCACTTCAACACACAGCAACCTCTGCATTAGCATAGCATAGATCCATTAAATTTGCATCGACAGTATGCTCTCTAGCGGCACCACAAAGCTTTTCGAAAGGTGCACAGTCAAAGGCCCCTTCAATGCCCACAAACACTCCCACCACGTAAGCGTCTTTGAGAATTGCATAATCTATCCTTGAAACCAAAGATTTGAGAAAAGACGCCCAGGATTTTCCACTCTGGTACGTTGGTTTTCTTTTACTGGGTGCGACCTTAGCACTTTCTCGAGAATTTGACACTCAAGTAGTCTTCCCAGATAGTTTAAGCTGATTTGTTGAAGTTCTTTAGATTTGAGTAATCTGGGTTAGATATAACTCTCTTTTGACATGTAGCCCAGGGCAAGACATTCTAGAAAAGTGTTTCTTAGAAGTTTCCCTAAGTGCTCTATCATCGGAAACATGCCAATATGCAGAGTTTTTCCTCAAACTGAACTTCACACGCTGGCAATAAGTAGCCTGCAAAGATGCCGTGGCCCTCTTACATTCGGTATTATTCTTCCTAGTGCCGTACTCATGATGATTGCTTTCCGCAAGTGTACTCTATGTGCTGATTCAAAGTGGACTTAGCATATATCATTGCTCCCAAGTATTTGACGACCGACTTGAAAGTGAACATAGATTATGCATAAGTCTGGGAAAGATTATCTGAGCAGTGTTGAAGTCGAACTTGAAGCCTTTCTGGTCCAACATCCATGACGCCCGCAATGCCTTCCAGTCCCCTGCCATTTTCATCAAATTCTCTGGCTCCATTGCTAACTCTCCTCAGTTATCCTGTGGTTTACTTTGCAGTTACTTCTCCTCAATGCAAAACTCCTCTCCTCTTTCTGAGTACAGTTTCCGCCAAATCTCCTGCCAGTCTCCTCCTTACTCCCTCTTTGGCGGAGTACCTCATTAAAAACCTTGATGCCAATGTCGAATGGTCTTCCCAGCCTCTTCCTGATTAAAACCTTCCTCTCTCCCTTTACCTTCCTCTCTACATTATTTCCAATAAGAGCCTCGAAGAGTATCATTTCCCCAGCCTGTGGGAAGAAGCCTTTATTTTTCCCATACGTAAAGGTGGTGACCATACTCTTGCTGAGAACTACCGCCCTATTTCGCTTGGCTGCTTGGCTACTCACTTCGGCCACCTTATTGCTAAGGAGCAACGCGTTGATCCAGTGCTACCAATCTTCTGGAATTTATGACCAAATGCCTCAACTCTCGTCATTACATGGCTTTCCTCCTACCTCTCCTTCCGATCCTGTTTCCTTTGATGGTTGCACTTCTAGTCCTTTTTCCCCCTCCTCTGCAGTGCCACAAGGATCCATTCTATAACTTCTTTTATTTTTATTCTTTATTGACGACTTCCCCTCTATCCTCACTTGTCCTTCCTTGTTATACGCCGATGACCTCAAGCTGTTTTCCTCTGTGTCGTCCCCAATGCTTTCCTGCTGGTAATCTGGGTACTTTGGTCCATTGGTGCACAGTTAATAAGTTGTCTCTTATTATTAGCAATAGCCACACCCTTAAGACCTCTCCCACCCCTTTCTCCTACTCTCTTGGTGATTGCTCTCTGTCCTATCTGAACTCTATCCTCGACCTCGGGGCAATCTTCAACGGCAAACTCCGTTTTGACAGCCACTACTTCAATATAACCAACCATGCTTCCAAAATGTCAGGTTTCATACTGCGTTGCTGTACTGATTTCACCTCAGTTTACCTTTCCATAATGCTTTTTAACTGTGTCGTGAGAAGTATACTTGAGTATTGTTCCGCGATTGTGTCCCCCTTCCGTAATTGTGATTGTCTTGCCCTAGAGAAGATGCAGTGCAAATTCACCCGCTCGTTCTTCTTCAAGATGAACCTCCTCGTGTCGATAACCCCGCCCGCCTCCGTACCTTTTGTTTCCCTTAGCTCCAACAACGTAGAATCTGCATCGATCTTTGACCCTCTTCAAACTCTCTGCCGGCCTAATGGACTGCTCCGCCTCTGCTGATATCATTCTTCGTAATGCGTCATACAACACGCGTAACGCTGACATTTTCGGTGTGCCCTTGGCGGAGCTCGAAATCTATTTCCATTCCCCGATCCAGAAACTATGTCGGAGTTACAATGCACTGTAGCTTGGCCCCGTGTACTCCTTTTCGAAATTTAGCTTTGAGTGTAAACTATGATCTTTGCTTTTTCCTCCTTCTGATGGCAGTATGTAATTGGAATTTTTTTCTGTTTATTATCCCTTTAATAAATAAATAAGTATGGCTTCCAATTTTAATGCGAGCATAATTTCTATTATGGCACTTGGTGATGACGACAGCTACCGTTTTTTTCTCTGCTAGCAATTAGTGTTTCACGCGCACGCGCTTTTAAATCCCCATCCAGCATACTAAAGCACCGTTGTTTCGGCCGGTCGTTTGGTTGTTTACAATTGACTTCAATGTTCTGGCCAATCTTGGCAAGTGAGTTCTCACCAGCGCAATTTACGTGACCATACCATCGAAGACGCCTCTCTCGCAGTTTTTCCGCGATCAGTTAAACCCCATATCGATCGGGGATATCCTAACTTCGGATGTGATCAAAACGTGTCAAGCCACTAGTCAAATGCAATATATTCGTCTCCATTACTGCAAGACGCTATTCATTGTCTTTTATAGTCAGCCAACACTCAGAACCGTAGAGAGCGGCAGAATGGATTACATTGCGGGAAATTTTAGATTTGAAACGTTCGTTGATACGTCGATTACAGAGAACACTAGTTGTTTCATTCATGTTGCCCTAATGCGTGAAACAAGTTTGTAATGTAGTTCTCCATTGCCTGATAGCATTGACCCTAAATATTCAAATCGCAAAGTTAGCTTTGGCAGCTCACTGCCGCTGACAGTGATGCAAACATGTTTGGATCCTGGAGGTGTCGACCTCCGTCTACGGAACCTATTTCGTGACAACACCACATCCCTGAAGGTGATACGCAAACGCTGCGCTTCAGACAAGGAGATCGTCTGCAATGTATATCTTGGATGTTGGTGCCCCTTCATCCCCGTATCGTCACGCAGGAAAATTTTCCAAGTCTTCCATCTACGCATCCGAACAGCCGTTCTACGTGCAAACCCATCGGAAAGGACTCGTGGGGATTGGAATGAAAAGGGATGTCGGTATTTGGGTCCGCACTTGTATATCATGCCAGCGCTGGAAAATCTCTCGCCACCAAACAAACCCGCTCCAGACGTTTCCGGTACCCAATGGTTGGTTCTCCAACTGGGCTGAGGCGATTCCAATGGCTGACCAGACAGACTCCGTGGCAAAGGCCTTCTACAACAACTGTGTTGCACACTGCGGAACGCCTCGTACGATTACAACGGGCCAGAGTACTTAATCCGGGTCAGCCTTGTCCAAGTCGCTAGCCACCTTCATGGGATGCTCTAAGATCAGGATGTCGCCTTATCACCCCGCGCTAAACGGAATTCTCAAACGTTTGTATCGCACACTTAAGGACGCAGTTGTGTGCCACGAGCAAAACCCTGAGTGGGTAGACATACTGCCCATCATCTTATTAGAACTTCGCACCAGCTGCAAGGAAGGCCTGGATGCTTCGTGCGCGGAGATACTCTACCCAACTATCCTGTCGCTCCCAGGAGAATTCTTCGTTCCCAGCAATGAATAAACGGGCTTCACGAGTTCCTTACCAATTTGCGCAACATTATGCGTGAATTCCACCCAGTACCGATGACCCACCGAAATCGACAGAGAACCTTCGGGAATAAAAGCTTAGTATATGCACTCGCGTCTTTCTGCGCGTGGATGCCGTTTTTCAACGTATTACGGGCATCCTTTATGAAGTTAACGTTGAAGTTCAAGCCAGCGGAAACTGACCTCCAACCGTCATCGGAGAATGTTTTCGAAGCAGTCCTCTCATGTGCACCTTACTCTGCCTCGGAACGGTCTACTCGAACTATGTCAACGAGTCGCGTGAGACCATCGACGCAGCGCTTATGCAAGCACGCGTGCTTCAGCAATACTCAAAATAGCCTTATCAATCCTCCTCCCGTCTTTGCAGTTCCCTTGCGACTTGCAAACCTATAAAACGTTAGTGTCACAATATTTATCTGATAAAATTGAAATCTATCTTCAATCTATCAGAAGTATCTTCAAGCTTCCTCCATGGTAGGTGAAAATTAATTACACTTACCTCTTGATTACTATGTACGCACGTATATATTATATTTCGCTACTCTCCAAAATTATTTTCAAAATTAAATTATTCTACTTTTACGTTGCTCTGCCAATCTCCAATTTTCCTCGTGAATCATTGAAAATTGATGTTAAATTGATAAAGCCATAAATTTAAGCAAGCAAATACCTCGACCGTCTCCTTTTTGTTAAATCCTTCGCGAAATATAAATTGCTATTCATGAAAACTTTTAAAATTTAGTCGCATCCATCAGCTGGGTTATGCTCTTCATCATAGTGTCCTGAAGCGGTGGTCCTTAAGTCAATACCAATTCACTAAATCTAAGCCCGTCGAATTGAAACCTATACTTTTTCAACCCTTTTCACCCGCTGTCCTACCCATTTTTGCTGGTATACATTCTTAAGTGGCGGGTTGGTTTCAAGGCCGTTCAAAGCTCTCCTTACGAGACATTTCAAACTTTAAGGCTGAGAATATTTTGTCATCGAAACTTTAATCTCTTTTTCGGAATTCAAATATTTGCTTGGATTTCGTCGGGCCATTGAAGGCTACCAGGCGACATCCTTTTAAACATGCAGAGCAGAATCTTACCAGGACCTCTACAAACACCCACGAAATTGTTTGTACTGGACTGTAGCTAGGATGGGATATATCCTTTCGGAATAACGAATGGGGGACCACATAGTGTAACATCCTTTCCCTTTTCGAGAGGAATAGAATAAAATTCCCGTCCTGGCTTCTTTCAACAACGCTTTTTTTAAAAGCCTTGCATTTTTTCTGACAGTCCAGACGATAAAAGTGGAAAATACCTGGTTGACGGACAGCCACCCAAATTCGTATTAAGCTCAGAATTTTACAGTCATGTATTTAAGTTTTCGTCGGGAAGCGTAAATGATTTTGAAATCGAATTTCTGTGCTTTATAACATGTCTTTATCCTGGAAAAAAGTCAGATAAAATTGAAACGGCTTAAACGTCTAACGGAGACAATATGGCATTCAATTACAAAAAAATGTAGGCAAATAATTCCACGTAATTTATGCAGACGCAAACTCTCAGGGGTAGTTCACAATCCTGGACAAGTATCCTTCTTAAAAGCGTCGTAATCCTTGGGGCGTAAAAAGCTAAGGGCTGTTCAAACATAATTATCTGTCACTATGAGCAATTACTGTCATCCCTGGAAATCTTTGTACTGTTTACACTTCCCAAGTTAGAAAAAAGGTCGCTGCTTTTTAAAAGTCAACACTGTCATACAAAATATTCGAGTTGATGCTGCGATAACACATGATTCCCTTGCTAACCTCCCGCGTTAATTTACTTACTACCCCCTTGTGCACTTTACAGAGACAATACCTTTTCCGTTGAACCTTTGTCACGTCGGTTGCCTGTCTCTCCTATAACGAAGAAAAGAAATATCCTACGACATTCTGTTATGGGTTTGTGCTTTATATTTAATTATACAATTTTTTTTCTTTAAAGGGTTCAAAATCTGGATGCGATTGTTCGTCCTGCTGATCGCGAGCTTCCTGTAGTAAATACAAAGGGAGATGTCCTGTTTAATTCATTCAAAGGAATTTTCAACGGCCAAGGAGGATTCTTCTCGCAGGCACCAAGGATATATAGTTTTAATGGGAAGAACGTGTTAACGGATCTAACATGGTAAGTTCATCATAGTCTTTTAAGCGAGCAGAAACCGAAATTCAAAGTTCATCTTCAAATAATAGTTAAATGGCTTAAATTAAATGATAAAACTGCAGTGTAGCTGGTTACAAGTGCTATTGTGAAAGGGGGAGGGATGGGTTGCTTTGAGCTAAATGACCACCATAGATTTCAGTGGAGAGGTGAAGAAAGAGCAGTAACTTTGCGGTTTTCCAAATTACCAAACTGCAGAAGCTATTACCACACCTGACAGTTAGGGATAAATTGAATACCCATCAAATTAGAAGACGGAGGAATTACGAGGTTCGGTATGAATAGCCGGCGTAAATTGGGGAATTCGGTGACTGGATCAAGTTCCCGTGATGGATAATCTGCTCTAGAAACTAGTAATCGTGGGACTGTTCGACGTTTGAGACGATGACGACCAGGAGCATGGCTCCGCCCGCTGTAGGTCCTTCGCAATAATCTACGACAACCTCTTTCACAGCTTCGCGTAGGTAGCGAGCAAATCAACCTTATTCGCTCCTACTACGAAACTATGACCAGGAGCAGGTACAGGTTCACTTTCGTGTTATCGGTTTAATTGACCCTAGAGATCTACTAAGAAAAAATCATTTTTGACATTGCTGGTCTGACTCAGATTAGCATTGGTATTTCCAGTAAATGGGTAAAGAGTAAAGTGTAGAGCGTTTACCAAAACTATGTCATCCCTAGTGAAACGTCCCTAGTGAAAACTGCACACATTTAAGTACAAACTTTCTGCTGTATGAAAGACGATTACGACTGTATAGCGTAACCCTAAAGATGTTCAGAATGTAATATAGGAGAAACTACCGGAGTTTTTCTGAATTGCTCAACGAATCCCATCAGATGGTCCAGTCGCCGCAGTTTTCAGTAATGGAAGCACAAGGATATTGGGGTGAACTTTAAAGATTACCTAGCTAACTACCGAGTGGATTATCGCAGAATTAGTTGACCCGAGAAATTCCTACCTTTTTCCCTAAAAAGGACATAACGCAGGATCTCGATTACTTGCTTGTCTACCTTCTGCAAATTTTTAAAGCCCATTATTAATGGAATGCCCATTTCAAGACCAACAACATTCTGACTCAGGAGCAGAGAGGCTATCGACAGATTGCAAGGACCAACTAATTAGGACTCGATTGTAGGAAAGGTGACAGGACACTAAAGAAATCTTTGAGGTGAACGGGATTACCTAAGTCCAATCTAATTCTGTGTAGCGCTGAACTTCCTTTCATGATTGCAATTTTGCAATTTGCAATTAAGTATAGCCTATGTGCTACATCCGAGTTTCACATACTGATGTATACTGGTGTTTGTGTGTTGGCGAGTGTATGAAGTGGGGGAGAGGCAAAGCCTCTGAGCACTCAGACCACAGTGGTCCATTGTACTCGTTTCCCCCGTCTAACGGAATATCAGGATTTCCGTCACATCCAGTGATGCTACCCGCTGCAGTTGGGGCACATCAGCACCAAAAATCTGATGCCTGATGCATCCATAGGCGAGGCACTCACATAGAAAATATTCCGTGGATTCCACTTCCTTATTACAGGATAGACACGTATCATTTTGAAGAATTCCTATTCTGAACATATGTCCAGCTAGTGAACTATGGACGGTCAGAATGCCAACAATACTTCTGCAAGTCTTCCTGCTTTTCGACAGGATAAACTTTGTCCTATGTTTGTTTGGTTCCAACAGGAAAATTTTGGTGTGTCTGGCAGCATTAACGCCTCGCCATCTGTCATTATAGAAAGCTTGTTCCAGTTTTTTATAGCAGCATCAGCCAATGCTGCTGACACCCCAATTGCTAGTTACGGTCCGGTCGTGGGTGAAGTTGAAGCCTCTTTTCGTGAGACATCCGAGACAAGTACCCAGAATAATTCCACCGTACTAAATCTAGAAACAGAGTTCAATCGGTTTCTACGTTCCTAAACGATTTTTGAGGTGATCAAAGTACTAATCAACGCCCTCAATGCAGCTTGACTATCGCTACAGATTACGATGCACGTGTCCTTCAACTACTCGTCAATCATTCAGGCTGCCGCCATTAGGATTGTATACGCTTCAGCCTGAAAGACCGTTCCGCATTGTTCCAAGGGAATAGCCCACTTCTCGTTTTTATTTGAGAGGTAAACTCCTGCTCCAGAACCCTATTCTGTTTTTGAGCCATCGGTGAAGACGTCAGTATATTCTGCCATGCTTTCATCTGGTTCGTTCCAGTTTTCTCTTCGTTTCAAGATAACTTCAAATCTTCTAAAAAACAGATGTTTGGGGAACCGAGAATCAGAAGACATTGCGAAAACCCAGTGACTCTTCCAATGTTCTGTGGTTTTATTTGGTTTTACTAAGAGTCTATGCTTGAGAAACCCACTGTCAATTAAATCCGTTGCCGGCGTTGCGCGTTGTGTATTTCTGTATCACACCATTCCGAGATCTCGACCAACAGCCAGCAAATCCACGTCATTCGGTTATGTTTGAACGTATATTGGCAGATTTTTTACTGGTACTAATGGCCATCTTAAAAACCTGTTGCGTTGAGGGAAGTGTCGAATCTAACCCATCCACAAACGTCATCACGAACAGGACGCTTTTTTGTTTTTTCTTCATACGGTGGCGTAAAAATCTTCAAAAGATATGTCCAGCTTGGCGGGACGAACGCGCGTGGGATATGCATCCACTAAAAATAAGCCCTAGCCTCGCGAGACCACAATTTGAGCATTATGGCAGGGTGGATTTCCCTTTAGTCATTCATGCTTATTCTTCATTCTGCTTTCCTCTCTCTTTCTTTCTTAAGTAGCCCCTCATGTATTTTCATGATTGCGGAAGAAACCCTAAACCAGGTTTCCTTCGACCGCTACATCTCTGCAACTATACTCCACAATCGCATTTCTTCTCTTCATCGTAGAGTGTAACATCATATACTCTGGATGCTTTGTCATGCCCCCACATCCAGGACAATTCGCGAATCCATCCAATCTAAATCAAGACATATACTACTTCTATCAACCACCTCGCTCCATGAGAAACTAGGAAAGGTGATAGTTGATATCGCTGTATTTCCGCCCAAGCCACACCCTAATGTTGGGAATGACTCTGTGCATGCAGCGGTTTGCTTCCTTCTCTGAGAGTTTGCACGCGTCTCCGCCCTTGACGTGTAAATCAGAACGGATCGCTCCACTTGCGCTTGAAGTAACTTTTGACAGTGCTTCCGACTGTCAATACTCGACAAGTTTCGCAGTGGCACTAGCTACCTTTTGACATGCATATTCTAGGTGTTCCTTAGACTTCAGTTTCGTATCAATCATCCGGATGCTTCTTTATTTCCCGAAAGACTTGTTCTCATAGCGCCCATAGCACTGCGTGCCCCGTTTGGTTCCTGGCCTAAATGAAACCGCCTTGATTTCGCATTAATTATTGCGACATCAATGCCTTTTCCACGGACAGTTTGCAAGAGTAGGTCATGCCCACCTGGTAGTGGTAGAGGTTGATTTGTGTCAACTTTATCTGCGATTTGTGTTGGTTCCTCTGTATTTCGTGCACCTTTTATTGTCTGCAATGTGCTGATGATCAAACCCTTCCTTCCCTTACAGTCCTTGTTAATATGGCCTTCCGTTCAACATCTCCTGCATTACTTCGACGTGTCATTCGAACTGGTACATACCTTCGCAATGTGATCGCTTCCGTTATACCTGCTCTCTAAGCCAACAAATAACCCAGCCTAATGTTATTCTACTTGCTACCAACAGTTTGAGTGCTGCCTCAACTGGTAGCATTTCCTTCGTATTTCCCCGCTGACCCTTGTAATCCGATACGATCGAATTGCTTTTCCAAGGCTTCGCTAACATCCTCTTTCGTGCAGAAAATAGTGATCTCGGTCATGCTAACCCTTATGTTGCGTTCTTGTCCCAAGGATTTTCCAATTCGGATTGCTTAAGCTCCAATTGGACCTTCTAATGCCGCTAACATTTCGTCGAGGGCAGAGGCAAATCATCAGACGCTGCTTCACCTCTGCCCTGGGAGTAGCTTGACCGAAAGTGGCAACAGGTGGTAATCGCTCCATTTATATATAATTCCAAACACGACACGGCGAATTATATTGAAGTGAAATCTGCCCTAAGTTCAAACCTACACCAGGCCGAAGTGAAATTTTTTTTTATCAAAGATGCTGGGAGTCCTGAGTCCGCATCCACTTGATGACAGACGGGACCCCTTGGGAAGCAAGTTACTTCCCCAAAATACCAAAGTTCAAAAAGGAAAGAAAAAATCTGGATTGACGCTTTCGTCCAAGGCAAAGGCAACTCATCAGATGCTGCCTCACCTTTGCCCTGGGAGCAGCGTGACCGAAATTGGCGAGAAGATTATAGCCTCGCCTTAACTTCCGCCGATTTCTCCTTTTCTCCAGGTGCTACCCTTCTCTAAGCTGGAATATCCTCCTTGTGGGATTCACTCCGTTTCTCTAGAGTTGAGGCTACAAGAATTTCGAATGCAGTTTCAGGCATCCTCTTTATCTGCTTCACTTATTCCGGAGTTACGCCCTTTTTTTTCTCAGGAATTTACTATTTTGCTAATTTTTTAAATCATTCGCGCAGCCTCTTCCATGGTTTCTCTGCTGTGCTTTGATCCCGTGTCATTTGTGCCGCCAAGCGCACTTCTTGCCCGTATGTGCGGCGATCTTATCGAGCGAAGGCATGCGACTGATGGGTGATTTTGGCGTACTTCACGTCTAAGCTTTGACCGAGGTAGACTTCTATAAGTACTTAGGATTTCTGCATAGAATCCCTGTTGCAATTAGTGATTTAAAGGATGATCTGCTGTCCGCATTCCTGCGGCATGTGGTGCGGATGTTGCAATTGCAACGGGGAAACATCGAATATGTTCACAATCCCTTCACCGGTTCATCCATTCAGGACCGATTTGGGAAACGTCCAGTAGCGGACTACTATATCTAAATTCCGCTATATTAAAGCGAAGGGCGAGGTTAATGCACTTATTGTTACAACGAGGAGCATGCGAGTCTCTAGCTTGCGCCTGTCTGTAAAACTGGTTACGGCCCAACTCAATTTATTATTGAAAGATCAATCTTGCAGAATTCTCATGGCTTGCTTTTCCTTTTTTGGGAGTAGGGTAGGTAAATGCATTTAAGTATAGAGCGTTGGACTGCCGCAACAGCACGCCGTCATACTGTGGCGCGGCAGGATCTGCAGCATTCGAAATTTATTTCGAATGTTGCGGATGCGGACGGGTAGATGGCGCGGAACTCTCCACTCACTCATTTTAGAACGCCCCAAGGGAGTGGAGAATTAGCGGTGGAAAAATGCCGTTGGTTGGGACAGTAAGGACCGCATGGAAATAAGCCGGTATCTTCTGTTTCCAACCGCGGCGGTGAACACAACTAGAAAAAGTGTAAAGTTTTAACTGTTAAAATAACATAAAAAAAGCGACTGCCTAACTGATTCAAATCGATAATACGTTGAATGAAATTCTGATTTACTCGGACGACTATTAGTGAAAACAAATTAACACTGACCTTCCTTGCTAATTATCGAAATTTGTATATATTACTTGGGTTATAAAGCATTTGACACTGAAAGTCATTGCGAAGAGAAACAAAATAAACTTTATTACAATTCCTCTAAAAATCAAATACATTTGTTTTCTCATTCATCAGTGATCAGTGTGGGTGTAACTGCGTCTCCCATTTCAATTAATTATTTATATAATAATCTGGGTGTGATGGTTGACACAACGTTTTGAAACAACAGTTTAAAATACTACCAACTAAACACCTCCCTGTCATCAGAAAACTAGCCTGGAACTGCTTGACACATTACTTCGGGCTCCCGCTCTCCCGGCTTTGGGAGCCTTCAAGTCAGGGAATTCCTTTCCCCAAAACGGAAGTGGAGGGGAGAAAGGGGTTTGTTAGTTCAAGGAACCCCTTGCCATTCGGTCTCTCTGCCGGTCGAGTTCAATCTTATTTGCAATAAGTAGAACCCGAACATAATGCGCAACAGGACTCTAGCTCCCCGAGCTCCTTAGCAACTCTCTGACAATGTTGTCTGAAGAGACCTCCCCGGTATCAGCATAAAGCTACTGATGAAAGCCTTCCCACCTTTCCGAAAAAGAGGAAAAGGTGTATTCAGCGTCATCCGCCACTCCATTGCAGAACACACAATCAGAAGATCTTGCTTCCCAATTATGTCCAGGTAAGACTGAAAACCTCCATACTAGCTTAGAAGTTGGTTAAGGAAGAAATCAATATCACCGTGCATTCGATTCAGCCACGGATGCAAATTGTTGATGAGCTGTACAATCCATCTGGCTTTTGGCTCATTTTACCAAGAGGCTTGCAACTCGATAAGGGTGTATTGACGTTCTTCACGGGCAACCACCCCTCTTAAGTTTCCATCCTTACGGCTGTAGATAGCTTTTCGCTCCTTGGCAAGGAGGGCAAGGGGGATCACTCCCGCAGCGTCTGATGAGTTGTCTCTGCCCTGGACGAAATTCGATTTGCTGTCCTCTTTTCGGATATCGGCTAAAAATTAGAAATACAAATAATAAGAAAGCGAAATGGTACATCGTAAATCAACCAATCACAATAAATCAAATCGTCGCTTCCTTTTAAAAGCTAACTCCCCTAAAGAGAGCCTAAGCCTAACAACTGCGAATGTAATGATCCCCCATTTCTCTGTATTACTGGCGACTGACTATTCCCGTCCACAATAGGATTCATGGCTTCCTTTCTGTGAACCTTTTTAAAGAAAACATTCAAGGCTTTTAAAAACCCGAAACTTCATAATCTTTATTATGTTTGTCTGTTAGTTTTCTTTTACCATCTCACATTCTTCCCCTAAAAAAAAGTATCACCATCCAGTCAAACCCTGTGTACATAAAATTTCGTTTAAAGTTGACGGGATTCCTTCCTGCTTTGAATGAAATCCCACAAACGGAAGGGAATTCCAGAAAAATGAATAATTTCCTTAAATTTCATCATTAACTTTTCTCAATAAAACGGGATTTATTTTTGTTTGAGTTGCCTTATATCTAAATACACAGAAAAGACAGAAACAGCTTTAGTGGAATTTAGTATCGTTTCTTCCTTTCTGAAGACGTTGCTCCCAGCTTTTCAGTTGACGATGTTGAAAACTAAGAAAAGGAATTCAGATTCGTTTTAGAATTTTCTCCAAAATGTGAGTGAATTTCCAAAGCAGAAAGTACAAGGGACATCAAATTTTTTAAGAAGACCAATTTTTATTGTTCCTTCTTATGGCAAAGAGTTGTATCTACTGTTTTAATTTCTGTTGGTTTATTTTAAATTTTCTCAGAAACAGTTAAATTAATGGAAACATTGCTCTCTAAAGGTAAATATTGTAATGGAAATTGTCTGTGCCTAGAAGGGTTTAACTTTCAAGAAATGGTGCCTGTATTTTGGTTCCCACAAACAGCCAGAGGATCTAATTACTTCCTAGAAATTTTCTGGCTAGAATCCTAAGTAATTAATAATTTATACCATAATTACAGTGCTGGTCTCTTTTAAATAAAATAGATTAAAATTGCTCAAATGAGAGACTTTATAGCTGTACAGGCGAAATAATTCAACCATATTAAATTTTAAATGATCTCTGTTAGTGACAGATCCCACGATAGGTCATTCACTAAAACGTATATAACGTCCTGATCTTACAATCATGCTACTTCGAATGAAGGGTCAACTCGGAAATTGATCATAAACTCACATGATATTACGAATTTCTTATCGCCACCAGCAACTGAGAACTCAAAGCTTTATGTACCTGGATTGATTCTCTCATCATAATCATCTATGGCGTTGTAACCCAATTTGCCTCAGGTCCCCAGAATAAATTATCTTAAAAAATCTCGATCCACCTAGTCAATGCCAAATCCCGATAGTAACCTGTGGCAACCCTATAACCTCTAATCTGATCTTCTTCTTTGCCGGCGGCGGGGCGAGGGGAGTTCAGCACAAAGGATAACAACCTTAGTTATGTGATTGCTTCTTTCATAGTAACATACCTGCTCGAATTAAATACAATCGCTAGCCCCGAAAGGCAAGCCTTATAAGCCCGCCAAATCGCGAAAAGGTTTTAAGGCAACCCATCTGCTCCGTCGCAATACACGATTTTTTCATCCGCTGACAAACCTTTCGGTCGGAAGAAACCAGCATACCCTACCAGACTAGGAATACCTCCGGTTCACTCCTTTGTGGAGTATGGACTCACAGTCTTCGGTTTCAATGAGAGCATGCTTCATTTTCATTATCATGAGTTTTAACGCTGGCCTCATATTATTACAATTTGCGGAAGATGGAAGGGGCAGTGATTAGGTCACACATTAAGGAGGGGTGACAATTGCATTGCTGACTACGCTGTGCAATGGAATTCACTCTCCCAAGGTGGCTGGCGAGTTATAGCCCAGCCTGCTAACAATCCGACAGCGGATTTGCGTCTGCTACCATTAGGCATTCTAGAGCAGAAACCCCATAGGCACCTGGCGCTGAAAAATAGAGAAGTAGTACAGGGATCTCAGGAAATCGTGGAGGGCGATGGCATATAGGTCTGGTTCATACGCTATACCCCACCAAATTGTAAATAGTATCCATATAAGTGTATCACCATCACCGGCCTCTCACTCCACCCCAGTTAGGAATCCCTGACCCCAAGCCTGCATCAAGTATAGCCTGTTGAAGATGCCTGAAGTCCTCTTGGTTTCAGTTCTTAAGGCCTCGCCAATTCCCAAAGCCTGACGGCGCTGCAAAATACGATACAATGTATTTGATATGAAATTCGAGCGGACAGAGGTATAGTAATACGTTGACCGCGTCCGTTGGGAAAGACCTCATAGCCATAATAGTGTCCATGCATACGGTTCTTTGAATCCTACGAAGGCTGGTCCGCATGCTCAGCATGAACCATAGACGCGGATCGAACGAATTACAGCGAGGCACAGCCACAGACTAATTTTTGAAGACGAGCTTGCTTTCCACTTTTATCGGCGGCCCAAAACACATTGTCTTCTCCTCGGCATGGTTCGTCAATAATCGCCTCTTGGAATGGTCCAAAAGATGGTTGAGGTTTATTTGAAGTAGCCACATCTGCTCTTTACTTTTGGTATCGGTCATTTTTCACTTCCTGCGGTGTCACCTTTATCATGAAAACCTGCTTTTTTGCATAGCATTTACTAATGGTCTTTGTCGCAATTACTTGCCAGGTGGCCTTTTTCATCACGCCTTCGCAGGAGATATTCCCTCCTGAATCCTTCAAACAACTCATCCGGGTGAGAAGCTCATGATTGCCGCTTACGTGCCCCAACATATCTTTCGCAAATTCTTCATTGCTTCTACACTTCCGTTCGAAATTTGAAATTGCCGCAACAGTTCCCTTCATATGTCCTCCTTCATCGTTATCTCTTCAAAATCCATATACTTTACAGCTACCTCGTAGAATAATTTCCCCACCGTAACCTCCTTATCTAAGGTTCTACCTAGCAACTTCTGGTGGCATCAGTGTAAGTGTTAACATATGACATAATACCGGGAAGTTTGAAGAAAATCCAGCTATTATTAACGAACAAAAAGATCTAAATTTTCTATGTTATGTAAATTCAATACACCGTAAGTCATCATACATAGAATATAACCAAGAATTCTAGTCGCCAGCCAGATAGTGGAGACGGTACGAATTAGATTTACGGAGCCGACACTGTGCGAACAGACTCAGCAGAAGCGCACAAACAGAAATGCGCGGCCAGCGAATGATGGTTCCTCTCGAAACCGATGGCAGCACTTTATGCATCGTAATTTTGGTACTTCTTAACCTAGGCCGGAATTTCGCAGTCAAGATCAGAACAAGACAGCCCGCAAACAATTTGACTGTGGATTAGGCACTCCAGAACACAAACGGACATTTTCGCAAAAGGGAAATGAGTACACTCAAGGGTCACCCCACCTCATTCCACTTAGTCCGGATTCTCAGCTTAGTTGGAAGAAACCAGCATCTCGCTTTTTACGACAAACAAGGATATTTTGTGTGCACCACAAGGCTTCTTAAATAAGTAAATAAATGTGCATATCATGATCAACAAAATAGGGCCGATCTACCGACTGCTCCACATATTAGCCAAATATGGTAGGTGAATGCGTTAACGCACGGAATGTTGGAATCCTGCAATGGTATGCCGTGATACATCCAACGGAACAGCCCCTCCACCCGTCATCTGAGAACTAGCTTGGAACCGTATGACTTGATTGCTTCGGACTAGCCCTCCTACTCTTCCGGTTTAGGGAGCTTTCATGTCAGGGAATTCTTCTCACCACCTGCAGGAGAGGAGGAAGGGAATTGTTAGTTCAAAGGACCCCTTGCAATTCGGTCCTTCAAACGGTCAAGTTTAATTTTGTTCCTACAAACAAGTGCCCGAAGGTAATCCGCAGCGTGGTTCCATCTATCAGCGCCCTTCAACCTCTCTATGAAAGCCTTGTCGAGAGAAAGCACCTCTCTCTCTCTCTCCACGAGGAAAAAGGTGTCATTGTAGTCATCCAGCCCTCTCAATTTCTTCTTCTTAGGAGACCCTTGTCGTCCTCTAGGATCCCATAGATTAGGGAGCGCTATCTCAGAAATTCCCTCAATATCCGTAGACTCGCATTAAATGATCAGAGCCCCGATTTTCGAAATGACAAATTTGTAAATGAGTCTACACGGATTCCCATTCACTTCGGTAAATAGGGCCTACCAGCAGCGAGCTATGTGTTTGATTGTCTCCTCGCCTGATCTGTATTCTGTCGTTGTTGTACACACCTCCCTCGGGGCATTAAACGTTGTACCGAACAGTGGAGCGTATGACATTCCTTCCAAAGGTCGGAAATTTCTGCCGTGCACCAATACAAAGAAGGCTTGCCTTGCTTTTCGGAGCATCGAACCGTCCCAGATTGTTGTTATCTGGTTCACCACTGAACTAACGACAGTGTCAACTCCGACGTCCTCCTACTCCGCCTGTTCTCAATTTTCACCTTCGAGAGTGTCGGCTGGTACACACCGAAAAATAGCGTCAACCTCTTCGGACGCCATATTGACGATGCCGGCGATTCTTACGCAAAGGTTACTTCGGGGATGTTTCTGTTGTAGTCTATGCGCTGGAACATTGCAGTGGATCCCGATACTGCTCACCGATTCTGCACAGCGAATTGTACGAGCAACTAGTCAGCGGTTGCACTCAGGTATATGTTAACTTGTATGATCTGGATAATATTAGGTGCGTCCAAATCTTGCTAGTTCCGCCTGAAGACCCAAAACCGCCCCTAACCCGCAGTGTGTGCAATGCTTTTGTAATATAATTGCATTTTGTTTTTTATTAGTATTTTATTGATTAACATATTAATTTAACATTTAATATTTTATTCAGTAATTTATTAATTAAATTACTCTCTTTTGACATCCGAAAAAAACAATTTTTCCCATATCAGCGACAACGCAATTCGTCAAGTGTTCCTTCACAGCGCGCCGCTCCCAGCTGAAACCAAAAGATTTCGGCGAGATAACTGGCGGCTGGACACTTTACTACAGCCTGGCGGCCGTAGGCGGCGTTCAGCCTTCTGTCCAGTGCCATCTGCCTCCTGAAAGAAAGGCTTCGACCTATCCAAAGAGAGCGCCTTGGCTTTGCTACAGGGCGTCCAAACGAAACGTGTGCTCCCCACGCTCGAGTACCTTATGGAGATTCCCGTACGATAGCTGCAGCGACTTCCTTGTGGAATCAGTCCGCACCACAACATGGGTGCAGACTTCAAGCTCCACAGGGGTGCGGACCACTGGCCGCGCGTAACAGGATGGCCGAAGCGGCTTAAATTGAGAATGGCCTCCCGTATTATTTGCCACAATCCGGTCTCTCCAAGCCCGTCTTTCTTGTCGAGGACCAAGTCAGCGGGTAATCGTAGGTTCTCCTCTTTTACCAGGTCAGCAGGATTGGCAGCAAACTCTTCGCGGACGGCGGTACGGAGACCAAACAGAACGAGAGGCAAGACTTGCGACCAGGACGCCTCATGCCTTCAACGTCCGATGCCAACATTCTAGCATTCCATTGGACTGCGGATGTTATGCAGTTGTCCGCTAGTGTTTGAATCTAAGGAGCCTTCTGAGCTCTAAGTAGAGAGTGGTTTCGAATTGCATTCCCCGGTCTGTGATGATTACAGGGGAAACATCAAAGCACGGAATCCACTCTTGACGGCCTCAGCACATGACTGTGCTGCAATGTCCTCCAGAGATATTGCCTCAAGCCACTGCGTAAACTTGTCGATGATCGTGAGGTAGTACTTGTGGGGGTGCGAGCCTCGCAAAGGGCGTATAATGTCGGGTTATATGGAAGCGCTTTGTCGACTTAAAGAACACGCTTACTTCCTTCCTAGCATGCTTAGTGACTTTACACTTTTGGCATGCGATGCCCTCTCTGGCCCAAGAATTCACGGCCACGGGACCAGCTGGTTCGTTGTCCGAATGTCGGAATGCGCAAGATCGTGCAACGAACAGTACACTTCCTTACGAAAAGCAATCGGGGTATATGGCCTAGGTCCTTTTTCGGAGATTTCGCAGTAGATGGAGAAAAGTGAACCGAAGATAGGGAATTCCTTAAACTTGTATTTGGAGCCCAACTGCAGACTCTGAAAAACTGCGTCATCCTTCTGGGCCACAGCGATTGCCGAAAAATCGGCTGCAGCGGGGATATTGATCTCAGAGATTCGAGATAAAACATCAGCGACTAAGTTGCCATTACCAGACACATGTTAATTGTCCGATGTAAACGGGCTGATGTAATTTTGATTTTTTGCCGTTAAGGAATTTCCTATCATATTAATCGGCAGCTTCTATCACAGTGAGGTTTTGGCCTTGAGAATTCCCAGGGTAATCCCTATCCGAGCATTGGTTATCTCTAGACATTCACCCTCGATAGTCTTTTCCACTTCAACCTTTTCTAAGATGCAGTCAAGACACCGGATTTCCAGCCACCATATGGGTTCAATGCTAGAAACTAGAACCTTCTCTTACTGTAGACCCTTTTCGCCGCGTCCCAGATATTATATTTATATATTTAAGGTACCCCTGTTTCATTGTCTTTAGGCTTCACCTTATAGTGGATCTCGCTGAGAACTTCCGCCGACGGTCTTGTCCAGGTTCGTCTGCACTCGTCTTCTTTGGTGCCCCACCATTTGTATTCGCCTTAATTTTGGCCAAACGGTTTTCTAACAGTGCAGGGTGCTTTTTAATTTTATTCTTTTTTTTTATTCCTGAAGACTATTCGGGCGAAATCTCCTTTTGATGCGCGACTACGGTTCGTTTGGCACTTAGGATGCTCTCAGCGGGAATTGTGTGTGTTTCTGCTTTTCGAGCGTATTCTGTTGCTGCTCATGTCTGTCTGTAGAAGAAATGGGATCCAGGGTTTTTTTTTCAGTTCACTCAGTCCCTTTTTAACGCGTACACTGACGTTTTTCTTTGAGAAAGTGACAGACCACATGCCTTCCACAATTGTAAGCATTTCCTGATAAGGCTTTGACAATCCACTGCGCTCTCACTCAGCTTATGACCAAATTCACCTGCTCTATTTCGACGATTTTCTCTTGCCTTTTTGGAACAATTATTTCTTCAACCTGTTTTTCTTTTTTGTACTCCATGGAAATGGTGCCTTCGCAATAGTCAAAAGTGGGTGTATCCTCGGGAACAACGTCCCTACTTCAGTTCCTTGAAGTCTTCAGAAATATATTCCCGAAACTGATATTGTTGATTGTAATGAATTCCTCGAAAAGCTCACTTCCAATCCATAGTAAAACACATCGAAAGGACTATTTAATCTGCTAAGCCGCACAAAACAGGAGGCTTATATTTTGATTCTCTTCGAGCTTCCCAGCGAATTCACGCTGGATTAATAAGGCGATCTTAAGTGAAATTACTCGCATTTATCCTGCTAAAATATTTTATTCCTCAACCCAAGACAAACAACATATTTGCGAGCATTATCCTGGCAAATTCCAGGATAGTGCCCTCCTTGATTAATGCTCTAATTTGTTCATCCCCACTGCAATTCGCTCCTTCCTAGAGGTGCATATCTTCCGACATACACACATCATGTTCCACCTATTTTGCATTTCAGAGCAATCCTGCTAAACTGCATCTGAATATGCAATCAGATACTTTTTTCGGGTACATCCGGCTAATGCGTTGTATATTTTCTGGGAAACTTTATCACTTAAAGGGGTTTGCAAAAACACACGATGACAGCATTGTTACCGACAACGACAGTATTTTTCCCGAAAACTTAGTTCATTAAACGAGCTGAGATGTAATGAAAATTGCATTTGCCGGGATCTGGGAACCGGGATCCGGGTGTATTCAACGTCACATAGTTGCCTGGAAGGCAACTGGTGATGTGTGCTGTTGAATTAATGAGCTCCAGCGACAACTTTAGCGCTGTCTGCCACTGACGAAAGAGTAATTTGTCTGTCAACTCTAGAACAAGGTAAACAGAATATAAAGGGCTCACGGAAATCCCTAAGTAAAGAAAAAGGGTGGATTTTCATCGAGTTTAATTACTGCTTTTAAATAGATGTAGAATATAGAAAGTCACGTTCTTAATCTATAAATCACAATAATGATATGCTAAACTGTACGGAAGTTTTGGAAAGTATCGAAGGAAGGGTGAATAGTGTAGCATGTTTACGAATCAATCTTTTCGAGGAAATATCTAAATTTAGGTAAGCCTTTCCATTATTTTAACTTTTGCCATGGTTTATCCTGGAAGATAAACACTGAAATTCAAATTTATTATGCGTATAGTAAAAATACATTTTAATGAAATAATCAAATATACGCTCTCAACGCTCCCCTTACAAAAAATGACTCCCTCCGACTCGAGAAGAAAACAATATCCTTAATCATCCCAACCCCTTCAGAATGGTGTATTATATGCCAGAAAGTAATTGTCCAACTTCTTATCACTGTTGTAGGCAACTTGAGGCCCTTCTTTTTATAATTCCCGATATACTCGAAATTCCAAGTAAAGCACCGAGGCTGTATCCACAAAAAACTTTCACAAGGCTCAGGGATCGTCTGCGATCCTTAACGGGTCGCTTACGATACGAAGGGTGGCGCTCCCGAAGTGCCTGAGCAAGTAATTCTGACCCCTTAGCTGGCATAATACCTGCGTCCTAGGCAGCAGCCTCAGGAAAGTTTCTCGGTGAAGAGCGAACTGCGAATGACCGGTACACGCCGGTACACTGGGAGTCCCCGAAGCCATCGATAGGATGATGTGAGCCTAGTTCTGCCAAGGTCGTAATTGTGGTATGTACCAGGAGTTAGCTCCTTCGAAACTCTGGCCAGGTAGTGTGAATTGAGCCGGTGTTAGTAGACCGCGTTGCCCCAAACGAGTGTTAATCCGTCCGTGAGTTCCGGAATCAGCTAAGCGTAGGTCAAGCCTCATGGAACTGTGTTAGGGGTTTTGTCCCTAAGGGTATACCCGTTCCTGACTATGCCGGCCCGCTCCTTTGTACATGATGCGCTACTGAAAACCTAAATGGCGTATAAAGAAAATATAAATAAGGAGGTAGTAGAAATGGAGAAAGAGTTGGCTGCGTTTATACACAGCACGAAAGTGCGACGCCCGCCCCAGCGCCCAGCGAAGGACGCAGCAAGAACTGAAATACACGACGAGACAACGGGATGCGCAAATAGAGAAGAGGGCTCGCCAAGTCAAGCCGCACCTGCGATGGAAACCGTAATCCAGACAGTAGCATGGAATGCTGTTGCCGTGGGAAAAGGCATAGTGGAAACAACTGACACCAGATACGTTCGAATATAAACCGGCTAAGAACGCTGTCGGCTATTCTTGCGAAAGCCGAAAAGGAAAGGCTTATCAAGAAATGTGCGACAGATCTAAAGCGCATGCAGCCTGCGACGTAACTCCAAAAAAACGTCAACAATGGGGGTGAAAAACGGGCTGATTGAGAAGCTCCTGGACAAAGTTTCGTATCACAGAATGGCATGGAGTATAAGCGCTAAAAGGGTCGTGAGCAGCCTGTTGCAAAATGAACTGGGGAAAAAGCGGAAAGATGAACGGGCATCTGAAAAGACTTCACTCGGGTGCTCTCCAGGGCTCAAAAGAAGAAGGCCAAGAGGGACAAGAGGCAGCAGCACGCCGCGGCATCAGAAAACCCTTTGCCTAAAATTAAACCAGTCGAAGGATCGAGCACAGAAAGATAAGGCGAGGAGGCGGAGGAGGACTAGATCGCCAGCGCTGCTTATTAATCCGACGGAAGTAAGGCCTTCATGGAAGTCCTCAGCAAAGTACGTTATAGGATCAAGCCTGAAGATAGCGAAGCGGAAGCTTCTTCCATTCGGAAAACAAAAGGGGGTGGAGTCCTCGTCGAATTACTCACAGACAACAGAAAAAGATACCTTCTGTGAAGCAGTCAAGAAGTACTGGGAGAGAAAGCTTTGGTTTCTAACCCGGGACGGAGGTGCTCTTTGGAAATCCTAAACATTGATTGTCTCACAGAAAATAACGAGGCAGAAAAGAAAAAAAAGACAAACTTTATTCTTTAAATGCGGAATAGTGAGTTCTTATTCCTCATATACCGGTATTTCAAAGATCGGTTATCCTCTACTTCAGTTTTTGACAACAACTCACTGAAGAAGAAGACAACTAGTCCTCGAAGTCAGAATTGATTGGGTAATATGTATTATTCAAATCCGTGCCGCCCCAACCAAATGTTACAGATGTTTGTCTGTCTTCAAGCTGCGGGGACCTGCAAGGAGGGTAACATGCCACAAATGCGGCCATGCAGGCCATAAATTCGCTTTATGCAACGATAAGGAGAGCTGCATTCTATACAGGAATCGTAGCACGTCTGATCAGAGCATTGCACACACTGTGGGCTCGGGGCGGTGTCCATTCTTCAGAGCAGAACTGAAAAGAGTTAGGCCGCGGTCAACATGATCCACATCCTACACATAAACATGTACTGGAGTGCAACCCCTTACGAGCTGCTAGTGCAGACCAAAGCTGATCTAGGGCTAATCATCGAACAGTGCTGAAACAAGAACCCAGCTTCACCCTGGCGCCCTGACATGTCCAGTACCGCTGCCATCTGGTTTCGGGACGGCACCCACTTTAGGGTTCTTGCCCAAGGCCGAGGAGACGGCTTTATCTGGATTCGGTGTTTCGAGGTAACGTTTTTTCAGTGTCTATCTAACGCCGAGAGACGAGAGAGCGAGAGATGCCTCACCCATACTCCAGAGGGAAACGAATTCTCAAAATGACGGCAAGAATAGGAGTTGTAGTTTTAAATACCGGATCCACCCCAACGTTCCGATGCCAGGCGGCATGGGAAGCATTGCCGACATAACCTTTCCGTCGGAATCACTCGTGCCGTTGGTCTCGTGGTCTGGTGGACGGGTGGTGAGTGCTGGAGGAGTTCTAAGCGGCCATAAATACATTGCCTTCAAAGTGGTTGACACAATTTTTCTGTGTACGCCACTCCGGTGCTCTTTCTGCACGTAGAACGTCTCGAGGGTGAACACCGGAAGATTTAACAGGTGGTGCCCCGCTGGAAGGCGCTTTGGGGGGGGGGGGGGGGGGGGGTGGCACTTCAGCTGACACTATCGTAAATTCAGTTATGAACCTTATAACGACGACCTGCGAAGTTTCCATGCCCAAGACGGCATCGATACGTAGCTGGCAATGCTTCTATGTATTGGTGGACGGCGGAAATTGCAGAGCTATGGAAGGAGTGCCACAAACCCCACCGCTTAGCACAACGTCTAAACACCCGGGAGGAGGCATGTATCATAATGACAGAGTACAAATCAGTCAAAAGGAGACTCCGCAGCACAATAAACAAGAGCGAAGCTCGATGCTGGCAGTATCTAGTCGACGAGGTGAATTTGGACCCGTAGGGACTCGGTTACAAACTGGTAACCCGAAAAATCAAGGCGCAGCGGAAACCCTGAGCATACTGACTCTACTGCAGGGCACTATTCGCTGCGCACCCCACACAGGATGATGACGGCAGCAGGGAGAGCGCTGAAGACTGCTCCCTGATCTCTATAAAAAGGTTGGAAGACGCAGACCTTTCAATAAACAAAATTAAGAAGGCACCAGGGTCCAATGATATCCTAGCAGTGGTATACAGACGTTTGCCTGAAAAAAGCGTTTTCCCTTCTCGTTGTAAGGTAGCGAGGCTTGCGCTGATCAGCAAAGGGAAAAACGGCTCTAAGTTACCGTCTCCCTCCTGACCACCTGACACTGGCGGGGAAGTGCTGCAAAAGGTCACCAGAAGTAGACTCGCACAAGCGATTCATACTCCCGGGACTTGTACCCACGGAAGTTGGGCTTTAGAGCAGGAATATTTAAAGTTGATTCTGTCATGCAAGTCATGAATACCGTTCATTGGAGGCACACAGCCGCCGAGCTCAATGGATTGTGCTCCTCCTAGCACTTGACGTCAGAAATGCCTTTAATGTCGTAAAATTAAAAGAAATTCTAGGCGCACTTGACAATACTTTCCACATGTCGGACTATCTCTTGCGGATATTGAGGGATTATCTGAAGTACCTCTCCCTGCTCTATGAGACGTTAGAAGGTTAGAAGAGGATGGAGGTCACGTCCGTGGTAACGCAGGGATCCACCCTAGGGTTGGAACTTTGGAACGAATCCTATGATATGCCAGAAGAGTCCCGCCCGGTCGGTTATGCAGATGATATCGCGGCGCTTCTTACTGGACCCACTGTCAAACAGGCGGAAAGCAGACTTGGCATATTGATGCGAGGGGTAAGCGAATGGATGACTGCTCATGGTTTCAACCCTGCACTCGAAAAAAACAAGGAGCGAAATTCGTGATCACGTGATGGTGGTAAGAGACGAAAATTGGCTGGATACCGGTGTATGGGTTGTGGGGTCGAAAATTGGCCAAAACTGGGGGTAAATTGAATAATATTTTGAAAAACTTTGAACGCCGATATTGAGAATTCGACGAAAATGAGCAAAATTCGTGATCACCTGATAAAAGGGGGTAGAATTGGTTGGATACTGATATATCGGTAGTAGGGACGAAAATTGGTCAAAACTGGGGAAAAATGGAAAAATCATTTGAAAAAAGTTGTCATCCTGACTATAAAAATTTCCGACCCTGTGTACCATATTGATCGCCGAGTTGACGATGATAATCGAGTCAAAACCAACGGACTGACTCTTAACTCAAAGATAAGTTTTTTCGAATAAATTAAAGCCGCAACGCACAAGGCTGCAGCTGGAGTTTCAGTCGTAAGTCGGCTAATGGCAAATATGGGGGGGTCCTACTTCCAGCAGGTGACGTCTCCGGATAAGTTCAATGCAGTCTGTTCCACTCTAAGGCGCAGAGGTGTGGGCTGACCCTCTTGCGAAGGAGGTATATCGTAAGCGTCTTGAACAAGTACAGACACGGATATCTTTGCGAGTGGCATTTGGTTACCGCACTGTAGAAGTGGCAACTCGCTTGGCAAAATCTGACTAGAAGCAGATGGACTGCGCGGCTGAAACGGAAGCGTGGAGAGAGTGATTATTTTCTTACCCAGCTCCTAAGTAGGCATGGAGGTTTTCAGTCTTATTTGAAGGCACGATCCCCTGATTGTGTGTTATACAATGGAGTTGTGGACAGCTGCCATCACAACTTTTTTTCTTGTGGAAGGTGGGATGGGATTTGTCAACAACTCTATTTAAACATAGGCGATCTCTTTTCAGACAACATTGTCGAGGAGATGCTGAGGAGGCTGACAGGTGGAGATTACGTTCAGCTTCCTCTCGTTACAAAAAAGATAGAGCTTGACCGGTGCAGGGTCCGGATGCCTTCATTGAACTAACAGTTCGCTTCCTTCTCTCCCCTCCCGTCGCTGAAAGGAATCCCCCCCCCCCCTCAGAGGCTAGCCCGAAGTAATATGACAAACGGTTCCTGGCTAGGTCTCCGACGATGGGAAGGTTGGTTTAGTTGGTAGTCTGACGGCGTGCCATTACGAGAGTCCAGCAATCTGTGCATAAATACATTCAACTAATACTACCTAAACAATACTCTTCAAAAAAAGGACCCTATCCTCCCGGAAAAAAGTCAATATCCTAAATCATTCCAAGCCCTTCAGAATAGCGCGTCATATGCCAAAAACTAACAAAATTTGATCCAGATATGTTTGAGGTCGTACCTTGTACAATTTATTTCTGATTTTTATGTGAACATAGTAAAGATTTTCGGAAATCTTTTATTCGCCGCCCTCTAAAACTTTTTATCCTTCCCATTAATTGCGAGGGTTTTCACATAAAACTTTTAGCAACGTTCTCGGTGTCGTTTCAGTAGCGAGAATATTTTAACCATATCTCCATCAAGGGGCCTTACTGGTTTAACATATATTGGAGGCAATTTCTGCTGCCGTCAACTTCAGGTCCTTCTTTTTGTAATTCCCGATATAATCGAAGTTCCAAGTAAAACGCAGAGACTATATCCACGAAAAGCTTTCACACTCCAAATGAGCTCTGATGTGTCCCCTGACCCACCATCCCCAAGGTTTTTCTAGACATATCCTGAAACCATCAATATTCCATTTAAGTTCAGCGTAAATCCCCGCTTTACCTGTTTCGCCAAGATAAAAACGAATTCATTCCCTTGTAAACGCTTCATTGATATTTTACGCCTCCTGAATTAGTAATTTTAGCGTTAGTCAGGAGAAAAAAAAACCCGCCGAAATCTTACAAATAAAAACGAAAATGATAATGAAAAGAAGCAAAAAAATATCCTGAGCTTGTTTCCTGATATTTTCGCCAGTCGTTCATTCTCTCATTTTCGGCATTTTCATTGTTCGATTGAATGTGATTTTCCTCATTTTCTCACATTTCACTTTCAATTTTGTATGTTTTCTTTCAGGCCGCAAAAAATCGTGTGGCACGGATCACTGCCTAATGGTGAGCGAGCGATGGACACATACTGTGACGCGTGGCAGGAGTCCTCCCCGGACAAAGTAGGTCTGGCCAGCAGTCTCCTGGGCAATAAATTATTGGATCAGGAACGTTATTCGTGTGATAATCGATTTGTTGTCCTATGTATTGAAGCCCTGTCACAGGATCGACGAAGGAAACGAGATTTACGACAAAGGTAATTTGTTATAACGAGGGTTGCACTGTGGAAACTTGATGAAGATACGACGAGTATAACGAAGATATAATGGACGCTTATCGAAAGCATACGCTACCAGCCAAAAGTACTTTTCTAGTGATATATACATATTATAATACGGTGCACATAGAGCCTTTATCAGGAAAGTTTTTATCTCGCCAAAGGGAAAATAAGCGTTCAAAAACTCGGGAAGCACCGTCGATTTTCAATAATTCATTCTTGTTTGACCTAATTTACAAATTTCAGTTAAGAATCCTGATTTCCACTTGCTTTAATAAACGCCTTTAAGATAAAATAAACTGCCCCCAGATACTTTTTTATTTTTTTCAATTTTTAGCTCAAATATGTGTACTGGTAACTAAGGCTTCTGGAACGAACATTGCCGGAATTTTTTTACTCCGTCGCCTTTAATTTCTCATCTCAGAATAAATACTAAACACATTTATGGCCAAAATTGTCTTCTTCGCATATTTGATTAATTATTATAAACCTCAATATCGTATACGCGTATCGTATACAACTCTGAAACAGGAAGAACGAGGCTTCAGCAATGCAATGTTTTGAAATTTTCCCATCTTAGTATCCTGGCCTCACGACGTCTCTGTTTGTATCCAGGAAACTGCCGACTGCGACGCTGACATTCTTTGATGTTTTAGAATGCACTTCTTGCTCTTCCTCTTCAGCTTTTGTTCCGTTCAAAAGCAGGGTGAACTCGTCTTAATCGGTGCCGCCATTTTGCTCCATTATAGGACTGATCTGAACGAAGTCGCGGGGCTCAAATCACCATCTATCGCATCAACCAATCGTTGTTTCGGTCGGCCTTAGACTGCGCAATTTAAAAATGCCAAAGTGGGATCTGACAACACCTTTCTCGAACATTTGAAGGGTAAACACGGTCTTGGCAACCACGACGGTAATGCTGGGAGGATTGTGGGTTCCTACTTCCACCGCCTGGACATTGGTGGCACATTGTTCTAGCGCAGAGGCTGCCATAAGGTCAGATGGGTTTCAACTCACTGATGCCATACACGCAAACAGACCAACCATTTCGCGATCAGCAGTAGATTTAGGGTTGTCTCCGAAGAGAGAGACGCTGACATTGGCTATGACCCTCAAGTTCAACAACCACTTGTATAACCCAGCTGTCGCTGGACTCTGGTAGAGCTATCTTACTGATCGAACAGCAAATCTACTCAGTAACCTACCTGAAAATGTCGATGAGCACGGGGCTGCCATCAAAATATGGCCGCGTTCCGAAAGGACTCCATAAGATCTGGCTGACTATGGAACCGTAGAAGCAGATCGATGAACGGAAGGAACGGAATGCTCTATCAACCGCTGCGGGCGATGGCGGATCGTCAAGATCCTAAATAAAGGGACTCGTTTTGAGTGTGACAATTGGAGGGGTATCTGCAAAGATAATAGTTAAAATAATCCTGGAACATATCAAAGAACATCTCGAAAGATTGATCGTCAGAGAGCAAACTGCTTCCCGCTCCGGAACAGTGCGCGAAATTTATACCTTCGCTGCACCTGCTCTTCATCGATTTCGAGAAAGCTTTTGATGGTGTATATCTGGAGTGTCCTATGTAGGAGGAGCTAATAGTTATTATCAGAGCGACACATGATGGTGCAAAATGTCACATGTTGCACCGAGGTAAAATCGCAGAGGATTTTGAGGTCCACTCCAAAACTTCAGACACTTTTGGTACGTAGCAGCAGTACTATCCCGAAATGGGCCAGCATAGAGAGCGAGTGAATCTCCCATGCTACTTCGCTCTGAGTACTTGCATTGCTTGCACTGTACAAATCTATATGTAACCATAGGCTTTATTTGTACATAATAGAAGAGATCAATAAAGAACTATTTTCTAGACGAGGTTCTCCTCTTATCTGGTCTAAAAGTAGCCACAGCTTACAGAGTAAATCGCGGATAAGACTGGGGACAACCCGTACAAGTATATAAACTAGAGAAGCTTGGAAAACCCTTGAATGTACTTCTGCACTTTGGGAAAATGTTCCCAAAGTACATAACACTTAACACAATGATCTCACCGGGTCAGGGACCTTTGCCAAATGGCTCTCGATTTGGAAAGAGAAGCAAGTAGAGTTAGACTGAATATAAACACCGACAAAACCAAGGTTCTCAGTCTGACGCGTCATCGCACTATCCCTATCTGCATTAATGAGCAGATAATCGAAGGCATCGATCAATTTGTATATCTACGAAACGTGGTTTCTGCCGACGGTGGCACCGAACTGCTTGTTGCCAGACGCATGAACAGCGCTAAATCCGCCTTCTATACCCTGACTAAAATCTGAAAATTCACTTTTCTCAACACCAAGAACAAGTTGAGGCTGTTCTGTGCTAATGTTCTTTCTGTATTACTATATGGGAGTAACATATGGAAAGTGAACTCCACTGTTACCCAAAAGGTCAAAAAGCTCTAAAGAAGAATATAAGATCGGCTAGACGATCATCATGGAGACGCTTTACAAAGAGACCAACTCTCCGGAGACAGCCTCAAAGCTAAAGCGGATCCTTGTCAAAGAACGTAGCCAGCAGTTGGGTTATCTACGTTTACAGAGGTACACAGTCAGTGTAGAGGGAATGGATTCCTTGGGTCTACGCTTTCGAAATATATACCGCGCTTGCATAGCACACGCTTACATTCCAAATAGTTGACCTGATGTGGAGGTAATATTTATTCCCAAACCAGGGAAACCCACCTACGCAGACGCAAAAAGACTTCGATCGCTCAATGTAACTTCCTTTCTGCTAAAAGGACTGAAAAGACCAGTAGATCGGTTCATAAGGGTTCCTAGGTGGCCACTTCACTGTAAGCAACATGCCTATTAGAAAGACAAATCCACGAAAACAAGACTTCATAAGCCTGAGAAGGCAATGTTCGATAAAGAGTACGCCTTATGCGCATTAATGGGCATCGAAGGTATCATCAATTACACCTCATTCGCGGCGTGTATTAACGCGGCAAGACAACATGAAATCGATCTGCTCTTAATCAGTTGGATCCTTCACATGGTCGGGAAGAAGTCAATTGAGGCAGGATGTCTCAGGGACTTTCCTGGGAAGCGTTCTTTCTCCTCTGCAATAGCTCCTAGTTATGGAAACCTTGCTATGGCTCCTGGAGAACACAAATGCAACACTGCATGTAATCCACAGTTGGTGACTCGATTAAGTACTCATGGTGAACGCTAGGAAGACCGGACTAGTTATGTTCACAAGGAACGTCAGGTGGGGCAGCTACACGCTACCTACCTTAGCAGGGCCGGAAATCCAGCTAGGACAAATAGTCAAATATTTAGAAGTACATCTCGATTCCATGTTAACGTGCGAGCACCATATTCAGAAACAATACCAAAAATCCTGCAGATGGCTCTGATACTGCAGGACCTCATGTTAGTATATGCATGCATCGTCTGGTGGCCGATATTGAACTTTGCTAGAAGTAGGCTCCATTGCCTGACTACTACGCCGACCGCGGCACTCGAAGCTATTCTAAATTTACCCCCAATCCATATGGAGTGGAAACGAAAAGCAGCTAACGATATACGCTACGCCCGTGAAAAGCGGCCAATCATACGGTCATGCGCCCATCTGGAAATTCCTTAGTTTCAGGTGGCTCTGATGCTGCCAATCATTTGGTTTCCAGATTCGTCTTCAAGACATACTCCATCGTAATCATCAAAAAAGAAAAGTAGCCAATAAATGGCCACGAATCTTTTAGGATTACAGACTTGATAATCTTCACCGACGAGTCAGTCATGGAAAGCAGATGGGGCGCAGGGGTGTTCTGGGGAAATGCGATTATGGAGTTGGGCCGACCTCTCGGAAAAAAGGCGACCCTGTTCCAGGTGGAGATGTATGTCATTTTATTGGCAGGAGAAGAAAGTTTTCGGCAAAAATGGAGGGTTCGAATCATTCAAATCTATTCCATAAATCGGGCAGCATTATCAGCACTAAACAGCAACGACATATCAAGCTCAGTTGTCAACAGGTCCTGCTGAAACTTGGCCGACTGAACAAAACATTCCTGATGTGGGTGCCAGGGCACTCAAACAGCAGAGACAAAAGACTGCTCTTCATTTTATATGCAGCTGCCCAGCCTCCTCAGACCTCAGATGAAGACACCTTGATAAGGTTTTCTTCAACGAAGTGTCTACCCGAAAACTCCAAGCTTTCATGAATACATGTTTGCGTCATATCATCGGAGTGCGATGGCCTGATATTATCTCAAACGAACAATTTGTTCGGCACACAGGCCTGCCCCTCGTACGCACTGTGGCTGGAAGACTGAATTGGATAAGTGACACTTTAAGGAGGGGTGACCATTGAGTTGCCGGTTTCGCCATGCACCAATCTCCCAAGATGGAAAACGAACGGGTTGCCCCAAGGACACTTGGCACAGGACAGAATGCGAGCGTCTCGGGTTGTGCAGAAGAGTACTCCAGGTAACTGCGAACGATGCCGCGTAGGCTTGGATGACGCGCTATACCCCGCTAAAGAGTGAATGACAACCACATAAAAAGGATATGCTTGCGACCTAAAGTCAAATGAACAGAAGGAACTTTTAAATGACTGAAACTACTCAGGGTGAACCCATTCAGCACTACCAAAGAAAAGCCTTGAAACTATTTTAGACTCCCTGCTAAAGACGGTACCACCAAGAGCATGGGAACGAGCAAAAGTGGTCTTTATTTTGAAAGTGGGTAAAAAAGATTTTCCTCCAATTCCTTGCCATTTTGCGGCCCCTACGGGACAATCTCGCTACTGGCGTAGTCCAGCACCAGGAAAAGTGCCTACCGTTCCAGCCGCCTCGTAACCTTACATCCATCCTCCCCTTGGCCATCACGTTGCTAGGGGCCGTACTTGAAAACGGGCTCGGTGCATCACAAGAGTAATTATCATTCGTCCGATGTCTGCCGGAGCTGATCTACTACTTCCGGGGATCTTCTTCAACTCGTCTCGTGGCAACTGATTATTATTATTATTATTATTGTGCACCGTCCATGCGTCCACGGACGCCGAAAAGGCTTTTAGGGCTCCCTGTGGGAATGGCTCCTACAGCCCGCGAGTGACCCTACCCACTTTAATCCCTATCTAAGGTAAATGATATATCTCCGTTAATATTGAGAATTTCGCAAAAAGGAGCTTAATTTGTGATCACTACTACTGGTAGAGGGTCTGAGCTTCAAAATGGTATATAGGTTGTGGGGTCTAGGTGCCAGGAAAATTTCTGATTTTTGGAGGAATCTGGGGAAAAACTTTAACTTTGTAAAAAACACCATGGTAAAGAGTAAAGAATAGAATTGCAGTCTTTCATAATAGGATAACTTCATTTCCTAAAAGGCAGAGCGTAATTAATGATTAACTCCAATTTAGGCACCTTTACATTAGCGACTACATCACCGTCACTCAATGTATGCATGGAGGTACTTCCCTGAAAGGGGCAGGCAAAATTCCTCCACGAATAGATTTACTCGGAGCCGGCAAGAGGCCAGATCAACCGACTATTTTGGATGTTAGTACTTACTCAGGGCAAGTACTAACGAAGTAGTTTCCTCAAACATTTTTCATTTTTCATTTTAAAATCATTTATTTTAAAATGGGTGGAGTTACCCTCCAGATAAAGTTGCCTCATGAGTGGATTGGGGTGATTCTCCGTTCTTTCGACGAATCTTTCTAACAGGTTGAGAGCGAACTCTCGAAGAGGTTTAACTTTTGCTCGCCTGTACACTTCGGCGTTGCGGTCGCACTTCTTGGTTTTCCAATTGTACGACAAGCCGACGCAGTGTCTCAAAATTTTGCGCTCGAAGGACTCGCACTTCTTCATAGCTTTGGTTGAGCAAGATATCCATGTAAGGGCTCCGTAGCAAAGAATCGGTCTTATGAGGACTTTGTATAGGGTCAGTTTAGATTTAGTGCAAAGTCCTACTCTTTTACGAAGAGTAGACTTTACTTATTGCACCGCGTGCTCTGCTGAGAGCAAGATTAAGATGGGGGTCGAATCGTAGGTGTTCATGAAATAGCATTCCCAGGTATTTCATTTGTTGTGAACTGTTTACTACGGTATTCCCGATGCGTAGCTTTAAGCGTTTAGCTTTTCTGTGGATAGATCTAGATCTCAAGTATTTGAATTGTCTCCGAAGAGTAATAACCTGTGTTTTGGCCTCGTTGATTTTTATCCCCCAGGTCTGGTAGTACTTGCAGAGATCTGTTAAGTATTTCTCTATAGCATTAGCTGCCTTACCGGGTCGGAGGCTCGACGAGAAGATAGGCGTGTCGTCAGCGAACTGCAATAGTTCTGTGCCGCTCTCTGGGATTGGAGTGTCGGCCGTGAAAATGTTGTAGAGTGTAGGTCCTGAAATGGATCCCTGCGGTACTCCAGAAGTGACCGGTAGGAGATCGGAATAACCATTTCTCTCGCTGACGTAAAAATGCCTATCTTCGAAGAAACTTATTATAAGTCTGCTCAGCGGGATAGGGAAATCAAGGCTGATTAATTTGAAGATAAGTCCGTTGACCCACACGGAATCAAATGCCTTTTCGAGGTCTAATGCGCGCACTACTGTGGGCTTGTTATTGACGTTAAGTCTGCTACTCACTGAATCGTGAAGGTAGCTTAGTGCGTGTTAGGTCCCGTGCTTTGTCCGGAACCCGAATTGATGGTTCGGAATAATGTTTTTCCGATCGCAATGTTGGACTAATCCCACTGTCCATACTTTTTCGAAGAGCTTGCCCAAGTTGGAGAGGAGAGAGACGGGCCTGAAGTTTTGTGGTTCGTGGGAGCCGCCTTTTTTTTAATGGCGATTATCTTTGCTACTTTCCCAGTAGTGGGAAAGTAACCATTATTGATGCAGTTGTTGAAGACTGCAAGAAGGAACTTCATTGATGCCCTGGGGAGGTTTTTGATGACAATATTTGCTATGTCATCTGGTCCAGTTGATTTTTTGCCGTTAAGGCTTTTAGTGATGGCTGCGAGCTGTGATAAGCTCATAAAGGTTTTTGGGTCATTTGGTTTGCAGGATGGGTTAAAGGTGGAAAAGGTAGTTAGTTTGAGTGAATGCTCATGAAGAAAGTCTTTGATTGTCGTGTCTACAATCGAACTGACGGCTCGGTTGTTACTAAGTGAAGGAGAGTTTAGTTGATTTAGGAAAGACTCCGCGAGTATTTGAGCTTTCCTAGCGTCGCTGCCGATGTTTTCATTGTTCTTGGTAACAACGAAGTTTTTGGATCTGTTGCGGCCTGTCAGCCTATTTATATGTACAAACATATTAGATCTGGGTTTCACATCTGCTAGCTTGCGAGTAAATTCCTTGCTACGGAATTATTCCACCATTTGACGGATTAATGTACTAAGGCAGTTAATCCGCGAAATTAACAGTTTATATTCCGTGTTAGTTCTGTTGCCATTTTTGTGGAAGTTTCGTTTGAGATTTCTGCGCCAGATTTTTCTGACTTTCAGGTGTTTCATTATCTCGTGCGGCAGTTTATTGAACTGTATCTCATCGATTTTTCCTCAAACAATTCCATTCAGCGCTTAAATACATAATTTCCCAAAAAATTAAAAAAAGGAACTGACGGTTTCGTCCAGGGCAGAGGCAACTCATCAGACGCTGCCTCACCTCTGCCATGGAAGCAACGTGACCGAAAGTGGGTACAGGTGGCAATCGCTCCTTTATATATAATTACAAACACTACATGAGTGCGTATTACACCAAATGAAATCCTGACCCAAAATAGGCCGACACGAAATTATTTTTGTTCAAGAATTGAGGGAGTCCAATGTCCGCATCCAGTTGATGTCGGACCGGATCAATTGGGTAGAAACTTTCCTCCACATGTGTGGTCCACAGCCCCTTTTTTCTGAGCTAAATATCCAAAAATTCAAAAAGTGACTGACGTCCAGGGCAGGAGCGAATATGTACTTCCGGTTTTAAATTATGCTAACCATTTAACGTCCCCTTGTCTGTTAACCTCCAATTCATTTCATACTGTTGCAACGTTCCATTCAAATTTCAATTTCAATCGCTTAAAACATATTTCAAAATATAAAGAGACGCATCCAATGAGAGGACTATGGAGCCTGGAACGATTAAAATAGAGCGAAATATGCCGGTTTTTGTTAGTGCTGGACGTGCATATGAAATCCCATAAAACTGACACCATTCATCACGTTCACCTGAACGAATACAACGCCACCCAGTACGGCACGACGAAAAACGAAATCTCTGACGACAGGACAGCAATTATTTAAATGAAATTGAGTGAAACGTGCTTCCGACAGGCGTACAATTGCCGTAGTGAAAAATATAATCAAAAACTATTTCCCTCCATTAACTTTTCCATGTATTCGGAATTCAATAAGCGTCGTCGTCCCTTCCAACTTTCATATGAAAAATTTGCTAAAGCAAACACGGGTATGTGGTTTAAACTACCACCACCACTACCGCTCTATTTAATACTTTTCATGGTCTAGATTTTCCCCAATATCCTCAGTAGATAACAGTTCACGCCGAAATAGTGCTGATGGGAACTTAATTCAGGGTAGTTAGACCAGGTCTAATGCAGCATTTTCAGGCAGACCAACTAGGACCACCAAAGGAACCTTCGATTCCGACCCCCCTTCGGAACCTTATGCTAAATAGCTCGTATTTACAGCTTAATTCAGAGACGGAAGCCAACTTGTCTACCATGTACGATTTTCCACTATCCCCTGCTTCGTTTCGCTCCTTATTTTCCGGCGCAAATGTAATGAACCAGGCAGAATGTAATTTATTCATACATCCATATTGTCACGTGCAGTACTGTTCACCTGCTCCTGCTGGCGTCAGAGTTCATCACGCCTCGTTGCAGGAGATTTGATTTTTAATTTCCGCCCTGACGTTATCGATAACGCTTGAATGTTCTCCAGCGCAGAAAGTGAACTTCGATACGTTGAGATAGGTAGCTTTTTTCCAAGGACTACGTGCATATATCTAAAATTGCTAGACTGCAGCTCCCTCGACGTGTAGGGCTAACGGCAGGCGAGTGAATGCAGCAAAATGTAATATAGGAGCATATGCTCCTAGCACCCATCAAGAAGGGTTCAAAGTCATCCTTCGCATCCTTTTTCATACACTACAATCCCTAAATTTTTTAGGAGAAGCTTTTTTTTCTTCGGCATCTTTGGGGAAACCTAAATGCAATGCATGCATGTGTGTAACCAGATCATCAAACCGTCACTGCAGTTGATGTCACCTGAATTACATCCGGAAATTGCAGTCGAAATTTGTTGCTGGGATGTTTTAAGATATAAAAATTGGAGTAAATAAAAGGTCACAATTGGAGCTAACTTCGCATATCCGAATATGTATACGTAATGTGCAAGTAAAAATCCTGTTTAACTTTTCCGTTCTGCTTCACCTTTCTTTTTTATAAATGGATGATTAGTTAATATGCATATATAATCATGTATTTAGTCAATAAACATATGTCAGCGGCACATTATTAAACTTAATTTGGAAATGGCCATATGTGAGTACACGTAAAAATATGCCAGAAAAAGTAACGTCGGAAGGTTCGGAAATTAGGCTCAATTAGTTGCGTGTGCACGTCTGTGTATGACGTGGCGGAGACGCCTAACCTCTGAGCACTCAGATTGTAGTGGTACATTATACTCGATACTCTCCTTTAAATGGACACCCCAAATTCGATTATATATTCGAGAATTTCCGCTAGTACTTCCCACTTTTCCACAGGATAAACTTATTCATATATTTATTTCGTTTTGACAGGAAAGGCTTGGTCTGTCTACAGACATTTAGGTTCTACCACTTGTCCTTATAGAAAACTTGCTCGAAATTTCTGATAGCAGGACATGCTATCATACTTCTACTGATATTCTAATTACTGGTTCTGATCCTTGCATGGGAGAGTTTGAACCCAACCAAGTACCGAGAATAGCTCCGCTCTATTAAAGCCCGATAGATACAAAAATCAAACGTTGTTTACATTCCTGAACGGCTTTTGAAAAAATCGAATCCGGAGATTCAAAGAATTTTTTTAGGAGAGATTTTCTCTCTTGGTCGCCCCTGGATACGCAAGAGAGTCGTTTAACCATTCCTAATTCACTAAATCATTACAATTTACCAAAAACCCATACTTGAGGCACTAACTGTCAATCAAATCATCCCCCCCCTAGTCTGGGTCACCAGCTAACGCTTGGGCATTTCCCGCAATTCACACAGCAGTGAGTCGTCAACCTACTGCACGGTGGCGATAACATACCTCCTTGGAAACACCCTTTTTTTTTTGAGGAGGTGGAAATCTTCAAAAGACTCTGGCCTGGGCACGCCAGAGTGTGGGATTTTTACCCACTAAAACCACCCCCGACTCCCCCCCTACCCCGTGGAACCACCTTTAGGTACTACATCACGGGGCGGAGTTAGCTTATTTTAGCTAGGTCTCCTTCCGTCTACCCGCAGGGTTCGTAACTGCGTCTTCCTCACTTCTTCTGTTTTTCGCAGTTTTTCCTGGATTACAGCGATCATGGAATTGATCGCAACCCAGTCTTCCTGACAGGCTACCATTCTTCGGCCAAAATTTTCCGGTGATAGCACTTCACCTAGAATTTCCTCCAGGTTCCTCCTTTCTTCCACGAACCTAGGACACTGGAAGAAAATGTGCGCCGGGTCCTCTGGGACCCCGCAGTTTGGACAATTAGGCGAGGTGTCCAATTTAAACCTGCACAGGTATTGACGGTATCCTCCATATAGACTTCAGAGTCAGAATAAATTCCAAGTAACGTTAATCTGACAGTAAGACTTCGTCTAGCAGTTTGCTCTGTGGACCTTTCACCAGCGTGAGCCCCCATATGAGCACTCCGCCAATGTATGCCCTCATTTTCGTGCAAATGCTCACTGAAGGTTCCATAAGTTGCTCCTCTTTTTATCAGTCAATGCCACAATCTTTCTTTATACGCGAAATCAAAATTGGACTCTACACATGTAACTTTTCTCCAAAAGATGGTGAAGCGCCATAACGTGAACGTCCTTGAGCACTTTCAGACTCTTTTAGTCCGGTTCAAGCACCAAGTTGAAGCCCTCCACAAGCGTGGATTTATCCTTCATAGTATTCATGACTTTGTTGCAAATTAACTATCCGGTTTCACTCACCAAGTATGAGAAAGATGACCCTCAAATCCTCCTTCGAGGGCCTACTCAGTTCGGTTTTCACTTAACTTAGAACTAATACCTAAGATCTGCTATTGGAGCCACTTTAAGGAAACCTCATCAATGCACTCCAAATGGAGAAGACAATTGCAAAAACCTTGGTTTTCAACCATTTAAAAATTCATGCAGAATCAATTTTTGACCCACGGACTGAACAAATTAAGCTACAAATTGGCGATTGACGGTTCGATCTACGACGATTTCTAAATCTTGTTTTCGGCGCAGACTCTAACATTCGCCCCCACGCTGGATAGTTAACTATCCCTCTGACATCTTCATCATCATCACTATCAACGGCGTAACAACTAGTATCTGGTCTAGGCCTACCTTAAGAAGAAACTCCAGACATCCCGGTTTTGCGCCGAGGTCCAGCAATTCGATATCCCTAAAAGCTGGCTGGCATCCTGGCCTACACCATCATTCCATCTCAGGCAGGGTCTGATTCGTCTTCTTTTTCTACCACATATATTGCCCTTATAGACTTTCCGGGCTGGATCATATTCATCCATACGGATTAAGTGACCCACCCACCGCAACCATGTTTCCAAGGAATACATAAGGACTGGCAAGATCATAGTCTTATACAGTAAGAGCTTTGACACTATGGTGAGACATTTCGAGCGGAACAGTTTTTATAAGCTGAAATAAGATCTGTTGGCTGGCAAGAACCGTGCGCGGATTTCATCGTCATAGCTGTTATCGGTTGTGATTTTCAACCCTAGATAGGAGAAATTTTCAACAGTCTCAAAGTTGTAGTCTCCTATCTTTATTGTTTTAGTTTAACCAGTGCGATTCGTTGTTGTTCGTTCTTTAGTTTTTGGCGCTGACGCTGCGATCATGTACTCCGTCTTGCCTTCATTTATGTGCAGTCCGAGATCTCGCGCCGCTTACTCAATCTCGATGAAGGCAGACTGTACATCTCGGGTTGTTCCTCCCATAATGCCAATATCGTCAGCGTATGCCAGTAATTGGGTGGACTTGAAGAGGATGGCGCCTCTCGGATTTACCTCAGTATCACGGATCACTTTCTCGAAGGCCAGCTTAAAGAGGACGCAAGGGCATCCCCTTGTTGATGTCGAATGGTCTTGAGGATGATCCTGCTGCTTTTATCTGGCCTCGCACATTGGTCAGGGTCAGCCTAGTTAGTCTTATCAACTCTGCCGGGATACCGAATTCTCTCATGGCCGTGTACAGTTTTACCCTAGCTATGCTACCATAGGCGGCCTTAAAGTCCATGAAAAGATGGTGCACCTTATGTCCATATTCCAAAAGTTTTCCATCGCTCGCCGCAGAGAGAAAATCTGATCTATTGCTGATTTGCCTGGAGTGAAGCCTCTTTGGTATGGCCGAATGATGTTCCCCATCGCTCCAATATGCTCATTCTGTCGGAAATCAGATTTCCCTCTTTCTCTCGGCAGGATGGGCATCGAGGTGTATAAGGCTTCATCCTGCTGACTTGTTGGTAAAACTTTCGCGCCTGCTGCGTTTGCTCCCTGTGCTTTTTGAGTTTACAGACCTGATGGTTCTCCCAGGCTTCCTTTTTCCGTCTGTGAGGTCGCTTCTCCACTCGCCGGAGTTCGTGATAAATCTGCGCGCGTGCCCGCGTCCTTTGAAAATTCAACATTACTCGGTATGCAACATTCTTCCGTTCCGTCGCTGGCTTACATTCATCGTCGAACCAGTCGTTTCCACTCTTTTTGCGGCTGGGGCCAAGTATGTTTGTGTCCGTATTTATGATAACGTTCTTCAGGTGGTTGTGAAGATCATTTGATGATGCTTCATCTTCAGCATCTCTGTTGAATGCGGTTATTGCGGCGTACATTTTCCCCTTATAAGTGTTACGGAGGGCCGTGTTGTGGATGGCTTCAATGTTAACTCTCACCTCATTGTCGGAGGAGATTCTGGGTGGTATTGTTATTCGAGCTCGGAGCACCACCTCGTATTATCTCTTAACACAAAAAAGCTGTTGCCCTGGCCGAAATCTAACGCCAAAAATCTTTTCTTTTATCCCCATGATTTTCGAGAAGTATATAAAAAACTGCCCCTCATGTCATTTTCTTCAATTTATTGTGAAGAGCTCAACTGTCACTAATTTGCTTAAGTTCCATAACTTCCCGGAACTTGTTTGACACTGTAATTCCCAATGTTATTCCCGCAACCTCTAGTAAGATTCAGGTTATCATGTCGTCTGGTTTGCGGCAGAGCCCAGGTGCGTGTGGCAGGGCAGTGGGAGGCCATCAAAGGGTTTTCTAGTCCTGGTGTGTGATGCCACGTTCATGCATGGTGGGTCTACCTGTGCGGTGGCTGGTCCGGATGGGACACAAGTCTCACGTTTTTCCTTGGATGTTAGTTCGGTTTTGGCGGTTGAACTTTTTGCATGCATCAGGCCATCAAAGGGGCTTTCAGGGTAAGGAGAAGATTGCTATCATTACAAGCTCTCTCCGTACTTGTGAATTACTCAAACTACGCTAAACATGTCAAACATTCACGTTGTATTTCCTGCCATCCCCGCTCTAATTTCTTGCATTGATCTATCATTACCCCTCGGCAGTCCAATGGTTCGCAATGGTAGTAGAGTCGCGGAGAGGCACGCGATCAACACGGTGTCAGATATCTTCAAACTACCGAGCGGCCTTTATGTGTGCGCTGGGCTGGGGGCTTTCTGGCCTGGGCTGGGGGCCGCTCGGATGGAGGATGCAGACAATCTTTAGTTACGTCATCCTCATCCATCCGCCTACATATGTCGGCATCATCAATGAACGATGCCTAAATAAATACTCGCTAGCAAGTAAGTTAGTTTTATTGCACTAGACCTAAGTAAATACATAATTGTTAGGAAGTAAGAATAAGGAGAAGATGTGTATTTTATTGCTTGCATTGTGACCCTTTAAAAGGACATGTAACTGCAAGCAAAGGGTGCACTCTTATCCAAGATATTAAAGTGAAGAGTCACAGTTGAAATCATTTGTTTTGTAAAGGCGGATCACGGTCGGAAACTCGTGATCATAATTCTTTTAGTTCACTCGAAGGAAGATTGGAGCTTGGTTTTCCGTACCTCAATCACCCTCGATTCTACAATGCATGCATTAATGACTAATAGTTTTTAAGCTTGCAAAACGTGTCCAGTGTGTTCGGACAGGCTTTGACACTTATGTGTTTGTAAGTGTGTCGGCTAATTTAAAAAACAATCAAACTTAACAAATTTGTGTTTAGTCGTTTTTTGGCCGTAAGCAACAATGTGCTTCTGGCACAGGCCAACTATCAGTCCTGTTGGGGCACTTCGTGGGACATATCAGATCCTATTTGGACTGTTAGCGTGCCGGGTCCCAGGAGATGAAAAACAACAACAACAACAACATCCCCAACTTTGTTGCAAATTCTCTGAACGATAGAAAAGCTATCCACTCAGTCTATACTGACTTCTCGGAAGTCTTTAATTTCGTTAACCATTCAACAACTTCGATTCTACGGCTCTCCTCCAATTGTTCTCTCTTGGTGTCAGTCATAATTAAGTGGTAAATTTTGTGCAGTCTCCTTCAATTGTTCGATCTCGACTCGTTTCCTTTATCTGGGGTCCCCTGTGGCTACATTTTTGCCCCATTCCTTCTCCATTTTTTATGAATAACCTTCCTTCCTTATTTACTTCTCCCTGTCTTCCATGTATTAGAGATCTAAAACTATTTTCTTCCATTGCTTCCATTACTCTACCCTCAAACCTTGATACCTTGTCCATGTGGTGTGCCTAGAATAAGTTAGAATTTCAGTCGAGCTCCTAGAACACCAGTCCATAGACATCAATTCCGCAGTTATCATTTTTAATTCTTTTATTGACTCGTTCTCTTCCTTCAAAATTAACCTTCAATACTTATTTTATCCTGATTGCTTAGTTTTCCTTAATATGGCATCTCTACAAAACCAAAGAACTTTGGTAGACAAAGCATACTTTTTAAGCCGTCTAAAGGCTTGATGGACTATTTAACAGCTGCCGAGGTACGTGGCCGTGTCCCATGTAATGCTCGCACCCTTACTGTTTTCGAGGTGCCTTTTGCGGAGCTTCTGTGTTACTTTTATTCTCCTGTAACTGCTTCGCAACTATATGGCACTTTGTTCCTCTGGTTTCACCCTTTTTCTCATTTCAAAATAAGGTTATGGTGTTGTAAATTTATCATTGGAGATGCAATACATAACTATGTAGTATTGCAATAGGAGTACCTATAAGAATTAAGAAGGCCTTCAAGGATATCGATAGTTTCGAATAAAATTACGAAGATTGGAGAGTTATTTCACCTGGTAACCTTGACAAAGAAGTATGTCAAATCCACCCTTCCCAATTACTCAATCCCAATAATTGGTTAGGTTTGGTTTTATTTCTCCATTTGATAAATTCCTGAATCTCTTCCAAATTATATTAATTATTTTATTTTTATTTGCAGTGACGAAAACGAAATCACATCAGTGGAAGATTACGAAAATCATCTAGAAGAAATCTTCAGTATACCGCACTAACTCGCAATAAAACCAGTCATTTACTCTAAAAGTAAGATACATTTTAGAGGAAATCTTACTCATGTAAATTATTAATATATAAACCAAAATGATACTGTAGCTAAACAAAGTGAATAAATTAAAGTTAATATTAATGTATTGAGAAAAGAGGACACAAAAGTGAAATTGTTCTGTGAATCCAGGAGTCTAGTGAAATTTGTAAATGCGAGCTAAATGATAATTACCTAGAAAAAGAAGTGGAACCTCCATGAATATTAATGCAATATTTACTGTCAGTGTTTACCCAGGTCCCGGTGAACTGAACCCACTGATTTGAGCTACTCAAATAAAAAAGGAGCAAAAATAAATATTACCTGCCAATTTTATACTTAACTGCATGAATGGACAACAGTTTTCCAAGAAAATCTAACTTACTGAAATTATATCCAATTATATCCATACACTCATCCTTTGACCTATCACGAATAAATATTGCGCGCAGTATAAGTTAGTAGAAACTCCTTCGTGTAAGATGATAATAAACAAGATAAGAAGAAATTACAAATAAGGATCATCACAACGTAATGATTTAAGAGAAAATGACAAAGGCAGAAAAAATTTATAAAAATAAAAAAAACAAAAAGAAATAAACAAATTTTTATACTTAAATAAGATATTAGTTCATAGGTAAAATATTCTTCTTTGATACTTGTAAATTAATCTTTGTTATCTTCTGTTTGTTGGATGAAATACGGTGAGCTTCAACGAGTTAGACTGCCATATTATGTAAACTGTACTCCCTGTGGTATAAGTATCTACTGTGAGCATCCATTCTCACATATCCCTGAAATAAGACCAAAAAATACATCAAACATCCTGCATGTCACTATATCATTCCAGCAGGATCAATAATCAATTATAATTTGGCGCTTGAATTTAATAACTATTATTTGTTCAATTAAGATAAAAAATGTTTTTTATTTATGTGTTTATTAATTCTTAAGCTATTTTACGTTGGAAGATAAAAGATCGAAGATTTCCCTCAGTTCAGTCGATACGAAACATCCCTTGCTTCTTTAGATGGGGCATTATGGTTCTTCAAAATGGTACATATAAATCGAAATTTAATAGAATATCTCAAAGTCTGACAATTTAGACGAGAAAGATGAATTGGGTTAAAACTTGGTTGCAATTCTGTCTATTATAATGACCTAATCTGGTTGCAAAATTGCGATAAATATTGGCTATAGCATCTTCAAACATAAAACTCTTAAAAATGATATCTAAGGATGTGAAAATCTATCCGATTCAGTAAACTTCTGCATCTTTAGTGAACAATTGTTATATGAAATTAAAAATTACCACCAAGCGGCAGATAAAAGACTATTTATTGAATGGTTTGTTAGAAAACAGCAGAATAATTCAGGATCATGGTGAAAACTAGCGAATAATTCAGGATCATGGTGAAAACTGGCGAGTTTGGAGTTTGTTTTTCGGACAAGTTCAACTCATAACTGAACTTAATAATATCTGCGGACGAGATAAAAGTAACCCTTATTCGAGTGTCTGCTTTTGTAGCTGAAGGACATAGAAGTCTCCTCCTTTAGGACTAGGTATTTTTTTAACTACTGCTAATAGTTCCATTCTTTGACAGCGAAAAGATATTCTCACTCTCATTCACGGAAAAAAGAAATATTCGAGAGAATCTGTTACTGAAACACTTCAGTTAAAAATGTTTTCTCAAGCATTATTTTCGCTGGGAATACCATCTAGTCCTTATGCTTTTTTGTTATTCATGAACAGAACCACCTCCTCTAGTTCCTTTGCAGTGAAGAGTGGGCATTTCTCAGTACTCGCTCCTTCATTGACACCGTCAGCCCGGATGGAGTGGACAGGAAAAAGGGCCTGCTCGACTTCTACCATCTTTGCTGCTTCCATAGAAGTGACAACCGATGGGCACCGAGTTTTTTGGAAACCAGCTTATACCAGAGGTCCCATGGCTCCCTGTTTACTTCGTTGATTAGCTCCTGCCAGTAGTGTGCTTTATGCCTGTTGATTTCATGGCTGGCGGAGTTCTTTTTTCCCATTCTAGGCGCGAGTTCATTTTGGCCTCTTGCGGGCTGAGGAATCCACCAAAGTCTGAGGCAATTTCTTCGTAGGCCTGCAATCTCAGCCGTTCACCAGTACACGGGTAATTTTCCCTTGAACAGCATTGAGTGTGAGGATAATCAATCTGAACCACGATCTTAATAAAAATTAAACGGAAAAAGCAGCACAACAAAGAAGAGAAAGACTGCATGGATGTCCTGTAATCAGACGGAAGGAAAAACGGTATTTTACCCGAACTAGAATTTTTCTTGGGGGCCGGGAATAGGAATTTCAATGAAAAAGGAGATAATAAAGAGCCCGAACAATTTTCACCCTAAAGGGGGCTGATAGTTATTAATCTTGCATTGACTGCACAGAGTAAAGAATCGAAAAAAAAACATTTGAAAGTTATCACTAAAATCTGTTAAAATTCCATCTTGATAAATACAGAGGCCATATACGAGTATATCACCTCATCGAGGAAAGATGTCATAAACCGTTGAACTCCTCTACGTCCTCTGGACAACACAGCATGCGGAACGTCATCAACAACAAGAAGGAATAATATCAGGGTCGATATGCAACCCTGCGGAAGCTTCCTCGAAATCGATGAAAAGCAACTGCAACGAAAATCTAAACTCCGCGCACTGTTCCAAAATGATCCGTAATGTGTTGACCAGATCTATGCAAGAGGATCCAAAGTGGAAGCCAGCCAGCTATCTGTCAATCAAGCTTTCGAGTTGTTCTCTGAGGTGCTCCAGCGTAATTTCAGCTATTATCATTGTGACGCACTTTTCACACTCAAAACGAGTACCCTTCTTCCACTCTTTGGGAAAGGTCTCTGATTCCCATAACTTGATGGGGAGACTATATGAAACGATGGAAATGCTAATAACTCTGCTTCCAGTATATTTTGAAATTTGAACAGGATTAATTTGAGAAAGGAAACAATCCTTCTGGGGGCTGAAATGGACCCCTAATATTTTGAGGTCGATTTCTTTTTTTTTCCAGCTCGAAGTACTAGCCTATTTGATGGGAATTATCCATATGCTGACAAAGTTTCTTCTGAGGCCCATTTCATCGACGGAAGTTTTGCCTTGGCCAATGCCCCCGCGATCATTTGGACGTCTTGCGTCTTCTCTAGGTTGGTTGTCCCATGTAGTCGTTCACGTAAAGCAAATGAAATTGCTTGCGTCCTAAAAAAAACTATTTTTCATTTTATTGGTTATAGCGTACCTATTAATTATAGTTTGTCTAGCAAACCGGTAATCGCCAGAAATTTTACAATTTCCAAGTATTCCAACTTGACATCTGACGTATTATTTTTCACAAATGCCGGACACTGCCTCCGAACGTGTATAAAGGTTTTTCACATTCCACATAAAACCTATAGGCAGTATCCGTAGATATCCCCAGCTTCCTCAGGCGATAGTTTAGTCGGCAGTGATGAATGAGTATTGTCACTATAATCCGGAAGCTGTTTTTGGTAAGGTTTAAACCATTCTTTCAACTCGCCAATCGATATGGGACACAGGGTCAGTGTTCTCTTTTTGGACAAGATGACTACTTCGGTCTTTCCAGTCCAAGGCTGAAACCATGAGCAGTTATCCAACCGCTTACCCGTCGCATCAATATGCCAAGTCGGCTTTGCGCCTGTTCAAGAGTACTTCCGACAGCAAGCGCCGCAACGTCGTCTCCATAACCGACCAGGTACGACTCTTCCGACATGTCGAGTCTCAGCAGACTATCGTAGGAAGCGCTTCAGAGGTCCCGCCCTATGATGGATCCGTGTGCTACTCCCGACGTGACACCAATCCTCGTCTGGCCCTTTGGCATCTCATAGAACAGAGAACTGTCTTTCAGATAATCCCTTAATATCCGCAAGAGATAGATTGGCATGTGGAATTAGTTTTCTAATATGCCGAGGATAATTGCCCATTTTACGACATTGAAGGCGTTTCTGACATTAAGCGTTATAAGGAGCACTATCCGTCGAGATCGCGACTGCGTGTGAATTATAAACAGTCGATCCCATAATACTTCTGCAAGTGTTTCTGCTTTTCCACACGATAAACTTTGCAGTATGTTATTTTGGTTCTAACAGGAAAAGTTTGATGTCCATTAACGCTCTATTATTATAGAAAGCTTGTTCCCAGGTTTTGATAGTAGCATTAGCCACTGATGCAGACGCTCCAATGACTGGTTCCGGTCTGGACAAAGGAGAAATTGAACCCTCTTTTGCTAAGGCATCCGATTTTTTATTTCCAAATACATTACAATGACCGAGTACCCAAAGTAGCTCCCCGTATTGAATCTAAAAGTAGGGTTAAATCGGTTTCTACATCCTTGAACGGATTTTGACATGATCAAAGGACTGCTCAACGCCCGCAATGCAGCTTGACTATTCCTACTGATTGTTAAGCGCCTGCTCGTCCACGTTCATCAGTCACCCAACTTGCTGCCCTTAGGATCACATGTGTTTCCGCCTGAAAGACCGTTGGATATTGTCCCAAGGAAAAAGACAACTTCTGGTTTTTTTCATGAAAAGTAGGCTCCTGCTCCAGGATGCAGTTTTTGCGCCATCGGTGTAGAAGATGTGCAAGACTTTCGTATATCCCGTATATCCAATTTTCTCCACATTTCAGGATAACGAATCAGAAGGCCTTCTAAAAATTGGTTTTGGTTCTGCCAATAACTTTGTCCCCTCACTACCGTTGTTTCCAGATAGATCCAAACGAATTAATCTATGAACTGCTGTTATTGCAGTATTCTGAAAAAATAAAGCCAAGGGCTGCAAATTGAATAATGCGTTTAGAACCACGGCGGCTGTTACGCCTTTGGCACTGGTAATGCCCAGACACAGTTCTTTGAAGCTCAACTAGAGCGAAAACTTTTTTATCTCACCTTAACATACAAAACAACGGATGCATAAGCGAATCTCGGCCTAATTATAGCTAGGTGTATTCACATTACTACCTGAAGCCTAAGCCTCCATGTTAAGGCAATGGTCCGCCTGTAAAGCCCATAAGTTATGAGAGACCGATTCATATTTATCTCTAAATTTTCACCTCAAATAAACTTCTGGAATAACTGCAAAATATCTCACACACACGCTGGAGTTGCGTCCTCTATCTTTGAAACAATATGGAGTGGACAGCAGACTCACATGAGTTTTCACGCCGCTAACTGCGTTGAATTTCAGCAAACGGGGGGGGGGGGGGGGGCGACCTTGATGCTTTTTCGTCAAGGTGGCGTCCGACCAGCATTTCCAGATATTTCAACGAAAAGCCGATTTGTCCAATCTCGCCCATTCTTAGGTATGAAGACTACCTTAACCAGAACTGTTCGCTGAGGGCTCTAAGAACACCAGTTTTGAACAGGGAGCGCACGTTTCAGGGGCTCAATTTCGAGTTCAAAATTAATAGTACACTGTGAACATGTTGTCAGCCTATTGCATTCTGAGGAATCATTGTCTTTCGTCCGCTGCTTTGCATTCCTCAGTGGTTCCCAATAAGACCGTGTGAGTAGGGTTTGTTAGTAGGTCTGTATGTGCCTAATCAGCTTGCACTACCTAAGTTATCTGTTGACGATTGCAGTGCCCTTCAACCCTTTACCTACACTTACACTTTAAATGGGGAAACGCAAGAAGCGCCCAAAACTTCAAATCTAAAAGCATATTAAGAAAGTCCAAAAATGATAATTACCCCCGTTCATCATCTTCATCAATGGTACAACAACCGGTATCCGGTCTAGGCCTGCCTTAATAAGCAACTCCAGATATCCCTTTAAAAGCTGCTTGGCGTCCTGACCTACGCCATCGCTCCACCTCAGGCAAGGTTTGCCTCTTCTTTTTTTCTACCACAGATATTGCCCCTATACACTTTCCGAGGTGAATCAGCCCCCCGGATTTTATCCACAACCGGACGGTCATGGTATCGCTCATCGATTTCGTCGTTATGTAGGCTACGGAATCGTCCATCCTCATGTAGGAAGCTGAAAATTCTTCAGAGGATTCTTCTCTCGAACGCGGCCAAGAGTTCGCAATTTTTCTTACTAAGAGCCCAAGTCTCCGAGGAACACATGAAGATTGGCAAGATCATTGTCTTATACAGTAAGAGCTTCGACCCTATGGTAAGACGTTTCGAGCGAAACAATTTTGTAAGCTGAAATAGGTTCTCTTGGCGGATTTCACCGTCATAGCTGTTATCGGTTGTGATTTTCGACCCTAGATAGGAGGAATTAACATATCAACGTTCTCAAAGTTGTAGTCTCCTATCTTTATTCTTTTGTGTCCGGGCAGCTGAGTGCTTAGAGCGCAAGGCTTTCGTACGGAAGTTCACGGTTCAAATCTGACTGGTGGCAGTGGAATTTGTATCGTGATCTGTCATCGGACACCAGTCGACCCACTTGTGAATGAGTACCTGAGTCACCTGAGGGGGAGCGCAATGCTGACCACATTGCCTCCTATAGGGTGCCATAATCCTGTAGTGTGCCTTGACGGTCTTCAATGAAGTGCTCTAGCACACTTCAAGGGCCTGATTCAATATGGATTGTTGCGTCAACCATAATTATTATTATTATCTTTATTCTTCCCGGTTGACAAAGGCGGTTTGATGTTGTTAGCTGAGTGGTTCTCGGTGCTGACGTTCCACCATATATTTGGTGTTGCCTTCATTGATGTGCAGCCAAAGATCTCGCGCCAATCGCCACTTGCTCGATCTGGATGAAGGCAGTTTGTTCGTCTCAAGTCGTTCTTCCCATGGTCTTGATTTCGTCAGCATAGGTCGATAGTTGGGTGGACTTAAAGAGGATCGTACCCCTCGCATTTACTTCAGCATCACGGACCACTTTCTCCAGGACCAGGGTAAAGGGAATGCATGATATGGCATCCCCTTGTCGTAGACCGTTTTTGATGTTGAATGGTCTTGAGAGTGATCCTGCTGCTTTTATCTGACCTCGCACTTTGGCCAGGGTTAGTCTAGTCACTGTTATCAATTTCGTCGGGATACCGAATTCTCTCAGACCATGTACCCTGGCTATGCTATTATAGGCAGCTTTAAAATCGATGAACAGATGATGCGACTGGTGTCCATATTCCAAAAGTTTTTCTATCGGTTACCCCAGAGACAAAATCTAATCTGTTGCTGATTTACCTGCAGTGAATCCTCTTCGATATGGACCAATGATGTTCTGGGGTTCAGGGACTACCCGGCCTAGTAAGATAGCGAAGCATATCTTATAGATGGTACTCAGCAACGTGAAATCTCTATAATTGCTGCACTGCGTAATATCTCCCTTTTTATGTATCAGACAGATGATGCCTCTTTGCCAGTCGTCAGGCATTGATTCGCTGTCACACACCTTAGTGTAATTGGTCGCCTCCATATTTAACCAATTCGACTGTAATTCTATCGGCTCCTGGCGACTTATGATTTTTAAGCCGATGAATTGCACGGACTGTTTCTCCTAAACTTGGTGGTGGCAGTATTTGTCCGTCGTCTTCATTTGGCGGGACCTCCAACTCGCCGATATTCTGGTTGTTGAGAAGTTCATTAAAGTACTCAACCCATTTCTCCAATATGCCCATTCTGTCGGAAATCGGTTTTCCCTCTTTGTCTCGGTAGAATGAGCATCGAGGTGTATAAGGCTTCATTCCGCTGATTTGTTGGTAAAACTTCCGCGCCTGGTGCGGTTGCCCCCTGTACTTTTCTAGTTCACAGACATGTTGGTTCTTCCAGGCTAACTTTTTCCGACTGTGAAGTCGCTTCTCCGTTCGACGGAATTCGTGATAAGTCTCTGCGCGTGCCCGCGTTCTTTGAGAATGCTAGCTGGTTGACAGCTTCATCTCTGTACAGGGAGCGCACGTTCCATGAGAAAATGCGCAAATCGTTATTCCGTTGTCGTTGCCGGGTTCATCGTTGTGTTATCTGTCTAGTCCGAGGCTCCTGTTTGTTTTCCGTGTAGGGTTGTCAGTCCTACCCAACCCCACAACCTGGAGGGCCAATTGGTACATTTTGTCCCGTTTTTAGGGGCAGAAGGCTCGCCTTCATCCTTCTCCGTTTGCAGCTTTTCGTTAAGAAAGAGCTCCTAGCGGTCACCACGTGGAGGTGGAGATAGGTTTGGGTAGTAGAGCTGTTGGTGTTGGTTCAGCAGGCGTTTCCCAGGTTTTATGCTACATTACCCCCGTTGATTGAGGATTAATAAAAAACTCGCCGCCTCGTTACTAGCTAGATGCTTTTAGGTTTTGAAATAGTTTTAGGATTTCTCTTTGGAACCAGTTAATTCCTTCCCCCATGTCACCTACTTTTCATTTATGTCGATTTTTAGTTTAGTTTATTCAAGCATACGCAGTTGACACCTTTAATTTTCATAGTAGATTTGTTCATTCTTTGATTAAAATTGATTTTGTTGAGTCATACAAAATAAACTATCATTATAATAATTTCAATTTAATTAGCTAATATTTCATCGTTTTTGTACATAAAACATTAGAAATTGGAAAGCAAAGGAAGCATTTCCAAGAAGTTATGAACGACCTAAGCGCTTGAAAGTGGCATACTACATAAAAGCATGTGGTATATCACTAAATATTGAATGATTGGTAAGCAATCCGTTTCTATGGATTCAATACAAAGTTTAGATATATCGAATGGAAGCAAGGGCGGTCGAAAATTCTTAAATGTTCCATACGAGAAAAAGTTTCTCCAGGCAGAAATACAACGATATAATTTGTAATTTCGAAAATACACCACAACCATTACTTCTCTATGAATAGATTATATCGACCGTTTCGACTAAGCAACATTACACCAAATCCATGTCATTAAAAATTCATGGACAGAAGGTCTCCCTCATGTAGCAAAGCCACTCAAAACAACCACGAGTATGTAATAATAATTAACAAGAATGTAACGTATGTAACTAGTTAAACAATAGTGACAATTGTAAAGGATATAAGTTAATTTTTTTACTTATTAGCAGTAAAAACTCCATACTATTTTGTATTAATCAACATAAAGATACTTGATAAGGAACCGAAGAATAGTCAAATTAATGTATCTAATGAAATTTACATTGAATATCGGATGTATTTTTGTGCATGTGAAGATGAAATCAAGGCCGTGGAAACAAGCACGAATCCTTAGAGGTGGAAGCATGAGTGTGAAGTGTATGATTCTCACTGGCGAGCTGAACATATCCTGGAAAGTAACGTCATATCTAATTCGGGGCTCAATATGCAAATAGAGTTGAATTCAAAATTCAGATATTTCATTGAAACAGTTGTACTATAACAAACGTAAACAGGACGAAGGAATAAATTAATTGATTTTCCCTAGTTGATATGCATAACTAAATTAATTAATCACCAACAAAGAAACAGGATATTTGGTGCTCAAGGCAATTAATCAGATCATTGCCATAGATACGTAACCCAATCATCCTTGACGGATAGGATACAACAACAGAATTCCTATTTCATCAAGGACTGTGTAACTGATTCCTAGTTGAAGCTAGCGATGAAATATATTTAACTAGATTTGCATATGCCGTCACTGATCAAATATCAAGAAACATCTCGAAAGCAGCTCAAATATTTCGTTAGCGTAAAGTTTTAAGGCTTCGTGATCGTTAACTATACATTACGGCATCAATACAATATCACTTTAAGAAAATATCACATGTTGAGGGAGCATCTAGAGGAACTCTTCTAAAATGCATAAGTAAAATTCTCAACTGTTTTATGAATTGTACAATTCTAGAGTCAGATATTTGATGAATGCAAAAGAATAATAACAAAAGTGAAACCAAAAAAAAAAAAAGAAACAACAATAAAGAGATAATTTACCTAAATAATGAATGATTGATTGTTTTAATCCTCTTCCTTTCGGCAATATCCACATTTATTTCGAGTCGGTTGCCATATTTGTGGACGTCATTTCAAATTCAAAAAGGCTCAGATACGAGTAGGTGTGTTTGCATGTCAATAATGCATGCTTTTACTGACAGGAGGTTATCTGGCTATTCTCTGGAATTTTGTATTTGACAGTGCCTCGTGGAGATTTTATTCTCTACCAAAGGCCAGAATTGCTTCACATATTTATATTCCAGCTCAATATTTGCGTTGATATATACAGACCTGCAAATATATAATATACTATCTTTCATTTCTGCATGCTCCAAATACAGTGTTCACCATCAGAAAGCATAAATAACTTGCTTATTATTAATTTGCGAAAACAAACCTTTCCCAAACCAATATGTCATGTCTGTTACGAATATCCCACATTTATCTCGTTCAAATAGAGCCACGAACAACCAACCCCTGTATTTCTATTCCTCACTTTACGTGGTTTACTACCTGCAATAAATCCATAACCTCTCTACTTATCGCAGCCCTTCCTCAACAGCAGGACTATACTGTGCTTTGGATTAATTACTCAATAGTTTCAGGAGAATTTATCCAAGTAGTATGAATTAGTCTTTAAAGATGCAAAAATAGATCTTCAATTTATTGAAATTTACTCATGAAAATCAGGACGGCTTTTCACTTTTGGATACTTTGTAAAGAAAGAAAGGTGAAGCCCTAATCAGTTTGGGTAAGCCAACGAAACATATTCATTATCTTCGAGTATTATTATTCTGTTAAGGGAAAGTCGCACCCCATCCTTAAAGAACTATTGTGCCCCTTTTACTGGTTATAGTGTACTTGTTGATCATAGTATCTCAAGCAGGCCTGTAACCGTTAGGAACTTTAGTATGTTCCCAACTTCCAGATGTTTCAGCTTTGCATCTGTCACCGTCCCAGGACGTGCATAGAGGTTTTGTCCTCCTCCTCACAAAACCTGCAGGCAGTGTCCGTAGATATCCCTAGCTTCGCCAGTTGATAGTTCAGCCGACAATGACCAGTGAGAATTCCCACTATGATTCGGAGGTTCTTTTTGGTGAGGTTTAAGCAATCCTTTGTGCGCATGGGTTGGTATCCCCCAATAAGCACCCTAGACTGCTCCATCCCTGGTAGGCCCGCCCAGTAAAGTTCCCTCAACCGTTCCTTTTCATTTCTTAGAATCATAGCAATGAAACCGTTTCCGATACCACAGAAGGGTTCTGGCCCGTGTAAAGGCGTCCCTGCTCCTTTCTTAGCTAGTTCGTCCACTGCCTCGCTGCCTTCCAACCCAGCATGGCCTGGAACCCAAAGTATCCAGACCTTGTTGGACGAGCCGAGTGTATTCAGTCTCTCAAGGCATTCCCACCCCAGTTTAGAATTCACCTGGTTAGACCTAAGTGCCTTGATCGCTGCCTGGCTATCGGTGAGAATAGCTGATTAAAGGAGACATATTTGTCTATGACGTATATTTCCGCCTGGAATATACCTGCCCAATGGCTCTAGGTACATTTTCCTTGGACCAATGGCACCAGCACCCGCTTCCTCTGCTGTGAGGGATCCGTCAGAGTACCAAGTAATCAGTTGCTGGTTTGAGCTGTATGTCACAGCCACGCTCTCCCAGTTTGCCTTGTTATTCCAACGCATTTCAAACTTCTTATCGAAATGAAACCTCGTTGTCATGTTATCCCTTGATATCAGTAATTCGGGATACCGCCTAGAAAGAATATCAATCTTCCTTGGATTTAAGCAGCTCTCCGCCTCACTCACACCGGCCAACTACCGGCCATCCTGAATATTGCAGTATATATCCAAAGCAGTATCTTCAGGCTGCAACCCCATTTTTTCCTGCTATGGATCTACAGGTCATCAGAGCCCTCGTGGCTTTCCGGCAAGTGTTTCCGACATGTGTCTTCCAGAGTAATTTTTGGTCTAGCGTAATTCCCAAATATTTGACCTATGTTTCTCGTTTCACACATGATATGGATGTTATGGCTCTCAGGTGATCAAGCTTACGCCTCCTAGTGAATTGTACTATAGTGGTTTTGGTTGAGTTGATCCGCAGTCCCACCTTCCTGCACCAGGCACTAGTAGCTCTTAGTCCAGTTTCGATTCTATCACATAAGGTATCTTCATATTTGCCCCAACAGATTAAAACAATGTCGTCCGCGTAACCCTGGACTTGTATTCCAGTATTTGTTAGCACGTCCAGGAGTTCATCCACTACCATACTCCACATCAGCGGCGATAGTACCCCGCCCTATGGGCACCCTTAAGTAGTGTTCATGACAATAGAATTTGTAACTGTCGGTACTTCTGTTTGCCTTCTTTCTAGCATTTTATCCATCCAGAATGCCAGGGTGTTTCCTACCTTGCGGCTCAAGGCATCTTGTATCTTTGTGTGCGATATGTTGTCGAATGCTCCTTCGATATCCAAAAACGCGCACAGTGCAATTTCTTTTGTTTCTATGGCATCTCATAGTACCTCTGTCAGCTGATACAGAGCAGTTTCAGTTGACCGTCCTGCCCGATAAACGTGTTGACAATGATGTAGGGAATTACGCTTTAGAACGTTAGTTTAGAACGTTAATTCTAATATGTTAGGTAAATTGGTCTGAAAAATTTAGGGTGAAAAGGATAGTTTTGACCCGCTTTTAGAATGAAGACCACTTTTCCCCGTCTCCTTACCCTGCCCCTTACCACCCTCAGAAGAGACTCTAAGATAATTCTTAGGCCTCTCTGGATAAGTGATAAAAGTGATAAAATGTCATCTACTCCGGGATATTTCAGTGATTTAAAAGTTCCCACTGCCCACCTTAGCCTAGCCTCTGAGCATACCTCTTTTGGTAGTTTCCCGTTCTCCTTTTTTCCCCTTTTATTCGTTGTTGGTGTGTCAGGCAGAATGTCGTCGCCTGTCGCCATGGGGTAGGACCCCGGGAAATGAGTTCTCAGAAACAGGTGTACCCTGTCCTCCTCATTCTCGGTAAATGTCCCATCTTCGTTCTTCAAACAGACAGAAGATACTTCCTCGTCTTTGGCTACAGCCTTGTAAAGCCTGGTTGCTTCAATGATCTATTCGATCTATTCACAGAATTCCCTGAAGCTGTTCCGTTTTTATTCCCTGATCGCGTTGCTATACGCAGTCAGTGAATTTTTGTACCTCTGTCAATCCCCGGTTTGTTTTGCCCGGTTGAAGAGTTTTCGTGCCTCTGATCTCATTCTGACCAGGTTCCCCTTCCACCATGGTACATCTCTTGATGATTTAACTGTCTTAGCCGGACAGCTGGCCTCATATGTGTCAATGACGACTGTGTTAAGGTTTTCCACCACTGTTTCCAGTTCCAGTTCGCTCCTGATGTCACCGCCCCTTTGAAGATGGGCAATGTTGTTGCTCAAGTGCGTTACGTAGGATTCCCAATCCGTTCTCCTGGGATGCCTTATTATTCTTTTTATCTCGGAGTTACCCTCAATGTCGAATCTGATTATCCTATGATCAGACATAGAGAGTTCATCCGACACCCTCCAATTCCTGACCATTCCGTTCATTAGAGTATTTCCTAGCGTTACGTCTAGTACCTCCTGTCTAGTGCTGGTCACAAATGTTGGAGTGTTCACTAAGTTATATATTTCTTACTTATTGCTAAGAATAAATTCAAGAAGGTACTCACCTCTACGACTAGTGTCGCTGATTCCCCAAACTTCGTGGTGGGCGTTGGCATCGCAACCGAGGAGAAGTGGTAACGCCCTCTTCTCACAATACTGCGTCAGTTTTGCGACTTGTTCCGGAGGAGCCCAGATTTCGTTTCTTGGGAAGTATCCCGATGAGACGACTGCTTCTCGAGTGCTCCTCCCGGCTTCCAATGAGACTTGGATAGTCACAAGGTCCTCGGTTGAGAACTCTGAATGACATATGCATTTTAAATTACGTTTGAAAATGGTTTTTCACAAGAGGAGTCCCAAATTACCTGCACACTTCCTCCTTGCAGACCGCAAATCTGCCCCCGATACACCCAGGACTCCTAAGCCAGCACTATTCCAATGTTCTCCTTGGAACTTGCCCTTGCAATTACCGCAGATGCAGCTTTCACATGGTGGAGGTTTATCTGGGCTATCTTAATGCTGGCCATTGGCTCCGTTATTGTTTGGAGCTCTTCCCCACTGTCGGAGTATCGCCCTCCTCCTTCGACATGGTGCTTTCCTGCGCATTACTGTCCACCCTGAATCCGAGGAGTTCTAGGTCTAGGTCGTCCAGCTTCTGCTCTTCACTGGGCAGCAGGTCTACTTCCATGGTTGATCCAGTTTTTTCCGCCTCTACGGCTTTCGAGACTTCTTCAGGGACCTTGGTATGTTTTTCACCCGGTGCCTCTTCCGACGTGTCTTTTTTCAGTTTTTCCCTGTGCACATGCACGAGTATGCTGTCAGATCGGTATTTGATATGACAACTCCGACGTTTGATTGCCTCCAAGAATCGGTCATTTACCCCGATCGTGAGGAGTTTACCCTTGCCCTCCACCTTGCTTCTGAAAACTCTCCACAGTCGGGTATGAAGATCTTCATTCTGGGCGATTAGGAGGCCCATAAGGTCTTCCGTTTCTATTGTCTCGGCTTTCGACAGAAAAACTGTCACTATATAGGCTCCTGGTATACCATATCCAGCACATGTTGACAGTTCCACCCCTTCCCAGCCTGGCAATCTACGAACTGCGGTTCTAATCCATTCTGCAGTGTCCTCCGTCGCGCAGTTCACCAGCATAAGGCCTGGTCGAAAACATATCCCAGTGAACACAAGTTTGGAAGTCCATCCCTTGCACATCTACCTGACAACAAGGTCCTCAATGGTTTCCTGCTCCTCACGAGGTGAGTATTTAATCGGGAAATATTTTTGGCAGTATGGCCAATCGAACGCCTTTGATCGCACTAGCATAGCTAATGGTGGGCTTCCTGAGTCCTGCCTTCACTCCTGAACTGCCTGGGTCCCCCCTTTGGGTTCAGGTTTGGATTTTTTGGAAGCATTCCCTTCATGCGGGCTGATCTCTGCTGCTCCCCGCTTTCTCGGCTCCGGTAGAGATGGCTTAGGTCTGTCCTGAGCCTTCTTAAGAGCCCCTTTTGGTTTCAGATCTTCCTTCAGATAGCGCAGGTACCATTTAACGTCCGCGCCATTGAGACCTGTCTCCTTCCTGACATCTGTTATATTTGTCTCAGACGTGCTTTTGCTGGTTCCTGCTCTTTGAGCAGTGGCTTTCGTTGGTTGTTGTTCACGCAGTATACCAATGTTAACCTTGGATCCACTGCTTGACGTCCCAACTTCTCCCTTCTTGAGTGTAATCACCTGGCTCTCAGTAATTCGGAGATGTGCCTCCGCCTGATTAACCAGTTTTTGTGCGGTATGGGGCCCCGTTTTGTTTTTTTCGTTTTCTTTTCTTTGTTGTTTGTACTTATTTGATTCCCACGAGTATGAGGGTTAGGAGGTCCGCCGTGTCATAGCCCCCCGTAGCACGGTAAGGTCTAACTTACTCACTGAGGCGACCAGGTATCAGTGAGGCTCCGGTCGAATACAGTCAGTTACCCCCGACTGCAAACTATCCAATGGGCACAGTTCGCATAACACCCTGGATTGGAGGAAGTGCCTTTCGACTCCCCAGTCTAGATCCGTAGCGTTTTGTTAATAGTAGGGTCACCTTGTACAGTTTGTGGCTATCACCACTTGCTAACGGTCTTGGTAGACGAGAGGTTTGGCCCCTGAAAAGCCACGCACCGCCCCAGAGGGGAGACAGCTCATCCTCAGAGAGAGGGGGAGAGAACTATGTTCCGCATCAGTCTATCCTGCAGTGCACTGCTTGACCCCCTTTACGTTTAGCTAACAATTAAGCGGATTCCGATCTCTAAAGAAGCCATACTGAATATATGAATGGTTCCATTCAACCCAAATTAATTTTCCCAGATTTCTCATTCATCAAAGAAGGCATAGGAAGCATCCAATTTGAATATTTTTATTCAATAATCACTTCTGAACAAAAAAAGAAACGCCTACACTTCCATGGATGGATGGAATATCTGGATACGTATCTGTGACAAATCTAATAGAAAATTATCATTTCGGAAAAGATTTATCCAAATATCAAATGTCATTTAACGAGAATAAGATATAAATAGAAAATAACCACCAACTGACATTCCTGGAAATTCGAATTTGGCACCACACTAAAACTAAATCACTAAATCCTCTACCAGATATATCTGCGTCATCGTAACTAATTGCGGTTTGAACAGAAAACTGAAAAACATTGTCAAGTTATTCTGTCGAAACTTCACTTCTGACGACCTAAATTAGAACAGATAGCTTCTAATATATTATAGTTTGCCGAACTACCTACTGCCCTTGGAATGAATCCTGAATTAATATCGCATACTCTTATGATGATCCTTGCGTCAGCATAAACTAAAAATATTACCAATAGCCATGTCAGATACAGATAATATGATGTTATGCATATCCTATACATTATTCTTCTGCAGACTGTCACTAAGGCCAGCTTTTGAGAGCAAATTAATTGATTCCGCTCCTGCAAATACCGCATATCAATAAACTATACAAATACGATTTTATTGTATTTCGTAAATTATTTATACAAATCAAACGAAGCGAGGATATTCGCGGTATTTGTACATGATTTCAGTATTAGATACAACTGCATTTTTTGAGGACGATTTCATTTTGCTCTCCGGATTAAATATTTGAGCTTAAATATTCTGGGAAACACTACGTACTACGGAAATAAAGCTTGATCATTTCATTATTTGAAATTTCATAGGAAACTTCATTTGCACGGGTTCAATGGAGCAAACGTGATTGTTGACTGCTGGATAATTCGGGGGTTGAATAGGTTCATTAACAGAAGACTATTCTCAATTCACACTCAAGCCTAACAAAGACTAGATAATTAAAACGCCATTATAATATTTCAGAGATCACCAGATATATACATACATATATACTATATTTTCGTAATTGGATTATGAACGCGGTGAGTAGGTTTGTTTGGATGTAAGAGCGGGAGGACTACCCTACCTTCCCTGCCACAAAGGCGGTTACCACTTCTACACCGAATGAGGATTTACATGAACTGCCCTAGTGTGTTCAGATTTACTTCCTTCCTCTGATAAGGAGAGTTGTTGTCACTCCAGAAGGTAGAGATCGGATTAACTATTTAAAGGATTATATCATGGAAATTCTTGATTTTTTGATGGGAAGGGGCCGTTTGAACGATTTGGATCCTTAATAATATGATAAATGCAGAACAGATTTGAACTTAAAGTGACACCAAGATAGATATTTTGGTTCACTTTAAGTCTCTGATGCAAGAAATCACTTTCGGTACCATCTCGACTTGCATCACATCATCAGGACTAAGGAACGAACAACACGCTCGGTAAACCGAAAATACAGGTTGGTTTCGTTCCTGTCCTATTAATTTACTGATATGTTCAAAAAGTTAAGCCAAGGTTGATTGCATGAAGATAAGTCTTAAGACAGACCAATGTTGGCTGGATACTTGAATGAAAAATAGTGAGAATTAGGTGGAAGCGGTGGAGGAAAACGAATATAAGTCCCAAATTCATTCCCCTCGTGATGAGCAGGAGAGAGAGAGACTATAGAACAAGCTAGAATTAAGTTTCACCACACACAGCTGTCATTATCAAAATGTACGGACTATCAAAGATTCACAATACCAATTAACTGAAGCATAGACTGTCCCGTATATGAGATCTCAGAAGTCTTTAGAAAAGTTTATTTATAATACTAATGTCCCCCTCGGACCTTATCGTGGTTAGGGCACCTATCGTAATTTGCAACGGAAGCAATGGATTGTATCTCTTCAAGTTGTAAGAAGTCACAGGTTTCGAATTCACCCGCAATTATGAGAAATCAGGTCGCGCAGAGGCACGGATTTTGGAGGCCTCACCAGATTCATGTTGCCCCACGGAGAAGTTTGTGGAGGACATGCTGTCTACTTCAGTGGAAAACTTGCACCCAGCGTCTAAAGCGCGGTGAGCCTGAAAGGATAGTACAGTAACTCCTTTTATAAGGAAACTGCAAAGCTGACTAGGACCGGCCTGTCGGTGATACTATAACCTAATTCTTCCAAAAAACGGGAGAGGAGGACTTGACAAAAGGAAACTGCAGTTGCAAGGAAAATGAGACTACTTACATCTCGGTCAGAGCCTTCACTTCCGCCTCTATCAGGAAAAGCATACCATGCAGCCTGGACACCGTAAACCTGCGCAAGCTTCCAGCCGACGAAAATTTTCTAGAAATTTCTTGAAAATAAGGACATGGTCATTGTTACTCCGTCGAGTGTGACGATATCTAAAGAAAACGGATTAAAAAGAACGAAGCTTTCGGCGGAACACACATATAGGTAAGTTAAATTAATCTGCAGCATGACAAAGCCTATTCTTATCTACAAACGGCAAGGCTGCCAAATTACAGCATTACCCTTATATATTTCTAGAACAAGCACAATGGTTTCGCTTTAACAAAATCTGTGGTATTGGATTAATTAAAGGAGATCCTCGAGACCGAGAGCCTGCATTCTAATATCAAAATTATCAGAGGCAACCAAGCTGATACAATTCTGTTGGCATGGCCTAGTTGCGTTTAATTTACAATACCAGGTTAATGGCAAGGGGCGAATCTTCATAGTTACCTCTATTTACTTAGCCTATGATTCTTTGTGCCCTCCGCCGATGCAAAAACTAAGGGATATGGTAAGGTATGCGGAATCAAGTGATCTTGAACTCTTAATAGGTTGTGATGCGAACGTTCAGCAGAGAGGAGCTGTTTGATTTGATCCCTTCAGTTAGCCTGATGACAGCGAACGAAGGGTACGTCCCTACGTTCCGGGGATCAACGAGAAGAGAAGTAATTGACCTAACAATCTGTACTACTAAGTGGTTGAAATTGATTAGAGGCTGGCGGCTGCTAGATGAAGTTCCACTGTCAGATCATAGTTACTAAGAATTTAATCTTATCATTGAAGTCGAACAGTCTGTAATGTAAAGACGAAATCCTTGGAAAACGGAATGAATTTCTTGGCAATAAAATGCAGAGTACTAAAGACTCCTTTGGCGATAGAAGTTTAATTGAAAACTTTGAGCCGCACACTTTTAGAGCGCTTTGAAGGGGCTTGTCCTATCTCCTAAGGCCAATGCGGTAAAATCATCCCATGGTGGAACAAAGAACTGAACAATCTCAAGAAATCAACCAGACGACTTCTGAATTGTGCTCGTTAAAGCAATAAGAACGAACACAGGATAAACTTCCGGAATTCACAGCATGAATACAAGAAGCTTGCAAAAATTCGAGGCGAGACTCCTTTAACTCACACTGTGAGGAACTGAGAGGGGAAAGGGAGACTTTCAGGCTGTGCCGAGTCCTTAAAAAGGATGAGTCGGCCAAGCTGAACTCTCTGAAAACCAGATAGAACTTACGCGAACTTCAGAGTAGAGTTTATACAGACTCTCTTGGAAGTGCTTCACCCGCGAGAACAGGCAATAGAAGTGGAAGGAAGAGAATTAGCGCTTTCTGCAAACATTTCGACACGAAAGTGTTGCAAGGGGAATTGGGACACTGCGAGAACGGTTCTTACCAATGAAAACACGAGAGCTGCAATACCGAATACTTCAAAGCAACTAACATGAATGGCATCTATTCAGCGATGCTTAAGAGTGTATTGAGCACTTAGAGCAACTTCTAAAAAATATTCTTCAAGGACAGAAGATTAAGATAGTCTTTATACCAATGACTTGTTTAAGCGATTTCGCCGGATTTTCTCCAGCAGCCGCATCTTTGGAGCTAGCCCCATGAAACCTAGTCTGCCTGCGCATTTAACCTCTTCTGTCGTTACATCACATGCTATGCAAATAGCCTGTTTGAACATCGCGAGATTCTTTTCCGCCATTGCATCAGCATGTTACTTACCAAGTGGTATATTTGGCCTCGACATGACTTTCTTCCGTGTCATCAATTCGCAGCGCAACAGCAGGTGTCGATTTGCCGCCAGCAAGAAAATTTATAATAATAAACAAGTGTTATTGTGTTGTGTACAAGAACACTTTCAAACCAATGTGTAAACATTAATTTTTAGTAGTCAAAAAGCCTCTGAACAGAGCTAAAGTGTTCTAACTGGGAACACTTTATTTCGCGCGGTAATTTCTTTAACTCACTTATAGAATGAATTAATGAAATTGTTAAAAAGAAAAAAGTAGAATATTGTGTTTAGTAATAAAACGTTTGTTGAAGTGGAAACGCGAGTGTTTTCTTTAACTAAATCCAAGCCAATCAACGTAAGTATAATTCCTAACCTTTTAGCCTTTTCTGTTCCAGTAGTTTTTGATTACCCCATCGTTCCGAAGTTAAGTTTCGGCAGCCCGGAACGAGAGCAACCACGGTCCTCTAATTAAAAATCCAGGAGCTAGTGCGCGAGCTTGGCCAACGCCCAAGCAGGGTAGCCCACTGGAAGAGGCCGTTTAGGATATCGCCGAAACAGACTAATCAAATCCAAAGAATTTCAGGCACATCAGGTTAACATAATTTTCGCTGAAATGTCTGGATGGACAGGTTGAGCATCACATTCATGAGAAGGTGCTAAGATCGCATCCATTAAATGAAAATTAACACTCTTACCAATGAGGCAAGCCCTTTGAACCTGTTTTTCGGTTTCAGAGGACGCAACTCTGAAAAAAGCCTACCCGATGTGGGTGTTCGTGGATATTAAAGGAGCGTTCGACTGTGCGCCTTTCCAAAATTCTGTGTTGCCGACAAAGAGCATCGTGGATCTGTAATATGTTAACACAGAGATTGCTGTGTGTTGAAATGGGTCTTGATCGCCACTTAACAAAAAAAAACGATGAAAGCCTGCCCCTAAAGAGATGTGCTAACCCCACATCTGTACAGTATGTTGATCTATTTACTACTATGCGAACCACAAAGTCTTGTACTATACGGTCAAGTGTATGCGGATAACGTGGCTGTGTTGGCTGTTGGTCGAAATTTTAGAATGGTGTGTAGAAATGCACAACGCGCCATTGATTTGATGGACAGTTGACGCGTCAGGCATGGACCTTTAGTTTATCCAAATAAAACCGCAATTGCATTATTTACAAAAAGGAGAAAACTGGATGGACTTTGCTTCCAAGAGATGGGTACAACACTTCAACTCTCCGAAGAAGTGAAATATCTGGGAATCACTCTAGATAAAAGCTTCTTTGGAACAAACATGTAGAGGTGAAGCTGATCTCACACAGCCTATGGGCTGTGCAGACATGGGGATTCAGGCCTCATGTGGAAATATGACAAAAAGTTTTCGTTATAAACTCACCACACTTCAAAGAACTGTATATTTGGGTATTACCGGTGCTATGATTGCCATTTACGGATCATCTCTAAATCCACTACACAATTCGCAGTAATTGCATTTATATGTTCAAAGCGGAGAGCGGCTCATAGACTAATACGTTTAGACTTATGAGGAAACAACTGACGCGACGGACTCAGAGCATCCAGTTTTTACAAAGCCTTCTGATTCTTAGATCCCCATACATCTGTTTGGTAGAAAATATGAAATTATCCTGAAACATAAAGAAAACTGGGGCAGCCCAGATAAATAGGTCTGAACCCCTTCCGTTCATTCACCCGCTTCTATACCCTCAAATCAGTTTGTTCTCCTGACTTCTCTTTGAGTCGTGCCCGACGGCCCGCGTAACATCTAGGAAAACAACACTTTTGATGGCATCCCAATGCTTATCGATATTCTGTGACGAGTTGCTCAGTATATCTGCGGTCCGATCAACAAGATAGCTCTCCCAATGCCGAGTGGCAGCGGGGCAATAGAAGCGGTCGATATCGAACTATTCTTGAAGAAACTCGGTGTTAGCTAACCTTTCCATCAACGACGCAACAACCAGTATCCGATCAAGACCTACCTTAATAAAAAAGTTCCGACATCCCGGTTTTGAGCCGAATTCCACCAATTCGATATCCCTAAAAGCGGTCTGGCGTCCTGGTCTACGCCATCGCTCCATCTCAGGCAGGGTCTGCCTTGTCATCTTTTTCTACCATATCTTATGGACTTTTCGGTCTGGATCATCCCCATCCATACGGATTAAGTGACCCGCCCACCGTAAACTATTAAGCCGGATTTTATCCACAATCAGACGGTCGTGGTATCGCTCATAGATTTCGTCATTATGTAAGCTACGAAATCGTCCATCCTCATGTAGGGGGCCAAAAATTCTTCGGAGGATTCTTCTCTCGAGCGCAGACAAGAGTTCGCAGTTTTTTTTTGCTAAAAACCCAAGTCCCTCATGTATCCCTCACATGAGGACTGGCGAGATCATTATCTTGTACAGTAATAGCATTGACCCTATGGTGAGATGTTTTGAGCGGAACACTTTTTGTAAGCTAAAATAGGCTCTGATGACTGCCAACGACCGCCGCAATCGGTTGTGATTTTCGACCATAAATAGGAGAAATTATCAACAGTCTCAAAGTTGTAGTCTCCTATCTTTAGTCTTCCCGTTTAACCAGTGCGGTTTGATGTTGTTGTTTGATTGGCTTTTGGTACTGACGTTGCCACCATATATTTTGTCTTGCCTTCATTGATGTGCCCTTGTCGTAGACCGTTGTTGATGTTGAATGGTCTCGAGAGTGATCCTGCTGCTTTTATCTGGCCTCGCACATTGGTCAGGATCAGCCTAGTCAGTCTTATTAATTTCGTCGGTATACCGAATTCTCTCATGGTCCTGATATCATAGGCGGTTTTAAAGTCGATGAAGAGATGGTGCAACTGGTGTCCATATTCGAGCAATTTTTCCACCGCTTGCTGCACAGAGAAAATCTGATCTGGTGCTTAGAGTGAAGCCTCTTTGGTATGGGCCAATGATATTCTGAGCGTATGGGGCTATCCGACCTAGCAAGAAAACGGGGAATATCTTATAGATGGTACTCAGCAACCTAATACCTCTATAATTGCTGCACTGCGTGATATCCCTTTTTTTATGTATGGGATAGACAACGCCCCGTTGTCACTCGTCAGGCTGTCCCGTACTTTAAGCATCAGTTGATGAATCGCTTGGTGTAGTTGGTCGCCTCCATACTTAACCAATTGGCTGTGATTCCATCGGCTCCTGGCGACTTATGATTTTTAAGCCGATAAATTGCACGGACTGTTTCTTTTATACTTGGTGGTGGCAATATTTGTCCGTCGTCTTCAGTTGGTGGGATCTCCAACTCGCCGATGTTCTGGTTGTTCACTAGTTCATCAAAGTACTCAACCCATTGCTCCAATATACCCATTCTGTCTGAAATCAGATTTCCTTCTTTGTCTCGGCAGGATGAACATCGAGGTGTGTAAGGTTTCATCCTGCTGACTTGTTGGTAAAAGTTCCGCGCCTGGTGCGGTTGCTCCCTGAACTTTTTCAAATTTACAGACCCGTTGGTTCTCCCAGGCTTCTTTTTTCCGTCTGTGTAGTCGCTTCTCCGTTCGCCGGATCTATAGTTACAAGTATTAACGCTTTGTGGATTCTCCGCACGGTAGAGAATATCCAATCTTTCTTTTTGCAACACGCTTGGGACTATCTTTGACTCAGCCCAATCGAGCAGCAACGAAAAATCTTATCCATTTAGACTCATGTAACCGAAACCCTATTCTCAATGGTCGACCCCACTTCTGAATGAGACGAAGGCATAAGGAAACAAAGAAGACTAATAGCAGCATATATATGAATTCCATATTCTGGGAATAAAATGGTAGGCGACACCGACCTTACAGAATACGACCTACTTTCCTTTCTTGAACATATTAAAAAGTAACCCAATCGGAATAAGAAAGGTGGCCTAAAAAATTACGTATGTTTTATTTTTAAAACCTCTTAAATATCATTTACATTCAATAAGACTTCCTTTTAGGAACACATGTAAATATTTTCCAACATTAGAATTGCTCTCACTCCTCCAACATAAAGAATACCCCAAACTCAATATACCATATTCCCCCGAAAGCAATAAGTATCCATTCTAGACAACGTAGACACTATCCTAAAGGATAGGAATGAGGGAAAAATTCAATATTTCGCACGTTAGAGTTGGTGGAAATAATATACGCCTCCGTCAATCTTCTAAGTAAACGTGTCACCATAGAAATTTTATTATAATATCAACGCCATTCTAGCTGCTGTTACTCTGTAGCAAAATCGATGGCTACTTATTGACACCTGTCGACAGCGAAAGCCTGTTAAATTTCATACTTGAATGCCTCCTACTATGACTGATGTTTCCATTGCTGAACCATGCAAATACAGTAGCCGAGACAAATTCAGGTTCAGCTGGATTTTGGAATGCATTTACGGTAGATTTGCATGAAAGTTGATGGCTGTCAACTTTGGGTGAGACAGCCCTCGTTCTCCCTTATCAGGTCAGGTGATTCACCCAGCTATGCACATGAAGAAGTAACATGATAACAACTAGCTTAAATTAATTTTCCACCAATGTACCGCACGACAACAACCCGGGCTCATTTCGGGCATCTAGAATTTCTATAGTCCACGTGTGGGCGAAAGTTATGCTGTTCATCCAGAGGTCGTACCTTTTATGCTCAGATAAAAATTATCCTGTAGCGAATCACCAATTCAATTCTCTCAAACAACTGTAGGAGCACTTCCCACAATATAATAGCTTTGATGATGAGGGGCTGAAATATAGGCAGTGTTTATTGTTGACTCTCTGCGTCAACGGTAAAGATGTCCTGAAATTCATTAAAAGCACTTTCTGAAAGAAATGGAACCCAAAGGAAAACCTCCGACCATCTTTAGTACTTATTCCACTCCACTGCCTAGACATTCCCGAGAAACCAACCCTTCTACACAACATCCTTCAAAAAATTCCAAATTGAACCCTCTTTCATTTCAGGCAGAACCAATTCAGGAATTACGTTTTCTCGAATGAATGCGTGTAACCTCGTTCAGGACGAGTCATCGACCTAGACGTGATTTGTTTTGACAGAAAGGCGTAGATCCAAACGAAGCAACGATTGGCTTCTCATAATGTATCTTGTTGCCCTTGAATTTTTCAGGACATTATACTTACATATTCACAGAGAATAAGTTACGTATGCTCGTACATTTCCATTATTCCATCAACGTCAAAAGGAAATAATTGGTTTGTTGACTCAATTTCAATGTCTTCAGAAAGGTGACAGAAGATAATTTTCATAACTTCATTTGTTGATGCTGAGTATGCTGGGCATGAAGATGAAAGAAAAGAGTCGTCCGCGAGAAGATTTTTAACAATTCACAACTTAAAGTGACGATTTGAAAATGCAAATAAATCGGAACTTTATTTCTGAGTTTTCAATCGAATAAAACGCATGTAGTGATTTGGTTTTATGGTGGCCTTCCGTCGCTACGATAAAATATATCACTACTTACCTAGTAAGTTAGAAAAAGAGCAGGATACCACTTGCATGAGGCCAATGCATCTCTTCTCTTGGTAAATCCATACTAATAGCTGCCACTACTGGGTAAAACTTATTCCTTCAAAAAGATATCTTTTTTGTCCGTGCATGGGACATGCCTGCTCCTGCTCAGCCGTCTGAACATGAAAGTTAAAGCGGGCACGTATGGTATTCCCCTCACTAAAAACCAACCCCGGCTGCTCCACTGTCACTATGTATTTGGGTTAGCAGTTAGGATTTGCGTAAATGCCTTGGTGCTTCAGCACCATTCAGCTCTACTGCTAGCTCCTACCATGCAGTTATATGAGACTTCTACTCACTAAAACCGCCTCCTTCTCATTCCCATTCTGATAAGTGTTTACATCACCTTCGTTGGCCAGAACTACATCCAATTGGGCGAATGCTTCTAATAAGCACCGCCCCCTTGCGTTAGTCTCTTTGCTGCTCCACTCGATGGCCCACGCATTAAAGTCCCCTTTGGACCTGGTCCCCTTGCGTCGTGAACAAGATCGTCTAACAGGTCTTGAACTCCGGCAGTGTGAGGTTCGGTGAGACGTAACAGCGGTATATGAATATACGCCCATAACACCGCTCCACCAATCAAATTTGTGACCCATACACCACCGTCAAGATTTCTGTACGGTCCACTAATGATAGGAATCCCCATCGCGGATTCATAAGTGGTCTGCGCAAGCAAATTTTGTGCGACCCTGGAATGGTTGAGGTTTATTTGTACTAACCCCATTTTTTCACTGCAGGTAACGCCTCACTAAATTCTGGGAATTTATCACTAGCGGCAATATTCCGGTTATCCCTTCCCTCCTTTCCTTTGCACAAATACATTTGGGGTCTCTACTGCACTTCTGGGCAATATGTCCTTTCTCCCCAGACCTTCCACAACGACCATACCGATCGATGTCGCTAGTGCATGCCTTCGCCAAGTGTCCAAACAAGCCATTGAAGCATCTCTTTAAAGAAATCTGTCCCCTTATTCGGCAAATAACCCATCCAATTCGAACCTTCCCCACGGTCAAAAACTTCTGCGCTGACTCCACTGGCAGTTGCATTGTGGACGTTTGAGTACCGCCATAAGCTTTTGTTATGCTCATGATAGATTCTTCGCTGAATTCTTCAAACTTGAATTGTTGCTTCATGCTCTTCCTGGGTCCTCCGGATTTTACTTATATTTGCGCCTTTCTCTTCTCCTTAGTCTTTTAGGTCGGGGTCAGATTTCACCTTCTTCAGTATCTCCGCATACATTAGATGTCCTCTGTTGAAGATTACAATTGCACCTGGGCGAATTCGCACCTTTGATTTCTTGTTTCTTTTTTTGTTCACGGCCTTAGTCCAACAACCGGTTTTATTTTCCTTCGGTTTCGCTTTGTAAGCCGACATTCCTACTTTGGGCACTTTGGGCCTTTCTGAACTGTTAGTTCCGTTTGTTGGCCTGATCAAGACCCCTTTTTCCTTTTTGGTGCCTTTTGATTCCCCAAAGCGTCCACCTCTTTGTCTCGCTCTCTCTTACTTGATCGAAGGTCGATGAATTTGTGCTTTGGTGTCACTTGGGTCGCCTGTGACACTGTTGGGGTTGGGATGTCCGGCTGTTTCTTAGGCTTTCTTTCTTCTTCCTACGACCTACTGTAAACCACCCTGATGGCTCTCACCATGTTCTTAACGACTTGGTGCACGTTGTCCTTGTTCTTGACGACAGCTCCACTATTTTAGTCTCAAGCTGCATAAAAGGTAATTCAGCTGGGTCAGGGCTCTGTTCTCGGTGAGTCTTGGTCAGATAACTCCTTTTACAGACTCCTTCGTCTCTTGCAATTGCTAACCTCGCATCAGATTTTTCTTTTGCCGGCTTTGGTATTGGAGGGGATCGTAAAATTGATGAGCTTCTCCTAAATGGATCTATTTGCTGCTGCTGAAGTACCTCTTGATCAGATCCGATGGGTGTCGAAATTGCCTTTTTTGACCAGTTATCTCATTATAGTCCATCATTCTTTGCCTTTGCAATTGGTGTTCTTGGCAGAGTTGTGCTTCGTTTGAACACCTCCTTCTACAAATCTAAAACACTTGCAGCAATAGATGCCACGATGGAAAAGTTTTCCACCACCGAGGCACTGCCGTCGAGGGATATCGTCGGCCGGGAGCCCGCCTGCTCACTCCTAAAAGCCACCGGGACTGGAGTTCCGAGCCCCTGCACCGTAATTTTGCTCCTTCTCAATTCGTCCATGTTCATTTTATTTTCTGGGTGTCCTTCCCATAGCCATTTTAGTCCACGCACAAGAGATGAGCAAAGACTAGGCCATGCATAATCAGAAAAGAAAAGTGGATGAACACATATTTACACATCAATAGGTATGCCCCTATCCGCCACCCGGGGTCGCACCAGATGGGAGATCTTGCAAATGCTCACAGGTCTGTCTGTCTTTTTTTCTATACGTTGGAAGGTGGAAAGGTTTAAAATCTACCGCTGGCTCCTGTCATACGGTTATGTGACGCTTTTACTCACTAAAACGACCTCCTTCTTCTTCACTTACCCCGCGGGACTGCCATTTCGGTATTACGTCGCGGGGCAGGATCAGTTACGAGTTGCGGTTCCTGTCGTTATTTATAACTTTCCTCCGAAGCTCTTCCCAACTCAGCCTTCATTAATTTTTTCCACAGCCCTTCAAGATGTTTCAGAGGCTAGCATATTGTTACTATATTTTCGAGCAAGAACCACGCCCCAGCGTCAATTTCCGCCTCCGTTCTGTGTGCGGCGAACCGCGGGTAGTTAAAAGCAACATGCTCCGCATCCTCCGGAATCATGACGCATGTCGACTAATACGAGGAGTCGTCACTCACGAAGCGATAAAGGTATGCACGGTATCCTCCGTGTCCACTTAAGAATTGAGTAAGGTGGTAACTAACCTCACCCTGCCTTCGTTTGATCCATTTCGAAACATCTGGAATAATCCTGTGTCTCCAGTGTTCTTCAGATGAATCATCCCATCTTTTTTTGGCATTCCAAAATAGATTCACTTCATGCCAATTGCTGACGATAGTTATAGGACTCATCGGTTGCATATGATGGGTCATAAAGGCGTCGACCCTGGTTCGCCAAGATGTCAATGGGATCAAACCTGCTATCACACAAGGTGCTTCATCTGATGTTATATGTAAGGGTACGGCGCCCGCAATGCACTCAATCAGTATGGGGCTGCGATTTTTCCTCTATTTGCTTCCAACTTCAAAGACGATTCCCAGACTGGAACTGCATAAAGGAAGATGGAGCTGACAACTCTCGAGATCGGGAGCCTACGGCATTTGCCTAGAACCACCTATATTTGGTAATATTCTTGCGAACAATGTAGCCACTCCGGAAGCTTTAGTTGCTAAATTTTCAAAATGTGACTTAAATTCCAGTCTTTGGTCAGCCGTGACTCCTAGGTATTTAAGCGTCGGCTGCCACTGTGTAATGTGTTCACCAATCCTGATCTTTATTGACATCTGCTTCCTTCGCTTCGTAATCAAAACTACCTCGGTTTTATGCTCCGCGAGTGTCAGACCAGCTTCCTCTAGCCAAGATATGATTTCAACAATTGCCTCGTTTGTGATTGCCTTGATCTCATCAATATCTTGTGCCACGATAGTCACTCCGATGTCGTTTGCGAAGCTTATGACTGTCACTCCTTTGGGTAGTTGCAACTTTAAAATTCTGTCATACAGGTCCACAGGAGAGGACCGAGAGCTGATCCTTGTGATCCTTGTATACGTCTTAGATCCGTCGATCGAATCGTGACACAATATCCTCTCACAGAGAAATTCCATGACTATGTGCACCAGGTATTTAGAAGTGCCCCGTTTGGCTAAAGCTGCAATTATTTTGTTCCATTTTGCCGTGTTAAAAGTATTCTTTACGTCGAGAGTAACTACTGCGCAAGATTTATTGGCCTCCATTGCTTTGCCGCAAATTCCTTCACCGTACTGATAGCATTGACAGTAGATCTTGCCTTTGAATCCGAACTGCTTGTCTAGGAGACCACCCTCCTCTTCTGTGATTGAAGACAATTGAAGGTGACTCGTTCGAAAAGTTTGCCAATGCCGTTTAGCAGCCATATAGGTCTATAGGACAAAGGATCACCCAAGGGTTTATTTGGCTTTGGGATTAGCAAAAACTTCTGTCTGAGTGAAATTATGCGGTGTTTCCAACGATTAATTATTTGAAATAATAAAAACTTGTTGTTTCTTTTTCGTTGGTGTGAATATTTATTCTTGCCAATTCCGATATTTCGGGAACCACTTGTTCCCTTCATCAGTGCAAACAAACTTGTTCGGAAAAAGAAACAACAAGTTTTTATTATTTCAAAAAACTTCCGTTTCCTCTACTCTTCCGGGAAAATCCCATCTCTAAGGCACGTCGTAAATATTTCAGCGAACCAACCGAATTGTTTCAACGCCCACAGTTAGTGCTTTATTCGGAATGCGGTCTAAACCTGGGGCTTTATTTTCGGCAATCTTCTTCGCGGCTTCCAGGAACTCTTCAGCGGTTACCTCGGAAATTTTACCGGGGTCTATCTGGACAGTGGATGGGTTCGATTCACTTTAAACTTGTGGGAAGGGAGTGCTAATGATATCCCGCAGCAAATCAGGGTTGTTGATCGGCGGTGAGCACTTACCCTTCATTGATGCCATAACTGCCTTGTATGCACCTGCCCATGGGCCGAAGTCCGCTTCCTCACCTCTTAAAGTGTTCAGCTTTACTTCTAGTGATAGCTGCTTGCAATTCTTGTGTTGTGCAACTGTTCAGACTAATAGAAGCGTCACACACTGTTTGCATCTTTTCAAGAACCTCAGCCACCTTTTATCGTGTATTTCCCACAGACATCGCTTCTGTCTGTCTGTCTGTCCGTCAGACGCATTTTTCTCGGAGACGGTTATAGCGATTGACACCAAATTTGATGGAAATGTGGGAACTATAGACGCTCACGAATACAGTGAGTTACATACTTTTATGACGAATTTAAAGGGAGTCCATAGATATAAATGCAAAAGGGGGGTGTACATTTTTTTTCCACCAAATATGATATAATCATGTGAGTATCAAATAAAAGGTATCGGTTAGTACTTTCTGAGACTGTTCTTAGTTTTGACATTTATTGGAAAGGTGGGGAGTGCAGGGGTCGAAAGTGATAATTTCTTTAACGGGCCCATTCTCAGAAACTCCCGAACCGAAAAATCTTTTCTTTGCAAATTTAAAACTACGATTATTTTGCAATATTAGCCGAAAATGGATACTCTCACATAATATTATAATTATAAAATCTGGGGTCTTTATTTTAATTAATTCACTTTTGTAATCTCTTGGCAATTATTTGACTGGCCTAAAATTGTATCGTCGGCCGATTTACCGACTGGGCCAGTTACACATTTAGGGGGTGTCTTTAATAAAAAAAAAACTTCACATTGTCTCTTCGAAGAAAATATGTTATGATCATTTTGTTTGTTTGAAGCAGATTTTTGATACATAACTAGCTTCTCGCCTGGCTTTTATGTTATTTTTTTGACATACACATTTACAGAGGCATTCTCTATCAAAATCAAGCTTACAAAACTTCACAATTTCTGAAACCACTTTGGAAACTTATCAGTTTAATACTTAATTTGGAATTCATCGAAGAGATAAGATACAATTTTGAACTTATCAAATTTTGGAAAATTGTCAATATTTCCCACGATGAATTTTTTGTGATTTCAAGTCACTACGCGATATTAAAAGATAACATCATAACCTTTTTTGGCATATAAAAACATTTATTCAACTTTATTGTAACATTTATTATTTAATAATAAAACATATCAATGATAATACTCTCTATAAACCATTTTAAGATTGCAGTTGGTCTTCTTGGTTTCGTGTAATATTTTTATGGAAATATTGTAATTTATGGTATTGGGTTTGTCAATATTGTTGTTGTACATAGTATAGACACGGTGGGTGCAGAACAGTTAAGTATTTCAGCAGTAGAAGCGTATATATAGTTGATTGAATGCTGATTTTTTTATGATTTGCTTCTTAAAGATATCAAACAAAAAGAAAAAACTAAATTCTGGTTATAATTTAACTACCATTTTGTGTCAGATTGATTCTTCTTCTTCAGCCTTTGTCCCATTCACAAGCAGGGTCGGCTCGTTGTGTCAGATTGATTGACGGTTCTATTTGAACAAAATTTAAATAAAACCATTTTGAAATATAATGCAATACCTTGCCATTCAAATTTCGTGGCATGCACCAGTGGTCGGAAAATAGGATTAGGAAATTCTGAGGTATTTACCAAAAATATATTGATTGTTGTCCCTTTTAAGATGATGTAGGTGTAAATCCATTTCACAAAGCTTTATCTAAGCATCCAAAGGACTTTGTATTGTTGAAATCGTCAACATTCTCATCACGTCATTGGGGGTATGCATGATTGGTTGCCTCACAGATTTCACCTTTCCCATCAAGCACCACCTATCCTCTATTTTCTATGAGCAAAGGATGTATTAACACCCACAAAAAGTAAGTGCATCCTTTCGATGGTCCCATTTCTCTACTGCATAGTCTAGCTCCATCAGGGTTTAGTTTTTCTCAATAGAGAAAGTTGTTAATTGCCGCTCCGAATTTACGTTAATAGGGCGGTAATAATATCCTGCATCCCCCGCAAAATGAATCCATATTCAAAATGAAAGTGTCATATTTTTCAACCCCTAAGATGCAATGCTTAGGTATGGTTTTATGTAACGTAATATGTATTTCGCAGAAACACAATTAGCAAAACTATCAAAACAATCCCCGATAAAACCTCTAAATACCTTTTTTTTCAATTATCGAAGGAGTTTAAGCGAGTACCAATTTTATTTTCTTGATAGGGATGAATGACCACCTTTTCAAAATACTGAACATAACGAAACTTTCCAATTTGGTTGAGGAAGCACCTCAAAGAGGAAGGTACGGAATTTCAACCCCAAAAATGGAATTTGGTGGGACAGGAGTATAAATATCCACTAAAAAATTATTTGAAACGGCGTTTGTTATTGGAGGAGACAAGATGATAACAGTAACAAGCCGGGAAATAGGAAGCTTCAGGACGCTTCAGGTATAAAAGGTTTTGCGTTTCCCTATGTGAGAAGCATAACGCAGTAATCCATTGGCTGACAGCATTGACTCAAGATATTTAAATTGCTCAGTGCTGTCAGCTTCAATAATCTCCTCAGAACTGAGCGAATTAAATATCTTGGGTCAATGTTATCAGCCAATGAAGAACTGCGTTTTGAAATTGCTTCACATAATAATGCGATCTGGATGAAGCGGCGTTCCAAAACTGGTGTTCTTTGTGATCCACATATCAACGAACGGCTCCAATCTAAAATGTCGTCCGTCTGCCGCTCTCTTTAGTTCTGAGTGTTGGCCGACTATAAAAGACAATGAACGGCATCTTTCGGTAATGGAAAAAAGATGTTGCATTGCACTGGTGGCGTGAAACGTTTTAATCACATCCGAAATGAACATCGAAGTCAATGGTAAGCGGCCAAAAGGCAGGCCGAAACAATAGTGGCTTGATACGCTGGATGGGGTTTTAAAAACCTCGAGATTACACGCAGGTTAGGCGTTTGATAAAATAAAATGGCGAAAACGATCACGACTAGCCGTCCCCGCTTGTTAATGGAACAAAAGGTGAAGAAAAAAATGAGAGAAGCGACAAGTGCATGACAGCTCTGTGTCACATAGTTAAAAATTCCATTGCCCTCTAGTGATAACGATTTAAATAAATCAATTGATGGAAAGCCTTGTATTGATAATAGTGGACGTCATAGGTTGCACACTCTGAGTTTAATATTATTAGCAAATCCCAAAAATTTAACCTTCAGAGATATAAAAAAGGGCTAGGGAGAAGCAGATTCTTCATGAATGGAATTTTAATATTTCATTCGAATGTCAATTATTTTCGCTAATGATTACGTCAGCATTTTATCTGTATCTCCTAGGATGCAGTAATTTCGCTCGAAATTCATAATTTTGAACTGCTATAACTTTGACACTAATAGTCGGATTTTCATGATACTTGGCACAGGTATGCACGAGACGGTCCTCTATGTCGGTGCTAGTACTCCTAGGATGAACTTGATGGGAGTTCTCTGTCAATTTCTAAAAGTTGGTAATATTCTATTAGTAAATTTATTTGAGCAGATATCGGAATGGGACATCTCTCGAGGATTTGATTTAACATAAGTATTTTACACAAAACCTTAAAATGGGCTGGAGAGAAGTGGATTCTTCATAAATGCGACTTTAGACGTCAGCATCTTATTTGCATGACTTTGGAAGCAGTTAATTCGCGCGAAATTGCTAAGTTTGAACTGGTATAACTTTGGCAGATTTCTATGAAATTTGGCGCGCATATACGAAATATTGTCATCTATGCTGATACAAAATCCTAGGATGAATTTAAGGGGGGCCTTTCATTTATTAGTAAGTTTATTTGAGGAGATATCAGAACGGGTCGTATTTTGAGGCCTAGATTTCATCTAATTGCACCATCCTGATTTTTTACGAATTTTTAGGTTGGGTGGTTTCAGAAAATGGGTCCTGTCTCACTTTAAGTGCGTATATTTTGACTCCAAACTCGCGCACTTTGCAATTCAAGACTTTAGACAAAAAAAAAGAAAAAACAAATTTGAGGATTCCCCCCTCTCTAAATTATCAACTGTCACAGCTCCGCAAAACTCTCCGATGACCAAAATGCCATCCCAACCTCAGGATTTGTTGCAACATATGTGCAGAATAACTTCCGCCCACAGTCCCTGTTAGCGAAAGAACAATATTCGAGTTGCTCCCCGTCATAGAGTATTAAATAATAAAAATAAACAAATGAGATAGTTTGGAGTCAAAGAAGAAGGTAAAGATGAATCGTTGAGGACAGAATGGCACAGTATATAGCCGACTACCTCCGCATTCCATCAAGGATTTCTCTCACCCGTCACTTCATTCCTACAAGGAAGAAAGAATATTTAGTTTCTCAAATTCTTAGACGAAGAGGTAGCCGTTTCACATAAAAGTAGGGAAGGATACTCCTCAGAAGCTTTGACGGCAATACTCTTCAACATATAGCCGCAAAGGTTCGTAGATCCAGAGACTACTGCAATGCAATCACCTACGAGACGTCAGGTTTCAAAGACAAACACAACAAACGACTAACCCTTGTGGTATCCTAGGGCAGAAAACTCTACTTTACAAGGGGGGAAGTAAATTGAGGCTTACGAACACTTGCTTTCAGGGGAAAAGGGGTGATACCCAAAACTGAAAATATGAAGCCTAGCCGGGAACAAAGTTGAGATTGATTTTCTATCTGACACCACAAAAGTAAGTTGTGATACTTACTTCTGATTCAGGAACCCTGTAAATAAAAAATATTAGGCCTGAATACAGGAAATGTTGGGCCCCACGTTTGACGCCATTTGTAATGAACCTGATGGAAATAGAGGAAGATCAAACGACCATCCTTAGTGTTGAAGACCACCTAGAGAGAAGAGCTATCCCAAAACCTAAAAGACATTGGCTAAGTGACCGTGAAGATCGGCCCGCAAATACTGAAGCTCCATCAAAGTGCTCGGTTGACACTATCTTACACAAGGAGTGAGGGGGGTGGTCCTTTGAGCACTTTGATCCCTCACGTGTCATTTTTACAAAATCAAAGTGTCTATGCCGATGCGTGGGACCGCACCGGATCTAAAAATTACGCAACGAAGAAGAGACTTCCCAACGACCTTACAAAATAAACCAGAACACGAGCTAAACTTGGAAAAATAAAAAAACAATTCGAGAAACCGGAAGCTCGGCGCTTCAGTTGTGAAAGGTTTTCTGTATTTCTTTCATAAAGACATTTGAATGTGAATTTGTCCCATTAGTACGTAACACATAATATACGCATATATTATTTGAGGATATTCACTTTCGGGTGATATTGACATTCAAAATCTTGAATTTCCAAAGAAGTGACAACTTTGACCTATTATAACTTTGTCAGTAATAGTCCCATTTCCAATAAACTTGGCAGGATCAAGTTCTATATTATATCCTACATTGCTGCAATTTCGTGGTGCTAGGATGAATTAAGGGGGTTCTGCATCAGTAATTGGCTGCAGTATTATAGTAATGTACTATTATTAACTTTATTTGAAGGGATATCGGTATGAAAGGTATTTCGGAGCCTAGCCACCATATAGTGGCAGCCTCAGATTTTTCGGTTGGACAGTTTCTAAGAATGGGTCCGTTGAAAGAATGGCCTTTTTCAACCCTCCGCACTCCCCACCTTTCCAACAAATGTCGAAACTAAGACCGGCTTCGGAAAGTACTAACCGATACCCCACAGGACTATATTTGGTGGAAAAAAAATGTACACCTCCCCCCCTTTTACATGTATGGAGACCTCCCCTTAAATTCGACGTAAAATGGTGTAACTCACTGTGTGCGTGAGCGTTCACAGTTGCCACCTTTCCATCAAATTTGTTGCCAATTGCCGCAACAGTCTTCAAGAAAAATGTGATGCACAGACAGACAGACAGACAGTAAACCGATTTTAATAAGGTTTTGTTTAACATAAAACCATAAAAAACGGTTCGACCGCGCGCTTGGAGTCGTAAATCTCCGAACCCGAGTGCCGCGATCAAGAGGAAAGATCCTCGACGGATGGCAGTCTCGGTCCTTTCCACCAAATTTGGTACCAATCTCTACAACAGTCTTCGAGAGAAATATGATGTACAGACAGACAGACAGAGTAAACCGATTTTGATAAGGTTTTGTTTTACACAAAACCTTAAAAAACGGCTCGACCGCGCGCGTGGTGCCGTAAATCTCGGGACCTGAGGGCCGCGATCGAAAGGAAAGATCCTCGACTGATCACAGTCTCGGTCCTTGCTTCTCCTGCCTCAGATGATTTTCCCCTCTCCTTCTCCTCCTTGATCCCGTAAAACTCTTTTCAAGGAAATCCTCTAAATACTGGCCTGAAGGTGTTAGGGATGGGAGGGAACGTCAGGGGCCGGATCTCAATAAACATCTGAGACTGGAGAAGCAAGCATCCAGGCTATAACCCGTCGTGGATGTTTCCTCTCAATCGCGAGGATCGGGTTCACAGACTTACAGCTCGACGCGCGGTCGAACCATCGGTTTTTTTTTATTTTCATTTTCCAGGTTTTTGCTCGTGTTTTGGTTTAACTCGTTTGACTTACGCGAATCTCTATGTTTGTGCGATTATTTTCAAGATCCGTAGCGGACACACGCACTGGTATAGACACATGAATTTTGAATAATGACATGCGAGAGATCGTAACGCCCAAAGGAGGCCCCTCCACATTCCCGAGCCTGACTAGCACAGAAGGGTGCAAGCACGTGTCGACCGACCGCTCCGATGGAACGTCAGTATTTGGAAACAGACCTTCACAGTCAATTTCGCCAACTTTTTAGGTTTTTAGGATAGCTCTTCGACGACCTAGTCTGCGGCGACTTAGGATGGTCGTTTGATCATGGCAATCCCTTTAAGTTTCATTGCGCATTTAAAAATTATTCGAAACGGCGTTTGATTCTTGAGAAAGAGAGTCAAAAATAACGATCATGAAATTAGATCTATTTGATCATCTTCGATGATGCATGCAGTCCCTACGAAAATACCTCAAAAGGAAGAGAACATTTTTTGTGGGTCGAAGAATGGAATATGCCTGTGGTGAATCTAAAATCTGTGGCACCTAGCGTTACAGGTTTAATAAAAATAAACCCAAATTAAATTCAAATTATCATCTTTAATTTAATATAATATAAAAAAATGTTATATAAAAAAAGAAAGACAATTCACATTCAAGAAACAATCTGTGAATTGCAAGAATATACATTTAGATTTTAATAAACTGAATCAGCATTCATTCATTGAAATACATTAAGATATGGGTACATTGATAGAATATCATTTCTAAATACAGTACAGTATAAGAAAATAGTGTGCCTTTTGCTTTTCGAATATGGTTCGGTGGATATCGTCGCTTTCTTCATTACAGATCAATATAAGAGGTTTTGTTACATGCAGTACTTTATATATATGTTATGTGTGTTTTCTGTCAAAGTCTTTAGTTTGTTGTTCCTTTATATGTATGAGAGGATAAGTAGTCTTCTGTTTGCTATTTGATAAATATCTGAATATTTTGTATTTTTTCTCAATTTTATTTCATTTTAAATTACATATTTATATGGTTAATATATGCACAAGCTTTTCATGTCAAAAGTTTCACATTGATTGCTGATAGACAAGCTGATCTTCGATTTATCTTTTTTTTTTTTGGAAAATTTCAAGTAAGTGTAATTTTCAAAATTAGATTATATCTAAGCTGACTCATGAACAAACCTTACAGGTCAGCGTTGATTATTTTTATTTGCGCATTTTAACTTCTTATCAACAATATAAGTTGCTTAAAATATTCGCCTTTTATAAAATCTAACAATATCTTTTCCATAGCAAGTTCAGTGGTAAGTTCTTAATAAAATAGTAAAAATTGAGATAAGTGAACAATAGTCAAATCACACATTAGATCTCGTTGCTTCTACGAGATCTAATGTGTGATTTGACATATAGTATAGTATAATAACAGACAAGGAGACACTTTATGCAAATGTAAAGTCGTAAATGATATAGAGGCAACTACGTCCTTTTATTCGACTATGTAACGCGATATGATTTCAAATTTCGAATCTCATGAAAATTTAAGGCAACATGACTCGATGGAAAAAATATAAATAGCAAAACCATCAGTTGATCTCGATAAATACGAGTGTGTATTGGTTATTGCACGACGTTACATAAGTAATACGACGCAGGATATACATAGGAAGTATAGAAGAGTAAATTCTGAAAATGATATGATGTCAGGATAAGAGTGAAGCAAGTTAAAATATATTTTATTGTCACTCAAATTTCTCATTTATCTTCTTATCGATAATGATATTCAATAATTTTTAATAGCCAAATTAAAAAGAAACTACTTGAGATTAAATAAATGACAACGCGTGGGAGCGTGATAATATCAATTTGATAAAGCTCCTTCGCTGCATTCATCTGCGTTGGTACAGCAAATTATTTAACTATAATAATATTAAGCAAAAATTAATATTCCTGCATCTTTCATCTAACAGAAATCATGAGTAAGACTAAGGGAACATTTTTTTCTTTCGCCTTCATTATATGTATCTATTCGTATTAACTTACATATTACAAACAACTATCCCAACAAAAAAAAAATATTTTACGAAACATTCTTAGGCAATATCTGACGAAAATAGGACGGTTATAAATATCACTTTTAAACTAATAGCCAGCAGCTTCCTTTACAATAAGTATCACTCAACCTCAAATGCTAATCAAGTCCACCTTGCTCAGGAACTCCTTCAGAATTGAAAGATCCGTAAACCCAGATGTTTCCGTTATTTACTCCCAAGACATAAAGCTGTAATGCTTTAATAAAATATGTTCCAATATCTTTGAAATGACATACTTTCAAGTGCTTCAACTGCGTTCCATTCAACATCAAAATCAGAAGCCCCAAAAAGTCTAACGAAAGCAGACGATGAAGTGGATATACATGGTATAGTCATAAGTTCTGTCAGTCGATGCCTATAGCGAAAAATGCTAGACCGCCGAAACTGGCAACACTGCGCGCAGAGAGTACTTATCCATACCCCACTTCCGTCAGTGTTTCAGGATCCGAAGGTCAGTAGCGCGTAAGCGACAACACGATGAACTTCGGTAACTACGAAAAAAGAATCACGTTTATTGCGTTGCACCAATGTGGAATACGCCGAAAAAGATTCATAGTTTGTTAAGAAAAGCTGCCGGTAAACGAACGATTCGTTGTTAGGACATTAGCTCAATACTGCGAAACAGCTGATGTGGTTGACAGGCCGTGGGAGGGGCGCTCGCGCTCCGTATATCGCCCGAATGTCGCGCATGCTGTGCGTGAGCGCGTTCGTCCCAATCCTCTGCGCAAGCAGAAATGAATGTCTGCGGAAATGGGCGTTCTGAGTCATATTTTACGAGAAGATTTCGGTCTCGGTTTGTACCGGCGGTCCGTTAACCATATGTTAACGCCAATACTGAAAGAAATACGGCGAACTCGGTGTGCTGCATTTCTGCAACGATTTCCCTGTAAAAAATATCGCAAAATTCAATTTTCTGATGAAAAAATGTTTACCATCGAGGAAGAATTCAACCGACAAAATGATCGTTATGATTGTTATGAGGCCAAGGCAATTACTCCGCGGGTCCAACGTCGTCACCATCCGACTTCTGTCATGGTATGGTGGGGCGTCTCACCTCACGGAGTAACTGATATTCATTTCTGCGAGGTCGGCGTCAAAACCATTGTGAACATGTACGAAAAGATGTTAGAGGATGTAGTCGAGCCATTGAGTGAATCTCTATTCGCTGGAAAGCCGTGGTGCTTCCAGTAGGACTCGGGCCTCGCTCACAAAGCCAAGACAATTCAGCAGTGGTTAGCGGCGCATCTTCTTGATTTCATAACCTCGGATGAATGGGCCTCAGGCAACCCAAATCAATTCTCTGGACTACAGCCTTTGGGCTGAATTAGAGGAGACTGGCTGCGATCGAACTTATACCGATTTGGATAGTTTCAAGGCCAGCATCGTGCATGTAGCTCGAAAAATGCCGATTCATACCGTGCGTGAAGCGATCGATGCATGGCCCCACTGACTTCGAGCGCCTATAGCTGGTAGTAGCAGCTATTTTGAATAATTTTTTTTCGTTCCAAAACTCTATACTTTTTGATTCATTTGGTTTATCACTTCGTGAGAAATAAAGATTTGTTTGACTGACAGGATTTGTGGCTACACTATATAATGGTGCTACAAAAGGTTATTTATATAATATGTTGGTCCCAAGACCAGATGACGGAAAAGAGTTAGAAGCCCTTACTGATAATACGGATGAAATCGGGCCCTTCTGAAATGATGGATCAATATTTGCGTTCTACAAGATACGTGATTGTGTAAAAATCTACGATACAAAAAAAAATAAACGCAGTAAAGATGGCTAGAAACTTTTTTACTTTGTTAGTCCATGGAATCAAACCAAAAATACAATCCCGGAAGTAACCTTTGGAGTTCACCAAGCCTAGTAAGCGGTTCATCAACGGAGACACTTGAATTTGGAGTGATGATGCAACAAAAGGTATTCATTGAGAAGAAACACATCCAGGCAAGTTTCTCATCAACAAAACGTTGTCCAATTGGCAAATTAGACAATCATCATCAACGGCGCAACAACCAGTATCCGGTCTAGGCCGGTCTTAGTAAGGAACTCCAGACACCCCGGTTTAGTACCAAGCTCCACCAATTTGATATGAGGCAACGCCAACCGGAAAGTAAAACAAAACGATGGCAAGTCGGCAATTTTTTTTTAAAATTCTTTATGAAAACTGGGCACTCCGGGGGGGGGGGGATCGTGAGAGACCAATATCGACTTGTAAAGGCTGATACCAGCCTGCACCAGATATCAAACACTTCTGTTGTGGAAATGGTTCCTGTCATACTTCGTACTTCTGAACATCGGCTTTCACTGTTGTACAAATCAAGGCACCGAGAAAACAGCGTGAGTAATGAACTGGCCATCTGAGCACTAAATGGCGACTTCGTGAGAAAATAGAAGAAATGGTCCCACTTACGCGAGCTAAACACATAATCCGGTGATTAAAGTGTAGTAGTAAGGGTCCCAGGGCGAAACATGGATTGGTATCAACGATGGAACATAAAACCTGGGAAACGTCTGGGGAACCAACACCAAGAGATCTATTATCAAACAGTATCTCCATCTCCAAACGGTTAAGGCTGGGAGTTCTTTCTTAATGAAAAACTGTAGACGGAGAAGGATGGAGACGAGACAAATTGTATCAACTGGTCTTCCAAGTTGGGGCTTGGTAGGGCTGACAACCCTATATGAAAAAACGAAACTACGGGAGGAACTTCGGATAGGATGGTTTTCAGAACGACGAATCGGGCAAAGAAAACAGAATTACAGTTTCCGCATTTTCTTAACAAACGTGCGCCCCCTATACAGACCGAAAGCTGCTCAGGCAAATCAGTGACATGTGAAATTTTCTCCCTGCGGCAAGTGATGGAGAATATGGCCATCAATTGTATCATCTTTTCATCGAATTCAAACCGACTATGATAGCATAGTCAGGATAAAACAGTACACGACCATGAGAGAATGCGGTATCCCAACAAAATTGATGAGACTCACAAGGTTAACCCTGAGCAATGTGCGAGACCAGATAAAAGCAACGATCTCAGACAACGGGATGTCCTATCATGCGTCCTCTTTAACTTGGCCCCGGAAATAGTGATGTGTTTCAAGTCCACCCAACTACTGGCCTAGGCTGACGATATGGACATTATGGGAAGAATAACACGAGATGTACAGTCTACTATCACCCGGATCGAGCAGGCGGCGCGAGACCTTGGGCTGTACATTAATGATGGCAGCACGAAGTAGAATGTCAGCGCCAAAAACCAAAGAATGAGTAATATCCAATCGCACTAGTCATACGAAAACAATAAAATTAGGAGAATACAACTGAGACCAATGAAGATTTCTCCTATCTAAGGTCGACGATGATGAAATCCGCACACGGTTTTTCCCTGCCGACAGAGCCTATTTCAGCTTACAAAAACTCTTCCGCTCGAAACCTCTCATCATAGGGTCAAAGCTCTTACTGTACAAGGCAATGATCTTGCCGGTCCCTATGTACATACTCCTCCTTGCGAACTCTTGGCCGCGTTCGACAGAATAATTCCCCGAAATATTGCTGGCCCCTTACCAGAGATGGACGATTCCGTAGTCTCTATAACGACGAAATCTACGAGCGATACCACGACTGCCTAGTTGTGGTTATAATCCCGCTCAACAGGTTTCGGTGGGCGGGTCACCTAATCCGTATGCATGAGGATAATTCAGAATCTACAGTCTCAAAACAAGACATGGCAAACCATGCCTCAGATGGAGCGATGGCGTAAGCCAGAACGCCAAACGGCTTTTAGGGATGTTGAATTGGTGAACTTCGAATATTGAATTCTGAAGTTCTTTGCTAAGACAGGCCAAGACCGGATACGTTGTTGCGCTTTTGATAATGATCAAACACATGACTGTGTCCAAATGTAGGTCCTCAAAAAAATACTGCCACTTGGCAAATTTACAAGAATGCCAACCGATAGGCAAAGAAAGTCATCGCTATTACCCGGGCGGTCTATTACAAAGATCTTTGACACTCGGAAGGAAGAGGATTTGAGAAAAGTTTCGCACTGAAAAGCAAAGAGCTGGGGCCCATTGCTTCACTTCAGTGAGCTCTTCAATAGCCAAATTGAGGACGGTAAAACACGATCTGATTGGCAAGAAAGCACCGCCTTTCAAATACAGAAAATGCCAGGCAGTCCAGCGAAATGCTAATATTACCATCTGATCAGGTTGTGATCCTAAACCATGGTAATTTTCGAACGCATTTTTTAGAATCGCATTCGCGATACCCTTCAAATAGATCTAGCCAGGTTTGTTAGGAGCTGCGAAACTGTTGACTCAAGGCACGTTGCAGTGTTAATCAACGATTTAGGTATCTCGAAGTAAACAGCCAATGCTGAACTACGCTATGAGATCGCTTAACACGTTAGCCCAAATTAAAATCTAAAATCTGCAACAATGTCATTCATGCTGTACCGTCTATGGGGGCCTCGCGGTAATAGAGACGGATTCGAGAAGCGATCACTTGATTGACTAGGTTGGGATTTAAAAGCCTCTCGTCACCATCCGGGTCAAACATATGAGCCGAAAAAGTAGAGAATCCGAGCCATTATGAAGAAGAAAAATCATTATAAAGCAGAAAGGCCATCATAGAGCAGAACAGCTAAGTAGAAGAATCAAAAGAACTCAGGAAACGACTTGATATTGAAACCAAATGTACGTAAGCCCAGCGGAGAGTTTTCATGGTAAAATTGCTGAGGTAATCATGTCAAACAACGATTCCGCTCGAAGGTTATTTTATTTTTAGTATGGAGCAGAAGAAATGAAGATAGATTCAGAATCAAGGAACAATTATTTTTAAAGTGATTCATTATGTCCCTAAAGTGGCTGTTACGTGCCTGTTAAGGTATAGTGGATGCGGAGAATTTGGACACCTTACCAAGGAATGCACTAAAGAGTCAAAGTGCATGTTGTGCAAAGAGCAGGAAGGTATGAGTAACCATCAAACTAAACCGGTCACGTAAATAAGGCTGAATCAAGTCAGTTTCCATTCAGTACCTTCTTTAGAAGGGATAGTCAAGTGCTGATAATTCGTTAAAAATATTGGAATCCTGCTTGATATGGGCAAGAGCGTGGTCAAGGTCTAAAGGAAAGATTTACAGCGTGGTCAGGGTGTTAAGGAAAGATTTACACTCGATTATCAACCTACGGTAAGTATATGCCTCCTTGACGGAACGGGTGAGTAAACACAATACTCAGTAACCATCAGATCAGCTTCCTTGATTTTGGAGACAAAACGTTAAGACAATATAAGGATCTTCTGAGGCATTACCCTTTGAATCGAAACATCTTCTATATTCTTCTATTGTCTGCTTCCAATTTCAGCATGAAACGCTAATTAAACCCACCAAATATTGCGGTATGTAGTGCTCAATTGTTAGTTCAGATTCAGTTTTTTCCTCTACCTCCGCTATCTGACGCTGAGAAAAAGTACTGTGTTCAGGTCGTCGTAGATCTAGTCGAATGTGTTAATTCCCATTCGAAAAAATATATCCTGGATCTATCCCATAGGTAGTTTTCAAGTCGTGAGGGTGGAAGTGAGGCATAAAGCCTTGCAATGTCCGACCATATATCATACCTCTTAGCAAAATCTTCAGTTAGGTAGCTCACCAGTACCAACTCCTCGACATCCCGGATAATAATCCTCTAACTTCCCCCCTAAAACCTCCCCAATTTCAATATTTCGATATCCACTTGCTGTCTTCATCGCCACCAAAATTAACAAAAAAATGCAAACCAACACGTGTTAATAATAGTAGGGTTTCCACCAAACTTTCCAGCAGATTAAAACCTATATAATTGCAAAATTTCAGGAGTTTAGGACGAACTTAATGGGGGGTGGGAGGTTCGCTGTTAATTTCAAAAATATATTCACACACTATTATTAACTTTATTCTAGCAGATACCGGCATGGAGGGTATTTCGAAGCGTTGATGTCACGATGATGCCTCTCATCATTGCTTTTTTCAGATTTTTCTGGTGGTAGTTCCTGAGAATGGCCCCTTAATTTAAGAGACCCTTCTATGACCCCCTCGCTTCTTCGTTTCGCAACTGACGTTCACAGTTCACACCTTCCCACCAAATTTAGTGTCAAACAGTACAGTCGTTTCTGAGAGAAGTGCGCGTAAACACAACAAGTTGAGCAAGTGGATTTTATACAGAATCTGCGAAAGGCTAGAATGTCCAAAGGATGAGTAGCCAGTATGAGCGGGATGTTTCAGCTGAATTACATGCTAATGAACCTGTGTGGACGCAATTCGTACCTTTCCAGATGACTTAGACTTGGTTCTGAATTCATGATTGACCAAACAAAGCTCTCAAGCTAGGTGTTAGTCCCCGTCTTAATTAGTCCACTAGCGCCTTTAATTCGTGCATGGGGGAGGGAATATTTCTCAGCAAGTGGAAAAGACGTAGATGTGTAAAGGTGGTACCGATTCTTTTTATTTCGAGCAATGTTTTTTATAGACACTGTTAAAAAAATTTTGGAGAGATCGACGAACAAAAAATCCCTGCGATGCACTAACAAGGGTTATGATCCCATCATGCCGGGAATATGAGAAATGCCCCTAATTCAACCAATTAGGGTTAAAGTAAAAGCACCACCACCACAACCATTCATACCACCAAATCCTGGTTATAGACATTAATGCAAGTTGTACTGTGTTACGACAATAAGAAACCAGCTATGAAATAGACCGAAGGAAAATCGATAAACATTTTCGACTGGTGAGTCTCCAGAGGAATGTGATTTACCTATAACGTCAAACATGTCGGCGAACCTAAAATTCCCAAACAACTTCCAGAGGGAATATAAATTAGACGACGGCTACTTGGGATGACAGAGCCAGTTATGATCTGCTAGGATTTTCAAAATAGAGGACCCAGCCTTCCTTCAGAAGACAATGACCGATGTCGATCCGGACCATATAATATTCAATTGTACGGAGTTCATGAAGCGCATCAGGAGATGAAGGAATGTAACTAATGTAGACATTCGACCCTATACTGGAACATAAGCATTTTAAGAATCTAGTACACGCCCGGAAAGCGAAGCGGGGAATAGAAGTAAACTTGATGTTGCAATGTCTCTCTGAGATAAAATATATTTTACAAGAGAGTTTTTAAAGAGTTTTTCCAGTGGCATACAACGCCATGAACTCCGCAGATAAAAACAACCACGCCTGACAATGACGCAGTTTTCTAGAGTACGCCGTGTCAAAACTCTATTCACAAAACCCACTCCATATTTAAAACTCTAAATTCGAAAAAGGATACAGTTGATGGGGATGAAAATACCAATCCTCCTGTCACACTCGAAATGATTAGAAATTAGAATCACCTCAAATTTTGCTTCTAAAGCATCTTGGTAATATGTAATGCTCACGCCCACATACTCTTTCTGCAAACATTTTGCCATTTGTTTACTATTCTCATGGGGGAATAATCTGAGAGGGCCAATGGAAGATGTCTGCAAGTCTGCGAATTGCTTCTCGAAAGGCATGAGAGAAAGCAATTCCTGCATCGGATTGAAACGCGTGACGAAAAGCTGGGAAATGCCTGCTGAACCAAAACCAACAGCTCTACTACCAAACCCTATCTCCACCTCCACGTGGTGACCGCTGGGAGCTCTTTCTTGGCGAAAAGCTGCAGACGGAGAAGGATGAAGGCGAGTCCGCCCCCCCCCCTAAAAACAGGACAAATTGTACCAACTGGTCCTCCAGGTTAGGGGTTGGGTAGGGCTGACAACCCTACACGGAAAACAGCTTGTTACGAAGCCTCAACAGGAGCCTCGGACAGGACGGATTTTAAAACGACGGACCCGGCAACGACAACGGAATAACGATTTGTGCATTTTTCCATGGAACATGCGCTCCCTGTACAGAGATGAAGCTGATGAGAAGCTAGCCGATACCCTGTCCCAATATAGGGCTGATATAACAGCGCTACAAGAGATGCGATGGACAGGGACCGGTTTCCTGGAGAAGAGCCACTACACCATATATTATAGCGGTCATCCAGTAAACCATGTGCTCGGAGTAGGTTTCTAGTCAGCCAAAAAATGAAACCTTCTGTTATCGGCTTTGAAAACATAAGCGAACGGCTACCCTCTACGAGGCAGTAGAACGAACCCTCGAAGCCTGTCCCAGATATGATATCAAAATCATACTTGGGGATTTTAACAGCCAAGTAGGGAAGGAGCCCGTATTCAGGCGATACGTTCGCTCCCATAGCTTACACGAAAAAACAAAGGATAACGGACTGCGGACTATTCAATTAGCAGGGTCACATGAAATGGTAGTACCTGGTTTGCGCGGAAAGCGGTCCACAAACATACGTGGGCCTCTCCAGACGGGACCACTTTCAACCAAATTGACCACGTGTTGATCGAACGCCGCCACCTCTCAGCCTTGATGAATGTCAGAACTTATAGGGGGGCCAATATAGACTCGGATCATTATCTCGTTGGCATGGTGCTCCGAGTTCGAATAACAACACCACCCAGAATCACCTCTGACAATCAGGTAAGAGTGAATACTGAAGCCATCCACAACACAACCCTCCGCGACACCTATAAGAGGGAAATGGATGCCGCAATAACCGCAGTCAACAGAGGACCTGGAAATGAAGCATCAACAAATGATCTTCACAATCACCTGAAGAACGTTATCATGGATACGGCCACAAGCATACTTGGCCTCAGTCGCAAAAGGAGTCGAAACGGCTGGTTTGACGATGAATGTAAGCTAGCAACGGAACGGAAGAATGCAGCACACAAAGTCATATTGCATTCTCAAAGAACGCGGACACGCGCAGAGACTTATCACGAACTCCGTCGAGCGAAGAAGCGACTTCACAGACGGAAAAAGGAAGCCTGGGAGAACCAACAAGTCTGTGAACTAGAAAAGTACAGAGAGCAACCGCAACAGGCGCGGAAGTTTTACCAACAAGTCAGCAGGATGAAGCCTTATACACCTCGATGCTCATCCTGCCGAGACAAAGAGGGAAATTTGATTTCCAACTGAATGGGCATATTGCAGCAATGCGTTGAGTACTTTGATAAGCAACTGAACAACCAGAACATCGGCGAGTTGGAGGTCCCGCCAACTGAAAACGATGGACAAATACTGCTACCACCAAGTTTAGGAGAAACAGTCCGTGCAATTCATCGGCTAAAAAATCATAAGTCGCCAGGAGCCGATGGAATTACAGCCGAATTGGTTAAATATGGAGGCGACCAGTTACACCAAGTGGTTCATCAACTTGTACTCAAGGTATGGGACAGCGAATCAATGCCTGACGATTGGCAACGAGGCATTATCTGTCTCATACATAAAAAGGGAGATATCACACAGTGCAGCAATTATAGAGGTATCACGTTGCTGAGTACCATCTATAAGATATTCTCCACTATCTTGCTAGGCCGGATAGCCCCATACGCCCAGAACATCATTGACCCATACCAAAGAGGCTTCACTCCAGGCAAATCAGCAACAGATCAGATTTTCTCTCTGCGGCAAGCGATGGAAAAACTGTTGGAATATGGACAACACACCATCTGTTCATCGGCTTTAAAGTCGCCTATGATAGCATAGCCCGGGTAAAACTGTACACGGCCATGAGAGAATTCGGTATCCCGACGAAATTAATAAGACTGACTAGGCTGACCCTGACCAATGTGCGAGGCCAGATAAAAGCAGCAGGATCACTCTCAAGACCATTCGACATCAACAACGGTCTACGACAAGGGGATGCGCTATCATGCGTCCTCTTTAACCTGGCCCTCGAGAAAGTGATCCGTGATACTAAGGTAAATGCAAGAGGTACGATCCTCTTCAAGTCCACCCAACTACTGGCCTATGCTGATGATATCGACATCATGGGAAGAACCACCCGAGATGTACAAACTACCTTCATCCAGATCGAGCAGGCGGCGCGAGATCTTGGGCTGCACATCAATGAAGGCAAGACAAAATATATGGTGGCAACGTCAGCACCGAAGACGAATCAACCAACAACATCAAACCGCAGTGGTCAAACAGCAAGAATAAGGATAGGAGAATACAACTTTGAGACTGTTGACTAGGGTGACTAGGGTCGAAAATCACAACCGATAACAGCTACGATGATGAAATCCGCGCACGGTTGTTGTCAGCCAACAGAGCCTATTTCAGCTTACAAAGACTGTTCCGCTCGAAACGTCTCACCATAGGGTCAAAGCTCTTACTGTACAAGACTATGATCTTACCAGTCCTCATGTATTCCTCGGAAACTTGGGTTCTTAGCAAGAAAAATTGCGAACTCTTGGCCGCGTTCGAGAGAAGAATCCTCCAAAGAATTTTTGGCCCCCTACATGAGGATGGACGATTCCGTAGCCTACACAATGACGAAATTTATGAGCGATACCATGACCGTCCGGTTGTGGATAAAATCCGGCTGAATAGGTTACGGTGGGCGGGTTACTTAATCCGTATGGATGAGGATGATCCCACCCGGAAAGTCTATAAGGGCAATATGTATGGTAGAAAAAGAGGACGAGGCAGACCCTGCCTAAGATGGAGCGATGGCGTAGGTCAGGACGCCAGACAGCTTTTAGGGATATCGAATTGGTGGACCTCGGCGCAAAACCGGGATGTCTGGAGTTCTTTATTAAGGCAGGCCTAGACCAGATACCGGTTGTTGCGCCGTTGATGATGATGATGACGAAAAGCTAAAGAGGAACATTCACGGTAAGAAGATGTTGTTGTGCATTTAGTGGCACCAGAAAGGAGTGATCGTCCACGAGGTCTTGAAATTTGGTCAAACAATGATGGAAGACCTTTACCTGCAGCAACTATGTATTCTGCCTGAACCAAGCTGGAAGGAAAAAAGGATAGACAAGGCAAGGTCATTTTCCAGCACGATTATGCAAGGTGGCATGTCGCAATCGCGAATAATCTGGGAAGTGTTAGCCCACCTGGCGTATTCATCAGATATCGCCCCATCAGAGTACCATTCGGTCGATGGCCTACGGATGAGCTAACTTGATACCTGACTGAATCGCCAACTAAGAGGTGGAGTTTTTCAGGCGCAGAAACTGTACGCTGCCAGTTATTCTGCTCATTAATATCTTGTCTTCACTCCCTAACAATTTTTTGTGTGAGTTCGAGGTTAGCAGCTTTGGTTATTTCGCGAAAAGTACAAGAGGTCACCGATTACCTATTATTCCGATGGGAAAACCGTTGGCATATATGAATATTAGAAAATTTATGACGCATTCCGAAGTTTGAAAAGGCAAGACTTCAACTAGCAATGAATGGAGCTTGATTGAGTGTAATATGGATCAGATCTCTTCCTATCGATGCTACATGAGCTTCATGGCCCTATTAGCGGAAAATTAGGAAAAAACACGGCGAATATAAAAATCAGGACCTTTTGGAAATCACAGTTATAGTTCAAATCTTAAAAATAATATTTTCTCCTCAAGTAGTTTCAAAAGTAGCTAACTTATAAGTACTATCGATTTCAACATCATATCTTTCTCTTATGACTCTAAAAACGTCTTAATATGTGTTATTGTGAATATGAATAGTCTATGCTTTCCTTATCGAATATGATAAATGCATTATTATCAACCATGATATCAACAGAATGCTTAAACCTAAAGCGAATATATGAATATATTACTGGAAAGGCATAAAGTAGCAGGAGAAGCTATCAAGGCTTCCTGGACATCCGACTCCTTGATAGTTGGTGTTTACTTTCATTCAAGTGACACAGCATCGCAAATCGGGGTCAAAAAATCTCTCCATAGACGAGTAAACCGCGAATCTTATACTTAATCAATAATGATATTTTCCAGTCCAAAGCAATGGTTTTTGGTGTTACATATCAGGTGTAAAATGATAGAAAATGCGTTGTTTAGATACATTGAATGGATAGCATCCATTCGGATAGGGTTTTCGAAGTGAAATGTGAGAGAGAACGTAGAACCGAAGTTCCGCCAAGGATCTAATTACCTTATGCCTTTCAATTACTTAAAATACATTCGAAAAGTTATTGCAAAACACAAGCACTGGAATTCCTCCCTCCCAGGCGTGTAGTCGTCTCATTATCACCCAAGGAGCAAGTTTTGGTCCGCATTATCATCAAATCTGTTCGAATGCTAGGCCTACGTACGTTCGGCGCTACGACACCGCAGGCATCACTCAAGCGCCTTTTTATCGACAATGTACACTTTTTCGATCGATTTGAAGGGTTGTGCGGGGGCAGGGTGCATGGTGAACCAAATGCTGTACTGACACGCTTATGGTGATTCGGGGCCATCTCCATGGGGAGATTGGCGGCATAGAATAATTCGGCGAACAAGTCATCAATTCGAAGATTCTTTTTAGCTGAACACTCGACAAAACGGCAAGCAGCGTCTTGCATGGCACAATATGAACTAGCCTCTTCCGGTTGAACCGTCCTGAAATAGAGAAAAAACGTGTTAAATCCCTTCCAAACAGGACATACTGTTTTTCAATTGCAATACTTCATTTCCCGATCACATTTATTTCCCGCTAAAACCATTGGCACTTTTGGTAAATTCTTCTTCGAGCGTCCTCCTGAGCCAACAATCGCACTGTACTTTGTCTCAAGTATTTGCTCCCGTAACCGGATGACTTCCTCAAAGGATTCCCTCGAGTCCATACTGAACACAAGCACGAAAAGATCCCCTACGGATATAAAAAAATAACATTTTAATTCATGAATGCTGTTTGCAACCATTCTGTTTTCATGCAACGTTTCCATCATCGTTTCCCCAACGAATTGCGTTCGTTTGCTCTGGCTTCCTTCCAGAACATTATCCTAAGGACGTGTCCGACCAAAGATGAATCCCCACGGCAATAGCCTTTTATGTAAATACATCGCTTTTCTTTTTGAGTTTACACAAGTGTTGCTTTCCATTTTTCAAATGGCATTTTAATTGAGGTGGAGTGGAGGGTGGGGAGTATTTAATAAAGGTTTTAATATTTATTGTTCAATGAAATTCATGTGAATGATAATTATTATCTTGAACAAGCTAAATTTATTCTGGCCGTTGGAATTGCAAAACACTTTCAGGATTTTTAACAAAAAAAAGCATTTGAAATATTCGCATCTCATCTCAGTTCAGCGAATTCTCATGGAATGCGTTCCTTTTATCATTGAACTGTATGAACTCATTAATAACGCATGAAGCGTTCATTCAAGAAGCATCCTGGAAAAATTTGAAAATTTTCCTGGATTCCAGGAACTTTCGAATCATAAAATCAAAAAATAAAACAATAAACGATGTTTCCTTCGGCCTTACTACCAAAGTTGCATTTGACAGGTGAATATCAGATGTCATCTCATATCTACTTGTTCTCCTACCGATTCATGGACCTTCACCAAACAGTTCGCCCCATGTTTAGAAATGTAACCAAGTCAGTTCAGAACGTATGAAAATAGAAAAGATGAGCGACCTTAACCCCGCAATCAGTCCACTGCAGGATAGACTAACGCGGAATATAGCTCCCTGGGAACCAACCGTCCTCGTCCAATCCTCCTTTTGGCCACAGGGGGTCTTTGTTAAGCCTTATCTGAGGTCTAAGATTCGTGAAAAATTCCGGCCCGCCCGCCTGCCTCGCCGAACTTGAATGATTCCAATAACTATAGGCTATTTTATCAAAATGTAAGGGGTCTAAGGACCAAGCTGTCGGATTTCAAACTGTCTGCCTTAGCACTCCAACATCATGTCATCTGCTTTTCTGAAACCTGACTGGATGACAGGATTTTAGATTCTGAGCCCCTCGAAGGTTACTCTGTCTTTCGTTGTGACAGAGACTGCGTTGCGCTTGGTAAGACAACTGGGGAAGTGCCCTAATAGCTGTTAAGTCCTCTCTCCGTGCCGAAATCATCTTTTCCTCCTCCTACTCCTCCTACGATTCTGTTACCATACGTGTCCTTCTGCCAAACGTATGTCCCTTTATCATAGCGTGTGTATATTTTCCCTGCCTAAGCCCACCTTCTCTGTACGAGGATTTCTTCGACAGATTATCAGAAGCCCTAACCGTTTTGTTTCCCTCACTTCCTTTCATCCTCTGTGGTGACTTTAATCTTCCTATGCTCTCCTGGCCCGTTACACCTGACCTTCCCTGCCTCCCTAATAACTCGACCCACCCTTCCCTTCCTCTATCCACTTTCATGTACACCTGTTAGGCCCTCCAATTTAACCTTTCTAGAAACCACTTAGATCGCACTCTTGACCTTGTCCTCTCTAACCTTCCTGTACGTTATCTTTCCCCATCCCTTCATGCTCCGTCTTACGTTGCCCCTGACGCCCATCATCCTGCTCTCGAGTTCGATGTTCAGATATCCCGACTCCACTCTCCTGTCGCTCGCAAGCCTACCAAGTTCAACTTTCGTAAGGCGAACTTCGAAGGTCTGAACTCAGCCCTGGCGTCAATCAACTGGGTCCCCCTGCTCTCTCCATTTACATGTGACCAAGCACTCAACACTTTCAATACCATTTTATCTGATCTTCTTCCTTGTTACGTTCCCTCCTCTCCTAAGTGCTTACGCTCTTACCCCGTCTGGTTCACCACTGAAATTCACAAAAAACTACGTCAAAAACAGACTGCGAGAAAGAGGTTCCTGTCTTCCAGAAACGTTGCTGACTTAATTTTTTTCAAATCCCTTCGATTCTCGGTCAAATCTTTAATACGTAAATCCAGACACGAATATTTGTCCAGCGTGGAAGACTCACTAAAGCGCGGAAATCTGAAACCTTTCTGGTCCCACATTCGCAACGTACGCTGCCCCGCCCAGTTGTCCCCTCCGTCCATTAAATTCTCTGCTTCTCAGCTAACTCCCCCCAACGATCTTGTGATTTACTCTGCCGCTACTTTTCGTCAGTTCCTCCTCCTTCCTCCGAATCCCTCCCGATAGTAGATGTAGCTTGCCCCGCATCGCCTACAATTCCCCTTTTTACTCCTATCCTTGTCGAATACCTCATTAGCGAACTTGATGCCAAGGTCGGACCTGGCTGCGATGGTCTTCCAAACCTCTTTTTGATCAAACCTGGTAAGTCCATCTCCCTTCCCCTATCTCTTATTTTCAACAAAAGCCTAGAAGAGAATCATTTTCCCAGCTTGTGGAAAGAGGCTCTCATTATCCCCATTCACAAAAGTGGCGATCGTTCGCTTGCCGAGAATTACCGTCCCATTTCCCTCCCATCCTCCTGTTCCAAAATCCTGGAAAAATATGTCAGCGACTGGTTGTCCGCCCACTTTGGCCAACACATAGTGAAAGAACAACACGGCTTCGTTAAACGTAGGTCCACTGCCTCCAACCTGCTTGACTAACTTTGTCGCCAAACTTTACTAACTTTGTCGCCAAATGTCTAAATTCACGGCAAGAAGTGCATACCATTTACACTGACTTCGCTAATGCCTTCGACACTGTAAATCACAAGATATTTCTATCCAAACTCTCGTCCCTAAACGTTCCCATACCACTTGTTTTATGGCTTGCCTCTTACCTTTCCAACCGATCCTGCCGCGTCTCGTTTGACGGCTGTACTTCCCGCTCCTTCTCCCCCTCTTCTGGCGTCCCACAGGGGTCTATTCTGGGTCCTTTGCTATTTTTATTTTTTATTAACGACCTTCCTCCCCTCCTTACTTGTCCCTGTTTGCTCTATGCAGACGACCTTAAGCTGTTTTCCGCTATATCGTCGCCTATGGACTGTGTTTCCCTTCAGAATAACCTGGACACTCTGGTTCGTTGGTGCTCGACTAATGGTTTAGCGCTAAACGTCAGAAAGTGTCACTCTATATGCAACTCCCTAAAATCCTCACCCACTTCTTTCTCCTACTCGCTTAACGGACATTCCTTATCCTGCTTAAATTCCACTCAAGACCTCGGAGTCACTTTCGACAATAAGCTCCGCTTTGACACCCATTGCCTCGATGTCATCAATCGAGCAGCAAAATTGTCAGGCTTTATTCTTCGCTCCTCCTCTGATTTTGACTCCATCCAACCCTCCTTAGCTCTCTTCAATTCCCTTGTGAGGAATACCCTCGAGTATTGCTCCGTGATCTGGTCACCCACTCGTAACTGTGATTGTCTTGCCCTTGAAAATGTGCAACGTAAATTCACCGGTTCCCTCTTCTTTAAGAAAAGCCTCCCTCGTGTGGATTACCCCCCCCCCGCCTCCGCTTTCTAAACCTTCCCTTCCTACAACAGCGTAGATTCTATCTGGATCTATGCACATTCTTTAAACTTTCCTCGGGCCTGATGGACTGTTCCGCCGCTGAGGATATCACCTGCCGTCCTGCGTTTTATAACACACATAACGCAGATATTTTCAACATGCCCTTCGCGGAGCTCGAAGTCTATTTTCATTCCCCGTTTCCCAGGCTTTGCCGGAATTATAATGCAAAACAGCTTGGTCCTTTTAACTTCCCTACTTTAAGTAGTTTTAAACGTAGGATAAGTTTTTTGCTTTCTCCTCCTCCTGAGGACAATAATTAATTGGAATTCTCTCCGTTTGTTGTCCGCTAATTAAATAAATAAGTAAAAACCTGCCTCCCTCTTAGGGTGATATGTCTCTCTTCATGAGTGTTATATGGTTCTCCAGGAACCAAAACCTCCGTTTTTATAGGATGTGGTGGAACTCTTAAAAAGACGCTGCTACGCAGGGTGTAACAGAATGTAGGATTCTGACCCACTAAAACCACCTCACTTCTCCGCCCACATCCCCGCAGAACCACCATGAAATATTACTTCGCGGGGAGGGCTCTTGTTTACACCAGCACAACTAAACCACGCGTTCGTTGCGCTTTCCGGGCTCATTCCAGTTCCTCCAGCTTTTCCTGTATGGCAATTACTGTTGCATTGCTCAGCAGCTCCTCCAGGAAGTTATGAGGTCCGATAACTGCGTTGAGGGGGGATCAGGAGGGGCATCAGTGGAATTATCCCACCGTTGCTGCCATCTCCTGTACAGCTCCTTCCTAGTGGCCTTACAGTAGCCCGAAGTCTCTTCAGCCGGATACACCCTCCTTCTCCTGCAGAGACAGTGTGCCTCCTTCAGATCCAAGGGAATCATCCCTGCGATGCAACACACTGCCTCACCTGATACCGCCGTATATGCACTGCACGCACCCAGTGCAATTGGTCGGTATGCCGAACTTACCCTTCCCTGGTTCATTGTGTTATAACAGGATGGATTTCATCACCCCTGCGATAAGCAGCCGGCGACAAGATTTTGGCCCTCCAATATTAGGTGTCATCCTTCCTGGAGATAAACTAGCCTTTGCTGCCCTTTCGCGCGCATTGTCCACATGCCCCTTGTAGTTCAACTTGACATCGATAATTACCCCCAGGTATCTAATGATCGATTTTAAAATGACCTTGTGATTACCAACCCGGATTTTGACAGTGTTATTCTTACTGCAATTGTTAATAAGGACTGTCTTATCTTCCGCCAAGTCAAATTTCACCATTTGGAGCCATGCTTTGATGACATGAATATTTTCATTTCCATACAGTTCCACGTCCTGGTCGTGTTTCGCAACTACTAAAACTGCCAGGTCATTTGCAAAACCAATCAATGTTGCCTCCTTTGGCACGCGAAGGCCGTGCACTCCGTCATACATTATGCCCCACAGCAAGGGCCCCAGTGCGGAGTTTTAATAAACACCTGCTGTCACAACATATTTTTTCGGCCCGTCTTTTGTCTCGTACCAAAGAAATCTCTACGAGAAGTAACTCTCGATTATCCGTGCTAAGTAACCACGGACACCCAGTTTAGCCAGGATGCCGTCAATCCAATCCCAGCGGGCCGAGTAAAAGGCATTCCTAACATCCTGCGTCAACACCAAGCAGCACTTACCGATGCCTTCCAGGCCAGGCCCACGACTGTTGCAATGGTATCAACCGTGGACCGCGTTCTGCGAAACGCATACTGCCACTTCGATAGAACACCAGCTATTTCGACGAACGGAAGCAGCCTATTGTATACAACCCTCCCCAACATCTTGCCTATAGTGTCTAAAAGACAGCAAGGGCGATGTGAAGAAAGTGTGCCAGGTGGCTTTGGGGCTTCGGTAGCAGAACCAACTTGCCTGTTCAACTAAATGGCAACCGCTCCTTCGGCCATCATCATCATCAACGGGCCAGCAAACGGTATCCGATCTAGGCTTGCCTTAATAAAGAACTCTAGACACCCCGATTTTGCCCCGAGGTGCACCAATTCGATATCCCTGGCGTCCTAACCTACGCCACCGCTCCATCTCAGACAGGATCTGCCTCGTCTTTTGTTTCTACCATAGATATTGCCGCCCACCGCAACCTATTGAGCTACCACTACCAGACGGTCGTGATATCGCTCATAGATTTCGTCGTTATGTAAGCTACGGAATCGTCCATCATCATGTAGGGGATCAAAAATTCCTCGGAGGATTCTTCTCTCGAACGCCAAGAGTTCGCACTTTTTCTTTGGTTAGAAAGCAGGCTTCCGAGGAATACATAAGGACTGGCAAGATCGTAGTCTTGCGCAGTAAAAGTTTTGACCCTACGGTGAGACGTTTCGAGCGAAGCAGTTTTTGTTGCCACCATGTCCTTCGTCTTGCCTTCATTAATGTGCAGTCGAAGATCTCACGCCGCCTGCTCGATCTGGATGAAGGTAGATTGTAGATCTGGGGTTGTTCTTCCCGTGATGTCGATGTCGTCAGCGTAGGCCAATATTTTGGGGGACTTGATGAGGATGGTGCCTCTCGCACTTGCTGCATCATAAATCCATTTCTCCAGAGCCACGGCATCCCCTTGTCTTAGACCGTTGTTGATGTTAAATGGTCTCGAGAGTGATCCTTTTGTTTTATCTGGCCTCTCAAATTGGTAAGGGTCAGTCTAGTCAGTCTTATCAATTTCATTGGTATACCGAATTCGCTCATGGCCGTGTAAACCCTGGCTATGCTATTATAGGCCGCTTTAAAGTGGTTGAAAATGTGCTGCAACTGACGCCCATATTCCAACAGTTTTCCCATCGCTTGCCGCATACAGAAAATATGTTGCTGGTTTGCCTGGAGTGAAACCTTTTTGGTATGGCCCAATGATGTTCTGGGCGTATCGGGCTTATAGATGGTACTCAGCAAAGTGATACCTCTATAATTGTTGCATTGCGTGATATCTCCCTTTTTATGTATGGGACAGATAATGCCTCGTTGCCAGCCGTCGTGCATTGATTCGCTGTCCCATACTTTGAGCATCAATTGATGAACCGCTTGGTGAAATTGATCGCCTTCATATTTAACTAATTCGACTGTAATTCCATCGACTCCTGGCGACTTGTGATTTTTAAGCCGATGGGTTGCACGGACTGTTTCTTCCATGCTTGGTGGTGGCATTATTTGTCCGTCACCTTCAGTTGGCGCACCTCCAACTCGCCGATGTTCTGGTTGTTGAGCAGTTTATCAAAGTACTCAACCCATCGTTCCAATATGCCCATTCTGTCGGAAATCAGATTTGCCTCTTTGTCTCGGCAGGATGAGCATCGAGGTGTGTGAGGGTTCATCCTGCTGACTTATTGGTAGCTCCCTATACTTTTCGAGTTCACAGCCTTGTTGGTTCTCCCAGGCTTCATTTTTCCGTCTGTGAAGTCGCTTCTTCCCTCACCGGAGTTCGTATTAAGTCTCCGCGCGTGCCCGGGTCCTTTAAAAATGCAACGTTACTCGGTATGCAGCATTCTTCCGTTCCGCACCTAGCTTACGTCGAAACAGCTATTCCGAGTTTTCTTCCAGCTGGGGCCAAGTATATATGTTTGTTGATGTTTCATCTCCAGAACATCTGGTGGCTGTGGTTATTGCGTGACCCATTTCCATGTGTTATGGAGGGCTGTGTTGTAAATGGCATCAGTGTCCACTCTCACTTGTCAGATGGGATTGTAGATGGTGTTGTAAATTGAACCCGGAACATTATGAAAACGAGATAGTGATTCGATTCTATATTGGCCCCCCTGAATGTTCTGATATTCATCAAAGCTGAGAGGTGGAGCCGTTCAATCAGCACGTGACCAATTTGATTGAGAGGCCCACGTATGTTTGTGGACCGCTTTCCGCGCAAACGAGGTACCTCCAACAACCATTTCGTGCGATACTGCTAATCTGCAGTCCGTTATCATCGGTATCCCTATATAAACTATGGGAGCCGACGTATCGCCTGGCTCCGTCCCTACTTGACTGTTGAAATCTCCAAGTATGGTTTTGATATCATAATTGGGACAAGCTTCGAGGGTTCGCTCAACTGCCCCGTAGAAGCTATCCTCCTCTGACTCTGCAATCTCCTCTGTAGGGACGTAAACGTTTATGTGGCTTATATTTCTAAGTTTGCCTCGCAAATGTAGAGTACATAGCCTTTCGCTTATATTTCCAAAGCCGATAACAGCAGGTTTTATTTTTTGGATGACCAAGAAACCTACTCCGAGCACACTCCGAGCTTTTCTCCAGGAAACCGGCCCCTGTCCAGCGCATCTCTTGCAACGCTGTTACATCAGCCTTATATTGGAAAAGTGTATCGGTAAGCTGTTGAGTAGCATTCGGTCTGCACAGGGAGTGCATATTCCATGAGAAAATGCGCAAATCGTTATTCCGTTGTCGTTGTTTTAAAGTCCATCCTATCCGGGGCTCCTTCTGTGCCTTCGTAACATCGGCGTTCCTCGTAGGGTTGTCAGCCCTACTCAACCAGTAACCTGGAGGACCTGTTGATACAATTTGTGCCGTTTTTAGGCGCGGGAGACTCACCTTCATTCTTTTCCGTCTTCAGTTTTCCATTAAGTAGCAACTCCCAGCGATCACCACGTAGAGGTGGAGATAGGATTTGGTAGTAGAGCTGTTGGTGTTGGTTTAGCGGGCGTTTCCCAGGTTTTATGCTCCATCGTGGGTACCAATCCACGTTTCGCCCTGGGACCTATACAACCCTTTGACTGAACTCTTCAACTAGGCAAAACAAACCGGGGACTGGCAGAGGTACAAAAATGTACTGACTACTCTCCATTAGCATGGGTGGGTAGATGCCATCCATGCCAGGTGTTTTGAAGTGTTGAAAGGACAGTATGGCAGCTCCCACCTTTTCATAGATAACAACCGCTTTTGTAGTTCGTTCCAGTTCGACTTGCAGCACTTGCAAGTTGAAGGGGTTGCAAGAACAGTCAACTCTCCCCCTACCACTTTTCTCACCCATTCTCCCGGATGGTGTACTTCCCCAGGAGGGTCTGAAGTGATACCAGTCTGGAGCTCGTGAAAGTACCATCGGGTTTTCTAAGAGAGTCCAACTGGGCCTTTTAAGGACCCTGCCCAGCTTTGAACTCTCTCTTTCGCCATCCAGTTCCTCACAGTATGCTCTAAAAGAGTCCCGTTTTGAACACCTAACGAACCTCTTATATCCACGCTGTGACTTCCGGAAGTTTAACCAGTCTTCGTTCTTATTGTTTTTCCAAGCACGGTTCAGAAGTCGCCTGGTTGATTTTCCGAGTTTCTGGAGTTCCCGGCTTCACCAAGAAACCGTTTTACCACTTTTACACCGGAAAATAGGACAAGCCTAACATTTCTGAAGTACAGATTGTTAGGTCAATTATTTCACTTCTTCTCGGTCCCTCGAACGTAGGGGCGCACCCTACTTTCCAGTCATGAGACCAGCTGTAGTAATGAAATCAAATAGCTTCTCTCCTCGTGGATTGCATTTGCTGCTTGATAAGAGAGGTGCGGGCGTTTCGAGAATTGCCGGGATGGTCTGAACGATGGCGCATAGGTCGGGTTTACGCACTAGACCCCACGAAGGGGTAAGTGGCAACCATATATGTATATGATTTCCCTGAGCTAGTTTCCGGGTTTGTAGATCGTTGATAAGTAACTTCAATCCTCTTGAGGAAATCTGCTAAAAAAAAATTGCTGCAGTTGAATTTTGTTTCTACCAGTGTATCCCCTTTTCGGATGATTCTCGAAGGAAAAAGGAGAGTGATTATTACTAATAGTTAGAACCGCAACCTAGAATCTAAAAAAACTTCTAGATAGATTAGGAAATGGTTTCTAGCAGCGCCTGAAGCAAGCTAAGAACAGACTAGCGTTAGTCAAGGATAAAAATCTCTGGAAAAAAACAGAATCTACCATCTTGTGTTTCCTATATAGGACAAACATCATCATGTAAAAAATCTAAAAATCTAGTTTTCGGGTATATCATGCTGTGCAACTTTTTACTGGTAGGATAGCACTGTTATCTTTCTAGCCTTCTTTTATGTACGGTTTTTTGGCTAGGGAAGCTTTTTTACAGGTGTTTCCTTCGACAGGCATAATTGATGACGTATTGCTTTGAAGCAGGTTTTGGTTGTCCCTCCAGAAGACAAATTACAAAACCAACTGCTTTTAAACCTGTTTCCCCAATTATTTTAATTAATTAATTAGTAACAATACAAGAAAAGAACTTTTGTTTTTTGGACGTACAGGTCCTATACATGTACGCACATATATTAATGAGTTAACGTGATGCCGGAAAATTTCCCATTAATTAGTAGTGTGTTAAAACATAGATAAATATCAGCCATTCCATCATCATCCCCATGCCCAGGATATAGTACGTTCCCTCCGAAAGCATTCATTACAGCATTTTCACGTAAACAACTGTACCATGAATGTATGAAGAGCTCCCCTTCGGCAGAACTGATAAATCATTAGCAAATTAAATGAGATTGTCGGCAGCTTCGCGATAACTCATAACAAGGGAACTTGTTAACAGAGCACCTTGCTTCCTAATTTTCTTGAGCGGGGTGGCCCCGCCGCACGCAAACACATGGAGGCTTTACTGGAATTCTGCGACGATAATCTCCCAGATACTCTTTGAAAAATATGTAATTTAGTTTGAAAGACGTAAACTATCTACATATGTTCTATGCACGTATAGGTATCCTATATCAGCAGATTCAAGAAAAGGGGATTCATGTTCGCCCACCAGCCCCTTGTAAGCCCACTTAATGAGGCTTTGAATATTGCAATTGAAAATCACATTATATCTGTACGTGATCACATAACCCGAATTAGTTCAATTCTACATAATTTCAAAAGAACGAACTACATTGCATCGGATTGAATCTCGAGGGCAATCAATGAATGGAGGGAACTGGAATTCAGGGATTCATTAATAATTCGTATATCCACAAGACACTTGAAAATGTTTGCGGGAGTAATGAAATTGGTTCGTTGTTGGGAAGGCAGGAATGTAACAATTTTAAGTTCTAACATCAAAGTATTTTGTTTTTGAAGTTTGTTTGACATGAGTGCCAATATCAATTAGCTCGGTAACTACGTGGCTATGAAAACATCCAATCCAGATATTGTGGTTTTAATAAATGATGAATGAAAAAGCCTACCACATCTTACCTATTCATCTAGGGAATATACAGTAAAAAAACTCAGCAAATTACTACGGTTGGTGACAACCACGGCGGAAAACAAAAAGAGCTAACACACATTTCCATTGTACTCGGAGCTGGTTGTCAAGTCTGCTTTATGCCTGTGAAAAAGTGTATCCGGCAACATCATCTCTTTTGAAAAAATCCGCTCCCAACAATTCTACCACACTTTTTTCTATCATTAATCACTGCCTCCTCAACGCCCACTTCCCCACCGATTGGAAAAGTGCTCGCATTGTACCCATACCAAAAACGAACCTTAATCCACTTAATCCTGATATCCACAGGCCTATCTCTATCCTATCTTTTCCCACCAAAAATTTTCAAGCGGATCATTAAATCGCTCATAGACGAGCACTGTGTTTCCAACAACACTCTTCCTGAGCTCCAATTCGCCAACTGAATTAAACACTCGGGTGAGCACGCACTTCTTGTCCTCAAGACGGATATGCTTCTAGGTATCAATCGGAGGACATCAATCAAAAGCCTGTCTCCTTTTCCTAAGGAAAGTTTTCGACCAAGTATGGCAATACGGAATCGCGTATAAGCTTTCCGAAATCCTCAATTTCCATCCGCACCTCTGTAAACTAATTCTTAGCTTTCTAGATGGGCGGAAATCCTTAGTCAACATCCAACGGCACCTTTCCTCGTCCTGTACTTCCCCCGCCGGCATTCATCAGGGTTCAGTCCTTTCTATAACCCTTTGGTACCTGTTCACTGCTGACATCCCCAAACAAACTCCGCACCCGTGTCCTATCCGAATCCTTCAATACGCGGATGTCCTAATCCTTTATACCGCCACCAAAGACATCTCCCATCTTGAAGCTCGTTTGAATTCTTATTTAGACGAGCTTTACCATTATTTCACCCGTAGAAAATTTTCCTTAAATCCCGACAAATGCGAGACCATCGTTTTCCATGGAAACACTCAAAATTCACGACGATCTCATCTCTACTGTAAAATTTCCGCCTCTCCCACGTCCCTCATATAACGAAGGCACTAGGCCGTGCAACTGGTGCCTTAAGGTCCATGTATCCTATCCTTAAATACAATATCCCTACTTTGAAAAGGATTAAGCTGTTTTGTTAAAAGCAGCTTATCCGACCACTATCCATTTTCGGCTTCATTTTCTGGTCCGATTGCTCCCCATCCCAAATGGAACCACTCCACCTTAAAGAGCGCAGAATCTTACGGCACTACGCCAACATTTTTAAAAATGAATACCGTTCCTAATACATTTCTAACCTGACCCTCTATGAGTCCTGCCAAACCCCGGCCTTCCTTGCCCGTCATGCCCTCAACTTCCTGGTCAAGTGTCACTTCCATCCCAATCCTCTTGTCTACAAAGCCATGCAGATCGAGATGGTTGAAGATAACCTTCTCTGGACCCATCTGTTTCCTCAGATCCTCTTATCCCTCCAACCACAGAACCGTCTTTATGATCCCTAAGGTACAGTAGTCTTCTACACAGGCAGTTACTCCGACTCCCATTTTTTTTAAACCAACCCATCATGAGCGACCCTCCTAGCTTCTGATTCCCATCCGTCTCCCGCATGTGTGTTTTTTCTTCCCCGCATCCCCCTTTTTAAGGTTTTGTGTGAAACAAAACCTTATTAGAATCGATTCGATGTCTGTCTGTCCGTCTGTCTGTCTGTCTGTCTGTCTGTCTGTCTGTCTGTCTGTCTGTCCGTCTGTCTGTCTGTCTGTCTGTCTGTCTGTCACAGCCGATTTATTCGGAAACGGCTGGACCAATCGTCACGAAAATTGGTAGGAGTATGTAATCTGCCGTTCCCTTTACATGCAGCAACTGACGCCATTTTGTGTTAAGTTTAAGGGGGGGCTTCTCATACATGTGAAAGGAGGGTGCAAAATTTTTTTTCACAGAATGTAGCCATGTGGGGTATCAAATGAAAGGTCTCAATTAGTACTTACTTTTCGAAACTGGTTCAATATTTGATGTTGGCTGAAACATAGGGGAGTGAGGGCCCAAAATATGACCCCCAAAAAGTGTAACAGGTCTCGTTCTCAGAACCTATCCAACCGAAAAATCTGAAAAAAATCACAGTAGTGCATCTCTACGAAATCTAGGCCTCAAAATATATCCGGTTCCGATATCTGCACAAATAAAGTTAATAATAGTATATTTCCACATTTTAGAAATTTACCCGGCACCCCCCTTATCTTCATCCCAGAAGTACAAAATTTGGCATGCGTATAAAGAAGAACATAATGCATAATTTGGTGAAGTTTGAAGAAAATCAAACTATTATTAACAAAGTTATAGGGGGTAAAACTTTACAATTTTTTGTGAATTTCGTGCACTCTACAACCTGCATGACATCATCATCATATATCAATTCGTCAATACCACCACGAATGAATTGGGTGGAAAAGGATTATTTTGTTTTAGATTTTAAGTCATTTGTATGTGAATATCAATTATTCCAACGGGACGTGTGTGTATGTAGGTATATAATATATGCGTGCTAATGGACTTCGCGGGTAGTGCCTAATTCAGATAGATATAAGAAGTAAATCGGAAATATGGGTACGATCAATCTATATACGTGCCTATATGTGTACAGTATTCGAAAATAGACAGTTTGTTTGTTTAGGGTGAACGTAACATCTACGGCTGTAATATGTACGTATGTCTCGTAGTTTTGTAGCTCTATACGGATAGAAAAATGTTAGTTGAAATTTCTTAAATAAGATGAACACAAAACCTTTATATCCGAAGCGCGAGCTTCCGGTATTCCGACTTGTTTAAATATGTTCAACGAGCGGAGTTTTTTTTTCGGCTTTGCACCTCAGCTCACATCTACGGCTTTTATGATAGCGTCCGTTATGGACCTCCGGATTTAAAACTGAATTGTATGGTTTAAGTCAGGGGTAGCACGTATCACTTCGGTGAGTCTACTCCTGATGAGTTTTTCGAAAGCTTTTCTGGCTATATCAAGCATACAGAATGGTCCATATCTAGACGACAACTCAGGGTTTCCTTTGCTTTGCTCATCAACGCGAGTCTTTACACGTTCCAGCGTCAAAAAAACTGCTCCCAGCCAAGCATACATATCAGTATGTATGCAGCTCTGTCTGATGTAAAACACCAGTTTCTTATGTACCTCTGGCGGGATATCACCTTACCCTGGCCCTTATTTTTCACGGGGATCACTGCTTCTTTCAGCTCGTTTACTGTGAAAAGCAGATCATCTTTGACGCTGTTGACATCAACCCGATGCCCAGAGACGAATGTCTGTGCAATGAGACCCATTTGTTCGGGTTAAGTTTCTGTGGTATCCCAATTCCCCCTTCACTGATGCAATATCGAAGATTTTATTAAATAAAATCCAAGACTGCTGTTTAGGTTTGAAGACAGCCATATGTGCGATATGAGTCTCACCCTGGTTACCAGCTTCCTTCCACCGTTCGACGAAAGTTTCACTTTTTTGCATCCAATTTCTCTGAATGTTGTCCATGTCCTCGTTCCCTATAAGGTTTGGCTTCCTTCGCAGTATTTTTTCTGGTCGTCCATATGACAAATGAAATTAAAGTTTCGGATTCACTTAATTAATATTTTTTTTTACTTCCTTTATATTTCCTCATAACTCCCCATACAACTCAGACTAGATATAGTTGCGTTATGAAGATAAGGTTTGAAATATCCAATATCAGGAATACTCCAGCATTCGTGATCAGTTCTAGAAAAGAGGTACTAAACATGACTCTGGAGGATGCGCTGACGGGTGGCCTGATCAAGAATTTGAGAGGGTCAGAGGAGCCCTCCTTATCAGATCTTAGAATAATCAGATTCGGAATTGAGGACAACTCCGAAATAAAAACAATAGTAAGGAATCCTAGGAGAACAGATTGGCACTACTATGCAAGGCACCTGAGCAATAACACAAAGGGTCGATAATATCAGGAGCGAACTGGGACTGACAATGGTGTCAACAGTAGTCAAGTCTTCAAGGGGGGCAAGTTGGGCATTGGGAACCTTTCTGCACTAATCCAGAGGGCTTCAAAGGCTTGCGTGAGGATCAGTGGGGCAGTAAGGACGTGGAAGTCCTTCTTGGATTAATTCCCCACAATCTTAGCATACAGATGCAGGCGAGGAGGGCGATTTTCGGAATCACTGGATGCATCAGTAAGGTTGTCTAAATCGAAGAAAAATGTATATTCTTTCTATCCCGAATTACTATTATCAAGGAACAACGAAGTTTCACCTCGATAAGAAGTCTGAAACACGTTGAAGTAACAGGACAAACAAGTGAAACATGACAGTGACCTACGGCTTAAACCAGCAAATCATTACCTGGTATGATGGATCCTTCATAGCAGAAGGAACGGTTGCCGAGGGCATTGGTCCAAGGAAGACGTACTTTGAACCAATAAGCAAGCACACTAGTATACTCCAGGTGGAAATATACGCCATCAATAGATATGCCTCCTTCAACATCCAAGCATTGCTACTCTCACAGACAGTCAAGCGGCCTTGAATTCAGGTACTATGTAGATTCCTAAAGTGTGAGAGAGCCTTCAGAGACTGAACTTTTTAGGGTTAGACAAAACGGTCTGGATACTTTGGGTTCCTGGCCATGTTGGGTTAACAGACGATGAGGCAGCGGATGAACTAGCCAAGAAAGGAACAGGGACACCCCTTCACAACATTGAAAATGAGGAGGAACGGTTGTGGAAAATGTACTGGCGGATCCACCAGGAAGGCAGCACTCCAGGTGGTTCGTGGGGGAATACGAACACAAACGCTTAAAGGTATGAACCTCGACAAGGCGAACGTCCGGATCATAATGGGAATACCTACTGTTCACAGCCCACTATACTATCACCTGGGAAGCTAGGGATATCTACGGGCCCTATCTGCAGATTCTTTGGAGAGAATAACGAGGTCTCCATATTTGTTCTGGCACAGTGTCCGCCACTTGTGCAAAGTAGTTTGAGGCACCTGGGAGAATAATCAATACCATATGTTATTTACATAGCATGCTGGTCCCAAGCCCAGGTAAAGGAGGAGGGTTTGAGGGAGAGTACTCTGTACTATCCTCAGTAAATCAAAAATAAAGTGCTGAGATCAGGGAAAGACACAAATACAGTATAATTAATCCAATTCTACTTGCCTGTCTTTCCAAATAGAGAACCATTTGGCCAAGGTCCATGACCCGGTAAGAGAGCAAACAGATATCATCAAAGTAGTCGAGGTTTTTGAAGAAATATGTCATTCGCTACTGAACTCCTTCACGTCCTCCGATCAATGCTGCATAAAGAACGTCACCAATAACAAGAATAAATAATTTCGGTGACATTATGCAACCCTGGTGGACTCCACTTCAGACTTCAAAATCCTCCGAAATTTTACCTTGATGCAGCACATGACATTTTTCGCCATCATCATATGAATGTGTCCGGGTAGCTGAGTGGTTAGAGCACAAGGCTGTCGTACGGAAGGTCGCGGTTCAAATCTCGCTGGCGACAGTGGGATTTGTATCGTGATTTGACGTCGGATACCAGTCGACTCAGCTGTGAATGAGTACCTGAGTCAAATCAGGGTAATAATCTCGGGCGAGCGCAATGCTGACCACATTGCCTCCTAGTGTACCGTTACGGTCTTGAATGAAGTGCTCTAACACACTTCAAGGCCCTGATCCAATATGGATTGTTGTGCCAACGATTATTATTATTATTATCATATGAATGCCCCTCATTCATTCATGTTCACGCTGTGGATAGCTTTCTCGAAATCGACGAAGAGTAAGTGCAGTTTAAATCCAAACTCCGCACACTGTTCCAAAGTGATCCGTAAGATGTTCATGTGGTCAATGCAGGAGGATCCGGAGCGGAACCCAGCCTGCTGTCTGTCGATCAAGCTCCCGAGATATTCTTTGATAGGTTCCACGATTATTTTAGCTATTATCATTGCGACGGCAGGGAGCACGCAGATATCCCTCTAATTATACCACTCAAAACATGTGGCCTTTTTTTGGAATCTTAACGATCATCCCCTTCTTCCATTCTCTGGGAAAGATTCATGATACCCAAGATTTCCGTACGATAACTCTGCGGGGGGACCGTCAAGCTCCATGGCTTTACTCTGTTTGAGTGCATTGATAGTCGAAATGGTTTATCTTCTTCTTGGAGGAACAGTCCGTATCTGCATGTTACGGTGACAAGCCATTTCATCCATAACAGGAGGAACCTCACCAGATATAATACGGTTTAGAACCATGGTGAATTGTTCTTTCCACTTCACCAATTGTTTGTCATCGTGGATAAGAAGTTGACCGTTGACGTCCTTCACAGGATCATCGGAAGATTTACTACTTCATGCAAGTTCATTCGTGATGCGGTATACAGTTCTGAAACTATTGCGAGCTGCGGCATCTTCCGCTTCCCTAGCCAGCGCAATAGCATATTTTCTATTCTCACGGCGTACGCTACGCTGCACTTCTCGGGATTTAACTCCATATCGAAGTTCAAGCGCGTCACGCCTGCCATTAGTCGCAGCGGTCAGTGCAGCCTTCAACCTTCAACCGACGACCTGCGCAGCACCCGGGAAAAGAGCATTATAGATGGCGGCCCAATGTTCATTGATATTCTCAACCGCGTTGTTAAGTAGATCGGCCGCTCAATCAGCAAGATAGGTATCCCACTGTCGGGCGACAGCTGGACCCTACAAGCGGCGGCTGTTGAACTTAAGGAATCGCATCATGGTGGACGCAACACGCAACCGAACGTAAGCTACCATCAGATGGTGATCCCTTTCGAGGCTGATGTCAACGCCTCTCCTGTTACCCACATCCAAAAGACAACCCCTAAATCTACCGCTGATCGCGAAGTGGTCGATCTTATTGCATGTACGGCGTCGGTCAGGTGAAACCCAACTGACCTTATGGCAGTCTCTGTGCTAGAACAATGTGCCACCAATGACAAGGCGGTGCAAGTCGCAGAAATTCATGAACCTCCCAACATTATCGTTGCAGTCGCTAAGACCGTGCTTCCTCATCGCATGCCCGAGCAAAGTGTTTTCAGCTTCCACCTTGGCGTTCACCTATGCCGACCAAAGGGTTGTATAGATCTCAGCGCGAAACGTGGATTGGCACCCACGACGGAGCATAAAATCTGGGAAACGCCAGCTCTATTACCAAATCCAATCTCCACCTCCCGATGATAATCGCTAAGAGTCTTTTTTAATGGAAAACTGCAAACGGAAAAGGGCGAAAGTAGTCCTCAAGATTCAGAGTTGAGTAAGGCTGACCGGCCGCGGAAAAGCCTCGGACAAGATGAATTTTAAAACAACGAACTCGGAAACGACAACGGAATAACGATTTGCGCATTTTCTCAAGGAACATGCACTCCCTGCACACAAAACGCTGCTCAGCAGCTAGCTGATACCCTGTCCCAATATAAGGCTAATATAACAGCATTACAAGAGATGCGATGGACAGGGACCGATTTCCTGGAGAAGAGTCACTACCCCATATATTATGGTGGCCATCCATGTGCTCGGAATAGGTTTCTTAGTGAGGGGGAACCTGCTGTTATCGGCTTTGAAAACAAAAGCAAAAGACTATCCAAGACGTTTGCGTGGCAAATTTAGAAATATAAACCTCAGAAACGTTCACGCTCCTACAGAGGAGACTGCACAGTCAGAGAAGGATACCTTCTACGAGGCAGTTGAACAGACCCTCGGAGCCAATCCCAAGTGTGACATCACGATCATACTTGGAGATTTGAACAGTCAAGTAAGGACGAAGACCATATTCAGGCGATACGTCGGCTCCGAAAAGTTACATAAAAATACAAAGGATAACGAACTACCGATTATTCAGTTAGCAGTACCGCGCGAAATGGTTGTTGAAAGCCCCTGGTTTACGTGGAAAACGGTCCATAGACATAGGTTGACCTCTCCAGACCGAACCACTTTCTATCAAATTGACAATGTGCTGATCGAACGAGGCCACCTGTCAGCCTTGATGGATGTAAGAACATATAGAGCGGTTAATATAGACTCGGATCACTATCTCGTTCGCATGGTGCTCCGAGCTTGAATCACAACGCCACCTACAATCCCCTTTGACAATTAGGTGAGAGTGAATACTGAAGCCATTCACGACACAACCCTTCGTAACGCCTATAAGGAGGAAATGGATGAGGTAAAAACCGCAACTAACAGATGTTCTGGAGATGAAGCATCAACAAATGATTTTCACAACCACCTGGAGAAAAGTCGGAACGACTGGTTCGACGATGAATATAAGCTGCCAACGGAACGGAAGAGTGCTGCATACCGAATAATGTTGCATTCTCAAAAGAAGCGGGCAAGAAGTGACTTCACAGACAGAAAAAGGAAGCCTGGGAGAACCAAAAAGTCTGTGAACTAGAAAAGTACAGAGAGTAACCGCACCAGGCGCGGAAGTTTCACCAACAAGTCAGTAGGATGAAGCCTTCTTCACCTCGATGCTCATGCTGCCGAGACAAAGAGGAAAATCTGGTTTCCGACGGAAATGGGCATTTTGCCAAGTATAGAAAAAAGAATCCCCGCAATCCACCGGCTTAAAAAACATAAGTCCCCAGGAGGCGATGGAATTACGGCCGAATTGGTTAAATATGAAGACGACCAATTACACCAAGTGGTTCGTCAACTTATAGGTGTGGGGCAACGAATCAATGCCTGACCACTGGCAACGGTCTCAATCTGTCCCATATATAAAATGGGAGACATCACGCAGTGCAGCAATTATAGTGATATTAAGTTGCTGAGTACCATCTATAAGATATTCTCCGCTAAGTTGCTAGGTCGGATAGCCCCATACGTCCAGGACATCATTGACCCATACCAAAGAGAGTTCACTCCAGGCAAATAAGCAACAAATCCGTTTTCTCTCTGTGGCAAGCGATGGAAAAACTGTTGGAATATATACATTAGTTGCATCATCTTTTCATCGATATTGAAGCCGCCTATAATAGCATAGCCAGGATAAAACTGTACACAGCCATGAAAGAATTCGGTATCCCTGACCCTGACCCTGATCAATGTGCCAGATAAAAGCAGCAGGATCACTCTCAAGACCATTCATCCAGATTGAGCAGGAAGAAAACGAGGCAGACCCTGCCTGAGGTGGAACGATGGCCTAAGTCAGGACGCCAGACAGCTTTTAAGGATATCGAATTGGTGGAGCTCGGCGCATAACCGGGATGCTGGAGTTCCTTATTAAGGCAAGCCTAGGCCAGATACCGGTTGTTGCGCCGTTGATGATGATGATCCAATATCATCACCAATAGGAATGCTGATTCTACATCAAAATTTCCACTCAACAAGAAAAGGAATGAAAATTAAGAAGCAAATCCCCGGAAATATATAGCAAACTTTAATTGCTATTAGTCGGGTTCCCAAATCTCACTCCAGTTCAGAAAACGAAGATAACAGTGATAAATAATATGCGATAGTGTCCTTTCCTAAACTGTAAACTTCTGAACTGAACAATCATATTTTAATCGTATTTTCCATCCTCAAAGTTCCTTGGTACCAGGAAATTTACAGAAATGTGATTTCCTGCTATTTTGATTTGCATACATCAAATTTACATATATCAGAGGATGATAACGAATTCCCCAAAACAATATTGAGGTTTATCGACGAATAATATATGATGTTTGGTCCAACTAGACACCCTCGATATATTCTTGATTGTGTATCCACGGTTAAATAGCTGGTATTTCCTATTCAATGCCATCAATACTATTCGTATTTATTGTGAAATCAACACCACTTCAAGAGAAATTTCATCAATTAAAATTAAGCTTTTCATGAAAAGGATGATTTCCCAACTCATAATAACATCTTATGTAAGAGTTAAGTCCATTACAACCCTTTAGTCACACAATTATGCTAATGCGTTTAATAGAATAGAAATGGAAATGATCCTTTTCCGGGTTGCTCTATGAATTTCCCACTCCATTCAGCCGAGAGTGTTTTGCAAGTCCAGGACTCTTAGAACAATCTTCGAAACAAAAACAGTTTAGTTTTATTGAAATTAGATTTAGTTTGTTGTGGGGAGACAATGATTGGGTGTTCATGTGGAAATTATTATTGGAATATGGTTAGTATGTATGTAAATATCCACCCCCAATAAGCAAAGATTCCCATTGACTTCTTAGGCTTATTGCAAAGAGCATGCATAATATCATCAATTTGAAGATGAAAGCATAAAAAATTCCATCAACATTGGTTTGGTAATCTCCTTTAAAATACGAATACATTCCTTAGAAATATGCTTCTTACCTGTCAGAAAGGATAGTCTTCTCATGGCTGGAAAAGGATGATTTCCTGACGTATCCAATATATCAAGTTGATAAACTTCGCCTCTTATCCTATATAGTTTCCTATGAAAGTCTTCAATGGTTGGGGTGTAGGACTCGTCGAACTTACCGCCGAGAAATCGAGCGACTAAGGCAGTCTTTCCTACTCTAGCTGACCTGCAATGAAATGTAATGGAAATTTAAAAAGATATTCGGAATTGAAAATTGTGGTTCTTATTCGATCAATGCCAATGCCCTCGAATAAAATAGAAAAGGTAAGCGAAATAATTCGATATTGACTAGAATCCCAAAACAGGACGACAGGAACATAATGTAGATGGCTAAGGAAATACCATATTTATCGTTCGTGGAATACTGGATTCATGAATATTTGTATGCAATGAATTTAAATTTCTGTGTATAAAGCAAATTCGTTTTATGGTACAAATCACGGGCAAACTAGCAAAACAATCCTTGAATTTCTGTTCACTTCCAGGAATTCATTCTATCTTTGCCTTATTTTATAGCAGATCTGATTTACCTTTTGACCGCTTTGGAGCGTTAGATACTTTTACTACTGTTAGATACGTAAATTAATTACAAATGGTTTGAAACTTTCGAATCAATGTCTGCCCGTCTGTTTATCCTTTTTGGCGTTGAACGTTGGAAATGTTTAAAATCATCCGGTGGTTCCTAGCATACGATAATGCCAGATTTTTACAAAATAAAACCACCTCCTTCTCCTTCGCTTACCTTGCGGGCCCGCAATTTTGATATTGCGTCGCTGAGCAGAATCCAAAACTCCCCCTTCTGCAACAGATGGTAGATATCCTTCATTAATTTGTTAAAAACATAGTCTGCATCCTCCGGAATCATCTCGCGTATCGGGCAATATGCGAAGTCGTCACGCCCGAAACGATAAAGGTATGCACGGTACCCTCTGTCTTCGCTTAAGAGTTATGTCGCAACTAGCTTTAAAGTGCCTTCGTTTGATCCATTTTGAGACATCTGAAATAACCCTGTGAGTCCAGCGTCCTTTAGGCGAATGATCCCATCATTTTTGTCAATCCAAAATAGCTCCACTTCGCGCTAATTGCCGACGATAGATGCAGGGCTCCAGGAATGTATACGATTTGTTCGCCAAGTTGTCGATGGGAACCATACTTACTTCACACATACTGCTTCGTCTGATGTTGTGCGGTAAGCGCACGAGGTTCGCAATATACTCTTCCGGTATGGAACTGCGATTTTTCTTGTGTTTGCTTCTAGCTTCAATGACGATGCCCAAACTGGAGCTGCATAAAGCAATATGGAGCTGACGACTCTCGGGACAAGAACTTGACAACGGAAACTTTTACTGCTAAATTCTCAAGATGGAGCTTGAATCTCAATCTTTAGTCAACCATACATAGTTGTTCGTCACCCCTTGGTGGCATCAACTACACATACATATTCCCGATTACCTGCAATGCCCTCCAACTCTTCGAGACGCTCGCAATCCTCCTCCACTGTTCTGAATCGTGCGCCCTTGGAACGACCCATTCATCAGCCATCTTGGGGGAGTGGATTCCACTGTATTGCGTAGCCAGGAATGCAACTGTCGCGCCTCCTTCCTGTGCGCCGACCAAGTTCTTCGTTAGAGATAGTGTCAGGCCAACGTTCTCCAAAGACATGACGCAAACAGGAAAGAAAGCTTGGAGCTTTTGGGTAACAGTGAAGTTCACTGTCCCTCTGCTGCTCCCATAAAGCAACACAGAAATAACACTAGCATAGAACAGTCTGGACTTGATATTGGTGTTGAGGTAACTTCATTTCCAGATTTTAGACAGATCAACGAAAGCGGATCTAGCGCAGTTAATGCGTCGGACAACATCTTGATCTGTACCGCTGTCCCCAGAAACCATACAAACTGATCGACGCCTTCGATTCTTTGCCCATTAATACATATAAGGAGAATCTTGGTTTCGTTTTTTGTCTATCTTCACTACTTGCCGCTCTTTCCAAATCCACAGCGATTTGGTCAAGGTCTATGACCCGATGAGACCGAGCAGATATCACCACCGTTGTCGAGGATATCATTGTCCACTGAATTACTCCACGCCTTCCGGACAAGGCAGCATAAAGAACGCCATCGATAACAAGAAGAATTCATATCGGTGACAGAATGCAACCCTGGCGGACTCTACTTTGAACCTCAAAATCCTCCAAGATTTTACATCGGTGCAGCACGTGATATTTTGCGTCATCATACATCACTCTCATAGCCATCAGTGTTTTCGGAATGCCTCTTCCCCGCAGAGCATTCTTGATACACTCCCTGTTCACGCTAAATACCTCTGCAGGGAAATTGCCAAGCCCAGTGACTTTACTTCGTTTCAGTGCATCGATGGCCAAAATGATTTCGCTTCTAGTCGGAGGAACAGTCTGTGTCCGCATGTTACGGTAACTAGCAATTTCATCCACAACAGGGCAAGCCTCACCGGATGTAATACGGTTAAGAACCATAGTGTAATGTTCTTTCCACCTCTTCATTTGTTCATCATCGTGGATGAGAAGTGCATCGTTGACTTCCTTCACAGGACCATCGAAAGATTTGCGACCATATGCAAGCTTTTTTGTGATGCGGTACACAGTTCTGAAGTCAGTGCGATTTGCAGTATCTCCCGCTTTCCTGACCAGTGTTGATTGTGACAACGTACATAACGCTCAACTTCTTGGGATTTCGCTCCGTATCGGAGTTCAACCGTGTCGCATCCACCATCACCCGCAGCGGTCAGTAGCGCCTTCAACACCTGCCATTCATCGATCCACTTCTACGATTCCGCATCCAGCCATATCGTAAGACATCTCTTCAGGATGTGGCGACGACCTGTTTAGCACCCGAGAATAGAGAATTTTTTATGGCAACCCAGTCCTTATCGATATTCTCAGGCAGGTTACTCAGGGCATCTGCCAACTGATCAGCAAGATAGCTCACCCACTGTCGAGCGACACCTGGATCATACAAGCAGTCGATGTTGGGTCGCAGCTATCCAAAACTGCAAAAAGTGATGACCGCAACACGGAAGCGAACGTAAATAACCATCAGATGCTGATCCCTTTCCAGACCGATGGCAGCGCCTCTCTTGTTACGCACCTTCAGGAGACAACTCCTAAACCTCCCGCTGATCGCGAGGTAGCCAATTTGATTGCTTATACGGTGTCAATCAGTCGAAACCCAGCTGACCTTATGACAGGCTCTGTGCTGAAATAATGTGCCGCAATAAACGAGGCGATGCAAGTTGCAGAAATCCACGAACCTCCAACCGTTGCGATCGCCAAACTGTGTTTCCTGATCACATGTCCGGGCAAGGTGTTGTCAGATCCCACCTTGGCATTCAGATTACCCATCACGATCACAATGTCACCTTTTAGAAGCTTCCCCTGAATCGCGTTTAATTGCTCATAGAAAGCATCCTTCTCCACAATATTGGAAGTCTCCGTTGGTACATAGCATTGTACAATTGTGATGCTCCTTAACTTGGACCAGAATCTACCTGTTCGAAGTCTGTCGCAAGCCGGCTCCCTGGTCAAGAGAGTGCCCCTTGCGTTAGTCATCAGAAAAAAACCGACATTAGATTCGCGCCTGCTATCACTGGGCTTTCTAGCGTACAAAATCACATTGCCGCAAGAATGAGAGGGGCATTCTCCACAGTCTCACCATCATACTTCGATTATACCCAGAATGTCCAGCTTATATCGTTGAAACTAACACTCAAGTTGAAAAAAGAGAGTATTCCTCTACCCTTGTCGAGGAGCGTGCGTACATTTCAGAAACCAACCATAGTCCGTTTTCGATAGCCTTGAGATTATTGCCTATCCGAGGCGTTATTAACGTTTCGGTAGGAATAAAAATTCAAAGTTTGTAGGGTGCGAGCCCTTTTAGTCGCATCTTACGACAAGCAGGGAAGACTTCGAGTGTATCCTTAAATAATCATTATAATCACCCCAAGTATTTCCTGGTTATCATACAAGGCGACTAGAAGCAATGAAGGTGTTGGGAGTTTAAAGGGACAAAACCTGCAAATGTAAAAGAATCGAGGCCCTGCCGTACCGTGGCACAGCGGTACTAGTTATATTGAATACAAACTCCGCATTCATACCAGTGGACGCGAGGCCTATCTAACACCTTTGCCGCAAATACGCTCCATGATTTAGCACTTAAAAAGAGTTTTGCACGCGATATGGGCCCAACAACAACTGCCAGGAAAATCCCACAACTGCAATTAACCAGGCCGAGCGAATGCCTACCCCAAACATTTTCCCAGAGCATATGCTCTCAGAAGGCCATCCCAGTTCCCATGGTACCAGATAACCTCAAGTAAGACTTCGTGGCAGAGTCATTTTAAATATATTCCTTGCAGACTCGGGTCTGATCGCCTCCTTTAGTACATGGGGACGCCACGTCGCAGCTCTCACTTTTTGACAGCACAATGAGAAGCAGGATCCATATTGGATTTAAATAAATATATCACATATATAAACACGGCTTTCATTCAACTTCTGCTATCTACCTAACTTGGCAGTTACCAACGTGGTGACCCCGAAGTCTGCAGATAAGAGTATGACTCCAACCGCGGTGAACTGGTAACCAAGTTTTCCAGACTTCAACCCCCACGTCCCGGAGATTCGCTTTAAAATCGTAAAGGCAAACTTTGTAAGGTATAGCATAAAAAACCCACAACAGCAATATTTGCAAGTCACAGCGGTGCTGCCACCGCCATATGGCACTGAAGTCCGCGACATAATCACACAGTCTGTGGCAGACAGTTCTTATAATTGCTTACGCGAGGAATTAATAAAGTGGTTCAGTGCCAGCTAGAAGGAGAAAATGAGACACCTCATAGAGAACACATACATGGGTTACGAGAAGCCCTTCCAGTTCCTCCACCGCCTGCAGTATGTCGGCGGTACTATAGTTCTGGAGCCGCTAAGTAGAAGTCTGTTAAGATACCTGCCATCTGCTCTTCAATCGATTATGGCGACGATGGATGGTAAGCCACTACAAACTGCAGCCAACATAAGGTCTACACAATACTTTCGGCAAGTATCGTGGAAAGAACATCCTCGCTTCCCCAGCGCAAACCAGTTTAACGTAGCTAGTCCCGCAATTATCAAGTCGGCTTACAGAGCTGCAAACGGAGCTACATACGGTCAAACAGGAGTCCCAACCCGACAATTCGTTCATACAAACGCCGACGGTGTGATTCTCGATCACATTCACAGCCCAAATCCAGAATTCGTCGTCCCTGTTAGACACAGGTACCGATATATGCCTTTATCGGAGCTCAAAATTCCAAGGACCATATAGAAAAGCACAGCTCGAGCTTTCGGTTGCCAAATTAACACCAATTGCATTTACGGAATCGCTAACCCGCTAACACTCGATCTTCGACGGGATTTCCTTGGAGATCTACTATAGCAAACGTTTCCAAACCCAAACTCGTAGCAGATTTTTATAGCACATTGCAGACTCTTTCCAGATATTCAGCACGGTTGTCTTCGCGATTCAACAACTCATCTTACCGACCATCACAACAATTACTAGAGGAATCTCTTATCATGATATCCTACATGAGTTTCCGGAAATAACGCGTCCGAATGGAATTGGAAGAGTGTCGTGTTACCTAACTAAGCATAATATAGTCGCAAAGATAGGACCACCTGTTGCTTTAAAACCCAGATGATTAGCCTTGGACAAACTAAACATTGCGAAAAAGGAATTCAACACCATGATCCAGCTAGGATTGGTACAACCAACAAAAAGTCCGTGGGTTGCACCCTTGCATATGGTGCCTAAAAAAATAGCGAGTGGAGACCGTGCGTAGATTATCGGACACTCAACGCCCGGGCTTGCGTGAGAAGTACCCAAGTACCCTAGATTTCGCCCAAAAGCCCTGTGAAACAATAACAGTGTCTTCGACAATAAACCTGGCAACTGGAGAAGACACACCAAAAACTACCTTCACAACACCGTTTGGCTTTCTGGCCGCGATTCCGTTTATGACATTCATCCTACGGAATGCAACGCAAACGTTCCAACGATCAACGAAACTTTAAAAGGTTTAATATTTTCATCTTCACTTGAAAAGCATGCCAACCACTTAAAACTCAGTTCTGTTTAAACAATATGGAGTAGTGGCGAATTCAAGCAGCACGAGGTCAGTTTCTTAAGATACCTGGTCTCAAGGGAAGGAACACGTCCCTTGCATATCAAAATCCAGCTCCAGCGTACTTGGGTATGTTAAATTTTTACGGAAGGTTCATGCCCAGAGCAGCAGCAGTACAGGCACCACTCAAAAAGATTCTTCACAGCAAAATTAAAGGCAATTCACCAATCAAGTGGACCAGCGAATCTACCGCAGCATTAGAAGCTTCCAAGAACGCACTGACACAGACAACGCTGATTGCGCTTCCACAATCTGACGTACCTTTGACCATTTTCTGCAATGCATCTGACTTCGCGATTGAAGCAACCACTGGTTTTATTTTCAAGAAAGCTCGGTCCAGCGGAATCGAAATACGGAGCATACTACCGCGAAATACTATTTATGTACATCGCGATAAAAAACTTTCGCCCTATGTTCGAGTCAAGGGAGTTTTTCACGAATCACAAGCCGCTAGCCTTCGTCTTCCATCCAAAGAACGAGTGATCACCATGGCAATTTCGTTTTGCATATGATATTGAGCAGTTGACCACGGATATCCAGCACATATCCAGTTGCGACAATGCTGTTGCGGAGACATAATCACGCGTTGAGGAGTTGTAATCAATTATCGATGACGCAAAGCTTGCAGGGTCTCAATCCGCGGACGAAAAACTCAAAATACTACATCAAGGAAATACAGGGCTTCGACTAAAACAATTCCAGGCTCCGGGACACAGCTGTAAGCTATGGTGTGATGTGTCTATCACTCACCCATTTCGAAGAATTATTTTCGACAGCTCTGACTACCTATCCCACCCACAAACGAACGCCACCGTTAAATTGGTGACAAGAGGTATGTTTGGCTATCTCTCAAAACCGATTGCAGGAATTGGACGAGTGGTTGCAATAATCGCCAGCGATCAGAAGTGCCCTGTCATATGACTGCACCAGTCGGAAACATTGCGCCACCATAACCTAGATTCGAGCACATTATACCTTATTGGGAGGGTTCTTATGTTGGCCAAAAGTAGCACCAATCCAGAGTAAGAAGTGGTCACAGCTGTCAAACCATTCCTTGACACATGGACCTCAAGGTTCAACATACCACTTGGAATCACCACTGATCAAGGAAGACAGTTTGAATCGAGGTTACATCAAGAATTTAGCCAGCTGACCGGCACAATTACAGCATACCATCCGGTAGCTTATGGCATGGTCGAGCCTTTTCACCGTCAGCTCAAAGCTGCAATACGATGTCACAATAGACGCTGCGCGTAAGCATTACCCATTCGAAGGTAGACCTCGGCGCAACTACAGTGGAAATTTTGTATAGTCAGCAAACGATGGCCCAACGAAAATATTCCAACATCCGTACCGGAGCCCATATCGAGTGATCAGCAGGTTGAAGTCGCCAGACATATCATCAAAGTATCTATCGATCGACACAAACCTGCTGACGTGATGAACAACGATATCGAAGTGAACTCGGTCCAACCACAGGGAGCCTCCATGACAATACCTACTCCGGAGAAAGATTCGTTTAACAACGTGAACTGACAAACTCAACGATGTCCTGATGATTACCAGGTAGGCCTTCCATATTCCAACCAACAACACTACAGATTTACAACTGGCATCACAACACGGCCAGCTGAACCATCGTAATTTCATTGGATTCAATCACTAGCAGGGAACTGCGGTACTAGAATACCATACTTGTACTATGCTTATTATCAAAATGTCCAACCTGTGGCACTCAGTTTCCCAACCGAACTCTTATTTCAAAGCTTAGTCGTTTTCGTTATGTTGCATCAATTGATCACCCAAAGTAGTTTTCCATCCCGCCTACTCCTTAAGATATCTCTCATTTTTCAGCCAATTGAGCCACTGGATTTCGTTTTATATGAATATCAAATTTCTTTTCCGGTGTTAGGACGGTATCTTGTGATCTTCCCGGGTAATATTACAAACCTATACAATATTGGTGTCATCCTGTTATCCTCGTCCGGTTTGCTCCCCCCTAAATTATCAAGAATTAATTTAAGTAACTTGTTCTGAAGATTAATTTTTCCCCGCTCTGTTGGTTTCTAACTGTTCTCTGAATGACTCGATTAAGTCAATTATATATATTATCTATATTTCTGTAGAATTCCTGTATAATAGTCCTGAAAAATTCCATTACAAAGTTAGAAGCGGCATTTGCAGTACACTCATATGTACTCTTACTCTCCTTTTGCTTGAAAGGTTGTGGAAAACATTCGTCACGGTTGAGGATAAGCAGCCAAATTAAGGGTCGATTCATTTTCAAAGAGTATATTTGCAAACAAGTAAAACTGCCTAATTGACATTTCTTTTTACGACTGCTATTATGTCCTTTGCATCATTTCCTAACATATTGCTTCCTGATGATTACTGGCTTATTTTGGAAAAGGTGCGAATTTATTCTGAACCGAAACGAACCTTCATATAAATCAACATCCTTGATTGAGCGACTGACATATTTATTCTAATAGACCTACCTAAATCAATTGTTTTATTTATTTATTTAAATATATCCACATGGCACGTTCAGAAACTGATAGATTATTTAATGTGTGCTTGCCGCCAGGATAATGGACAAAATATGAAATAATAATCAATACCCCTCGATAAAGTTATTGATTGAGTAATAATTAAAAGAACCGAACACCGCACGCTTACAACAACGAATATTGGTTATTTACCTAATCAGGACACAGCATTTAAATTTAATATTATGAGAATTTGTGGAGAAATAATTACTTCCACCTGCAAAAGCGACTCAAAGGATCTGCTTACCCATGAAAGCTTCAAACAAAAGCCAACATGCTAAGAAAAACCCTCCTTTCGAGAATCAGCACCACACCTTTTTCAACTCACCCCCTCCAGTTTACCTCGGCAACAAAGTTATCCTGGAGGCATTTCGGTTCACACACGTACAAATGTTCATGGAGTTTGTAGATTCATGAATGAATAGTGGCATTATTTCTAGCAAACAGAAAGTTAAGGGCGCCTGTTTGAAAACTTTATTTGTACCCTCATTATTTTATAATTCGAACGAGATTGCCGACTTGAACACTGTCTGTATAAGGGTCGAACCCAGGGACAATTTTCTGGCCAAGACGTGATTAATTATTTGTGAGTAATTGGACATTAGCAAACATTACTGCATTAAAATTAATTTCCTCGAAAGCATCAAGCCCTCATCATTTTCAATGGAAGATGGGAGGTTTTTATTTCAATTAATGTGAAACAGTAAAATAGTCAAGATCTGCTCAAATCGAGATCCAGAAGGTGATTCTTTGGGGTTCACCTTGAAAATTTTGTTGTAATCATCTAAATATAACTGTAGAACTGTTTTGTCCATTGGGACTTTACATTAAAGTTTAAAATCATCTTCAACAACTTCAATGTCTGCTCAAGTCTACCAGATGACTTAGGTAAGAGTTGGGGTAAATGGAGAGGATAAACAAAAGTGAAACTCCAGAAGTGCCTCAATAAATAATAAATAAAACCACTCGGCGAACATCAAATACCTTGTAAAACATGAATAGGGAGGACGGTTTTTTAGGCAAGTAATCGTCATCACAAATCGATGACACACAAAGTACAATTGAGAAGATTTGAGAATAGACAGCACGACGACCGATAATCCTGGAGCAGTTCGCTGTCTGGACACCACGATGGTCACGAAACTCCTAGGGGTTTAACGTGAGTACCTGCCATGTAGGCATAATCCCACGGTCCTCTTCGGGCACGGATTGATTTTGGGACCACAATCAGAACCCCGCCATGCAAGCACAGCGGTCCTGGTTTATACTGAGTGCAGGCTCAGCATTCATACCAGTGGATGCGAGGCCTATCTAACACCTCTGCCGCAACTAAGGGGTACGGCACCCGAGTTGTACAGCGCAACTCCACACTTGAGCTCCGAGGAGCTCTGCCCGCGATGTAGGCATAACCACAACCACCATGAAACTCCCACTAGGGGGCCAACCGCAAATAACCGGGCCGAGAACACATCCTCCAGAAATTCTCCTGGGGCATATGCTCTCAGAGGGCCGTCCCGGTTCCCATGGTACCAGATAACCTCCGGTGAAGCTTCGTGGCAGAGCCACTTCAGATGAGTCCCTTGCAGACTCGGGTCTGATCGCCCTCCTTGGGTACGTGGGGACGGAACTTCGCAAAGGGTACCACGATGTTCAGGAACATAGCGTCGCCACAATATATGATGGTCACTACCGCGGATGAAGTAGACAATACTTTATTACTCGTAGCAACACAATCCCAGCCGTCATCAGACAGCTTATTGGACTTGAGGTCATCGCCGAAACTGATGACCAAGAGTTCAGGGGGCAGATACGACAGCATCACCAACTTCATTCCGAACTGCGGGGAACAGTTTCAGCACCCACAGAAGCACTCTTATTCACGGTCTGACTGAATTCTCCAAAGAAATTCTGAAACCTTGGCCTAGACCAAATATTCAAGTATTCACATGGTACGCAAGAAAACAAACGGAGGTTTTTCAGATCACTCAGCGAATCCCAAAAGAGCGTCTGGAGTACAGTTTTTGATAACGAAAGCAAATGAATATTTGGGTGGACCTATAGGGTTATCCGCCCAGTATGCTGAGGATGCTGAGTAAATTACTGCTGAAGAGAACCACCCGGGTTGAATTTTGCAGATGTTACCAAAAAGAAGGTTAGAGAAGTTATAAGCAACTCAAATACCAAGGGAGGCCTAGGTTTGATACGTGTGCTGAATTTCTAAGCAAAGATAATTACGAGCTATATGACAGAGATAGCAATGGTTGACCTCCACATCCAAGGTATGACCGAGACAGTATTCTACAGTACCTAAGAACTATGCAAGGAACCCACGTTCGAATTGGTGATCCGGAAGGTGCTCTGCTGTTCGAATTCCTGCGGTCTGCGAAGTTGGCGCAGAATCGGAGACGAACAACATAATCTTACTGAATATGTTCGCCGTCGCTTCGCTAGGATATGCATTCGAAAAATTACCTTTGGCGAACACCCATTTGGAAAACCTGCAGCAATGGATATGGTCAACTATGTTCAAATTACAAATGCTATCGTGGAGCAAATGAACCTGCGTTATGATGTCAGAGGCAGTGTTTGGACTTAGTGTTCCCTGTGTACTACTTAGTGGAGTATAGGGCATCCACTTAGTCAGACTGGCTTCAATTTCACTATCATCACACTCACTGCTATTCAAGTGATCAGCTCACAACAGCGAGACAAGCACAAGCCGGATACAGCCATCCATGACGACTGAGATTCGAACCCAAAACAAAAAGATTGGGAGGCTGACGTTGTTCTAGACTTAAAGACCAGTCTAGAACAAAATATCTTATTTTTTTGAGAATTGTAGGGTCCTAAGTCCGCATCAACTTAATGCCGGATCGGACCAAATGGGGAGCAACTACTCCGGACCAAATGGGGAGTAAGTTGCTCCCCATTTGATCCGGTCCGGCATTAAGCTGATGCGGACTTAGGACCCCACAATTCTCAAAAAAATATTTTCAGCTCTGTCCAAGCTTTGGTCAATAAGGCGGATTGGCGGTCAATATAATTCGTAGTCATGTTATGTTCTGCGAAAAGAGCATTAAACATCTGTGAGCCGCTTCGGTCACGCTGCTCCCAGGGCAGAGGTGAGGCAGCGTCTGACGATTTGCCTCTGCCCTCGTAAGAAACCGTAAAGCCGTCATCGCCTGACATTTTTTTCAAATATCTTAGTTGATCAGGTACTGAGGAAGAGCACAACTTTTGCCAGACATACGTATTTACAAATAAATAACCTATCCCGTTTGAGGAAGAAATCAACTGTTTTTTATTTAGGATCTATCTTTCAATTCTCTATGTGGTCTGATATCACACTAAGAGTGGATTGATAGATAGAAGGCAAAAGTAAGGCATGGAAAATACTTTAATTATCTCTGGCAGTCATTTGTCGACTAGCTGGGGAGCTCTTTGCCGACATTGAGGCCATCCAGGACAGCGTGGTCAGCCAAGCTTATAAAACGCTCATAATGAAAGAGCGTTTGAAGAACTACCAGTGCAAAATATTTGGTTCGGCATTAGAACCGGTGAACCATTTCATCTTTAACTGTTCCGTCCCCACGTACTCGAAGAGGGCGATCAGACTCATCTGAAGTGGCTCTGCCACGAAGCCTCACCGGAGGTTATCTGGTACCATGGGAACCGGGATGGCCCTCTGAGAGTATATGCTCCAGGAGAATTCCAGGAGGATGTGTTCTCGGCCCGGTTATTTGCGGTTGGCCCCCTAGTGGGAGTTTCATGGTGGTTGTGGTTATGCCTACATCGCTGACAGAGCTCCTCGGAGCTCAAGCGTGGAGTTGCTCTGTACAACTCGGGTGCCGTATTCCTTAGTTGCGACAGAGGTGTTAGATAGGCCTCGCATCCACTGGTATGAATGCTGAGCCTGCACTCAGTATAAACCAGGACCGCTGTGCTTGCATGGCGGGGCTCTGATTGTGGTCCCAAAATCAATCCGTGTCCGAAGAGAACCGTGGGATTATGCTTTCACGGCAGGTACTCACGTTAAACCCCCAGGATTTTCATTTCATCTTTAACTGTACTGTAATGGCGCCAGTTCAACACACAAAATGGGCATAATACTGTATCTAAATGAATCATCAGGACATTGTATGCAAGCATAGGGATATCAACGGAACATGTGCGGTTTCCCTATATGAACCGTAGATCGTAATCGAAAGTACTGGTTACGCCGCGAATCGAGACCAGTAAGTTGCAACTGATCGACATACTCCACACATTATGCCTGAGGTGCACTTGGTTGACATTATTTTGATGTTCCTATCTAGGTGAACTTTTAGCGAGTGGATCGGGAATTCAAAGATATTTGACGTCTGGTAAAGGTCAGCTTCCCTAAATGTCCCGAGAAATGATTAAATAATGAAATGATTAAAAAACTAAAATGCAGGTTAATGTTGTTGCCTAAACCTGCGACCCCACATTCATATGAGCTCACCTTGTTGTGGTGTTGACGATTTGATAAGTTATAATAACGTCATACACAATTTAGAATGCACGAAATAAGATGTAAAAGTTTCACCTTCTATAAATTTGTTAAGTTAGTTAGTTGGATTTCCTTTAAATTTCGAAAGTTATGCTTTTTGCTATCCTTTATAAAAATAATAATCGTCGCGCAACAATCCAATTGCATCAGGGTAAGTGTGTTAGAGCACTTCGTTCAAAATCGTAATGGTACACTACAAGATTACAGTACCTGGTTGGAGGCAATGTGGTCAGCATATATGTAAAGGGATTCAAGGACCACCAGGGATTTACAGACTAGCCGTTTCCGGATAAATGGGGTGTGACAGACAGACAGGCCGGACTACCAGCAGATGCAGCACGTAAGCTGCTGGATGTCGGGAAGGTCCATATTGGATGGATAGTCCGTCACCTTAGAAATATTGCCGGAAGTGGCAAGTGTCCCGATTTCAAAAAGGCGCTAAATGCAGTGAGAAAATGAGGTTGATCCAAATCAACGTCAATCGCTGTACGGTCGCGCAAGATCTACTCTAGCAGACCACCCATGAATCAGAGGTCCAGTCCGCTATAATGAGCAACCCCCGATCAAACAGTTTCGGCGGCCTTGTGGACATGCGGGAACCATGCCATACAGGAATGTATGAGGCAGCCCACAGGTGGGTTCGCATAGCAAAAATAGGGGAAAGGGGGGAAGAGTTTACTGGCGAATCCAAAAATATTTTGTCTCTTGAAAGCTTTTGGAGAACATGAGGTTGGTCTGCTAAAGAAATTGGCGACAAACATTCATAGATGTGTGGACACTACACCAGGTACACCCTTGGAAAGAGCCCTCACGGAGTATATCGCGAAAGCATACAACACAACGATGCCGAGACATTATACTTTCCCCAGTACATAATGCCAATATCAGCGCCCAAAACCGAAAAAACGAACAGCATCGAATCGCACTGGTCAAACAAAAAATGAAAATAGGAGAATACAACTCTGAGAGCGTTGATAATTTCTCCTATCAAGGGTCGAAAATCACAGCCGATGAAATCCGCGCACATTTGTTGGCAGCTTACAAAAACTATTTCGCTGGAAGCGTTTCACCGTAGGGTCAAAGCTTTTACTGCACAAGACAATGATCTTAAAAGTCCTCATGTATTTCTCGGAGACCTGGGTTCTTAGTGCGTTCGAGAGAAGAATCCTTCGAAGAATTTTTGGCCCCCTACATGAGGATGAAGGATAACGACGAAAGCTTTGAGCGATACGGATAAAATCCGACTCAACAGCTTGCGGTGGGCGGGTCATTTAATCCGTATGAATGAGGATGATCCAGCTAAGAAAATCTATAAGGACAATATCTATGGTAGAAAAAGAAGACGAGGCAGACACTGCCTGAGATGGAATGATGGCGTAGGTTAGGACGCCAGATAGCTTTTAGGGATATTGAATTGGCGCAAAACCGGGGTGTCTGGAATTCCTTATTAAGGCAGGCCTTGACCGGATACCTGTTGTTAATGATGATGAGTAGAAGGCCCAACTGCTGGTGGAATAATGAATTGTCAGATTTTTGGTCGGCGTGTCATCGGGCCAGACGAGCGGCTCAAATAGCAATGGGTGGGATTGACCAGGAAGTGAAGCACTGAACTTACAAGGAAGCCCAAAGAAACCTACAGCTAGCTACACAACGAAGCAAGAGAGACTGCTTCATGCAACTCTGCATAGAAGCGGATGCAAACCCTTGGGGAAGCGCCTACAGGGTTGTGATGGGGGGATTAAGAGGTCTGGCAGCTCCACAAATTACAAATCCCGGTCTCCTACTGAAAATCGTTCAGGGTTTGCTCCCTCAGGAGAGCACAAATGGTTACAGTCTACAGGCATCTTTAGATGTTACTGAAATACCCTCAGTAATGAGGAGAGAAATATTGGAAGTTCGCGGTAGTCAGGGAGACAACAAAGCACCAGACTTCGACTATATACCAAACAAAGCCCTTAAGGTGGCCACTAAATCGAGGCCAGGCATGCTCGCAGAGTTATTTGAAGTATGCTTTTCGGATGGGATCTTTCCCGAGACATGGAAGAAATAAAGGTTAATATTGTTGCCTAAACCTGGTAAGCCTCCTGGTGATACATCTTCCTACAGACTTATGTCTTGGACACTATGGGGAAAATGTTGGAGCGAATAATCTACATTGCTTCCGACTGTAAAAAGTCTGGGAGGCTTATCAGACTGCCAATTCGGCTTCCGTACGGCCAGATCAACCGTCGACGCCGAGATGAACGGCACTAGCAAGTATTGTGCTGTGATTACTCTTGACGTGCCAAATGCGTTCAACTCTTCAGTTCTTAAGTTGAGACCTTATAAGTAGGTCATTGACAGCGATTGGCGTAGTCAGTTACTTAACTGCGCTATTCGACAGCTATTTAACAGATAGAAGGCTCTGGTACGACACAAACAATGGAACCAAAGAATACATTCTTTCCGCAGGTGCTCCACAGGTCCCTCTTCTGGGGCTGCCATTGTGGAGCATTCTGTATAATGATGTCCTCAACGTCCCAGCTGCTAGCGAGGCGACACACACAGACCAATGGCATAGCAGTGATTGTTCTTGCAAAAGATCTGACGGATTTGGAATTATATTCATCCGAAACAATCACTGCTATAAAGAAGGGGCCAAAAGATGCAGGTCTTATACTCCCAGATGATAAAACAGAGGCGGTTCTTATCACGGGGCGGCGTAAGGAAACCACTTGCAATATCAGAATGAGGGAGCATAACATCACTTCAAAGACAGCGAATAAATACCTTGGAGTGATGATAGATGCGGGGCTGAGTTTCAGCCAGCACTCACAAGATGGTTGCACAAAGGCGTCCAATGTTAGCATGAACCGGGCAAGAATGACGCCAAATTTTGGGGGCCCGTGATGACCTCGTAGACTGCTTATAGCTAGATTGGTGAGCTCTATAATGCTCTACGCAGCGCCTATTTGGCCAAATGCATTGCATATCGCATGCATGCGCGATTCTTTCTCTGATCTGTACGTGAAAAACGCCGAAAGGGAGGAATCATTAAACAGGTGTCAGCAATGGTGGGAGCGGGCGATCTGACGCAGTTTCTCACGGGACATTTTTTTTTTTGGGGTAGGGTAGGTGAATGCATTCACGCACACAGTGTTGGACTCCCGATTCGGTACGTCGTCGGACTACCAACTAAACACCTCCCCATCGTTAGAGAGCTAGCCTGGAACCGTTTGTCACATTACTTCGGGCTAGTCCCCGAACTCTCCCGCCTTGCGGAGCCTTCAAATCAGGGAATTCCTTTCACCAACGGGAGGGGAAAGAAGGAAGGGATCTGTCAGTTCAAGGAACCCCCTGCCATCCGGCTCCTCCAGCGGCCAAGTTCTATCTTCTTAGCAACGAGAAGGGCCCGAACGTAATGGGCAACACGGTTCCACCTGTTAGCAGTCCTCAGCATCTCTTCGACAATGTTGTCTGGAGAGAGATCCCCTGTGTTTAAATAGAGCTGCTGACGAACCCCATCCCACCTTCCACAAGAAAAAAAAGTGTGGTGGTCGTCGTCCACAACTCCATTGCAAAACACACAATCCGGAGAACGCGCCTTTCCAATCTTGTGCAGGTAAGACTGAAAACCTCCATGCCCACTTAAAAATTGGGTAAGGAAATAGTCAGTCTCACCATGCTTCCGATTCAGCCACGCACCTAAGTTGCCGATGAGCCACGCAGTCCATCTGTCTCTAGTTTCATTTTGCCAAGAGAGCTGCCACTCGTCTAGAGTGTGTTGCCGTTCTTCGCGTGCAACCACCTCCCTTGGCTCATCTCCCTTGCGCTTGTATATGGCCTGACGCTCCCTAGCAAGAAGGGCAACGGGAGTAAGTCCCGCGATCACCATCACGGCCGGTTCAGAGACAGTGCGGTACGCAGACGCCACCCGTAAAGCTCTCCGTCTCTGTACTTGCGCGAGGCGTTTACGACATACCTCCTTGTTAAGAGCGCCAGCCCATATCTCTGCGCCGTAGAGCAGGACAGACTGCGTTGAGCTCATCAGGAGAGGTCGCCTACTAGACGTAGGACCCCCAATGTTTGCCATTAGCCTACTTAACGCCGAAACTCCAGCCGCAGCCTTGTTCGCTGCTGCTTGGATTTGCTCAGAAAAGCTCATCTTTGAGTCAAGAGTCAATCCGAGGTACTTTACCGCTGATTTTGACTCGATGATCGACTCGCCGAACGATATGGGACGCCGGGTCGAAATCCTCCTTTTAGTCAGGATGACTACTTCGATTTTTTCCAGTGCAAGGTTGAAACCATGAGTAGTCATCCATCCGCTTACCCGTCGCATCAATATGCCGAGTCTGCTTTGCGCCTATTCGACAGTGCGTCCAGCAACAAGCGCTGTGACATCATCTGCGTAGCCGACCATGCGCGACTCTTCTGGCATGTCGAGTTTAAGCAGACTGTCATAGGTAGCGTTCCAGCGGTCCGACCCTAGGATGGATCCCTGTGCTACCCCCGACGTGACCTCCATCCACCTTTGACCCTCTAGTGTTTCATAGAGCAGCGAGCGGTTCCTCAGATAGTCCCTCAAAATCCGTAAGAGATAGTTCGGCACGTTGAAGGTATTGTCTAGTGTGCCTAGAATGTCTTTCCATCTTACGGAATTGAAGGCGTTTCTGACGTCAAGCGTTACGAGGAGCACCACCCGTCGAGTTCGGCGGCTATATGCCTCTGCTCGTCGAACGGCGTCCACGACTTGCATGACAGCATCAATTGTCGATCTCCCTGCCCTAAAACCAAACTGCCGGGGAGATAAATCTCCGGCAGCGCGTATCGTTTCAGCGAGTCTACTTCTGATGAGCTTTTCGAGCACTTTCCCAGCAGTGTCAAGCATACATAGTGGGCGGTATGAAGACGGCAATTCGGAGTCGCCTTTCCCTTTAGGGATCAGCGCTAGCCTCGCAACTTTCCAACGAGCAGGGAAAATACCCTCCTTCAGGCAAGCGTTGAATGCGCCGAGCAGTAGGTCTGGCCGGTGTTGGAATACCAGTTTGTATAGCTCTGCTGGAATACCATCGGGTCCTGGCGCCTTCTTGTTTATCATAGAGAGGACTGCCTGTTCCAACTCTTTTATAGAGAAAAGTGGACAGTCCTCTGCGCTCTCCGCACCGACGTCACCATCCCATACGGGGTGGGCAGGGAAGAGTGCCCCACAATGCGGTCCATCTGCTCGGCCTTAAGTGAACAGGGTTTCCGCAGCGCCTCGATTTTTCGGCTTACCAGTTTGTAACCGAGTCCCCACGAATCCCCATTCACCTCGTCGACCAGATCTTGCCAGCAGCGAGCTTTGCTCTTGTTTATTGCGCTGCGGAGTCTCCTTTTGGCTGATTTGTACTCCATCATTATGGGACATGCCTCCTCCCGGTCGCCTAGACATTGTGTTAAGCGGCGGAGCCTGTGGCACTTCTTTCGGAGCTCTGCGATTCTCACGGGACATGGCGATTACCTTAAATACCTCTAAGGTTTAAACTAGACAACTCACCCAGATGTCCCGCCTGCGACGGTATTCCGGAGGACCCGAAGCATGTTTTCTTCCATTGTCCTAGATTCGCTGAGGAAAGGAAGAGTCTAGAGTAGACATTGGGAGGAACAGTAACACCGGAAAATATAATTGGGAAAATCCTTCCGTGCCAGGAGAACTGCAATGCAGTGGACGACATGGTAGGGCGGATTCAGTGCAGGTTGCGAGAGGCAGAGAAGGCTAGGCGCAGTTGCGAATGCAATCGATGGGCGAAGGGAGAAAGTAGAGCCATGACCACTTCGCGAAGAAATATTTTGTGGTGATTCCGCGGGGAAGAGGACAGGAGTTAACGGGTAGTTTTAGTGGGTAAAAATCCCACACGCTGCAACATTTATACCAGTGTCTTTGGAAGATTTCCACCTGCGGAAAAAAAGACGGAGAGACAGTAAACCGCTTTTAATAAGAAAACCTTAAAAATATTCCAGACGGACAGATAGACGTTGCATCAATTTTAATAAGGTTTTGTTGCATACAAATCCTTAAAACATAATCTCTAATTCTATGAACATCTGCTTCCGCTCACATCCAAAAGTTGTTCATCAAAAATTTCCTAATTTTCATGCATCGGATTGCTTACAGGTATTACCACCTAAATGTACTAAATGTATGTATACAGGTGGTATAATTTGAAATTTATAAAGTGAAATACCATATGCTTACAAAGGACAAAAGGAAGTATAATCGCACTCACATTACCGCAGTGACTAATGGAAGGAAGTAGCAAGCACGTGCTGGGTTCCCTTCCATACTGCAAAATGTATCTGGTCAGTTTTCGCAACCATATCAGATTTAATCTACTATCTAACATGGCTCTATCAAATTGATTGACAGTGATTGAATTTCGGTATTTACATGGTGGTTTTCTACTGAGTAAAGCGTCTACGTTATTTTATTCATCAGTTCAGTAATGTGACAAGCACTGATCACACTATCTATCTTGATTAGATATTTTCTCTTTTTAGGGGTTTACCAATACCCTAAATTCTATCGTTAAGGACTGCTATCGATTTTAATGTGAAGTGATATCCGAGAAAGGTCCGTATACGGGAAGACAGAATGCATAGTCAATTTGGAAAATGCTAACAAGCTCCATTACCACGGAATTCGATACGAAATTAGATTCAGATCGCTGGGTTGCTCCAAATACATCGTATGCAGTTGCATCTAACCGTCAAAAGCAAAATTACTCGTACTATCCCCGTATGATATATGTATATGGCAGCCGTAACTTGCCACTGATTAGCCGTAATCCTGTCTTCATGGCCATCCGGTGCTCAGGAGGGACTACTGTTTTCACACACAAACAATAATATCCATCAATTTCGTAATTAGTTTTCACATTGTTAGTGGACAGGTTGACATGTAACAACTCCGCAAAGTATATCCACTCTCTCATAGATACTGCACAATGGTTACATGAGTACATGTTACAAGAATTATCTCACCCTTCAGATATACTCTTTGAGTTGTGAGCTGTGACTAATTACCTCCATGTCGATTTATCTTAATAGACGCATAGTATCTGTTCATTGGATTTCGACCCATCTTTTTCGAAATTTCTGCCTGTAGTTCCTTACAAATAAAGATATTTGAATTAATTGGTAATCAAATGAAAAATTCCCGCACCCTTAAATGATATGATTATTAAATTGGGGACGCTTTGACTTTATGGCAAACCAAATAGTTGAAATTTGTTGACTACCGTTATCAACCCCAATATCAATATAATCTCAATAAAATGGAATTATATTCGACTTCGCCTTCATTCAGGACAAACATGATTAGTTGATGGAGAAGAACGTTGAGAGCTTACCCGAATCGGCAAGGTTTCTTGGTATCAAGCAATTGTGTCATGTTTGTTTGGCTATAACTGGATCCGAACTGAGCTCTAGCATCGACAGTATTCTAATTAATCTTTCCAACAGAATATACATCAACAAATTTTCCGAAGAAAACTATTTTCGGATAAATTGGATAGTGAACTAGAATAGATATTTAGAATACACCATATAACATGAAAATCAACGATTCATTCTTAAAGATACGGGAAATATGAGAGTCGATAATATACAAAGATACAAATGAGGATCTGTATATTTTAAATAGCACGAAATCAAATGAATAATGTTGTAAATTTGCTTAAACAACCAAATAAACAATTCAAAGAAAGGAAATGCCATGAAAACTATATGGTAAAACTTGCACCGGGAAACGCACCATCATTCGCCAGGAAAGAAGTCACAAAGTAACAAGTTTGAAACAAATCTTTCTGTGAAACATACAATTTTAGTTGCTATTTAAAATCCCACCGCTCCTTCCGTACATTTGCCAGAGGAGTTGTCATTTTCAAGTTTACGTACGAGCGAAATGGAGTCATTATCAACAATGGAACTGAAACTTCAACATTCTTATACTAGCAAACTCTTTGAAATGTTGGACGCTAGTACCTATGTTAGCCCAAAGGTTCCATTGACTGATGAAATGAACTTTGATCATTGAAGCGAATCATGAGAAAAAGTTCATGTAAAACTTCTCGATCAAAGTTTTCAGTTACTTTTTCTAATTATGCTACATTTCGAATCAAAGCGAAATAATACACATTTGTTCATCTATGCGCAACAGTTCAGGCGAAAAATACTCCCCATTCAGGATGAAGAGTAAAAAAACCGAAAACCGGAAGCTGGGAAGTTCAGATATGAAAGATTTGGTATATTTCTTATGCAAGGATATCTGAGTGCACAACTGGTCCATTGCATCCCGGATTCAAAAGGTGAATTGCCGGCTTTAAAAAAGAGCACGCAACACGCCTGCAGACACGAGAATGGCTCCGACCGTGGTAAACTGTGCTCCAAGATCTCCTGACTTCAATCCCCAGGAGCCCGAAATTTGGTTTGAAATAGTGGGAGCAAGCTTTGCGAGGTGTAACATAACAAAACCACAACAGCGATATTTCCAAGTCATAGCAGTGCTACCAGCGCAGTATACCACCGAAGTCCACGACATATCACTCATATAGCCGCTTACACAAACAACTTGTAAAGCGGTTGAGTGCCAACCAGGAAGAGAAAAGAAGGCAGCTCATGGAGGGCACTTCCATGGGTGATGAAAACTCTCCCGGAACTACTCTCCGGAAATAACGTCAACTATACAAACAGCATCGGCTTCAGAAGCTGAAACAACCATATCATAGCTAAATCAGCCATTGTTAAGCCAACTCGCGCAGCTGTGATCGAAGATACGCACAGTTAAACAGAAGATTTACTTCCTGAATTCACTCAGTAATAGTAGTGGTAGTATAGGTCCCAAGGCGAAACGTGGACTGGTACCCACGATGGAGCATAAAACCTGGGAAACGCTTGCTGAACCAATGCCTGCAGCTCTACTTCCAAACCCTATCTCCAGCGCCACGTGGTGACCGCTGCGAGCACTTTCTTAACAAAAAGCTGCTGACGGAGAAGGATGAAGGCCAGTCTCCCGCGGCCAAAAACGGGACCGATTGTACCAAATGATCCCCCAGGTTGGCAGTTTGGGAGGGCTGATAACCCTACAAAGAAAACAACTTGTTGCGGACAAACAAAAGTAGTCTCAGAAAAAGAGCTGCCAAGCAGTTAGCCGATACCCTTTCTCAATATCGGACTGATATTGCATGAAATGCGTTGGACAGAAACCGGTTTCCTGAAGAAGAGCCAGAATAACATATATCATAGCGGCATCCAGTAAACCATGTGTTCTGAGTAAGTTTCTTAATTAACAAAAAATTAAACCTGCTGTTATCGGTTTTGAAAGGGTAAACGAAAGGCTATGCTATCTGCGCTTGTGAGGCAAATTTAGAAACATAAGCCTCATTAAGGTTCACGCTCCTACAGACGAGACTGCAGAGTCGCAGGAGGATCCAAGGAGGCAGTAGAACGAACGTTTCCCAAGTATGATATCAAAATGATACTTGGGGATTTTACCTGCCAAGTAGTACCGGAGCCCGTATTCAGGCGATGCGTTGGCTCCCATAAATTACATAAGGATACCAATGATAACAGACTGCAGTTGATTCAATTAGCAGTGTCACACGAAATGGATGTTCGAAGTACCTGGTTTACACCGAAAGCGGTCTACCGACAAACGTGAACCTCTCCTGACTTATGGCTTTTAAGCCGGTAGACTGCACGGACTGTTTCTTCTATAATTGGTGGTGGCAGCAGTTGTCCGTCATCCTCAGTTGGCGAGACCTCCAACTCGCCGATATTTTGGTTGTTGAGCAGCTCATCCAAATACTCAACCCATCGTTGCAACATGCCCATTCTGTCAGAAATCAGATTTCCCTCTTTGTGTCGGCTAGATGAGCCCGTTCCGACTTTTCTTGCGGCTGGGGCCAAGTATGTTTGTGGCCGTATGAATGGTAACGCTCTTCAAGTGGTTGTGAAGATCATTTGTTGATGCTTCATCTCCAGGACATCTATTAGCTGCGGGCATTGGTAGGTGGCGTTGTAATTCGAGCCCAGAGCACCATAATAACGAGGTAGTGATCTGAGTCTGTACTGACCCCCCTCCATGTTCTGACATTCATCAAGGCTGAGAGGTGGCGGCATTCAATCAGCACGTGGTCAATTTGGTTCAAATTGGTCCCATCTGGAGAGGCCCACATATGTTTGTCTACCGCTTTCCGCACAAACTAGGTACTTCCAACAAACATTTCGAGTGATACTGCTAACTGAATAATCCGCAGTCCGTTATCGTTGATATCCTTATGTAAGCTATAGGAGCCGACGTATCGCCTGAACACGGGCTCCGTTCCTACTTGACTGTAGAAATCTCGAAGTATGATTTTGATATCATACTTGGGACAAGCTTCGAGGGTCCGCTCAACTGCCTCGTAGAAGGTATCCTTTTCCGACTCTGCAGTTTCCTCTGTAGGGACGTAAACGTTAATGAAGCTTATATTTCTAAATTTTCCTCGCAAACGCAAAGGGCATAGTCTTTCGCTTGTATTTTCAAAACCAATAACAGCAGGTTTCAGTTTTTGGCTGACTAGAAAACCTCCTCCGAACACATGGTTTATTGGATGGCGACGATAATATATGGTGTAGTGGCTTTTCTCCAGGAAAACGCTCTCTGTCCTGTGCATCTCTTGCAACGCTGTTACATCAGCCTTATATTGAAACTGGGTATCGGCTAGCTGCTGAGCAGTATTCGGTTTGTACAGGGAGCACACGTTCCATGAGAAAATGCGCAAATCGTTATTCCGTTGTCGTTACCGGGTTCGTTCTCGTAAAATCTGTCCTGTCCGAGGCTCCTTCCGTGGCTTCGCAAATTGGATTTCCCGTGCAGAGTTGTCACCCCTACCCAACCTGAAACCTGTGGAACCAGTTGGTACAATTTGCCCCGTTTTTAAACGCGAGAGACTCACCTTCTCCATTATGTGGCAGTCACAAGGCGGGAAGAGAAATTATATCTCGGAAACATAGTCGAGAATATTGGGAGAAAGGAGTGGTCGAGATATGAATGTCTATGATGGAAAGAGCGAAGGACGAAGCTAAACATTCGATAAACCCGACTGACGATGACGACATAATGAAAGTCAAAATGAAACTAGCTACCAAAAGTCACCCCAAGATCCTTGCGAGACTCAATGGCTATTAAAGGTTGACTATTGATGTAACAAATGAGTGCCAGAAGAAAAGTCTTCGAAGAATAAGATCACGTAACGAGTACCCCGGATGCAAGAAAGAAAGAGTCAAGGCAGAACCATTGAGGGAGACTATACATAAGGTCCCAATTAGGTACGATCGGAACCAGGAGATAACAGTTGATGGAAGTGCGATCGGAGTAAGAAGTAGAAAATGGTCAACGGAATCTTAGGCTTTAGAGAAGTCAGTATAGTCTGCGTGGACATCTGTTCTGTCGTTTAAAGACTTCACGACAAAGTTATTAAACTTAAGTAAGTTAATGGTAGTTCATCTTCTTTTTCTTCAGCCTTTGTCCCGTTCACAAGCCGGGTCGGCTCGACGTGATCGGCTTCGCCATTTAGCTCTATCGAATGCCTGATCTCGGTGCAATCTCGAGGCTTTCAAATCCCCATCCAGCGTATCAAGCCACCGTTGCTTAGGTCTGCCTTTTGGTCGTTTACCATCGACTTCGATGTTCAGACCAATCTTTCCAAGTGAATTCTCGTTTGCACGAATTGCGTGGCCATACCATCGAAGACGCCTCTCTCGCAACTTTTCCACGATCGGTGCAACCCCATAACGATCGCAGATATCCTCATTTCGGATGTGATCTAAACGTGTGACGCCACTAGTCCAACGTAGCATCTTCGTCTCCATTACCGCGAGACGCCGTTTATTGTCTTTTATGGTCGGCCAACACTCAGAACCATAGAGAGCGACTGGAAGGACGACATTGCGGTAAATTTTAGATTTGAGACGTTCGTTGATACGTCGATCACAAAGGACACCAGTTGTGGAACGCCACTTCATCCAGGTTGCGTTAATGCGTGAAGCAATTTCATAACGCAGTTCTCCATTGGCTGATAGCGTTGACCCGAGGTATTTAAATCGCTCAGTTCTGGGCAGATCACTGCCGCTGACAGTGATTGTGCCTGTTTCATGGGGATCGGTCGTCAAAAATTCAGTTTTGTTTAAATTCAATCTGAGACCGTGTTGCATGAAGCGATCATTCCATTTTTGAACATGTTGCTCGAGATCACTTTTGCTATCAGATGCTAGGAAAACATCATCTGCATAAAGCAGTGTGCAGGGCGCTGGACGTTGGATATCCCGTGTGACGGTGTCCATAACAAGGACAAAAAGGAGTGGTGAGGGGGCACTTCCTTGATGAACTCCAACAGAGACACGAAGCGGTTTTGATACACCCGCCATACTTCGAACTTTACTTTTCGGATCGTGGTAGAGCAATTGAACCCAGCGCACGAGTTTTTCTGGCACGAAGTGTTGCCGTAAAGCATACCAGATGAGTTCGTGTGGTACACGGTCAAATGCTTTCTCTAGATCCAGAAAGGCAATGTAAAGAGGGCGATGCTTCTCACGGTGTTTCTCCATGAGTAACCGCGCAGCGTGTATTGCGTCAGTAATTCCGCAGTTCTTGACAAATCCGGCTTGATTCACGGTTGTTTCAACGATTTCGTGAATACAGTTGTGAAGAATGCGTTCAAAAATCTTCATGGTATGGGAAAGTAACCGGATCGGACGGTCATTTGAACATTCTGCTGGACTACCTTTCTTTTTCCATATTGGAACAGTGATACTTTCTTGCCAGTCAGATGGTGTTCTTCCTTCCTGAATAACCCGGTTAAAGAATTCACTGAGCCACAGTGTTGGGTCCCAGCTCTTCGCTTTCCAGAGCTCAGATGCGATGTCGTCAAGTCCTGTTGCTTTCCCCGATTTCATTTGTTTTATTCCCTCCTCGACTTCAGTTGCGCTGACTGGTGGAATTGCTCCAAATGTCGGCAATGATTGTGGAAGTGGAGGATGAACAAATTCTTCAGTTGAAATCTGCTCGAAGTATTCTCGCCATCTATCCGTTGCGGCTCGACGGTTGGTAAGCAAAGTACCGTTCTTGTCATTAACACAACAGAAGTGTTCGATATCCTGTGTGCGTTCATCACGGCTTTTAGCGTCGATACAGATCTCTCTCGCCATCCCGAGTGTCCAGTTTATCGTAAAGATTTTTGAAATGGTTCGCTCGGGTGACAGCGACCGCTTTATTTGCTTCCCGGTTGGCATTCTTATAAATTTGCCAATTAGCAGGCGTTTTATCGTCGAGAAATTTGTGGTAGAGGCGTTTCTTTTCACGGACCTTCATTTCAACATCATCATTCCAAAGCCAAGTATCTCGGTTGATGTACCGCTTACCCGGCTTGGTGACCCCGAGGGTTGCAGAGGCCGCTTTGTGGATCGTGTCTTTCATTTGGTTCCATGATTCTTCCACATTCGTAATGGTTGGCAATCATATGAGTGAGACCGTTTCTTCGTTCTTCTCACCAAATCGCCACCATTTAATGCGCGGCGGGCCAGTGCGTTCCTCACGCCGTTTTATCGGTGGCTTAATTCGCAGGACAGCAATCAACGGCTTCAATTGGGATATACACACTAAAATGACTAAAATTGACACCATAAAATGATTAAACCCCCAATCATTGACATTTTTAAATGTAGCATGGACTACAATTGAAAACTAGCCATAAACTAAGCGACTTAGCCGGATACGAAGAGCCGAGCATGTCGATAACTCGGTGGTTGTGAGAGCATATGCGCATCTATTCGGACCCCCCTTAAACTCACCGTAGAGTGATGTTAATTTCTGCATCTTCTCGCCTCTCCATCAAATTTCGTATCAATAGGAGTAAGGATTCTTAAGGAAAGCGGTGTGCCAGACAGACAGTAAACCGATTTTAATAAGGTCAACGTAAAAAAGAGCAATCTAAAGCAATAAGTAGACTTGATTCTTGCGAATACAACATTAATCCAGGGAACGGCCTTTTTTGTTAGCAAGTACAATACTCACAGAGTTCCAACGGTTATCAGGGTTACTCCGTGAGAGCGTTTGAAGGGGATGTCTTTGTGCAGATTTTATTGAAAAGCTATGACCTGGACGGCACAGTTTCAAAAAAGGAAGCACAAATAACTAAATGTATGGCGAAAGCATGTAACGCGGCTATGCCGAAGTGTCGAATCTTCATCCGCAAGTGGTCAATCTATTGGTGGAATGATGGAGTTGCGATCTGCGTCCTTTACAAACCAGCAAGTGGAAATGTTTTAATAAAAATTACGCAGAGGCAGACCAAAACCTCTAGTGAATAGTGTAAGGAAACTAAGGTGTCGAACACCATCACCAACCAGACCGCAGCCTCTTTTCCGCCTTCCCTAGCATAGATGGGATTGCATAAAATGTAAACCACGATAGGACCCCATACCTGCAGTATTTTTTTTTAAGTTTGGGGATAATAAACCTCCTAGTTTTGGTGTCGTCGGTAAAACCAGATTCCATTCGCTTATCAGCGTATATGTGCCATGCATGGCAGAAGAAATTTTTCCAACTGGATAGTTCTCCAAAGCAGAAATAAATTTTGCTACCGAATCCTACTAAGCAACCGGAAGACTCATCATACTGAGAGGGTCATTTGAAACTCATTTTCAATAGATATAGCGATGACCTATTACCAATGGTGACAATGTAGTTCATACCGAGCTGTTTCTGTAACCAAACATTGGATGCCCGAAATTCAGAGAGAAGTGTCGTCTCTGCCCATGGTGGAAATGCGGATGGATGCCTAAACGCCAACAGCAAGTTGAATATTTTTTTGAGAATTGTGGGATCTTAAGTCCGCATCAACTTTATGCCGGACCAGACCAAATGGGGAGTAACTTACTCCCTCTTTTGAGGTCCGGCATCAAGTTTATGCGGACTTAGGATCCCACAAATCTGGGATAATATTCTATCTGTGCTGTTATGCGGAAGCAGTACATGGAAAGTCCCTCTTTTAACATCCACCTCTGGCATGTAGTCGGTGTACTCTGGCGTCAGAAAATCTCGAACGATGATCTGAATCGAATTATGGGCCACTTGTCGATAGATATGTTAGTTAGAGGAAGGAAGTGGGAGTGGGTTGGTCATATTTTTTAAAAAAGGCATTGCTATATCGTACGATGGAATCCACCCGAGTGACCGAAGAATGGGATTTCCTAGAATCACATGACATAGATCAGTGGAGGATGAATGTAAGCTTCTTGCGTAAACATGGGGGGAGATAAAGCGCATTTTGCCGAACCGGGAGCAATACATTATACGCACACCGACCTGGAAGGAAACTCTAATGTGTGGAAATAGTTGAAGGAGAGTAAACACAACCTATCGTTTGAAAAAGATCTGAGGCCAACCTGACGTGCGCTGTCCGTAAAAGAGAGAAAATAAAATAAAGCAACATGGTATGTACATGGCCGAACTTTGCAATGCATTGAGAAAACAACAACAAAAAAGAATAATGATTATTTTTGAATATTCGAAATTTTTTGAAAATTCAGAATTTGAAAATGCTTAAAAGGGCCTCAGGGTTTCGGGAAATAAAAGCTGAGAAGGTTTCGTTACTGAAATTTTTGAAGGAGAATAATAAAAATGATCATTTATAAAATAATATTGAAAATAATACGCAATGTGTGATATGACAGATGAAAAGTAGGAGCTCGGAAAGAGGATATTGGAGTTGCTAAAGAAAACTAAATAGAAGAAAGACGAAAAATGTTGCGTACAAGCGAATGAATCTTCTGGCTAGCACGTCGGATTTGCGGGTTCGTCCAGAGCTAGAACTGCTTCTGCGGCTTATTTACATGTATATAAACCATGACCCTGTGAAAACGCGAAATTATCTAAGTTTGTGCTTTTACCACCTATACACGAAACGCATTATCCTTCTCACTGAGAGGAAACCATTGCAAGATAAATGCAATGAACTGAAAATATTATAATTTCGAAAATGTAAAAGCTTCCCCTGGTAAACCGCCATAAAAAACACCCCATTTCAGAGTGATGAGTAAAATTCCACTTCATATTAATCATTATCATTATGAATTAATTAATTACATCGGATGTATACAAACACACAATTTGCTATAAAATCATCAGGTACAATCGCTGAACTGAAAGCCACTTCACTTAAAAGCAGGAGTAAATCAAAGCAGTAATTACTGCGCCCCAAGCAGAACACCCTAAACTATTTCCGCTCTATATCATTGCAAAAAAAAAGGAAGAAAACCACATGCTGGCATATTATTCAATATAACATATGCGCATTCCTATTTTGTTCCCACACTCTCATTTCCCTATCCTTTTTCTTGTAACCGCCTTTCTCCTGTTCTCCATTCTCCTTTTGCACTCGGTTTTCCTTCAAAGGATTCTCTAGAAGAAAGTAAAACTTCATAAAGATAAAAAATTGAATATCCTGTTTCATGCTGTCTGCATTAAATTATCCTCATTTGGTGGAGCTCATCTGAATACATTATGCTATGAACAATTGGGTCAGCTTCTGCATCGAAGAACGCAAGCGATCCGGAACAAAGGGTGGATTTTATGGCAAAGGGAATTCCTAGACGCTTCAAAAGAGTTGATTCTATCTACACCTGCCAGTGAATGTTCTTTGTGACTATGACTCTTGTTAGACAATGGCGAAGAATAAACAAGAGGATTTTTACTACTACTTCAACAGGAGCTTAGACAAGATTGTTTTCCAATAAAAAGGGTAAACAAATCACCGGCACATAAACACGTACATAGAACAGCAAAACTGATGTTAATATATTCAAAGAATTGAGAATTATTCATAGCTGCTGTCATCCCTGGAAATGAAATCCAAGTAAATCTGGAAGATTAAAGATTCAAGATTCATCTCTTTTCAACATTGTGATTTTCTCATATAAAACTATTTGTATTTATCCGAAGCAATTTGGAGAAGCAAATATCACTAATTTACAATAACTGTCTTTAAGGACAACGAAAGCCAATACGAATGGATTTTTGCTCATTCAGGAACAAATGGAAATTTACCTGCTAATTCCATGAGAAAGTCAACCACGATAGATAGGATGGAAAGTATTTTGATTATCCAAATTTACCAAATATATATATCCCAGGAATTTTCCCATGGCTACATTCATGCATGTATATATAAACATATGTTTATATTTTCCATCTAAGGATTAACATTTCCGATACATTGTAATGCTCCGAGGCTAGTAAGATATGTATATCTACTTAAGCTCCTGAAGTTACATTCGTCCCATGTTAGCAGTTGAGAAAGCTTTTTACCAAACTTCACTTCCGGCAAAACATAGCATTAATTAGTAAATAAGAGGAAATGTGAGGATGCTTTTAAGGATGTTTTAGCTGCCCAGGAAAATTAGCATTAAGTATGGAAGTAACGCTTTCGTCGAGAGAGAAGCATCACATTGAAAAGTAGTATCGATGTGCAGGCTTGTCCGTATCGAAGTCTAAGTCGAAGGATATTGATATCTTATTATTAAAAAGGAAAAGTGAAAGACTAATTGAAATGTTCAGGCAACATCTGAAGATCATAAACCTCAATCTTGGGAAAGCGCGTCCACCACACCGATACGCCGATGGGTTACTAACTGTGTCTTTTCGCGGCCGGTAGGACTTCAAAAATTTCCCATTCTTCCTCCATTGTTCTGAGTTACGTTTTGCAAGGACAACCGACGTCCGGCCTTCTCCAATAGTAATAGAGTTGTCACGTCTTCTTAATATGTGACCCATCTATTCTACGTCCGCGGAGATTCCATCAGGCCAGACAATGTCGATGGAACGACTAAGACAGTTGCTGACAAATTCCACGAGCTTTCAAGAAGCAGTCTTTACTTTCCTTGTACTACTACAAAGTTGGTTTACTTTTTCCTCTGTCCTGGGTCAAACTGATAAAAGACAATAACACTGACTGGGTGATGGCGTCTTTCAATGGCACTTATCCTCACGAAATTGACGTCCTCGGCAACCCTTCTTTCTAGCCTGACAAGCACCTCTATTCGCGGGTAAATTTCAGGGCAACCCGCCTTCCTCGCCAAGTTATATAACTGCATCCCTATTTACTGTCCATCTGTTTTGTCAGAACTTTGGGGGTTTAAAAACCAAGCTGGAGGCCTTCAATTTATCCGCGCTGGCTCAGCAACACCATCCCATCTCTATCTCCGAAACCTGGCGGGACGATGCCATGTTAAACTCCGAGTTCGGCTGTGACAGGGACCGGAATGCATCTCGCAAGTTCACCGGCAGTGGGGTCCTAATTGCAATAGAAGATGGGGGCTTCGCACCCACTAAAACCACCCCACTTTCTCCTTTTTCCTTCCCCACGGGACCGCCGCAAAGCATTACTTCACGGGGTGGACGGCGCTTTAAGCGACCAAGCCTTCGTTCGTTGTTCGCGTCCTCCTGCGCGCTCCGCTCTTCCAAGTTCCTCCTGTATTCTTTTGATTGAGGAGTTCACCGCACACCAGTTTCCCTCCGACTTCAACATTTCCCCGACGATGTTCTGCAGGTTTCCAGGCTCCTCCTTTCTGAGAAAAATCGTGGACAGTGGAACATAACATGCTCCAGGTCCTCAGGTGTGCAACCACATTCAGAACACAAGGGAGAATCATCCAGCCTGAATTGGTGCAGGTACTTCCTGTAACCACCATGTCTTGACAGGAATTGCGTCAGATGGTAGTTAATCCCATCGTGTCGTCGCTGGATCGACTCCTCAATCCAGGGAATCAAAGTGTGGGTCCAGCGACTCCTTTGTGAGTCGTCCCACCGTCTGTACCACTTCTCCAGCGACTCTCGCCTTGCCGCCTTTCGGCATTCTGCATCCTTTTCAGGAGGATTCATTTTCCTTGTCTCGTACAAGCACCGTGTCTCACTTGCCAGAATGTCTATCGGGATCATTCCCCCCGCTGCCTCGGCTGATATTGTTCTAAAGGCGCTGCACACCCTTAGCACCACTAAGCGGTAAGTCATATTTACCCTCCTACGATTACTCTCACACGCTAGTGCCTCCTCCCAAACTGGTGCCGCATATAATAGTGTGGAGCGAACCACTCCGGCCACAAGTAATCTGCGACTGTATCTTAGGCCTCCAATGTTAGGCATCATCCGCGCTAATGATACGGTGGTATTTGCCGCTTTCTCACAGGCATAGTCCAGATGTCCCTTGAAATTGATTTTAGCGTCAATCATCACCCAGGTATTTGATAACCGGTTTCGAAGTGATGCCGTGACCACCAACACGAATATTAACCGTATTCCTCTTCCTACGATTGGCCATCAAGACCGCCTGCGTCTTTTGTTCCGCAAGATGAAGCTGAACCATCTCCGGCCACGCTTTTATGGCGCTAATGGTTTCGTTAGCGTACATTTATCTTCAGGTTGTTTCGCGACGACAACCAGAGCTGGATCATCTGCGAGGACCCCATTGTACATGGCGTTCCTCAGGAGAGGACCCAACACTGAGCCCTGTGGTACTCCTGCGGTGACGGTGTACTGCTTGGATCCCTCATCCGTGTCGTACTAAAGTGTCCTCTCCAAGAGGTAACTGTTGAGGAGCTTAGTCAAATAACTAGGGACACCCATTTTAGCCAGTGAGCTTTTTATCCACTCCCAACTTGCAGAATTGAACGCATTTTTGATGTCCAATGTTACCAGGGCATAGCATTTTTCAGACGATATCGTGTATCGAGCCGGCTTCAAAACAACGTTTACGGCGGCGATCGTTAAGTGGACTTGACGAAATCCAAATTGTCGCTCCGATAGTCCATCCTTATATTCGATGATAGGGAGCAGTATGTTGTACATAACCCTTTCGAGCATCTTTCCTGCCGTGTCGATAAGGCAAATCGGTCGTTATGATGATGGGTGTCCTGGGTGCTGATTCGGCTTCGGGAGCAAAACTAGTTTTTGCCTCTTCCACCGGTGCTTCTACCATGCATGCTTCAAACACGCTAATAAACCAGTCGGGTCTGGTCTTAACAGAGCTCTATTGGGAACAGCATCCAGGCCGGGTGCTTTGTTATCACCAATTCTCCAGCAAATTTGCGTAAGTTCCTCCTCAGTTACCTCAGGTATGGTGTAGACGTCCAATGCTTGCTTTTGTTGTTTGCGCTCCCCTTTATCCGGAGGCAAGAGCGCCGTCACGAAATCGAGCAGAAGATGCGGGCCGGTCAGTTGTGGTGTTCGCCCTCTCATCTTCTTTATAACTATCCTGTACGCTGTTCCCCAGGGGCTTTGATCTGCCTCTATGCAAATTTCCTTGAAGCATTCTTGCTTGCTGGTCCATATAGCCTGATTAAGCCTACCTGGAAGGTTCACATACACTAGCCGTTTCTCGTCGAAGTCCGATCTTCCTCTAGATCGTTGGCAGATCCTTCTAGCACGAAAACATGCATCCCGTAACGCCGCGACCTCTCCATTCCAGTTTGAGCGCCTTTTTGGGAGAACTCGTCGCCTCGGCATAGCAGCCTCGCATGCTCTCGTTATGCGTCCCATAATTTGCTCTACCTTTTCCGTAGTCGCAATACCGGGATTTTGGCCTCCCAATAGCATCTCTATGAATGCATCCTCCTCAAGCCCTTTCACGGACCTGCCTCGGTTTCAGTCTGTCTGTCTGTCTGCCTGTCTGTCCGTCACACGCATTTTGCTTGGAGACGGTTACAGCGATTGACACCAAATTTGTAGAAAGCTAGGAACTGTGACACTCACGCATACAGTGAGTTACATCCTTTTACGACGAATTTAAGGGGGGGGGATCCCCATACATGCAAAAGGGGAGTGTACATTTTTTTGCATCAAATATAATCACGTGGGATATCAAATTAAAGGGCTCGGTTAGTACTTTTCGAAGCCTGTGTTAGTTTTCACATTTGTTATAAAGATGGGGAGTGCGAGGGGTTGAAAATGAAAAGGGTATAATATAGACCATGATCTCACTAAGTTTGGTGGAAATCGCACTATTACTAACAAAGTTATAATACGACAAATTTGTCGCTTCTTTGCAAATTCAAGACTATGAATGTCATTATCATCCGAAAGTGGATATCCCTCACATAATATATGCATATATTACGTGCTACGTACTAAGAAATACACAAAACCTTTCGTACCTGAAGCGTCCAGCTTCCGGTTTCCCGACTTGTTGTTACTTTATTGAAGATGATTTCCACTGTTACTCAAAAGCTAAAAGCCTTCGTGAACACCTGTCTGCGTCGTATCATCGGAGTACACTGGTTTCACACCATCTGAAACGGACAACTTGGTCGATACACAGGCTTCGTACCCTAGTACGCATTTGATCGAAAGGCGGAAGTTACAGTGAATTGGTCACACATCGCGGGAACAGTAAAAGTACTAGCAAATAAAGCAGGTTTTGATCAGGTGTATAATCTTATATAGCTTCGTGTCTCTGTTGATGTTCATCAAGGAAGCGCCCTCCCACCACTCCTTCTTCTTGTCAGATGTCCAATGCCCTATACAACGCTTTATGCAGATGATGTTTTCCTAACGTCTAATAGCAAAAATGATCTCGAGCAACTTGTTCACAAATGGAATGATCACCTCATGGAACACGGTCTCAGATTGAATCTGAATGAAACTAGAACTAAACAATTTCAATATCTCGAATCAATGCTATCGGCACATGTCTCAAATATAAAATTTACCCTAATGTCGTCCACCCTGTCGCCCTCTATAGTTCTGAGTGTTGGCTGACTATAACAGACAATGAACGGTGTCTTGCGGCAATGGGGACGAAGATGTTCAGCTAGACTAGTGACGTAACAGGCTTTGATCAAATCCGAAATGAGGACATCCGCGATCGATATAGGGTTGTACCAATCGTGGTAAAATTACGAGAGAGGTATGAACATCGAAGTTGATGGTAAGCGGCCAAAAGCTTTACAGGAACATAACTTCCGATTTGCATAAACCAGGAGAGGATATTATGGTACATAGCAATCCCAATGCATATAATATCTCATATGTATATATACCCAAATTCTAGGAATTTTCTTAGAAGAGAATTCAGATATTTTTAGGAATTTCTGCTCAATAAAGTGCAAACAACCTTTCCAAATATTACACAGACGTACATATGCATATGCGACATCTCATCACCTCATTGTGTTCCACTTGACTTGCAATCCTTTTGATGGTGCGTTTTACATGTACGCCCGGATATTACACCCCTAACCTAATTTATTCGTTAGGTAGACATTTTATTACACACAAGCACCCCATACATACCACATGCCAACGAATTAGACTTTCATTCCGCTATCATGCAAATTAATTAAGCTTTTGCCTTGATAACTTGCTCGTGCGAGACTTTTTCAACACGTTATATTATCCTGCAAGGAGCACATGCTTAAATCTTTAAATTCCTTCATTTTTCTCCACCCTCACGCACTCATCACGCTGTTTGCGCTACCGTCTGGGTGAGGCATTATTATTTTTGAAGAGCAAGTAAAAGTCGGCGAATTGCTCCTCATTTGCATGTCCAAGTTATTCTTGATGAAATGATGATTTCTTTACATTATGCGTGCATATGGGGAGGAGGAAAGGAACGCATTGAAATGCGAATGGAGCGTTGATAAGATTCTTCTATGAAAAAAAATGAAGTAGTTACTTTCACCTAGGATTCGTTGGACTAGAATCCCATCATAATAAAGCCGAATATCAGAGTTGCTGCTTTTAAGTTGAATACAAAATGAGCGAATAATTTTTGTATTGTGGGACCCTCACCAAATCAACATGAAATTTTTGGAAATCGAATTTTTTAGCGAGGGCTGCCAAAAACCCTTCAATGCCACAAGGTGCAAAAGATTAGCCTTTTGTCAGTATATCAATAAGGTTCTCTGTAAATCAGCCTGTCTGAAGACGCGGACTATTCCCAACTAAAATCTCCCATATTTTCTCCTCACTTTTATAATAACAATATGGATTGGTGGTGGTCAAACGACCATCCTGGCTGAGCGGAGACAATCAAAAGGAGAGAGCTATACCAAAAACCTACAAAAATGGCGAAATTGATCGTAAAGTCCGCCCATAAATCCTCCGTCGAACAATATGGATTGGTGGTGGTCAAACGACCATCCTGACTGAGCGGAGACGACCAAAAGGAGAGAGCTATCCCAAAAACCTACAAAAATGCCGAAATTGATCGTAAAGTCCGCCCACAAATCCTCCGTCGAAGTGCTCCCTTGAAACGGGCTTGCACGCCTCTATGTTACCAAGGCTCGGGAATGTTGTTTGAGCACTTCCTTTCCGCTGCATGGGTCCGCACCAGATCCTGAAAAATAGACCAAAGACGGAAATTCGCGCGAGCCTAACGAAATAAACAACACGCGAGCTAAACCAAAAAATAAAAATAAAAAATTCCAGACCCGAATGCGGCGATCAAAAAGAGGGATCTACGGTAGATCACATCTTCAATCAATATTTCCCCCGCCTTTATGATTCCCGCCCTGCCTAGATATCCTCTGGTCATGGAGGATGTCCCTTATCTCGAAGACCGCCAAGGGATCTTAAACAACCAACCAACCATAACGATGTTTTCCATTCATACCCAACAACGAGGACTGCGTGGTCTAACCGAATAATCCATATCCGCCTTTTGATTCATAATAGATTACTTGTGATTAAACCTAAAAGTCTTCTAAAATACGTCGATTGCAGTCATATCAATCAATAAAATAAATAAACACAGCGGAATAAAAGCTCTGAGGATTGACACACATGTGAACGTCGGATATGGAAGACTTCATCGATCTCCTCAACAGTTTTCGACTTCCAAAGCTCCAGCTTGTAAAGAACTTGAATGCGATTAACCATACTGCATCGTCCGCTCAACACCTTCTCCGATCCAATGACACTCCAAACCCTGAAGCCCCCGCCACGTCTGGCGCTCCTAGTACAACGATCCCAAAGAATGACAGCACTCACGAAGAAACGGAGAGCATCCTCAATTTTCGCTTCCGGGCCTTTTTCTACAGTAACTGGCACCCTGGTCTGGATATTTCCTTCTAATTTGTCAACTTCCACCCGCCTTTTTCGAAAGGACACTTTTCTTTATATTAGAATTTCACTTTTCGTCGCTTCCTTTGTTTACAAAGGTAAAACCGAATTATATGTTTGCTTTCGTAGCGTTATAATATAAGCCTGTAACACTTTAGACTATTACGAAAGACACGTAAAAATATAAAAAAATTTACAATACATTACGTCGCAGAAGCCCTCGATCTGCCCAGTTCAGCTATACCGCTGTCTATCGACCAGCCGGTCCCGGTTCCGTTAATTCACCATGCATACACGTTCAATAGCCTCAACCAGAAACAATCGTTAGGTCTGCATTTCACAATATATCACCTGTTTAAGTGCAAGGTCAATGTTCCCTTATGACCTGTCATTCAATATTCAAATACTGTTATTATGTGAAAATTGTATGTAAATATATAAAAGAGTTTTAGAATTTTAGGGAAAGGTAGCAGGTGGCAGGTTCTGATTTAATTAATTTTTAAAGGAGGGAGGAATATACTGGGAAAGGTAAGAGATGTTAGCGTGAAAAGAAGTCGGGAAACCGGAAGATGAATGCTTCAGGTATGAAACGTTTTGTGAATTGCTTACATAAGCACATTTGAGTGGTAATTCGTCCCATTTGTACCTAACTTGTAACGTTTATGCAGTTAGTTTGTCAGACAATTTACTTTAGTATGATGCTAACTTCCAAAGTCTTCGAATGCACGAAATTTCCAGAGAACTACCAACTTTGACCAATTAGAACTTTGTTAGTAATAGTACAATTGCCACCAAAGTAGGCAGTATCATGCTCCATAGTATAGCATATATCACTGCAGTTAATAATTCTAGGATAAAGGGGAAAAGGGGAATTCTCAGTCAATTTCTAAGAAGTATACTTATGATATTAACGTATGCTGCTCCCTGCATGCAATGGTATTCGCAGGTTTCACCTTTTTACCAAATTTCGTATCAATAGGAATAACCATTTCTGAGATAAAAGATGTGACAGACAGACAGACAAACGGACGATACAGACAGACACAGTACAGTACAGTACAGATACAGAGACAGTAAACCGATTTGGGTATTACATATCAGTAAACGCATTCCCTTTTTAGACTGTTTCTGGAAAAGGCGAATGAAGGACTGCACCTTATGCTTATGTTTGGAATAGCCTTGCATGTCCACCGGCTATTTTTCGTCTGATCCCATGCTGGTTGCCATGCAGCCAATGGCCTCATTCGCTCACTTTACTTGCTAAGGCTCGCTTCCTGCCTCTCGTATTCCACGCTTATTTCATCGACTAAAATATCCTCTGGGATCGTTTCCGCGATTATGCATGCTGCCTCATAAGATGTTGTCCCGTAGACACTGCATGTTCGAGAGCATTTAGCTCATATGCAGCTTGAAGATGTCTGCGAGTTTCTATGAATTTGGTTGCTGATACGCCTACTCGCGATAGAAACAATCGTTGGCTGTGTTTCGGACCGCCTATATTTAGAATCATCCTTGCTAATGTTGAGTTTATAGTCCCTGTTTTCTGCCCATTAAGCTTTAACTGGAGTCGAAAGTCACTCTAGGTATTTCAGCGAAGGCTGAGAGCAAACAACATGTGCCCCAATGCAATTTTCAACAACTTCGTGTGTCCACCGCTTTGTAAAAACTCCGTCTTGGGCTCAGGAAGTTTCAGCCCAAAGCCTTCAAGCCAAGATTTGATAGTTCATATAGTCGCGCTCACGTGAACCTCTACGTCGTCAAAGTGATTAGATGTTATGACGGCTCCGACGTAGGGCACCATCGTACTTTATGTTCCATAGCCGAGTACCCAGGACAAACCTTTGTGGAACTCTTTCCATTATATCATACGCCTTTGAACCTACATTTGAATCGTAAACTAGCTTTCGCTTTCGAAGGTAATCGAAAATCATACTCGATACATTATTTGGCGTATGTGCCGTGATGAGCGCTCTAAATGTCGAGAGTCAGTGGGAAGTATATTCCTTCGTCAAAGGTTTCCCTGACTAGCTCAACCGCTGACCGAGTTTATTTGATAAATAACCGCTACTATCAATTATTAAATATAGCCGTTTATAGCAAATCAGCTCGAGGACCTTGCCTAATGCATTCAGAAGGTCTATAGGATGTTGATTCACCTGTCGACCTGATTGGCTTCAGGACCAACGCGAGCTTTCATAATTTCCCCTCAGCGAGGAAAGACCCATCTTTTAGGCAGTCTCTGAATGGTGCCATTCTAATTGCCATTTTCAGCGCCTTGTTGAGAGTTCGATCAATACCGGGGGTTTCGATATCCAGAACCCTTTTCACAGTGTCCAGAACTTCGTCTGTGAGCGCTCATCGGAATCGTTGGAAACATTGCCGCTTAAAGCAATACTTTTTACTTCTCGTGGTGGCCCACTGCATTTTTTACGAGCGTGTTTATACTCGGCAGATTGTTGTTCATACTTCAGCGTTGACGTTGACTATCTGGCCTTTAGGTATACCGTACATTGCATAGCATGCGGCACCCAACCTCAAGCTTTAACAGGGACAAAGAAGATAAAACTTCCGGAAGATGCGGTAATTGTGTTACGAATCACTCAGCTAATTACCAAAGATGTTCGGTATCCAACGTACTGTACAAACGAACAAGCAAGATAGACCTACACAAAGACCCCAATTACAGCAGATCGCCATGAATAGGCAACCAACACCCCTCCCAGCGCCACCGGCTTGGCAAACATCTATATACAGACGTCGTTAGGAATGTACAGTCAAATCATCCATTCACAACACAACACTGAGCCTCAACCAACAAAATATAGTTACGTATTTTTAACGCTTATTAAATATATTATTATGTTAGTAATCAAAACTATTACCGCAACTGACCAAAATGAATAGTTTGAAGGTAGCTTATTGGAATGCAAACAAACTAGCCATCTCCAATACACGGCAGTGAAACATATGTCAAACACAAGACAGTGTGTATTGCTGCAGTCTATTGCTTCCCTAAATTTACGATTCATACGGAAGAGTCTGAAACTTTCCTTAGATCCCCGCACATTGGTTCCTAGCTGCCGGTGACTCCAAGGCAAAATCACGCCACGCCTCATAACTACATACACCAAGACAAACAGCTCCAAGGTCTGCGCTCGCTAGTACTTCCCAATGCATTGCAGGAGGCTGTCCCAATAATTGACCAAAGGATTGAAACAAAACACTATATATAATAAACTTTGGGCTTACCCCCTGGCCCCTGGCCAAGGGCCACAAGCAACAAGCGGAAACATTTGATATACACCTACCTGGGGTTATGAGCCCAACAACGCCAGATATTGACCAAACAAACCTCATCAGCGACACAACCACTGCACCCAGCCCAACCGTCAGATTCTGAAAGATAGAACTCCTCAAGAAAATCAACAACTTAAACCTCAATAAAGCCCCAGAGAACGACCACCTTACGAGGGAAATTGCAATTATCCACATTTTTAACACAATACTTTATACCAACCCTCTCCAGCGCACTGGAAACATGCACGTATCATAGTATTGCCAAAACTAAATAAGGGAAAATTCAAGGTAGAATCATATAGGCCTATCAATCTTCTCTCAACACTATCTGAACTCTTCAAAGATTTTTACTAGACAAGATGCCCCTACTTATACACCAAGAAGGTCATTCCTGACCACCAATACGGCTTTATAGAGGGACACAGTACCATAACACAAGTAAATAGATTAGTTGAATACATTAGAAACGCTCTAGAAGATAAAAGATATTCCATCGGCTTATTTCTAGACGTATCTCAGGCATTTGATTAGATAAAGCATGATGGACTTATAGAGAAGGTCTAGAACTATCTACCCGGCATATCATCATCATCATCAACGGCTCAACAACTAGTACCCGGTCTAGGCCTGCCTTAATAAAGAACTCCAGACATCTCGGTTTTGCGCCGAGGTCCACCAATTCGATATTCCTAAGAGCTGTCGAGCGTCCTGACCTAGCCATCGCTCCATCTCAGGCAGGGTCTGCCTCGTCTAGACTTTTCGGATGGGATCATCCTCATCCATATGGATTAAGTGACCCGCCCACCGTAACCTATTTAGCCGCATTTTATCCACAACTTGACGGTCATGGTATCGCTCATATATTTCGTCGTCATGTAGGCTACGGAATCGTCCATCCTCATGTAGGGGGCCAAAAATTCTTCGGGGGTTTCTTCTCTCGAACGTAGCGAAGACATCACAATTTTTCTTGCTAAGAACCCGATTCTCGAGGAATATATGAGGACTGGCAAGATCATTGTGTTGTACAGTAAGAGCTTTGACCCTATGGTGAGACATTTTTGTAAGCTGAAATGGGCTCTGTTGGCTGACAACAATCGGGCACGGATTTCATCATCGTAGCTCTCATCGGTTGTGATTTTCGACCCTAGATAGGAGAAATTATCAACGGTCTCGAAGTTGTATTCTCCTATCCTTATTCTTCCGGTTTGACCAGTGCGGTTTGATGTTGTTGGATGGTTCGTTTTCGGTGCTGACGTTGCCCAAGATCTCGCGCCGCCTGCTCGATCTGGATGAAGGCAGTTTGTACGTCTCGTCTTCCATGATGTACATATCGTCACCATAGGCCAGTAATTGGGTGGACTTAAAGAGGATCGTACCTCTTGCATTTACCTCAGCATCACGGATCACTTTCTCGAGGGCCGGGTTAAAAAAGACGGATGATAGGGCATTACAGCGGTAAATATAGAGGGAAGCGATCTTCACCCTCACAAAGTCATGTTCGTGATGCTTTATTGCTTGGTGCAAAGCTCGCTTACTGTAAACTCACACCACAGCCTTTCCACTTACGTTCGTTTCCCAAACGCCTTGATAGAAACTTTCACAGACAATGGCAACATTGATTTCCATTTCATACACTTTCTGTGTTAGGGGATAACTCTCATTTATGTAGGGTTCTTAAGGAGATCCTGAAGGCTGGACACCTGGTTAACCGTTATATGGTTACAATCGCGATCTTTGGTTTCTATACACAGACAAGAGCGAGGATTCTTAGTGCAGTCTTTCGCCAAGTGATTTTCTCCTCCACATCGTCAACTAAGTCGGAATCTATCGGAGGTGCTGGTACCGGCGCCATATATCCGAAGCCTAAGCATTTAAAGCACTTTTTAAAGAAATTCGCTCACATAGTTTGCGCACGACCTATGCTAAGCTCAAAAGGAGCAAATGTACAAAAATTTTTTCATAAGGAACACACAAAACCTTTCATACCTGAAGCGTCGAACTTACGGTTTCCGACTTGTTCTTTAACTGTAGATGATTCATTCCTACCAGGTCAAAAGCCTTTACCTGAGCATTGTCTAGTACTCTTTGAGTGGTATTAATAAACCCAGAAATATGTCACTTTCATATTCATGAAAAGCTAATGAAATAAGGTAGAATGCTGATAGCTATCTTTATGGAAAGCAATCTTCAAACTTTATGAATACGAGGACATATAAATGCACTTTCATGATACCCTTCAAAGCGCCATAGCACCAAAGAACTTATTAAAAAAATTCCAAGCAATTCCTTCGCTTAATTGATGCAACACGACAGAAAAAAAACTGAAAGGAGCAAACAGTTTTCCCCACCCAATTGCTTCTTGTCGGGCGGTAATAAGTTTAGCAAACAGTTAAATCCTTTACGCAGGGTGATGCCAATGGAGTGTTAGCTGGTCAAAAAATTTTACTTATGAATGCAAATGGCTCGACATCTAAATAAATTCAAAAAGCGTTATTTCGCAGTCAGTAGCGCGCCGCAACTGCTACCAGCCAGAGAAGTTTTCAAATATAAAAGCCATCGTAAACCTAATGGACCATTTTCGTACGGCAACGGAGAAAGTATTCTGATATTCACCGACAATGTGAATATTGTACGTAGATGGAGCCGGTAAGAGAAGAAAATTAACCAAAAATAAGAATTCAGGTCAGCTTTCGCATTGTGACGGAACGACCGTTCTACAGAAATTTCGTTATTATTCAAGATATAATTCCAGACGTCTTCCCAAAGTCGTAGTTATGAAGGACTTTTTTCTTTTCCAACCACAATTATTTTAAGGGAAATGATAATATTTACACTACGTGGGAAAGGTGCTATTGAATAAAATTGTATCTTACTTGAATCATCTCCCAATAGAAAACGTAAACATAATACCTCCAAAACAGTACGGAGCACTTGGTTTTCCCATTCCAGTCCATATATTTTAGCATTATAAGTCATTACCAAGAAGCCCTATCTTTATACTTATTTCGAAGAGCTTCTGAGATTTATCAGTGAGTGGCATTTTGTCCTTTTCACACTTTGTTCGCAATCACGACCGAGAATACAGTACTTTTCTTCCTGGATTTTTTAGCGGCCATAGTTTCCCAGCACCGGACTGATAAAAAGATGCATTTACTTGTATGCAGCATTCTTCTTTTTTCTCCTATCTAGCATCCCACAGTACCTGCCTTATCATATGTTTAAATTTCATCTCGACTTCACATTACACAAAAACATTAACGTGTTTTAAATACCCACTTATAAATGATCTTTGGAATCTCATCACATCCTCTCCAACCTTTGAAACGAAAATTCCCCGAAAACCCAACACCTATGTAACCATTGTCCAATAACTTAAAATCTCAATAATCAAACTGGTCATTAACCTCTTTTTTGTTTTCCTCCTCCTCGTGAAATATAATACTTCTTGACTAATATTTCGCTGCGAAGTTGAAAGGTAGTTCTCCCTAAAGATTGAAGAAAAACCATCGATCGTATAAAAATATGCAACTTATTACTTCCAAAATCTTCAAAAATCAAACTTTGCATTAGAAAACAAAATAATTGTACAAAACCAGTTTACCTTTTAAAAGAAGCCTGGCACAATCGTGAGTCAAGGTCGGGGGATCCCTCAAAAGCATAGACCGACAAGAACGTCAGTCATCGAAAACCGGCTAAGAAGCGAAGGGTTACTGCAGCTCAAGTACCAGAACGCGATCAATATTCTCAACAAGATTGCTAAGAATAAGGAGGCCGGTACTTTCGATGAGCGGGATAATATGGACCTCGCAAAATGCTAGTCGATTATTGAGGAACAACCTCACATTATTAAGAAATAACGCTCGGCATACATACGAGAAGGTGTAGACCACCGCGCTTAAATGCAATCGATCTCATGGCGAGTTCGAGAGAGGTGAGTAGCGGGGCAGAGTAGGCAAGGGCTCGGATATTAAGCACCCTCTGAAAAAAGGTAAGCAGCAACAACCAGTCGACGAGCCACAAACTGGGAAACCCTTCAGCGACCTGGCCGGGAGCCACTTACATGCGGCACTAGTGGCAAACTAGCGCCGAAGGTGTGGACCAACGTTGAGGCCAAGCTGTCGCAGATGGGCTTTGAGCATTTCCGGGGCCCCAAAGATAAGCATACGGAATCCATCCCCTGCTTTGATTTCTCTCAGGTGGTCCATGGGTTCCACGTTATAGCTTGCGAGAACCAATTCGTCAGGGACTTTTTCCATTCGCATATTCATGCGAATCTTCGGCAACCAGATCTGAGCGACCGGTCTCCTGGAAATCTCGTCGTAGAGGATGACTTTGAGCTTTACGTCCTCCCAGGGGTCGCTGATTTAATCAATGCACGAACGGAAAAAGTCCCTGACGAATTGGTTCAGACCCCCTGTACAGACGCACTTTCCCGACAGCGTGGAGGACCGTGAATAAGAGCCTTGCTTGGAGGGTTTGCAGCCATCCGAGTCGTGCGAGACTATCAAATCGATAATTACCCAGGATAAGATCGCCTGCGCTATAAACAGAGATTTATATGCAGAGAAGCGCATATGAATCTGTGGATCCAGATGACATAATGACAGTCATACTACAGGAATAGCAGGAAAGGGTAGTACAGTGGCTTGTCAAAATTTACCGGAGCTGAATCTCTTTAAGATAGGTACCACAGTCTAGGAGACGCGGACGAGTGGTTTTCATACCGGAAGCGGGCAGGCGCTGCCATAAGTGCGTGAAGAACTTTCGATCAATCAGTCTGACCTGTTTCGTGTTGAAGGTCTTAGAGCCTGTCCTGCACACTTAAGGACGATTATGGAAAGAACGCCTTTCTCCAAGTCCCTGCATGACTACCTCAAACGCAAATCCACAAAACCGCTTTCCACGAGGTAATTAGCATGGTTGAGCGGTCACTGCAGCACAAGCAATATACCTTTAACCGCCTTCTTGAAAATAGAGGGAGCATTCAACAATGATAGTACCAACGCCATCAAGGAATCCTTGACCAGTATTGGCTTGAAGGGATATCTTACGCATTGTATTATATCCATGCATGCCAGGATAATCCAGTCGTATCTGAGAGGCAATCACTTAACTAGAACAGTGAAAAAAGGCATACCCCAAGGTGGTATCATCTCTCTGGTACTCTGGTTAATAGTGATGGACGAAATTTTACGAATATTGGACAGGAGCGGGGTGATTTCCTCCATTATAAGTGGCATCATGGAAGGAGCGCTGCGAAATGTGTGCCTGTGGGCCACAAAATGCACTCTCGGCATAAATACAACCAAATTGGAACTGCCGCTATACACCACCAAGACAAGGGTACCTGAATTCCGCTAACTGCGGCTGAATGGACAAGCATTGGTTCTTTCCTCTAATGTAATCCTGGATCCAAAGCTAAATTGGAGATTGAAAATGGAACTGAAGGTTAAGAAGGCCTGTATAACCTTCTCTGCCTGCAAGAGGACCTTTGCAAAGAAATGTGGTCTACAGCCGAAAGTAGTCTGGATGTGAACAGCTGTGCTGTGTCCCATTCTATTGCATAGGGCTAGTTTTGAGCACAAAGCACAATAGAACGAAGCTTAATAGGATTAAAAAAAACCGCTTCTGCAGGTGCCACGCTAGCTCTGCAGTCCTGCGCGGCAGAGGCTCTCAATATATTCCTGCACTTTCTCTCCCTAGACCTCCATATTAAATGCGTTGTGGCGAGCAGTTCCGACAGACTATGTGAGTCCAAATGCTAGACAACGAAACCCTACGGACATAGTGGTAAGTTTGCTGTAGACATTCTAATCAGGGCAAATTTGCAGTTTTGCAGATTACTCAATGAGAAAGCTATCAGCTACCAGGCAGTTAGGTATAAAATGCTAACCCAAAAATGAGGAGAGGGTGAAATCTGAGGTCCGACACGGATAACCGGGAGGAGTCGTCTGACTTTATGGCTAGGTCGGGCTCCCATAACGGACAGCATGGCGACGAAAATGCAGATCAAGAGGATTGCTCCACCTGCTACAGTTGTTTCATAACAATCTGCGGTAACCACGTCAGCGGGTCGGTGTAGGCAGCGGATAAAATGGACTGAGGATATGATTGTGCAGCGGGTCGCAAACCAGTACCGTTTCATTACTCGCAGCCACACAATCCTGCCGCCATCAGGGAGCGTGTTCGACTTGAGGTCATCGCGGAAACTGGTAACAGAGAGTCGATGGGGGCAGAGGAGGCGGCGTCTACAACACCACATCGCACTGCAAGCAACAGTTCTAGTACTCGCCGAACCACTCTCCTTCCCCGTCTGGCTGAAATCTCAACCGAAGTGCGGGACGAATTCCAAAGACCGTGTATAGAATTCTCGAAAATGGATCCTTTGAATTGACCAGGTATTCCCAGGCTCAACGCATCCCCAGCAACTCCGAAAATACTATCTAAAATCAATGATGAGTTTTCATCTCGACTTTGTGTTGATATGCCGCTGCAACTACAATCACTTGTATATTGTGGTGCAGTTGCGACTATCAGATTGTACGGCCAGAAGATTCGCTTTCGCGTTATTGGTTTGAGTGACCGAAAAGATCCACCATGGAAAATTTTTGTCGGATGCAGTCGGTTGTGACGGTATAGCGAAAGTCACTCCAGACGTGTGCAGAATACAACATATGCGAGGAACCAGGGGAGTTTTTTCAGATCGGAGTTTTTTCGGTAACGGAAGCGAAAGAATATTGGGGTGGACTTTCGAAGGTTACCTCCCAGCATGCTGAGTGGATTAACGCCGAAGGAACCTGCCATGCCACTATGCTGAGCATAAATTTTGCGAATGTTACCATAGAAGAAGTTTGATGAGCCATAAACAGCTTGAAGAACTGCATGGGCCCAGGTCTGGATCGGGTGCAAAACTTCTGGTACAAAGAGTTCACCAATAAATATGGTCGGTTGGCGCACAGCATAAATTAGGTCATTAGTCGACCGGAGGAATTTCCACCATTCCTCACTGCGGGAATTACCTACCTTGCCTGTAAAAAGGGCACGGTGTGGGACCCCGCGGTCACAAGACCGATTACTTGATTACCAACCTTCATAACGTCCATTATTAGTGGAAGTCTCAACGCGCACCCCGGTACCAGCAATAGAAGGACTGCCGAGTCGGTTCAAGGGGCTGCAAAAAGTAACTCATTATCAGTGCAGTAGCTGTAGCACAGTCAATTAGAGGCCAAAGAAACCCCTTTAGTTGCTATATCGATTATGCCAAGACGATAGCGTAGCGTTCCAAATACCTTGCTAATCGATGTCTTACGTCTATATCGCATTGATCCCAAACCAATAAAGTTTTTTGCCACAGTCATGAAAAGGTGGCATACCACCTTATCAGAACATTCATCCAAGGACGCCAATACCTCAGAGCCTATCCATATACGGAGAGGCATCTTCAAGGAGGATTCATTGAGACCCCTTTGGTTTAAAGTGGCACTGAAACCCCTTTCATGACTACTGAATGATGCTAGAGTCCATGGTTTTGCAATAAAATATAGCCTTCGTGCTAGGTTCGAGGTGACACACTTGATGGTACTGGTACTGATGACCATCTTAGAAGACCGTTGCAAACGGCATTCACGTTCAGCCGTGATACTTGGATGGAAATTGGATTAGACAAATGTTGAATCCAAGCCATCTGCAAAGATCATCACCAGCCGTATGACAAACATAGCGTTGATTACCTCCACATACAAGCTATGACCGAGACAGACTTCTACAAGAGTTCCTACCTAAGAATTCTGCAAGAAACCCCTGCTCAAGTTGGTGATCTGAAGGAATTCTGCGAAGTGTAAAGCAGGTACTGCAATCGCATCTATCGAGGAAGAATAAAATAATGTATTCGCTATCCTTTCACTGGCTTATGCATTCGTAGAGGTAGGGGCGTGATTGAAGTTGCGGCACAACATCACCGTCAAGTTGGCTCGTTACGCGCTTATTTTTACAGCAAAGAGCAGGCGAGTCCCCTGCGTGCTGGTGTCCATAACGCAAACTGTTAGCTGACTCCAATTAACTTGAAGGATCAATCTTTCAGTCCTCTGAGTGGGGTGAAGTCAGGCCAAGAGGGGATTGATGAATGAAAATCGAAGGTAATGCATGGTAAACACGTGAATTGTCTTTGGCAACCAATTGCTGATTTAACACACATATGACTGTGTGCTGGGGAGCTCTTTGCTAAGACGGAGGGGTTCATGTGTGCCATTCAGGATGGCGTGGTTACCACCTGAGCTTACAAGAAGCTCATAATGAAAGAACGGGTGGAGAAAAACCAGTGAAGAATGTGTGGTTCAACTTTGGAGAAATTGGACTATCTCGTTTCTGGGTGCACTGTAAAGGTGTGCTGTTAGATGACAAGAATGGTCGCTCCGCGCATATTATTGATGTTGCTATCTCCATAATAGCAACATTGAACGGAAATTTGTGGAGAAGAAGGTGAATTATGAGTCATTGGCTCTGTAATCAAAGAAATTTGGCGTCTCGAACGGGTGGCCATTCCTATAATATTGTCAGCGACAGGTTTTTCATCTAAATCCCTCACGACTTCTCTTGATGTCCTGGGACTATCATGCTGTTGCGGAGAGTTCTTGACGAATTCTCCCATTAACCTGCAACCTGCCACCACCATCAGTGCGCCTTTATCTTTTAAGTAGGTAGGATCGTCTGAGCCTGAATGCTTTGCACTTAGTACTAGTATTAGATAAAATCCGGCACCCGCCGAGATTGTGACAACTCGGGGACAAAACCCCAAAAATACAAAAATTCACCTTCTGAAATATTATTCTTTTCAGTTTTACGTTTTTAATTTCAATACAAGAATTTTTTAAGCGTAATCCACTGAACGCCATATTTTAAACGTTTGACAGTTCGTTTTTGAAGAGCACATAAAGTTTATAGGGTAAATGATACCATATTCCATAAGAAAAGCAATAGCATGTAGGAGCTTACTTAAAAGCATTTTCAAATTTGAATAGGAAGTTCATCCATTTTGTTTCCAAGGGAGCAATTCTTAAGTAACGCTTAGGTATGTGTATGCTTCCCGAGAACCGCATTTGGCTGCGACTAAGAAGCTCTTCCATTTCACTCCCGAATTTTCCTATTAGGTTCCTTCTCATGAATCAGGTAGATACCTGGAATTCCTCTACGTATCAGAACCCGAATTGAAACCCATACTATTTCCAAAAATATAAATTGGTCCCTTGGTCCCCCCTCCCCCTGTCTCCCCATGACGTATACACTCATTGTTGGTTCTAAATATTTGGAGCAGAAGTTTCAGGCAAATATTATCAGGTATTATATCCGATGAATGGGAGATCAAAGGGTTTTTCACTACATGCGTCACTTGCACTAGATTGTCAACCACATCAAACCCAGCCTAGTTAAAAAGTCGACCGTGAAATTATTTTCCAAAATTTGCCTATTTCATCAGAATCCATGAGCGACGAGAAACCTTTCTGTGTCACATGAATTGAAAATTGAAATCTCAAAACACCAGCGTATCCTCAAAATGACACATGCCCCGAACACCAGGAGCTAATTTGAATGGAAACGTAGGCAGAAAGCAATTTTATTCCAAGCAGAAAATTGCTTTGATTTTATCTTCGTACCTGCCGGAATTTGGAAATCGAGATTCGTCACTTGTCCCAGCCGGGGAAGAATAAACTGCGACAATTCACGTTGGATTGTCCCATTACACCATTTAACACAACCTTCAACATTTTCCACCGGCAACCTTCTGACCATTTTTGCTCCCAAGCTCGCAATGTTACGACCCCCCATTAGGTCACACTCAAGTCCCAACCCCTGCTAAGAGGGAGAGTAAACAATTTGAGTAAACACTTCTATGAATCACAGGAATCTTGAGAAGTTTTTCAAGCAGAAATGCGTTTCACATGGGATACCAAAAAAGTGGAAAATCGTGTCACTGTCTAGCCAGGACTTGCGTAGTAACAAAGGTACACGATCCTGCAGAAGTTTTCCGCCGTTGGGATTGCACCCTATTTCAAGTGGTAAGCTATTTCTTCCAGTAGTTAAATTAACAAATTTGCCACCACCCTCGTGATATTAACGAGTAAGAAATTTTCATTACACCGTCTGCTACTGAACATATTCATCCTTCCCTTCGAAGGAGGTGGGTGAGCTCCAACTCATCCATAATTGCGACATGGAATGTTTTTCTGAGTACTAATGTAGAAGGTTTCTCTATAAAATAACTACTCACCCAAGCATGACTAGCCTATAACAATTCTTGGCAGGTGGTTCACTATCGTCGCAGGATCCGGAGCTACCAGGACTCGGCCCAGGCCCATGCATTATCTCATTCGAGGTTGTGTTTGCTTGGTTGCTAGATTTTGGTCCATTTAACTCGTTGTTGCCGCTGCTTATATTGCTACTGTTTGTCTTTTGATTATTGTTATTGTTCATTTTTACTCCACCCACCGCCTCCTCGCTCGTAGGTACCCTCGAACCATTATTCCGATTGCAAAACCAAGTGCCACATTTGTTCATTCGACTGGAGCATTCCATTGTGAAATTGCCAATTTTATCGCCAACCTCCATTAAGTGTCGTTTGGTTCGATTCCAGGCCGAAGAATGCGCTGAGGGCATCGTGGTATGATGGACAGTGCCACCATTACGTTCTGAATATGACATGTAGAGAACGGTATTGCCACCATTCGCATTTGTGCCCGCCGCCTCGCCCCCGAACGGAAACGATGGCTTCTCATTTTCCGGCGTAGGTTCCTTGATTGTTAACGGTATTTTTGTTGTATTTACAGGGTACTCGATGCTACCGAACTGTTATCCTGACCTTGTTAAGTCTCAGCCGAACTAGGCGACAATTTTTTTGATTACACAAGCTCCAACTCAATTTGCCTAAGCAAAGTCAATTGAAAGCGCTTGGTCCTTGTCGTCCTTTTATTGCCTTTATTAAATTGCGATTAAATCAATCAAGGATAGCGAACGTTCGTGGGATAACTTCTTCAATGGGAGTGTGTTCTTCATTGAATCCAACAGTCGAATTTTTCTAGGCAATAGGATTTGCAGCCAATACGAAACTCTTCCCAACCAAACGTCGAAGAAATAGAAGGACTTTGATGTATTAACGTGATAGTATCAACCAAATTATCCACTTTAGTATTTTGTGACACGAATCTTCTGAAAAAAGAAAAAGATATTATTAGTCTATGAGAGCTTATGATGAGAGCACGTACATGCATATATGTATGTTCATTTCACCTTATTTTGAGGACGAAAAAAATGAAATATATTCCTATACCTTAGGAACATTTCATATATACATATATCCAATCTATATTATTTTTGTAGGCCAGTCTAGTGGAAAATAAGAACCACAGAGCTTTATACACCCGAATATTTCCTGCAGGAACTCCGACAGAAAAAGCCAAAGGCACAGGTAATTTAGGTAAGATTTAGGTAAGATAAGATAAAATTTAGGTAAGATTTAGTGTCATTAGTTGAATGACACCGAATAACTTAGAAAAGCATTGGTATTATCTATCATTACTAGAAATAGATATGGACTAATTTTTGGGAAGCGAATATATCCCCCATATCAACCTCTTTTTGCCGTGTGATTGGTACTGTAATGCTATATACCTGCCCATGCTAGCGTGCAATTATAGTCGTTTTACACAAGCGGTTCCATTCAATCAATCATTCATTGCCGAAAGCGCACATGCATAAAACAAAAGCGGCACCGGCTGTTGCTCTGATGAGTCAAGTGCATCAAGTAAACTTCAAAGATTGTAATCCCTGATACAACGTCTTAAGATTTTTTGGATCATCGGTGGGTGAATTTTTAGGCAACATGTGGATATTTCTGTGAAGGGCATGGGTGAAGAGTTGGACGCTTTGCACTCCGGCCAAAAAAAACTCCCCCTCCTCCCCAGTGAATGCGCTACGCAGCTCCCACGATTGTCCTACTGTCGCTGCATTAATGCCCCCGCACGCTTTCTCCAGTGCTTCAATGGCACCCGCCAATGCTGCACCATAGGCCACAACTAATGTCATCCCGGTCTCATGTCGCTCCAGAGTTGAACATCACCTCGCAACCAAAACAGGAGGCTAGCGTACTTCAGCACTTCCGACGATATTCCTGCCTACATCAGAATCAAGGCCAACTCAAATCGACGGATGATTCTCGAGACCGAATGATAGCTTCCTTCAAAAAAACATATCCTCAAGACTTCGATGCTATTGCCCATTCGTCATCAAGCCTTATCAAAGGATTGAACTTCGAAAAAATTTCCGGCCCGTTCGCCTTCCTCGCCGAACATGTATGAGTTTCATAATTTAAGATTATTTTACCAAAATGTTGTGGTCTAAGGATCAAGCTGTCGGGTTTCCAGTAATTTGCCTTAGCATTTTAACATCGCGTCATCAGCATTACTGAAACGTGGTTAGATAACAGGATTTTAGATTCGAGGAACTCGGAAGGAAAGCTACTTTGCCTTTCCTTGTAACGAGGACAGCGTTGCGCTCTGCAATACAACTGGCAGAGGTGACCTTGTTCTTTTTCTTCAGCGTTACTGTGCCTATTTCATGAGAATCGGTCGTTAAAAATTCTAGGGGGCTGAACGTTGGATATGTTAAGTTTCCGCGCGGAGAGTGCGCCGAAATCATCTCTTTCTCCTCCTCCTGCTTCAACCCCCTTCTCCCTTCGAAGATTTCTTCAACAGATTATCAGAAGTCCTAACCGTTTTATTCTTCTCTCTTCCTTTCATCCTCTGTGGCAATTTAAAGCTTCTCATGCTCTCTTAGCTACGACTCCTGGCTCTCTTCCCTATTCTATATATCTCCACCCTCCCTTCCCTTCCTTTACACACTTTCATGAACACCTGTGCCGCCCTCCAATTTAACCTTTCCAGAAACCACTGAAATCCCACTCCTAATCTTGTCCTCTATAACCTTCCAGTGCTTTGTCTTTCCCAATCCTCTCATGTTCCCTCTTGCTCATGGTGCCCATTATCCTGCTTTCGAGTTTGGTACTCAGATCTCCCGGCGCCACTCCTCTTTTGTGCGCAAGTCTACCACATTTCGTAAGGCATACTTCGAAAAGGGCGGCAGTCGCGAAACGTGGATTGGTACCCACAATGGAGCATAAACCCTGGGAAACGCCCGGTTCTGCAGCTCTACTAGCAAACCCTGTCTCCACCTCCACGTGGTGATTGCTTAGTTCATGGTCAATCGTTTTTTTCTTAATGAAAAACTGCAGGCGGAGAAGGAAGAAACTGAGGCAAATTGTACCAACTGGTCCTCCAGATGGGAGGTTGAGTAGGGGTGACATCGTTACCCGGCCGTATCCAAGCGATACGTCGGCTCCCATACCTTATACAAGGATACCAATGATAAAGAACTGGGGATTATTCATTCATATTCATTCGAAAATCACAACCGATAACAGCGACGAGGAAATCCGCGCACGGTTGTTGGCAGCCAAACGAACCTATTTCAGCTTACAAAAACTATTCCGCTCGAAATGCCTCACCATAGGATCTTGCCAGTCCTCATATATTCCTCGGAGACTTGCATTCTTAACAAAAAAAAAACTACGAACTCTTGGCTGCGTTCGAGAGAAGAATCCTCTGAAGAATTTTTGGCCGCCTATATGAGGATGGACGACTCCGTAGCCCACATAACGATGAAATCTATGAGCAATACCATGACGGTCTGGTTGTGGATAAAATCCGGCTTAACAGGTTGTGATGGGTAGGTCACCTAATCCGTATGGACGAGGATGATCCTGTGTGGAAAGTCTATAAGGTCAATATCTATGGTAGAAAAAGAAGGGGAGGCAGACCCTGAGACGGAGCGATGGCATTGGCATAGCTTTTAGAAATAGCAAATTGGTGGATCTCCAAGCAAATCCGGGATGTTTGGAGTTCCTTGCTAAGGCTGGCCTAGACCGGATACCGGTTGTTGCGCCGTTGATAATGATGATACTTCGAAAGTCTGAACTCAGCCCTAACGACAATCAACTGACTTCTCTCTACTACTCTACTCTACTTCTCTCTACATTAACGTATGACTAAGCACTGAACATCTTGTATACCATTTTATCAGATCTTCTTCCCTATTACGTCTCCTCTTCTCTTAAGTCTCTGCGCCTTTTCCCTGTCCGATTCACCATTGAAGTCCACAAAAAACTTCATCAGAAACTCACAGGGAGGAAGAAGTTACTGTCCTCTGGAACCTATGCTGACTTTATTTTCTTTTTTTTCCAAAACTCCGCGTTGCTCAGTCAAACCCTTAATACTTTAGTCCAGAAATGTGACGAGTGTTGAAAACTGGAGCGCCAAAAACTCAAACTTTTTTGTCCCATATTCGCAACTCCCGCAGTCTGACCCAGCTACCTCCTTCCTCCATTGAGTTCTCTGACTCCTCCGCTAACTTCCTTCAACTATCTTGTGATCTACTCTGCAGCAACTTTTTTTCAGTATATGTTGTCTCTCCTTCCTCCTCTTTCTCCCACTAGTGGATGTAGCCTGCATCGCCTACCAGTCCCCACGATACTCTCTCCTTGTCTGGCACCCCATTGGCAAGCTTGACGTCAATGCCGGCCCTGATTAAGACGGTTCAAACTGGTTTTCCTTAAACCCGTCAGTCCATCTCCATTCACTTCTCCATTATTTTCAGAAAGAAAGCTTCGAAGAGAACCATTTTCCAAGCCGGGCAAACAAACAGTCTGCCGCCAACCAGAGGATAATAAAAATGAATTTTACAATTTTGACACGAAAAAGTTTGAAGAAATTAATATCTCTGATATTTTTTTTTTTAATTAAAATTAAATTAATAATTTTAATTAAAAAAAAAAGTTTTGATCGAGCTTGCATGTGGTCGCAAATCTTTCAATTGTCCTGTGAAAGACGTCAACGACCGAATTCTCATCCAAGATAATGAACAACTGAAGAGGTGGAAAGAACACTTCACCACAGTTCTTAAGCGTATTACATCCAATGAAGTTCCTCCTCTTGGTTGAAATGGCTAGTCACCGTAACATGCAGATCTAACTGTTCTTCCAAGCAAAAGAGAAATCATTTCCGCTACCAACGGACTCAAACGGAACAAAGCCGCTGAGATTTACGGTCTTCCCGCAGAGTTATTTATCGCTGCACCTGCTGTTACTGCAGACCTACTATTTCCACTCCTGCGGAAATCTTGGGAATCCGAAACCTTTCCCTAAGAGTGGAAGAAGAGGATGAATGTCAAGATCCCAAAGAAGGGGATCCGTGCTGAGTGTGACAATTGGAGTGGTATCTGCATGCTCCCTGGCGTTGCAAAGATAATAGATAAAATAAAGTGTATTTGCTCTATGCAAGAGGGGCATTCCAGAAAAACTAATAGTTATTATTTGAGGTTGCTCTAATGGCGCAAAATACCAAGTGCTGCACCGATGCAAAACCTCGAAGGATTTTGAGGTCCAAAGCGAAGTCCGTAATGATTGCATCCTATCACTGATGTTAATTCTTTCTTGATTTCGGTGGCATTCTTCATGCTATCTTACCCGAAGGACGTAAGGAGTTCAATGGACTACGACATTTTATCTCAATCACCTCTACAATGCTGATGACATCTGTTTGCTCTTTCACCGGGTCAAGGACCTTCGCCAAATGGCTCAGGATTTGGAATGAGAGGTAAGTAGAGTGAAATTGAAGATAAATACCAACGGAACCAAGGTTCTCAGTCTGACGGTCAACGCAATCTCCCTATCTGCATTAATGGGCGGAGCATCGTAGACGTCGGTCAATTTGCATATCTAGGAAGCGTGGTTTCTGTCGGCAGTGGCACCAAACTAGATGTTGCTCGGCGAATTAACAGCGCTAGATCCGCTTTCGTTTCCTTGTCTAAAATCTGGAAATGCAGTTATCTCAACTCCGAAGCATGTTGAAACTGTTCTGGACTAGTATTCCTTCTGTATTAATACATGGGAGTAGCGTGTGTAAAGTGACCCCCACTGTTACCCGAAAAGTGCAAACCTTCGTCAACACCTGTCTGCATCGTATCATCGTGACAGACGTGCAGGCATCTCAAGGAATCGTGGAAGAACTGAAGCGCATTTCAGGTAACGGCGAACGATGACGCGTAAACCAGACCAGAAGACCAGACTGTTTCTGATCAATCTCAGGATAAGGGTTTCATATTGTGCGACGTGTTATCGACGCCTTCGATGTCCATAAAAATACAAAAACTACCTCCTTTACTGGTATGGATGCAAAGGATTACGACGTAGAGTTTTACTTTTTATATATCATAGTTGCCCAGTTAAATTGGTGGTGAAAAATTTTGAGTGAAAAGGATCCTTTTTATCTCGTCGGACGTCCCCATTTGTCATTTCCCTTTGTCTCAAATGAAAGGAATGGTCTTCACTCCGACAAGAATACAGCCGAAAGGATGCAAATTTTCGAACGGAGACGAAAGGATTACGCAATCGACTTTCACTACGTTCTCTAACATTGACCTCCTTCAATAAGCCGTGGGGGCTACATCCTCATCTCCCTTACTCCCCATAGTAGAGCTTACGGACTACTACGTTAATCAGTCACTGAAAAATTGGCAACCAAAAAAATGTTATGAAAATGAGGAAGATTGATCGCTTTATGACCAAAAGCACGGAGGTCTTTGCTTGTGGAATCTTCGTCTGCTAAAAAAATGGAAAGCAGCTGATGTAAAGGGCAAATATGTTTAACATCGCGCATTTAATCTTGTTTCTGTAAAACTTTTATCGGTGCCTCTCGCAATAAAAATAAACCCATTATTTCATGACCATAGGTACAACCAATTCAAAACAAATTACCCGTGACAAGTTGACAGCCAGAAAATCGATTTCAATAGTGGAAACAACCAAATAAGCTGAAGGGAAGGTCATTAATGCAAGTCATGGCTTATTACCTTCATTTGAAATACATTGGAATAAACCGACACAATTCCATAAAAACTGGTAATAGCCTGAAAAAATTACGACATTTGGATTACAGAATGGAATTATTTGAGAAGGGCCGTTTTTCAGCGCAAAGGGCGAGAATAGCTTTTTCAGCCGGTGTCAGTTCAGTTATCGAATTTCAGCTGCCTTTTTCATTCAATACTTAATGATTTTCTGAAGTGACGAAACTTCAAAATAGATACATCTTATAGCTTGCTTTGACAGTTTGCGAAGTAATTTGAACGGCATTTTCGGAGTTCGCTATGCAGCCTTTTATAGCACTTTGTCCATTATTTTTGCAACCCAATAGTATTAGATGAACTCAGCCGTAGTCTGTCCCAAGCCATGGTTAAGAAAAGAAGTGGGAGGGATAGCTGTAGCCTGAATGGCTGAGTTACACCTAAGCAACTCAGATGAGTAGTCTGTCACGAACTATATAACCAGACCTGCAACATAGTTATGCGAACTCTGGCACGTTCCGAACCACCAGAAGCAGCTATCACCGAGGCTACCTCTGGGTAGGATTTTGCGAACGGCCGACAACCTTTCTATGCAAAACTCCACCATGTTAAGAAACCAGGAACATTTGCTTCGAATTGGACGGATAAACATCGACGACCAAACAGGCAGACTATTCCTTCGGATCGTGGAATGGACGCTTCCTGAACAAACCAAGGATCGCCAAGGCCCTCCTTCAACAGGTCGAGATTTACAAATTGGGTATGATTGCAGTACAAAAAATAAATTGGATTCTTAGAAAAATAAGCAAACCATCAGGTCACAAGGATTTTGGAGTTGCATTTATAATGAGCAAACAGCTCAAGCCACTCGTCACCGAATCCAAACCTATCAACTGAAAGTTGAGTGCGATTCGCATCAGGACTCGTTTTTTCAAGATCTGACTCATCAACGTGCATGCGCCGAAGTCATGGAAGATGCAGTGAAAGACAGGTCTTATGCACGCCTGAAGACACTGTTTGACTCACTCCCAGCAAACGATATCAAAATACTGTTGGGGGATTTTAATGCAAGAATCGGAAACGAAAGCTGGCATCGGGGAACCACTATAAGACACAGCCTCCATGGGGAATACAATCATTACTGTCAACGATTAAAAGCAGTAGAAATCTTGTCGTTGTGGAAATCACCTAACGCATATACCGTCAACCAAATTGACCACTTCCTCATTGGTCCAGTGTGTGGGATGGGAATTTCTTCAGTGCACCAATCGGGAATCAGGCCTAAAAAAACCTTCGTTGTTGATGAACTCCTGAACGATGCCAAGGCGCAGCCGTCCTGCAGAAAAACTATCACCTATGCTACGCAGCATCAGCAACATGTTCACTGGTTCTGGGGAGATCTTAAAGGTCCAATCACGGAAGTTGTAGAAAAGGTCTTGAGATACAAATCTCGGCGAACGCAAATTGACTGATTTGACCATGAATGCAGAATATCACTCGACGCAATGAACAAAGTCTACAGATAATATATCCAGAGAGCCAGAAAATAAATGTATGACGAACAACGGCGAATTTCGAATGAAATAATTAGACGGTAGAAATGGAGATATTCTGACCTATTCTAACCTAGCTAACAGAAATACCAGGCAAGCATATAGACTAGTGAGTACAATTAAGAACTGTTATGAACCCCGGACTAGCCCCTGCAAGGACAAAGATGGAAACATCATCAGCGATGCCGACACCATCAACAATCGCTAGGCGTCCCATGTTGAACAGCTTCTGAATCTGACGCCCCATACAAGTAGCCCAAATCGATGGCGATATTGCTGATCCTGATCCCACTACACATCCTCTGACAGCAGAAGAAGTTAATTTCACCAAGCGGTCACTGAAATCCAAGTCGGACGCGGAGGAGACTCCACTCGAACTGGAACGGTGGGACGGGACTACTAAACGCGATGCACCAACTACTGTTGCCAATCAGGGAGGACGAGGAGATCCCAGGCCAATGATGCAGGAGCATCATCTGTCCCATCCACAAAAAGTAAGCTAGATTGCGTTGTGAAAACCACAGAGGCATTCCACTAGTCTGCTCGTCCTATAAGTTACTGACGAAAATTCAGGAAAAATCAGGATCCAGAACAGGTGACTGATCCTTTTGAAACACATGCTGGTTTGAAGCAGGGCGACAGACTGGCGCCGAAGCACTTCAGCCTAGCACTCTAATACGCTATCCGAACAATGGATACCAACAACAGCGCTACTCATTAAGTGGATACAATTGTTGGCGTATGGAGATGACATCAACGTCATGTCCCGAGATTCAATAAATTCTGTGATGAACCTGATAACGACAGCGTGTGAGGCTCCCATGCCCCAGAGGCCGAGACAAGCCTTCTATGTACCGGTCCACGACAGAAATTTCCGATCAACGGAGAGAGTGTCATAAGCTCCGCGGTTTGGCACAAATTTTATACGCCAACGAGGATACATGCACCTTAAAGGCGAAGTATCATCATCACCATCAGCGGCGCAACAACCGGTATCCGGTGTAGACCTACCTTAATAAGGAACTCCAGACACCCCGGTTTGATGCCGAGCTCCCCCAATTGTCTGGCGTCCGAACCGACGCCATCGCTCCTTCTCCGGCAGGGTCTGCCTCGTCTTCTTTTTCTAACGTAGATATTGCCTATCCCTATGACCCACCCACCGTAACCTATTGAGCCGGATTTTATCCACAACCGACGGTCATGGTATCGCCTGTAGATTTCGTCGTTATGTAGGCTACGCAATTGTCCATCCCCATGTAGATGGCCATAAATTCTTCGAAGAATTCTTCTCTCGAACGCGGCCAAGAGTTCCCAATTTTTCTTGCTAAAAACCCAATCCTCCGAGGAATACGTGAGGACTAGCAAGATCATTGTCTTATACAGTAAGAGCTTTGACCCTATGATGAGACGTTTTTAACGAAACAGTTTTTGTAAGCTGAAATAGGCTCTGTTGGCTGACAACAACCGTACGCGGATTTCATCGTCGTAGCTTTTATCAAGCTATCTCTTGAAAAACCGCTCGCTGCTCTATGAGACGCTAGAAGGCCAAAGGAGGATGAAAATCACGTCAGGAGTCGCGTCAGAGTAGTCGCGCCTGGTCAATTATGCGGAGACCGTTGCGGTACTTACTGCCGAACACACTGTTGAACAGACGCAAAAAGACTTAGCATATGGATGCGACAGGTAAGCAGATGGATGATTGTTCGTGGTTTCAGCCTTCAGCCGCTGGAAAAACCGAAGTAGTCGTCTTGAAAATCCTAACCCTGCGTCTAATATCGATAGGCGAGTTGACTATAGAGTCAAAACTTGCAGTTAAATACCTTAGTTTAATGCTCGACTCGAAGATGAGTTCCTTCAATCAAATCAAAGCAGCAGTGGACAGGGCTGCAGCTGGAATCTCGGCCTTGAGTCGGCTAATGGCGAATGTCGGGGCCCCTATATCTACTAGGAGACGTCTCCTTATGAGAGCAACGCAGTCCATTCTGCCCTATGGCGCGGAGGTATGGGCTGATGCTTTTGCTCAAGTGCAGAGCGGCAGGCAGAGAAATGGAGCGGCGCACAACGCTGAACATATTTTTTTCTTTTGTGAAAGCTGGGACGCTGGGGAGCTCCCTCCTGATAACATTATCAGAGAGATGCGGAAGAGCGCTAGCAGCTGGAGACATGTTGCGCATTATGTTCGGACTCTTCTTACGATCAAGCAGATTGAAGTCGATCGGGAGAGGGCCCGGATGGCAAAGAGTTCCTTGAACTAAAAGCTCTTCTCATCCCCTCTCTTCCCATTGGTGGAAAGGATTCCCTGACTTGAAGGCTCCCAAATCCATGGCAGTGTAAAGACTAGCCCGAAGCTTGAAGCACTATTCCAGGCTAGTTCTTTGCTAATAGGGAAGTATTTAGTTGGTAATCTGACAGCATTCTGTTGCGAGAGTCCAACACTCTGTGCGTAAAGCTAATCACCTATCCTACTCCCAAAAAAGTCATGCTCCGACGCAGAGGGCATTACTGACCCCAACATCGAGTTCGTAGACAGTTTTATATTTCTTTTTCGTCCTTCCCGTAATGAAATCGAACCATGTCCACAGAAAGACGAAGCTCCGCGTATACAAAACTCATTCGAAAAGAAAGTCCTTCGACGGATTTTCGCGACCATGATGGATGGCGCGTCCGGTACAACCATGAGTTGTATGAACTGTACAATGAGCTAGAAGCGTCGAAATTCATTAAACTACAACGCCTTCAACAACTACTGGGCTTTCAAGATTGAAGGACGTGGTCACGTGACCGAGATAATTGGAGGATAACGATCCTGGTGGCCAGGGACCGACGTCGGGCTATAGTGTCACGATGGGAACGAATAATATTAGATACTACTTTCATTTTCCACAGGTTGCATGCTAGCTATTATCGTCAGCCAATAAGTATATTTTCATTGATATAAATCTACAAATGTGCAATAAAAAAATGTTCAATTCATGTTCGGACAATTTTTTATTCATGACAGAGGGATACCATAATTTTGAATTGTGTCGTACTTTATTTCTGCAATGACAAAATCGATAATTTCAAACTCACGCGTTGAACTTTTTATTAAAACAACCAATAACCATATGAGAACACATGGAAAGCCCCATTTCTACGGAGTAATCTATAAGGAATGTCAGTAATTGATAGAGCCCCGAATACATCTGTCGGTATAATACTTGCACCCATTAAAATTTCCCATCACGTAATGCGTTCAAGACATGATAACTATTTCAAAGTAGATAATTATCCTTTTTTGTGGTTTCCTATACATTTTTAATGGAAAGTTCCATTATTTCGATAGAGTAATTGAAGCTAAGAGGACCGTGTTTTTGTTGTTGATGAATCTGCGTATATTTTTTGTATCTGAACCCCAGCAATAATACGGTTCGCTATTTCATTCCAGAAGTTTATCCGCGAACAAGTAAACATACTCTTCCAATAGTTCTCAATATCTAAAAATATGCGGAAATATTATAGATGGGAGGGAAACCTAGATATAAACAAGGTATAGCAAACAAAATCCACTTCCGCGCTATGTGCATATGTATCAGTTACTCTCATCGACTCCTTAGCGCGTTGGGAACAAAGTTTTTCCAGTAAAACTTATGAATTAGCAACCTATAAACTTCGAATGTAAATGGCTGACGAAACTTAATCTACAGACGAAGAGAGTATTTGCCTTCCCCAGAGAATTGAATTTCCTGACGATACCATCTCTTGAGTGATTTACGCGAAGTTAAAAATGGGATTCTGTACAGGACTCCTTTATCTACTAATGCAGCAATATGCAAATATAATGAAGCAAGCTTTTTAATAATGAAAATATATTCCGTGTTGAATTGATGCTTTCGGCATTTGGAAACAGGATATGGTGCCCAATTTTTGACTCTAAACCAGCATTATTACTGCATCTGCATCAGTACTTCGGGAGCCATTCCTTCCCTTCTTTATTCTGGAGTCTGTTGGGAGCGGAGGAAAAGTCACGGAGAAACTGGTTTTAATCTATTTGAATGTAATTGTGCGGTGCTTCTAGAGATTATTCATTTGAAATAATAAAACTTGATTTTTCTAATCGCTAGTGAAGAATTTTATTTTGCAAAAAGCGATATTTCGGAAACCACTTGTTCCCTTCATCAGGGCTAACAAATCTGCTCATCAGTGAGTTTATTAGCAAAATTTATACTAATCTAGTCTAATCTTAGATTAGTATAAATATTGCCAATAAACCCACTGATGAGGAGACTTGCTAGCACTGATGAACGGAATAAGTGGTTCCCGAAATATCGGTTTTTGCAAAATAAACTTCTCCAATAGCGAATAGAAAAAACAAGTTTTATTATTTCAGATGGTTCTAATCTATGGCCAGCAGATGATGTTCCACCTAAAACGACTGAACGAAACGTTTCTAATCTTTTTTCAACAGCTCACTCGAACATCGTTGGTAAAGAATAGGCTGACAGATCGGACGGAACAATAGTGAAACCAGAAGTTTCAAATTTAAATCTTCAGGCTTCGGCCACGGAAGGGAAATTTATGGTTGTGGCTGCCTTGCTCTGCTTTGCCGCGCTACATAGATGGGGATTGGTTTTTAGAGAAGAAGAAGGACGAGAAGTGTCAAACACACTAAAATTGAAATTGGGCCCGGGCAATTGGGGCTCACAGAAGAAATGGAGATCTCATACACTGATCTTACGTTTCCCTAGTTTGTATCTGTTTTCGGGAGTATTTTGTTTTCCGGTAGTACAATTTTTGTCGAAGACAAAGATCGTCTTTTCATCGCCTTTCGTGATTAGCGCGAGGAATCTGGGGACCAGTTTTCCTCCGTTCTTGTATTTTTAGTTGATGCTCGATGTGTCATGAAGCGTTCCTGACCGCGGGTTGTTAGTGTCTGCTCACTGACAGAAATCGCAAATAATTTGGAGCTGTGGGTGACACAGTCGCCACAGTCGAAAACAGAAAGTTACGAGCCTCTTGCCCATTTTGCGAGGTTAACTGGCTTTCATATTGTAGCGGATGTTGGGTCTCATTGTTGAGGTTAACGCCTGGTGTTCGTCTCAGCATGCTAAGGCATCTTTGACGGAATCTCAAAAGAGGCCCATCACCTGCCATTTACTGACCAGAACAGCTTCCGACTTTGTGCAGGCAGGCTTCCGAGAAACGTAGAGGGAACCTGTGGCCCAGTCATAGCTCGTTCGCCACATAGAAAACTTCCCTACAAAAATCTTTAGCAGCGGTAAAATCTGGTAGTCGTAAGTCTTCTTTTTCTTCAGCCTTTGTCCCGTTAACAAGTGGGGTCGGCTCGTCGTGATCGGTTTCGCCATCTGGATTTATCAAATGCCTGATCTGGATTATTTTTTTTTATTATTTTTCTTTATCTCGATGCTTTTAAATCCCCGTCCAGCGTATCAAGCTGTGTCGTGAGCATTAAATGTGATCGGTCCGTCAGCTGCATGAATCGTTATTAAAATGAGTTAAATGTCTGTCTGTGTCTCCGTCTGTCCGCCTGTCTGTTTTTTTAAGGAAGTGTAAATCTTCAGAAGACTCTGTCCTGGGCACGCCAGGGTGATTTTTACTCACTAAAACCACCCCCGACTCCCCCCCTACCCCATGAAACCAACTTTAGGTATTACATCACGGGACGGAGTTAGCTTATTTTAGCTAAATCTCCTTCCATCTACCCGCGGGTGTCATAACCGCACCTTCCTAACTTCTTCTGCTTTTCGCAGTTTATCCTGGATTACTGTGATCATGTAATTGATCGCACCCCAGTCTTCCTAGCAAGATACCATTCTACGGACAAAATTTCCCAGTGATAGCACTTCACCAAGAGTTTCCTCTTGATTCCTCCTTTCTTCCACGAACCTAGGACATTGGAAGAATACGTGCGCTGGGTCCTCTGAGACCCCGTCGCGGTTTGAACAATTAAGGGAAGTGTCCAATTTAAACCTGTACAGGTATTGAAGGTATCCTCCATGGCCGGTGAGAAACTGGGTGAGATTATAAATGATTTCCCCATGCTTTCTCTTCAGCCACTCCCCGATGGAAGGGATCAACCTATAAGTCCAACGACCATTTTCTGACTGGTCCCATCGTTGTTGCCATCTGCTAATATATCTCTCATTTTCGGCTTTTTTCACCTGCGATAAGGGAGAGATGGACCTGGTGTTAAATGTTCATCATTTTGATTGCCAGGATGTCAATGCCGAGATGACGAACGCTGCATCGTCCTCAAGGCAGAACACACCCTCCAGGCTGTTCTTCCGTAAACCAAACTTAATTTATCTGCATTGCTTAAAACCTACAGCGCTTTTCCCCAAACTGGAACTGCATACAGCAGGATAGAACTCACCACCCTAGCTATGAGCAGCCTGCAAGTATGCCGTGGTCCTCCTATGTTCGGCATTATCCTTGCGAAAGCCAGGATGATGTCTGTCTGTCTTGTCTGTCACACGCACTTTTCTCAGAAACGGCTATACCAATTGACACGAAATTTGGTGGGAAAGTGGGGACTGTGAACGCCCAGACATGTAGCGAATGCTATCCTTCTACGTTGAGATTAAGTGGGGGGAGGGTCCTCATACATGCAAAAGGAGGGTGTAAAATCACCGAATATAGTCTCATATTGGGTATCAAATGAAAGGTCTCGATCAGTACTTTGCGAAGCCTAGCTTTGATATCTGTTATAAAGACGAGGGGGGGAGGGATGCACAGTAATGATTTCTTTAACGGAGCCATTCTCAGAAACTACCCAACCGCAAAATCTGAAAAAAATCATGAAGCTGCCTCTATGGTGTCCAGGCCCCAAAATACTCGCCACATCGATAATAAAAGTCCACAGAGTAATAAAAGCTGGTAGTAGTATAAAATATAATATGAAGCATATTATCCCCAAGTTTGATCAAAATCACACTGTTAGTGACAAAGTTACAGTAGTTATGTAGTGTTGACTTTACCGTGTAAATTTGCTGTAACGGAATGTCTATACCACATTAAAGTGGATAGCCAGACATGCTAATTGCATATACACAACGCGTTACGTACAAATGAGATAGTTCTACACTCATATATACTCACAGAAGAAGCAAACAAAACCTTTCATACCTGAAGCGCCCAGCTTCCGGTTTCCCGACTTGTTTTATTAAGGTTTTGTGCAAAAAAAACCCTGTTAAAATCGATTTCTCTGTCTGCCTGTCACACACACTTTTCTCCAAAACAGCTGAAATGATTTGAACGGACAGGCGGGAGCTATGAAATCCCACGCATTCAGTGAGTTAAATAAATTTGGGTGGAGTTTAAAGGGGGGCTCCTCACACATGCAAAGGGGGGATTTAAACAATTTTTCCATAGGATGTAGTCGTGTAGGGCATCAAATGAAAGGTCCTGATTAATACCTTTGGTGTGAATTGCAAAGTACGCGAGTAAAAAGTCAAAATGTGCGCACTTATAGTGAGACAGGACTCATTTTCGGAAACTACCCAACCCAAAAATCCGAAAACAAATCAGGAAAGTGGGCTTAGATAAAATCTAGGCCTCAAAATAAGTCATATTCCGATATCTGCTCAAATAAACTTACTAATAGTAACTTTTAGAAATTTTCTGAAAACCCCCCCTTAAATTCATCCTATGATTACAAAATTTCGCACCAGCATAGATGACCATATTTCGCATACACGCGCCATCGCAATTTCATGGAAATCTGGCAATTAACGCCAAAGTTATAGCAGTTCAAACTTAGCAATTACGCCTGAATTTTCTAGGCGGCTGACGAATCATTCGTACCAGAACTATATGGAATACAACACTAGAGGATGAGGCAAACTCCTCGGGAAGTCATGGAGAAAGCCAAAACAACCACAGTGGACAGTCAAGTATGTACAAATATGACTCCTGTTCACCCTTTTGTATAACATAATTTAGTTCTTAGTTTCCACATTTCATTTCAGTCAGCCTTAACTTCAGTTTTATGATCGTGATAGATACCAACTTGCAAGTGATATCCCTACAGCAATGAAAAAAATCAAACCCAAACGTCCATGTCGTACGGGCACTCGAATACAGAGCAATGTGATCAAGGTGCCGACCCTCAATCAACTCACCTATGCCGAAGTCAGTTTGCGATAGTGGACCCCATGATATACAGGTCAGGCGCATCCTCCGAATTATGCAAATCAAATACGTAATAAAAGCAACCCTCAAAATAATCTGTGATCCGTATTGATGGGAGGCGTACAATTTCTTCCTCAACTCATTTATAAAATCGAAGGTATTAGGAATATTCATCGAATAACCTTGTGAATAATTCATTCGCCAAAAAGCCCTCTAGGAATCCCACAACTGCCAGTCGACCACTTGTTCCTTAATACACAATTTTTCCACATTTTCCACAGTTTTGTATTTTACTGCAAACCATCAAAAGGAAATAAAACGCTCCTAACGTAAATGGCAGGTAACAAAGAATTAGGTCGAAGGCAAGGTGTAATTTGCCATCAAGATTTGGTTAGGAATCTGAAGCAAACGCTGTTAATTGAACTGAGTCACGCAAAAGTGGTTCGGAAAGGTGCAATACAAATTGCTCAGAGATTTTTATCTAATGAGAGATGTTTGGTTGGAAAACGCTAAGTCAGTCTGTACGTTCTGGTTTTCATCCACGTCAATGAGAATCCAAACTTTTTCTTTCTGGAGTAAAAGGGTGCTGAGTGCCGGAAAAATAAAGCCTGCAGTACATTGTTAATTGGAGTTCGTCATCAAATTATCACGAATGATTGTATAAATCATGGAATGACGTATGCAAAAAGCAAATAGGAAGTCTCTCAATACACCTCCCTGCAAGCCCATCAATCCTCATGTATAGAATACCCTCTAGTGAGGTGCTCCTTTGAGTACTATCATTTCCAAATTATTGAACAAAAGTGATTTTTTTTTTGGTTTACACATGATTTATCTTAACTTTTTGGTGAGCTAAAAAAGCTATCTTAACTTGGGTCGCTATTACATTTGCTTACTTTTTTTAGTGTTTATTATCTATTATATTATCGATCTTCACATTTTATTTTTTTAAAGAAGCTCCTTTGCTTGGAAAAAACTCTACCCCCGCTAAAGGCGCGAGAAGGCTTAAAACTACTTACTTACGCTAAATTAATCTAATTTAACCTGATTAATTAAAAACTTCGCATATTACATTTCCTGCGTTTATCCTCTAAGTACTTCTACCAAGGAAGGAGCGTCAAGAAAGAGCAGAATTTGGAATTTAAGGGTGGAATTCACTATTTGGCGGAGACGAAAAAATCTGGTCAATGGGGTTTTTTTTTTACTCTGCTGATGCAGTCTTCTAATGTTAGGATTTGGATGGTTTCCGTTCTTTCGAAAAACCTTTCCGTGAGATTGAGGGCGATTTTCTCAAAGTGGTATGAAACTTGGTCCAGTTCAGTGTCTAAATATCTGAAGCTCGAAGACTATACCATGCACATACATAATGATTTCCGATGAGCATTTGATGCAGGTTGGTGCTCCATAACAATGTCTCACTAATTTTGAGCTGCACTGGGAAACAAATTTGGAACAACGCTTCCTTCTGTAATGTTTCCGCTTCAATTTTCATTTTATTTTTTATTTATTTTAATTTAAATTTAATTTAATTTAATAATTTTTTTAACGGGATGAAGTAAGGGGACTGATAAGTGTAATTTACGTCGAGTAACATGCAGTGGTGATCAAAGGGTAGTGTAGGTCCTAGAGCGAAACGTGGATTGGTACCCACGATGGAGCATAAAACCTGGAAAACTCCTGCTGAACCATCACCAACATCTCTACTACCAAACCCAATCTCCTACCTGTACGTGGTGACCGCTGGAAGTTCTTTCGCGGCTCTAAAAACGGCACAAATTGTACCAACTTTTAGTCCAGGCTGCGGGTTGGGTAGAACCGACAGCGTTATAAGAAAAAAAAACGTTACGGAGTTCCAAAAGGAGCCTCGGACTGGAAAACTAATCCTCCGAAGAAGTTTTAGCCCCCTACATGAGGATGGACGATTCCGTAGCCTCTGTAACGACGAAATTTAGGGGCGATACCATAACCATCTGGTTGGGGATAAAATTCGGTTCTATAGGTTGCGGTGGGTAGGTTACTTAATCCACATGGATGAGAGTAATCCAGCCCGGAAAGGGCAAAATTTATGGTAGTGAAAAAAAAACGTGGCAGCGATGGCGTAGTCCAAGACGCCGGGCAGCTTTTAGGGATATCAAATTGGTGGACCTCGGCGCAAAACCGAGATGTCTGGTTGTTGAGCCGTTAATGATGAAGCAGAGAATTTGGAGCGGCATTTATCATGGACAACAAATTCAAAGAACAAGTAATTGACTTTAAAGCAATAAATAAATGGCTGTGTGTAATCCGTATCGAAAGAAAATGGAAGAAAAAGACCACGCGCTCAAGGAGGAGTTCCACAATACCCTGGAACGAGTTTATAACGCATGACATAAAAATAGTGGTAGGGATTTCAACGCCCAGTTTGGACGACAGGATTCTTATTGACGAAACAAACTGGAAGGCACAGCCTGCATGAAAACACGAATGGCAACTGCCAGTTTCTTATTGATTTCACTAGCACTGAAAACAAGACGGTAAGCTGTACCTGCTTCGCACATCGCAACATTCACAAAAGGACATGTGCATCGCACATTCGATCAAATTGACCATGTTCTTATCGAGAAACGGCTGCAAACATAATTACGTAATTATGTAAGGTCACTACGTTGGTCAAATTGTAATTCTGACCGCATGTTAGTAAGGACCAAGTTTCGATGTCGACTTACCAAAACATATCATGCGAAGCAGAGTAGGTCAAAGATAGATAAATTTAGAGACAGGCAAATAACAGCACTACAGAGCTATTCAACTACTTCAATACTACATCGCTAGCCGAACTCGACGTCAAAGAAACATGGTCAAGGCTAAAAGATGGAATAAAAATATCCGCAAAAAAATCAATCAGCTTCCAAATAAATGCACCCATAATGATTGGTTCAACCAGGAATGTCGTTATGCCATCAACAAAATGAAAGAAGCTTTCCAAAAATACATAGAACGACCCACAAGAAGAAAACAAGAGAGTTCTGACGAGCTTAGACGAATATCAAACCGGATGTTCAAGAAAAAACAGCGAAAATACAACAATGATATTAAAACTTGACAACGTCATGAAATATAAAAATATACGAGCCGCGCCGTATGCGGTGATAGATTTCGTACGAGCCTATAGGCCCCGACAAGTCTCTGTAAGGATGATCAAAGAAACATCCTAAGTAATCCCGACGATATCAAGAAAAGATGGATGAAGTACGAGTTTGACGAACCCGGAAGTTATAAACACCACACCAGTCGAACCTCCTTCTAGGTGAAAGCAGCTCTACGTGCCCAAAAACTGAACGTCGCCCGGGGATTCGATGGTATTCCAGCTGAACTATGACAAATGGGAGCAATTTGCCTGGATAATCTCCTCCATAAACTTATTTGAAAAATTTTGACAAATGACAAATTTCCTGACGACTGACGCAGAAGCGTAATTTTTACTATACACAAAAAAGAAGGCAAACTTACCTATGACAACTACAGAGGCACTTCATTTGAAATAATAAAAACTTGTTTTTAATATTCCCAATGCTGATTTATTGGTCTTGCAAATACCGATATTTCGGGAAACACTTATTCCCTGCATCAGTGTTAACAAGTCATTTCATTGTTGTGCACGTCCTACAAGATCCTGACGAAAATCACCCAAGCTAGGTTAGAGGCTTTCGAAGAGGACCATCCACGATGGACCAAATTAACCACGGTCAAACAACTACTGGAAAAGTGCGATGAGTTCAATGTCGATGTGTGTAAACTTTTTGTCATTTTCCTTCAAGCGTATGACAGCATGAAACGAGAAGCTTTATATCGCATCGTACACGGGTTGTGCCTACCAAAAAACAGGTACAAATGACCGAACTGATGACGTCTAAGACTGAATCCCATGTAAAGGTGCTTGGTGAGCTAACACAATGCTCCGAAATAAACTGCGGATTAAAGCATAGAGAAGGACTCCCCCGGATAAGTTTTAAACTTTGCTCTTAGATACGTTATCCGCAAACTGGAGTCAGGTACCACGGGACCATTGCTCTATAAATCTTCGCAAATAGTGGGATTCGCCGACGACATAAACATCATGTCACATTCAATTCCAGATGCCAAGGAAGCATTCCTACAACTAAATTAAGACATGCAAGAAGTCGGCCTAGGAATTAATGAAAAGAAAACTCATGACATGATCAAAAAGACAGGCACCAATTCGACAAAGCCTGTCAATGGGGATTTTGATTTTGAGGAGGAGAAAGCATAGCAAAGGATGGTAATGAAAAGGACGAAGTTCAGGGACGAATAATGATGGCCAACAAATCATATCACTCACTCCCATAGATAATGAAAAGTAAAAGAATGCACAGGAAAAATAAGCTCAGCATTTACAAGACCATAATACTACCTATACAACTGTAGGCTGTGAAGCGTGGGTTATACCACGGGCGTTAGAGAAGTCCAACAAGACATTCGAACGAAAAGTTCTACGTCGGTACCGTAAAGGATGGAGCTGACTGGCGAAACAGATACTGCCATGAGTTGCACCAACTCTATGACGACCCAGCAGCATCGGTGGTTGTAAAACTACGGAAATTGCAGTGGGCAGGTCACGTAGAGCGGATAGACGACAAGCGAATACCTAACAGATTATTCAAAGGCACACCTGAAGGACGTCGCCCAATGGGAAAGCCACGCAAACGGTGGAAGGACTTAGTAGACGAGGCCAGTAAAAAGCTGCTGCAATTTTCCAACGGGAGAACGCGACTGAAAGATCGAGATGGCTGGAGGAAGTCTATCCTGGAGGCCAAGGGCCGATTTGGCATGTGGCCATTGAAGAAGAAGAAAAGAGGGGTAAAAGGCAAAAAGAACTTGAAGAATCACATAGAGTATATCTGAAGACCTTTTCCTGCAGAGGTTACCAAAGATCAATGAAAAGAAAACCTCACGAAATTTTAAAAGTTAATGGTCAGAACACCCAAAACATTAATTTACTCAATTATTACCATAAATTTGTTCTTTTTGTATCAAATTTTAAGTGTCCACTTTTTAGCAGCGCAGAATGCTCATTTTTTCCTGCTTTTATAGCTATTTTTCTTCTTCTTCAACTGCACGGAACGACCTCCCAGAAATTGATAAACTCTTTCATAACCTTCAGATTCATAATATGAAAACAGATTTTCTTATTTATTGCCAACCTAATTTCCTATTCCATAAATCAAATCGTCCTCAAACACTATTCCGGTTGATCAAATCTTTCAAAAATAAAGAGTCACATTCCTTTCATAGCCAATAAAAATATTATGAGCAAATTTGAGTTTCCACTTGATTAGATTTTTCTGTCATTCCATTTTATAATGGATTAAATTCTACAAAGATAAGATATCTTTAATTTTTCCGCATCAATTTCCAAGGAAAGTTTACCAGGAAGGATATCTAACGAAAAACAGAAACAAACAGTAAGTAGTCCCTTTTCTTATTAAGTAATCCTCCTTGCCGCAAGTACTGTTTTAAAGCACTATATATGTAAGATACAGATCTTATCCTTCTACTCTACTGGAAAGCATAAGAAGAAATCTTTCGTATTTGTCCATTAGAATGTAGAAAGCCATAATGAGGATATTTTCCTTTGTCAGTGCTCGAATATTTTCGTCGTAATGGGAATTCCAAGAAAAAGAAAATACAGTCCATATTTCTTCTCATTCCATGAGATGTCAGCTCTTTGAAAAGATGGTTTTCTGAATATTTTCAGATGGCTTTATATATATTAACATAATAAGCAATGATTACAGGAACCTGTGCGTAACAGAAACAGATTTGATTATGATTTCAAGATAAAAATTCGAAGAGAGCACGACATAAATTACTTACTTCTGTGCTTATGTGAACATTAAATGTATTGTTGACTGCAGATTCTTTGAACCATCTCAGATTAAGGATTCTCATCTCTCCTCAATGAACCTCACATGCATATGCACAGTCAAGGAAAATTTATTGAATTCCCCGACACCGTGTCAGACTTAGTGTGGATGCCATTCAGATGTGTTCTACTCGTATTTCCTCACTATTACCCTTTTATTTGGAAAAATAAAATCCATGGATTCCAATGGGTACATTCCTGCCATGGATTGCTCTCGCAACCAAGTTCCATTGAACTATGTGCGCACCATCAAATAAATATAAATTTCGGACACCCCAATAAGCCTAAAATATGTGCATATGTTAAGCTAAAATTTAATATAAATGTACCGAAAGAACATAAGTTTGTACATATCAGTGCCAGGCCATCAGGCCTAAACCGAATCTATATTTATTTGTATGTATAGATGACATACTATACACCCATTCAGCAGTAAAATATTGCCAGTTAAGAGGAAATTGAACACCCACACAGACCAGGCATGAGGAAAATTCTTGGAAAATGTTTTCAGAATGAACTCACTCATTTGAATGGAATTTTCGATAGCGATAAATAACTATAACTATTCTGTGTGCAATATTAGATTTGATGTGGAAAAAGGATTGTGAAAAGGACCCTAGGAGCAACTGTTCTAGTTCTTTTATTACTGCCTAAATTTTTTGCTTTGCTTTGAGTCTGTTTCTAGTAGCATGAGGGAATTATCTAATTCTATTAGTTCATTTATTTTTGTGCTAATTCCATTTTGTCCTCCACGAGCTCAATAAATAAGCATTAAAATTACTTCATGGGCTATTTCATGACTCCTCTGAATTCATTTTTACCATAATGATGTAGTTCAGGTCATAAAAATCAATTATTTCATGGTTATTACCATAACCACACAAAAAAATGGGTTATGTTAATTTAGAGGCAAAGGATGTTTGGACGTGAATGGTTAATAATAAAATAGAACCTGCAATTGTTATCGAACTGCCACCGCAAATCTTACTTGATTATTTTATTACTGGAATATTTCCATTTGTTAGGATAATTTAATAATAATAACTCCGCCGAAGCCGGTCCCAAGCCCGGTTGTGAAAGGAGGAGGGATGGATAGCTTCAGTCTGAATGGTTGTACGCCACCGCAGCGTCTCAGGGGGTAGGTGAGGAAAGTGCAGGAACTTTGCAGTCTTGCAGATTACTCACTAAGGAAGCTATCTCAACACCTGGCAGCTAGGAATAAAATGCACCACCAACAATGAGAAGAAGGAGAAATTTGAGGTCCGGTACGGATAACCCGCAGAAGTCGTCTGACTTGGTGATTGGATCGAGCTTTCGTAATGGACAGCACGACGTCGAAACCGCTAGTCGTGGGGCGGTTCGACGTCTAGGCGCCACGACGACCAGGAGGACAGCTCCGTCTGCTGCAGCTGTTTCGCCACAATCTGTGGCGACCACTTCAGCAGGTTCGCGTAGGAAGCGGATGAAATGGACTGAAGAAATGAACCTCTTCATCAACCGCTCCTACTACGAAATAACGGCGGGGGCGGGTACAATATCTTACCGCCCCTTGTTGCACCAGAGATTCGTCGAGCGTTTCCCGCAATTCGCGCACGAGACTGTGCAGCGAGTCGCAGGCCAGTACCGCTTTATTACTCGCAGCGACACAATCCCGGCCACCATCAGGGAACGTGTTCGACTTGAAGTCATCGGGGAAACTGGTGACCGAGAGTCGATGGGGGCAGAGGCGACGGCATCAACAACACCACGCCGCACTGCAGGCAACAGCTGAGGTTTCCGCTGAGGTTCAGGACGAATTCCAAAGAGCGTGTATAGAATTCTCGGATATGGATCCTTTGCATAGACCAGGTATTCCCAGACTCTATGCATCTCCAGCAACTCCGGGAATTCTATCTCAAATCAATGATGAGATTGCATCTCAACTATGTGCTGATATGTCGCTGCTGCAACTACAATCACTTGTGTATTGTGGTGCAGTTGCGGCTATCAGATTGCACGGTCAGAAGATTCGCTTTCGTGTTATTGGTTTGGTTGACAAAAGAGATCCACCATGGAAAATTCGTCTGGAACGTCGGCGGGACTCACTAAGGCAGGACATTGCTAAACTGGTTCAGATCAGCACTGCCAATGCCAGCAGACGGGTGAGACACCCGTAGTTGAAATTCTGGACACACTAAAACAGAAACTTTCTGTCATATGCAGTCGGTTACGACGGTATGGCGAAAGTCATTCCAGACGTGTCCAGAATGCAACATACGCGAGGAACCAGCGGAGCTTTTTCAGATCTCTCAACGAATCCCAACAGAGCGCCCAGACAATACAGTTCTCGGTGACGGGAGCGAAAGAGTATTGGGGTGGACTTTGGGGGTTACCTGCCCAGCATGCTGAGCATGCTGAGTGGATCACCGCCGAAGGCACCCTCCATGCCAATACACCTGGCATGAATTTCGCGGATGTTACCGAAGAAGAAGTTCGACGAGCCATAAACATCTCGAAGAACTAGACGGGCCCAGGTCTGGATCGGGTGCAGAATTTCTGGTATAAGAAATTTACCAGGGTACACAGTCGGTTGGCACGCAGTATAAATGAGGTCATGAGTCGGCCGGAATTTCCACCTTTCCTCACTGCGGGGATTACCTACCTTATCCCTAAGAAGGACACGGTGCAGGACCTCGCAGACACAAGACCGATCACTTGCTTACCAACCCTCTACAAATTCATCACGTCCATTATTAGTGGAAGGATCAATGCGCACCTCGAGACCAACAACATTCAGTCCGAGGAGAAGAAGGGCTGCCGAGTTGGGTCAAGGGGCTGCAAAGAGCAACTCATTATCGACTCGGTAGTTGTAGGACAAGCAACTAGAGGCCAAAGAAACCTCTTCAGTTGCTATATCGATTATGCCAAGGCTTTTGATAGCGTTCCGCATACCTGGCTAATTGACATCCTACATCTGTATCGCATTCATCCCAAACTAATAAAGTTTATGGCGACAGTCATGGAAGGGTGGCATACAACCTTATCAGTGCGTACATCTGAGGGTGCTAATACCTCAGAGCCCATCCGTATACGGCGGGGCATCTTCCAGGGGGATTCATTGAGTCCTCTTTGGTTTTGTATGGCACTGAACCCCCTTTCATGGCTACTGAATGATGCTAGAGGGCATGGTTTTGCAATAAAGCATGGCCTACGTGCTAAGTGCAAACTGACACACTTGATATACCTAGATGACATCAAGCTGTATGCTGGTACTGACAACCATCTTAGAAGTCTGTTGCGCATAATAGACATGTTCAGCCGTGATATTCGGATGGAGTTTGGATTAGACATGTGTCGTATCCAAGCCATTCGCAAAGGTCATCACGAGCCGCATGCCGGACATAGCATTGGTGACCTCCACATCGAAGCTATGACCGGGACAGACTTCTACAAGTATCTAGGAATTCTGCAAGCAACCCATGCTCGAGTTGGTGATCTGAAGGAAGCTCTGCTGTCCGAATTCCTGCGACGTGTAAAGCTGGTGCTGAAATCGCATCTCTCGGGGAAGAATAAAATGAGCGCGTTGAATGTATTCGCTATCCCCTCACTGGCTTATGCATTCGGAATATTGCCGTGGACGAAGACCGACCTGGAAAACGTCCAACGGCGGATACGGACAACTATGTCCAAATTCCGAATGCATCATCCAAAGTCTGCCGTGGAGCGGATGAACCTGCCTCGTGACATCGGAGGTAGGGGTGTGGTTGACGTGGCGGCACAACATCATCGCCAAGTCGACTCGCTGCGCGCTTATTTTTACAGCAAAGAGCAGGCGAGTCCTTGCATGCGGCTGTCTGCAAGGCAGACTGTGGACTGACTCCACTTAACTTGAAGGATCGATCTTTCAAGTCTCTGAGTGGGGTGAAGTCGGACCAAGAGCGGCTCGATGAAAGGAAGTCGAAGGCAATGCACGGTAAACACGTGAATTGTCTTTGGCAGCCATTTGTCGATTTGCATCTGTCGAACAGATGGCTGTGTGCTGGGGAGCTCTTTGCTGAGACGGAGGGGTTCATGTGTGCCATTCAGGATGGCGAGGTCGCCACCCGAGCTTATAAAAAGCTCATCATGAAAGAACGGGTGGAGAACGGCCAGTGCAGAATGGGTGGTTCGGCGTTAGAGACGTTGGACCATCTCATTTCTGGCTGTACTGTTATGGCACCGGTGCAATACATCACCAGGCATAATGCTGTATGTAAGGTTATCCATCAAAACCTTGCATATAAGCATGGGCTGATCACGGGAACATGTCCGGTTTACCGATATGAGCCACAAGCAGTACTTGATAGTTCTGCTTACAGCATGTATTGGGACCGGCAAGTTCTGACTAATGCCATACCGCACACAACAAGCCTGACGTACTGTTAGTTGACAAGACGGGTCGCCCCGCGCATATTATTGATGTTGCTATCCCCCATAATAGCAACATTGAACGGAAATACGTGGAGAAGAAGGTGAACTATGAGCCATTGGCTCGAGAAATCAAAGAACTTTGGCGTCTCGAGCGGGTGGTTGTAGTTCCCATAATATTGTCAGCTACAGGTATTGTACCTAAATCCCTAAAGTACACCATTCTCCATACGTGCTCGATGTTGCGGGAAGTAGTCGACGGATTCTCCCACTGACCTACCACCGGCCACCACCACCAGTGCCCCTTTAGTTTTTAAGTAGGTAGGATCGTCCGAGTCTAAATGCTTGGCACTTAGTGCTAGTATTAGGTAAAATCCGGCATCTGCCGAGATTGTGAAAACTCAGAAATAATAATCGTTGGCGCAACAATCCATGTTGGATCAGGGCCTTGAAGTGTGTTAGAGCACTTCATTCAAGACCGTATCGGTACACTTGGAGGCAATGTGGTCAGCATTGCGCTCGCCCGAAATTATTACCCTGATTTGACTCAGGTACTCATTCATAACTGAGTCGACTGATATCCGACGTCAAGTCACGATACAAATTCCACTGCCACGGGCGAGATTTGAACCGCAACCTTCCGTACGACAACCCAGTGCTCTAACCACGGAGCTATCCGGACACAGGATAATAGGATATTTCTAAACCAAGTCGACCCACACCTACCAGTTGGTTGCGCCGGATAACCACTAATCAACCTAGTGATGAACTCACGTGAGCGGCGACAACGAGGACGACCTGGCATGGCATTGACTTATGATTTAGCAAACGATTGTAATAATTTTAAATGGGTGGAATGATCAGAGCGATCATCCTAAGTGGCTGACAATGACCTAGAGGGCAGAGCTATCCCAGAAACCTAAAAAAAATTGGCTAAGTGGACCGTGAAGGTCCGCCCACAAAGATTGAAGCTCCATCAAAGTGCTCGCTCGACACGTTCTTACACGCCTCTGTGCTAGTCAGGCTCGGGAATGTGGCGGGATTCTTTGAGTGCTTTGATCCCTCACGCTTCATTACTACCAAATCAACGTGTCTATTCCAATGCGTGGGTCCGCACCGGATTCCAAAATAGACGATACTAGGGAATTCGCGAAGACCTATCGAATAGCAACCAGAACGCGAACTAAAATTGGAAAATAAAAAAAAAGAAAAGGCTCGACCGCGCGCGTGTAGTCGTCTCCGGACCTGAGTACCGCGATCAAGGAGGGGAAGATCCACGACGGATCACAGCCCCGATTATTGCCTCTTCCGTCTCAGATCATGAATGAGGTGCGGCCCCTGAGGCTCCCACCCTTCCTTGACATCCTCAGGCCAGTTTGTCATTTTTGAGGATGTCCCCTAATACAGGTTCTGTGGGATCAAGGAGGAAAAGAGAAGGAGGAAGTCCTCAAATTACACCAGAATTATTCACAATTCATATTGTATTAAGTATTAAAAAAAAAACAAATATATAAATATATAATAAAAAAATAAAAATAAATAAAGTTAAATTAAAAAAATGAAAAAAAAAACTAAAAGAAAAAAATTTACTGCAAATCAAAGAAAATTTAAAAAAAAAACTTACGCAGGCGTCACTCCGAGCTCGAAGGATGATTCTGTGGTACAATGAAGTTCATGACAGTACAATATGAAAATTCTAAAATATAATTTTTAATCGATTAGTTCATTTGTTGCTTTTCTTCTGTTCTTATTTTTGTTCAACTAAAAACGAAAACCTTATCGTGTTCGCTGGCTTCTGCATATGCTGCGAAAACAACTCTACCAAATCCACTAGGGAAGGTGTTGTTGCGGGCAAGCCTCCCCGAAAATTTCACATCCACTGGAGTCACCTCTTCTCCTTTCTTCTGCAGTTTTCTGATGTAACACTTTATTTCCACGAATGTTATAATTTTTGATTGTTAATATTAATTTAAACCGCGTCATGGTTAGTCTTCGAAGCAGTCTCGGAGGCTTCCTTTGTCCGGAGCAGAGACGACAAAGGGTCCGTGCCATTCACGTCCCTTCAAAAATTCCCTTTAATTCCTCCACAGTTCCAAACACTCTTAATTACCAGCCAACAGTTCACAAAAACTTCTTTCACCCGCCAACAGTTCACCCAAAACAGCCTCTTTCACCCGCCAACAGTTCACCCAAAACAGTCTTCCTGGTCCTCGGCCTCTCGCCTTTTTTTCCAGCACCGCTTCGCCTCCCGCTACGTTGCTTGAACTCTCTTGGTTTATGTTGCGGCAACATGCGCATGCGCCGGCGGATGCGGCAAATCATTCGCCTCTGTCAAGATTAATTCGCCTGAATGCATTCAGTAATGTGCAATCTGCGGCGAACATTAGGGTAATTGCATATTATTAAATGCATTATTTGAGCAAATTAATTAAGAAAGAGCCGAATGAGATTCCGCTCCCGTGGCGCAGCCGCGGTCACTACATGATTCGGAATAGATTGAACACGAGCTGACAGCTGTGGCATTTTGTTACCTTAGTACCGAGAGTGATATCTCGTGGAAATGGCTTTCAGGTTAATGTTACAGCTGCCTCCGTCCCGATAATAACCTTGGCAGGGCTACAAGTACATTCAAAACTATGACGACATTAAGTTAACAGGGCAGGCTCAATTGAAATAGTTCTGAAAACAAACTCCCATAAGGATTTCTGTCAACCCTTGCATGACCTCCCTGCTCGGATAGATCATTCAAGGAGACTGCACCTTCTAACGGAGATAGTGGCTTGCAGCTTGGATCCAAATTAAAATGACAACAACAACACCAAACACGACGACACAACCGGAAATAGCCGAAATTTTTAGAAGAATCAGCAATACACCACGCTGACCGCTTTTGACAGCTAAAATAGGAGATCCCACAATAAAGCCATTTGCAAAAAGCACCAAGTTACGCCAGTCACCTACTAAAAAAGTAGGCCTATTGTCCCAACGGTCAAGACGACTAGAAGTGAAAAAGTGAGTGTTACATAGAGGCTAAGAGTTTTGATGACCAAAAAGGAGAGGCACCGTCGAGGTTGAGTTCGAAGAGAAAAGACGAAAGACGAAGACGAAGACGAAAGACTCTCCAATCAGGCGGAAATGCAAATCATCTTACCATAGAGGATGGACCTAATCCGAAAGACCAGAGTAGAGGAATAAAGGCTACTCTCAAGAAGTGCCGGGTGGTCCTACGAAAAATGAAGGCTGCTACCATTGTCCAGCGCAACGTCTGCATGGATGTCAAAAATTGCATAACGGAGATGAACGACCTTATTGCACACTACCGAAACTCCTGGATGACAGCCGAAGAGGAGCTGAAGAAAAGTCACATCGCTTATGTAGCCCGTAGTTGCACAAACCGCAGTGCCCTCAGTCTGCCAGAGGAGAACAAAAAATTGACGAAAGGTCAATTTTTTGAATAACGACAGCAGAGGCTCCATTGTAGAAAGGTCAAAGTCGACTACGACATCGCTGAAGTTCTTCGAGTAGTCCGCAACAACGCCAAACCTGATGGTGGGGTAGATTTTAAAAACAGATTACCCAGATGCTGGCAACCTTCGGTGAGAGTTACGTCTATCAACTCTAGAGGTCAAAAATTGGACAAAGTCACTGTCCCTGAGAAAACAACTTCTCCATTGCCGGGAAATAAAGATCGGGTGAATTAGAGGAATAAGGAGAATGTCAGTTCAAACCTACTACTTTGAGGGGGCATACGGCATACGAACATACTGCAGGGGCAGGACAGAAGCACATTGTATTACAAGTATCGTGAACCCAGGCACAAAGCGAAGACTTGTGAGTCGGCAAATTGTGTGTCCTTTGCAAGGACCGCGGTTTGCAAAAAGAAAATGTGGCTCATGTTCCCGGTTCTAGGCGTTGCCAAGCATTCAAATTAGAGTGACTGAAAAGTCAACTACCATGATTCACATCCTGCAAGAAAACATGCAAAGGATTGCAACTGCTCACGATCTGATTGGCCAGATGATGCAAGAAAAAATAGTTGACAGAAGAACTGCAAATGAATCGCTAGTACATTCAACAATGAGTCTTATTACCGCAGCTGATAATGCATCGACTCTCAAAGGAAACTGCACCCCAGGAAATTACCATAATAAGAGTGAGAAAAAAGAACTCCGCCACGAAATCAACAGTCAGAAAACACGCTGCTGGCAGAAATCAATCAACGACGTAAACAGAGAGTCATGAGGCCTTGGGTATAAGCTGGTTTCCAAAAAACTCGGTGCGTATCGGTCGTCCTGTTCTACGGAAGCAGCGGAAATGGAAGAAATCGTGCAGGCCCTTTCTCCTGTCCACTCCTTCCGAACTGACGCTGACGGTGAAGGAACTAAAGGAGACGATTCTGTCCATGAAGGACAAAAAATCACCAGGACCGGACGGTATTCCTATCGAAGTCTTGAAACTCGTATGTAAATACAAGCCATTGAGGAAGTGCTCCAAGCCGTAAAACTGGCTGAGGCACACGGTCTTCTCCTTGTGACCCACGATATAAGAAGCGCCTTTAATTCTGTGAGTTGGTGCAACATGCTTGAGGCACTGGAAAATCGTTTCCATAGTTGAGGCTACCTATTGCGGATGTTGATTATTGTTATTGGATGCTATTTAAAGGGTGGTGCCCTACCCTACGAGACCCGGGAAGGGCAGCGCAGAATGAAGGTAACATCGGAAGCAGCTCAGCTTGATCTAGACCTTTGGTACGCCTTTATGACAGTCTTTTACGATCCAAGATACCCGATGAATCGCATCTGGTCGGATACGCGAACGATGCTGAGGGACTGGTTACCGAACGCACTGCTGAGCAAGCTTAGCGCACATTGGGAATGGTGATGTGACGAGTAAGCAGATGGATGGCTGAGCATAGATTCTCCCTAGCACTGGAGGAAACTGAAGTTCCTGTGCTGACCAAGAAGAGCGTTCCCACAGTCCTCCCTAATCAGATTGGTGAAACTATGGTTTTGTCGAAACCGGCGGTGAAATACTTGGGCATCAAAATAGACAGTTAGATAAACTTCTTCGAGCAGATTCGCAACACCGCAGACAAGGCTGGAGCCTTTGAGATTTGCCGATATGTTCTACGTCGGAGGTCCCTTATCTAGCAGGGGTTCCTTTACGGTTAAAAATCTCGAAGGCCATAAAGACTGAAGAGATAGGATCAAGCAGGGAAGTAGTCCTGCTGCTAGTAGAGGGAAGAAACTGAACAACCTAAATCCGGATTTTCTAGGGCTTAAGGAGGACTGCGATTTGTAGAAAAACGCCATGTCGGAGGAGGAGGGTGATACTCCCAAGGTGAAGAGGAGCTCCGAACACCAGTAGAACCCATAGTTAACACTAAAATAACTCAAGTAAACCTACACCACGGAAAAGCTAGATCAGCAGTGATTGCAAGACCTATCACCAAGAACAACATTGGAATAGTGCTGGCTTAGGAACCCTAGGTGTTCCGCAGGCAGATTCATGACCTATAAAGAAGAAACATACAGGTAATTTGGAACTCCTCTTGCCAAAAGCTAAAAGCTTGCATCACTATTAAACATAATTTAAAATACATATGCCTTCCAGAGTTCCTGACCGGAAACCTTGTCCCTGTCCAAGTCTCAATGGATGCCGCAGGGATAACTTGATAGGTAGTTCGGGCTACTTCCCAGGGGACGAAATCCGGATCTTACCGCAGCTAGTCGCTTGGCTGGTGAAGTTGTGTGATAGGACGGCGCTATCAACCTCCATAATCGAAAAGGTGAGTACCTTATTGAATTTATTCTTAGCCTTAAATTAAGGATATGTATATAATGTAGGGAACACAGAGAAGAGGTACTAGACATACTTTCAAGGAATACTCTGGTGCACGAGCTGGTCGGGAATTGGAGGGATGTCGGATAAGCCCTCTTTTTCGGATTACAGAATAATCAGATTCAACATTAACGGCAACTCCTAATCCTAAATAAAAGAATAATGAGGAATCCCAGGAGAACGGGATGGGACTAAACGAGTATAGGAGCTGAGCAGCTGATCAACAACATGGCTCACCTACAAAGATGCAGTGATATCGAAATCGAACTGGAACTAAAAAAAACTGATGATAGACCTCAACAAAGCCGTCATCGACGCAAATGAGGCCAGCTGTTCGGCTAGCCTAGTGAAGTTATTAAGAGACACACCCTGGTGGAACAGCGAGCCAGAATGAGAAAAGAGGTACGGAAACTCTTCAACCATGCAAAACAAGCCGGAGACTTGTCGAGGTACAAAAATGCACTGACTAAACATATCGACGCGATCTGGAAAGCAAAACAGAACTGCTACAGGAAATTCTGTGAAGGGATAGGACAAACCATAGAAGCATTCAGGCTATAGCTATAGACAAAGAAAAGCAATATCTTCTGTCTGTCTGAAGAAGAAAGATAGAATGTTCACTGAGAATGAGGAAGGCAGAGTACACTACAGTACAGAGTGCTTCTGAAAACTTATTTCCCAAGCACCATCCCCCCCCCCTCGCCCCCCATGGCAGAAGTGAGAAAATTCTGCCTGACATCCCAAAATCGAGAAAATGAAGAAGAGAGAGGATCTGGAAATTGGCAAAAAATATATGCTCGGAATATACGGAGTGAGAACCTTTAAACCACTGAAATTATTCTAAGTAGATTGCACTCCAGAGATGCCTATCAATCATTTTAGAGTCTCTTCTAAGGATGGTGTATACTAAAGGCAAGATCTTTATTTCGAAAACGAGTAAAAGGGATACTTTTCACCCTAAATCTTTCAGACCAATTTGCCTATCTCTATGCCATATTGCATATTGATGAATTGCGTTTTTTATTACTACGGAAGATTGGTGTCTGAACTTTACTCCATTGCAGATCGGCAATTATGAATTCCTGACGATTCCAGCAAACACAAAATTCAAATAAAAGCCGATTCGAGGATAGGGAAAGGGTTCGAAGCCGATTCTGACTGTCTTTAGAAAAGAGTTCTGCCGGCTTCCCGCCGGAGACTCTACATTAAGAAAGGCGTAGCAACTCCAGTTGGTAGTTGCTGCGCTTTCGTCCAATGAACCTCGTGTGCTTATCACCCGGGGATTCTAGGACACTAGTAATTAGTTAGTCCCGCTGCGTTTATTTTCCATAATTGTAGTCGGAATAATACTGCATATTATTCGCAGGGATTTAGTAAAGGATATTAACGAGAATTTTTCATTGCCCTTACAGAAACAAATTTTTTAAATCAACTTCCAAGTGTTTCATTGACTTAATAAAGTCTTTCTAATGTCATCTAGACTCATTCAGTTCTGTAAAGATTTATCGAATTCCAGCCGGTATGAGCACGACCAGGTTTCCAACCAAAGAAAAATCTTCTCGGGTAGCCATCTAGGGTATTCCACAAAAGGGAGTCGGGCACTCTAGCTAACTAACTCGTTCAATGGTTACAGGGGGCAGTTGACAATATATCCGATGAAGGTCTACATGTCCCAACAATTGCCAGCCCCTTCGAGACCAGGATCGACGCATGCCCACCCAGACCTCGTTCAAGGACAGCCATAACTTTAGCCTAGTACCAGCCCGGCATCGCACGCTCAGGCAAAATACACTTGTAAGTGGAGCGACGACCCAGGGGAAGACAAAAGGTGCGGCAAAGAAGCGCATACTGCATCTGCTTCGGGAGAACACGAAGAACCCGGAAGTCAAACAGCAGATCACGCGGGTCCTTCGAGAGTTGAAACGGAGACAAAAGTTAGAAAAAGCAGACGAGTAGCCAACCTATCGGGCACCCAAACCTAACCGATGCCGAGGGCTCAGAGGAGTCGTACGTGACGTCTCCGGATCCCAAGACCCTATACGAAACAGATCTAATAATCAGGGCCCTGCTGAAATTAAAAAATAATACATATATTATCCTTTTATTTGGTCTAAGAGTAGCCGCAACGTACGGAGTAAGTCCAGACTAGGCTGAGGGCTACTCGTACAAGTATATAAGCTAGGAAAGACTTAAAAATACTGCACTTTGGGAAAGAGGTCACAAGGTGCATGGTGGCGGTATATAACGTTGACAGAATGTTGCAACCATTTGCACTCCAAAACCTCATCTATATATCCGGTTATTCACCTTTTTATAAAGAAAGAGCCACCTCTTCCGATTAAATTTGGCGACCTTCGAAAATTAATACTGATCCAATTATTTTCCTATGATTAATGTTCCTAACAAAGCTTAACTGATTAAATTGTTCAGGATCTAAAATAATATTGGGTTGGGGAAAAGGAAATGTCGTATTTTGTCAATAGATGGCGACACTTAAACATATCTTGTGTTGTACTTATCGCATCTGGTGATTCTATACGGCGATTTGAAGATGACAATCTGTGCTACAAGTGACAGTGTTGTGATCGTCTATTTCAGTCTCAAGTTATAGCGCGTCCACCAAACAAGAAATTGGTCATATTTTACGTTTTTACTACCTGAGAGGTAAAAATGCAACGAATGCCGAAAAAATTCGTGAAGTTTATGGGTCCGATACTGTAACGATTCGCATAGTACGGCGTTGTTTCGAACGATTTCGTTCTGCTGTAGTGGTTGTCGAAGATACACCCCGTACTGGTAGGCCGATAAAATCGTCGAAATCATCCAAGTAGACCGGCATGTGAGCATTTGCTCGATTGGCCAAGAACTGGGTATAGACCATAAAACCGTTTGGAACCATTTGGAGAAGATTGGGTTCCAAATAAAGCTGGATGTTTGGGTGCCACACGAGTTGACGCAAAAAAATCTCTTGGACCGATTCAACGCCTGCGATGCACTGCTGAAACGAAACGAATTCAATCCATTTTCGAAGCGGATGGTGATAAACAGTGGATCACGTATGAAAACCCCAAGTGGAAAAGATCGCGGTCGAAGCACGGCGCGCCGGCCCAAACCATCGGAAGGTTTTGCTGAGTGTTTGGTGGGATTGGAAGGGAATCATCCACTATGGCCAGACCCTCAATTCGGTCCTCTACTGTGAGCAACTCGACCGTTTGAAACAGGCGATTGACCAAAAGCGGCCGGAATTTTTCAATAGGAATGGTGTTGTATTCCACCAGGACAACGCTCGGCCTCACACATTTTTGGTGACCCGCGAGAAGCTACGGGAGCTCGGATGGGATGTTCTATCGCACCCACCGTATAGTTCGGACCTGGCACCAAGTGAATACCATCTCTTCCGATCCGCAAAACGCTCTTGGTGCTACTAAGTTGGCCTCAAAAGAGGCTTGCGAAAACTGGCTGTCTGAATTTTTTGTAAATAAGGAGGGGGGTTTTATAAGGGAGGATAATGAATGCCTTCTTAATGGCAACAAGTTTGCGAACAAAACGGCACATATTAGACTTAAATCGAATAATTCTAAGTATGTTAAATAAACCCTCAAATTTCGATCACAAATACGACATTTCTTTTTCCCCAACACAATATAATCCCATCCAGGCAGGTATTACTTTCGAAATACGTATCAAATCTCGAAAAGAGCGTAAGATTACTAGGCTCCATAACACAGCAATGCTCACAAAACCCATTCCGCAAATCCTCCTGCCCTCGTCCAAACTCTTATCGAAGTAACATTCAGCATACATAAATCGTTAAAGCAATAGTCGAACAAGTGAATACTCTGCACATTCAATACTAAACCTACCCCCAACCAATAAAGTGCCATAACAGAAATAAACCAAAAATAAGACAAACTTAAATTATATCAGAAAGTCGTTAGTCTACTAATATATTTTCCAACTTGACATCAGACAAACAGAAAAGAAATTATCCCAAGTTAGTCAAACAGACTACCAAGTCGAAACTCACATAATTCAATACAAAAAGAATGTGAAGGTCAGGAGAGCAGCAAAAATACACGATTCCACCCCCCAGACGAGGGCGAAAAGGAGCTCAAACGTTCTTGAGTTCTCGACTTTCGATTGAACAAAGATGATTAATAGTACTTTTTTTAGCCGTTTTAAAGTACGTAACCGTACATTTCAATCTATATACTATGCTACCATCAATTCCATTTCTTTGCAGTTCAGGCAAAAAAGGACTCACGAATAGGCATCCTTACATAAGAGTGCACGTGCTCGTATGACCCAACTGCAGAAAGCCGGATTTGTCGTACTCCCTATCTCAGATACGCGTAGCGCTACTGACGTAAGATAGTTTCAATTAAAGCTCTTACGTAATTGACTTTAATTGCAGTCAAATACATGAATCAGAATATAAATATGTACCGAGAAATCTGATAACTTCGTTGGGTGGTAAAACTCCTCGAAAGTTACGCACAAAAAGGGGTAGACATCACTCAAGCACCAGCACAAATTATTCGTACACATCGGCGTTGAAGAGAACATTAATTCACTTTTCCTCCCTCCGGCGTCCTAGTTGCTAAAAATGATATATCGCCATCCTTCTAAATAAGCTTTACTGCTTAGTCATAACTCAAGCCAAGTCTTGTGCGTAATACGCTTTCTAATTGAGCATTCGCTAGGGGAATTGAGAGATTTCCTTCGGGAGTTGGCAATAATGGTTGCCTAAAATCAATGCTAAATGCCGCTACACCACTCCCAGATCTAAAATTCTAAATGGAAATGGAGCTTTTCCTTTCCAAAGGATTCTATTATTGCTCCACTCCAATCTGGAAATATAGCTCACAAACCCACTTGTACACCCGCTTGGCGAATAAATGGACGGGACGTCTACAGCACTAGTGATACTAAAAGAAATGGTCTAACTACAGATAACGACCCCGGCACTGGCATAAATAACATGGTTCACGCAACAGCTATATCTCTTATTAATATCCTTTGCTTTTTCGTCTCTTTTGGCTCACTTCAGAATTCTGACCTGCCACGTCACTTAACCGCTATAAATTGAGTGCGGATCGATTCGACGCCCATGTCGTCAGGAACAGGACTCCAAGGGTTAGTAATGGCAGTGGTATTATCGATGGCCTTTTTCGATTTCTTACCTTGGAAAAATATGGCCGAAACTGCTAACCGTCCGCAATTTATAGCATTTAAAATGCTTGCCTACGACAACATGATAGACCTCCTTCCGTTTGATTATCACGCCACCTTCGTGTATACAGTCGCGGCGTCAATTTTTATACAATGACAAGCAAAGCAATAGATTTTGGATTTATGCCATTCATATTTGCCGAAGTCGTTTCATGAAATGAAAATCTGAAACTTAAAATTTATCTCAAGGCCCTGGCATACCGATAAGTCCACCAAGTCACTTAAAACCGGAAAAACTTGAACGTTTGGGAAAACATCTTAAATCGGTATGAACCCGTTTGTCAACCATCACTGTTCTCTCCCCCTCCAAAAAGCAGGAATTCACACTGATGTGCAGTCAACTTTCTATCGCAGACGCCTTAATGTTAGCACATAAGCTGATATGGAAATAACAATCGGGGCAGCCATTCACTCTTGACATTTTTCGGTCATAGAACTTCAAAAAGGTTAAACTAGATGTATCAGGCCACTATAGAAAAAGTCGTTCGATAGCCGCTTTTTGCATACTGAACACACACAAAAATTTATCTACTCCTTTATACGCTTGTATAGGAGGCTCACATCCCCAACCAACAAACCGCACAAAAAACCCCTGCCAGGCTCACCCACTTTCCCATAAATCCATCTCAGCGTGTTAAAAATATTACCCTATCAGTATCATTATCACAAAAACGCCCTTTTGTAGTAGTCGCTTGTATCCTTGTGCCTTTTTCAAAATCATGTGAATAACCCGCGAGGGTGAATCTGTAAAGCTCCACAATGAGATGTCATTTGCAGAATTCCCGGTGCAAGCATGTTTAGATGATTTTTTATCTGAAATGTTTGTGGAAGCACCAGGTGTTTGTTCAAACAAGCTAATTACATTTATGGTGAAAATGTAGGTCGCTTTGGTTGTTCTCAAAATATGTATTTTGGATGGAAAACGTTTTGTTTGGATGATGTGTGTGTTATTCGGTTGTAAAAAAAACTCCCTCGTCAGCGCACAACTAAATCAACAACAATAAATTAGTGTCCTCTGACACGGGGTGAATTTATTCAAACAGGTCAGCAGAGGTCATTGAATATGTTCGTTTTTGAGTTTAATATTATCATATCATATCGCCAACCCAAAAAATTGCACAACGCACTAAGGTAGGGAACAGATATTTACCGAAATAGAATATCCGCTTTTTCTTCTTCTTCCTCTTCAGAAAAAGAACAAGTATTTTCTTCTTCTTCTTCTTCAATGATATAACAGTCCAAAGTGGCCCTTGGCCTCGAGGATAGACTTCCTCCAGCCATCTCGATATTTGGCCCACGTCTTCCAGTTGGAAAATTTCAACAGCTTTTTACTGTTGAAGATGCTAGGAGTCCTGAGTCTGCACCCACTTGGTGACGCGCCGGGCCACTTGGGAAGCAACTTACTTACTTCCTTTTTGTGCACGGACTCCTCTTTTTTGGGTTAAACACCAAAGTTTTCCAAACAAGAAAGAGCAAGTTAACTGAGGGTTTCGTCCAGAACAGAGGCAACTCATCAGACGCTGCCTCATCCCTGCCCAGGGAGCAGCTTTTTACTGGCCTCGTCCACAGAGACCTCCCACCGTTTGCGTGGCTTTCAGCGTCTTTCGGGTGTACCTTTGAATACAATGTTTGGTATTCACTTCCCGTTCATCTGTTCTATGTGACCAAGCCACTGGAATTTACGTAGCTTTACCCCTATCAATGTCGCTGGGTCGTCATAGACCTGGTACAGACCATGATTGTATCTAATTCGCCAGTCAGTTCCATCCTTTACCGGTCCAAGTATTCGACGTAGAACTTTATATTCGAATAAGTCGATAGACTTCTCTAACGCCTGCGCTAAGCCGCCCATCCACGTACAGTTTTGCCTACTGCGACCTTCCGCTACGACAGCCCAGCGCTCTAACCACTTGAGCCATCCGGACACGGCGTAGACAAAAATACAATTATAATCATCGAAGCAGTCGCTGTCACCCGAGTGGACCATTACAAAAATCTTTACGATAACCTGGACACTCGAGATGGTGAGAGAAATCTATATCGACTTGCCAAAAGCCTTTACGAACGCACAAACGATATCGAACACTTCTGTTGCGTTAATGTCAAGAACGGTACTTTGCTTACCAACCGTCGAACCGCAACGGATAGACGGCGAGAATACTTCGAGCAGATTTCAACTGAAGAATTTACTCATCCTCCACTTTCACAATTATTGCCGACATTTGGAGCAGTTCCACCTATCAGCGCAACTGGTGCTCAGAGGTGGCGGTGAGGAAGATGGGACGGCAACCTTGTCGGCTGAACCAAAACCAAGTGGCCGATGAGAAACTCCATGGTGGTGGCACCGGGAATCGCTGTATTCATTATGTTTGCTAGCAGTGATGTAGTAGGCGAATGCTCCAAAGACCTAATCAGGGCGATCAGACCCCTGCACGGGGACTCATTTGAAGTGGCAATTGGTAACAAAACTTTACCTTACTGGTACCATAGGAACCGGGATAGCTCCTGGACTCTCATACTTCAGGTGAACTCCCGTTGTATGTGAGTATAGCTCGGTTATTTGCGGTAGGCCCCTTAGTGGGAACGTTATGGGGGTTGTGGTTGCGTTCAAGCGAACAGAGACCTTCGGGCCTCAGCGTGGTGTTGCGTTTCAACACGGGTGCCGTACTCCTTAGTTCGATAGAGATTTAGGTAGGTCTTGCATCCCCCAGTATGAATGCTGAGCCATGCACTCGGTAAAGACTGGTACCGTCGTAACTTGCTGCGGCGGGGCTCTGATTGAGGTCACAAAATCAATCCGTGTCTTAACGAGACCGTAGGACTAAATCCACGAGACAGGTACTCACGTTAAGCCCGGTGACGTAACTGTCAGCGCAACTGAAGTTGAGGAAGCAATAAAACGAATGAAATCGGGGAAAAGCCACAGGACCTGAGAACATTGCATCTGAGCTCTGTTAAGCGAAGAGTTGGAACCCAACACTGTGGCTCAGTGAATTCTTTAATCGGGTTATTCAGGAAGGTAGGACACCATCTGACTGGCAAGAAAGTACCACTCTTCCAAAATATAGAAATAAAAGGAAGTCCAGCAGAATGTTAAAAGTACCGTCCGATCCAGTTATTTGCCCATTCCATGAAGATTTTTGAACGCATTCTTGATAACCGTATTCGTGAAATCGTTGAAATAACCGCAAATCAAGCCGGATTTGTCAAAAACTGTGAAACTACTGACGCAATACACATTGCGCGGTTGCTCATGGAGAAACACCGTGAGAAGCACCGTCCTCTTTACATTACCTTTCTGGATCTAGAGAAAGCATTTGACCGTGTGCCACACGAACTCATCTGGTATACTCTACGGAAACACCTAGTACCACAAAAAATTGTGCGCTGGGTTAAATTGCTCTACCAAGATCCGAAAAGTAAAGTTCGAAGTATGGCGGGTGTATCAAAACCGCTTCGTGTCTCTGTTTGTGTTCATCAAGAAAACGCCCTCTCACCACTCCTCTTTGTTCTTGTTATGGACACCGCCACATCCAACGTCCAGGACCCCACACACTGCTTTATGCAGAAGATGTTTTCCTAGCATCTAATAGCAACACCTGGAGCAACTTGTCCAAAAATGGAATGATCGCCTCATGCAACACGGTCTCAGATTGAATCTGACAACCGATCCCATGAAAAAGTCACAATCAATGTCAGGGGCAGTAATTTTCCCAGAACAGAGCGATTTAAATACCTCGGGTCAAGCGTTCAGTCAATGGAAAACTGCGTTATGAAATTACTTCACGCATTAGCGCAACCTGGATGAAGTCCCGTTCCACAACTTGAGTTCTTTGTGATCGACGTATCAACGAACGTCTCAAATCTAAAATTTATCGCAATGTCGTCCGTCCTGTCGCTCTCTATGGTTCTGAGTGTTGGCCAACTATAAAAGTCAATGAACAGCGTCTTGTGGTAATTGAAACGAAAATGTTGCGTTGGACTAGTGGCGTGATACGTTTTGATCATATCCGAAATGAGGATATCCGCGATCGATATAGAGTTGAACCGATCGTGGGAAAACTGCGAGAGAGCCGCCTTCGAATGTATGGTCACGTAATTCGCGCTAACGAGAATTCACTTGCCAAGATTGGTCTGAACATCGAAGTCGATGGTAAACGACCAAAAGGCAGGCCGAAACAACGGCGGATGGGGATTTAAAAGCCTCGAGATTGCACCCAGATCAGGCATTCGATAGAACCAAATCGCGACACCGATCACGACGAGTCGAACCTGCTTGTGAACGGGACAAAGGCTGAAGGAAAAAATCAGGAGACGTCGGCGTAAAACCCCCAATATTGGCCGCTCGCCTACTTAACACCGAAACTCCAGCTACAGTCTAGTTCGCTTTTTAGTTAGGATGACTATTTAGGTTTTGATTTGATTGAAACCATGAGTAGTCGTCCATCCGCTTATCCATCGCATCAATATGTCGAGTCTGCTTTGCGCCTGTTTGACAGTGTCCAGTCCAGCAACAAGCACCACGACATCACCTGCATAAACGACAAGGCGCGACTCTTCTGGCATGCCGAGTTTAAGTAGACTATCATATGTAGTGTTCAAGAAGTCCGTCCCTAGGATAGATCCCTGTGCTACCCCCGACGTGACCTACATTCTCCTGACCCTCTAGCATTTCATAGAGCAGGGAGCAATTCCTCAGATAGTCCCTCAATATCCGTAAAAGATAGATCGACACGTGGAAAGTATTGTCTGGTGTGCCTTGAATGTCTTTTCATCTTACGAAATTAAAGACGTTTCTGGCGTCAAGCGTTACGAGGATCAACACCCGTCGAGTTCAGCGGCTTTGTGCCTTCGCTCGTCGAACGGCATCGACGACTTGCATGACAGCATCAACTGCGGATCTCCCTGCCTTAAAACCAAACTGCCGGGGAGATAAATCTCCTGCAGCGCGTATCGCTTCAGTGAGTCTACTTTTGATGAGCTTTTCGAGCACTTTTCCAGCAGTGAATAGCATACATAGTGGGCAACTCGGGGTCGCCTTTCCCTTTGTGGATCAGCGCAAGCCTCGACACCTTCCAACAAGGAGGAAAATGCCCTCTTTAAGGCAAGCGTTGAATGCGCCGAGCAGTAGGTCTGGCGGGTGTTGGAATACCAGTTCATATACTTCCGCTGGAATATCATCGGGTCCTGGCGCCTTCTTGCTTTTGACAGAAAGGACTGCCTGGTCCAACTCTTTTATAGAGAAAAGCGGACACTCCTCTGCGCTCTCCGCGCCGACGTCATCATGCCATATGGGGTGCGCAGGGAATAGTGCCCGTACAATGCGGTCCATCTGCTCGGCCTTAAGCGAACAGGGTTTCCGCAGAGCCCCGATTTTTCGGGATACCACGGGCCCCCATTCACCTCCTCGACCATATTCTGCCAGCAGCAAGCTTTGTTCTTCTTTATTGCACTCCGGAGTCTCCTTTGGGCTGATTTGTATTCCGTCATTATGGTACATGCCTCCTCTCGGTCGTTTAGGCGCTGTGTTAAGTGGCGGAGCCTGTGACACTCCTTCCGGAGCTCTGCAATTTCCACCGTCCACCAATACACGGAAGATCTGCCCCTTCTCGATGCCCTCCTGGGCATGGAGACTCCGCAGACCGTCGTTATCAGGTTCATAACAGAGTTTACGACAGTGTCGGCGGCAGCGCCACCGCCCCAGGAGTACCATCCAGTGCGGTCCTATCTGTTCCAGGAATGTCGACAAACCTCCCGGTGTTCACTTTCGCGACGTTCCATGCACAGAAAGAGCGCCGGGGTAGTGCACACCTAGAGTCATCAAGAACTCGCCACCCGTCCACCAGCGAGACCAGTGATTCCGACGCGAAGGTTATATCTGAAATGCTCCCCTCGCATATAACGCATTGATATAACATCGGAGCGCTGGTTGCGAGAATGCTACCAAATATAGGTGGCCCAAGGCCGAGCCGTCGACTCCTTATTTCGAAGGTGGTCAGTTCAATCCTACCGTATGCATCCCCATTATGGACAGATACACTGAAAAAATATAGCAAATAAGAGAAAGGTTGGAGCTGCGTATCGGATAAGTGTCCTGCGAACATGTTGCGCTTACAGAACCATATCCAGTGAGGCAGCTTGCGTGATAGCAGGAATGGTCCCGATTGAAAAAAATCCTGGCGAAAGAAATACAACGACTTTGCGATCGAACGTACCTCACCTATCGGCGACAGTTCGAATAAACCGAAACTGTCGCGGAATGGCAAGAAAAGTGGGACGAGTCAGAAAAAGGCCGCTGGACTCTCACAATTATATGGGATATCCGGAAATGGATCGAGCGACCCCACGGCGAGGTAGGTCTCGACCTAACTCAATTCTTGAGCGGACACGGAGGCCACCGAGCATATCTGTATCGATTTCGACGTGATGATTCGCCCAAATATTGGCAAGGACGCAGAACACGTCTTTTTTCACTGCCCCAGATTCGAAGCCCAAAGGGCTACATTAGAAGCTACAACCAGGGAGGACTTTACATCTGAAAAAGCAATGCCTTGAGAGACTGAATACACTCGGCTCGTCCAACAAGGTCTGGATACTTTGGGTTACAGGCCATGCTGGGTTGGAAGGCAACGAGACAGCGGATGAACTAGCCAAGAAGGGAGCAGGGATGCCTTACATGGGCCAGAACCCTTCTGTGGAATCGGAAACGGTTTCATGGCTATGAATCTAAGAAACGAAGAGAAACGATTGAGGGAACTATATTGGGCGGGCCTACCAGGGATGGAGCAGTCCAGGGTGCTTATTGGGGGATACGAACCCATGCGTACAAAGAATTGCTTAAACCTCACCAAAAAGAACTTCCGAATCATAGTGGGAATACTCACTGGTCATTGTCGGCTGAACTATTACCTAGGGAAGCTAGGGATATCTACGGACATTGCCTGCAGGTTTTGTGAGGAGGACGACGAAACCTCTATACACGTCCTGGGACAGTGTCCGACACTTGTGCAAAGTAGGTCGGGACATCTGGGAGAACACTCAATTCCAGATGCAAAGCTGAAACATCTGGAAATGGGGAACATACTAAAGTTCCTAACGGTTACAGGCCTGCTTGAGATACTAGGATCAATAGGTACACTATAACCAGTAAAAGAGGCACGATAGTTCTTCAAGGACGCGGTGCAACTTTCCCTTAACAGAATAATAATAATAATAATAATGGTGAAAGCAAAGGAGATATGGACCGAAGTCGAAAAAGTGATTGCAGCCTTCGGAAAGAAGCTTAGGCAAGAAGAAGTCATCCAAAAGAATGAACGCGAGAGGAACACGAATATTAACATGAGCGCAGAATAAATTCTGATCCAGCCCCGCGACGTAATACCAAATGGGAGTCCCACGGGGAGAGTGGAAGGAGAAGGAGGTGGTTTTAGTGGGTAAGAGTTCCACATAATCGTGTGGCAGGAGCCTGCGGTAGCTTTCTACCCTCCGTCGGGGGGAAAAAAAGACAGACGGCCGGATAAACAGAGAGACATTAAACCCATTTTAATAAGGTTTTGTTTTGCAAGGAAAACCTTAAAAACGATCCTTCTAATCACATTTCTCTTCAAAGAACAAAACCGATCTGCCGCACGACGTCTAGCTCATTAGCTGCCACTCTCCATCAGCCGGCCCCGATCTCGCTAATTCCTTACTCATAAGAGGGAATATTACATGCTATTGAATACACTCCCCTCTCGGACTGAACTTAGCAAAGGCGAATTAAATAGTTCACATGCCCCAAAGACAAGGATATACAAAACTTCTTCTTAGTTTTGTCTATGGGAAGTTTGAAAACCTAAAAAAAACTCGACACGGAAATAAACTATCTTAATCAAAAGCATATACTATATACCGATCATATCATATGGATTGCCAGTTCAATAACAACACAAGGAGCTATTATTTCAAATTACTTCTCTCCCTGCTGGGAAACTGCCTACTTTGGTACAAGGAATATTGGAGCGGTATGTAATCCACAAACGCGCACGTAAAATTCTTTCATTCATTCATTTATTCATTGATTCAACGATCAATCTTTTTTGTCATCGAGTACGATTTATCTATTTCTTCTCCCCCAATAAGAATGTTTTTATCTAGATGACACAAATATTTCTCATCAAGTAATTGCCCTTTTCTTCATTACTTAATTCATAGCCACCATTATCCAATCATTAATTTCCTTAATTTTAAATCTGGAATAACCACCCAACAAGAGTAAAACTGACACCCCTTGTCCTATAAAAGCATTCTCACAGTCAATATAAATTGCCAACTCCCACACAGCCACCATCAGCTGCCTTGATTACCCTCATTGCTCTTTCGCCTATATTTTAGCTTCCTTCCAGTCAGCGAAAAGCGTAATTAAGGGCTAGCCATTAACTTTTCAGAAAATCAGAAAATCAGAACGAAAACAAACAGTCATAAGCAAGCAAATCAATTGACTGTCGTAAAAAAATATTAACCATCGATTCTTTGTCAAAGGAAATTTAATCATTAAACTAATAAGGCCCGTTGTTCCGAGTCCTTTCCAATCAGTTCCAACACGAAAGAAATAGGACACCGCGTAAGCTATCTTGCAGGCGGCAAATGCTGCGGATTATTCGAGTTGGGGGTGTTACAAAAATTGACCTAGTGATAGGCGATAAAATTAGAAATAAAGAGTTATATTTAATGGAAGTCTTGAGTTTAGGAGAAAAGTCTCTGAAGTTTCCATTCCTGGATTTCACCCCCAACGAAGACCCTTCCATATCTGCAAGTGTTGTGATTTGAGTTACTCATACGCGAATCTGGGCGTGGAAATCAATGCGACACAAATATCCCCAACAAAGTAACGGCCAACGAAAGGAAGGGCCGGGCAAGTACTTTATCAAGATTAAATGTTAAATCCACCAGCATAAATCCCATACTCAAATACGTTCCCTAATTGACCTGCTCTTTTTCTACAAATGATATTATCTTGAATAACACGTCCTTGCTGTCCACTCACTTTCGCTCGCTGATTGTTTCCCTTCCACTTGACTTGATTGTTATATAAACGCTCTTATGTAGGATATCGAATGCCAGATTAAACTGCGGACTTCCAATAAAGTTCTTGATAGCATGTATACCATTCCTGACAACGACAACTCTGAAAAAGTATGAAGTAGAAGGTAGGAGACACAAGACGACTTAGCAAACCAACTCAATTTCATAGGATATACGCACAGAAAACTTTCTCCTATTTATTAGGTCTCATAAAATCGAATCTTCCACTTTCGGCCTAATAAGCTATAAAAAATCCGCAACGAAACAGATATTGTTGGAAATTCTTCCCTTCCACGAGCAAAGAGGTGTCGATATTCACGGAATTACGCGATTATTGGAGATTCTACTTCAAATTAGAACACTTTGAAACTAGGATAATCATGAACTTGGTCCTTATGGCCAAAAATTCTCGGCGCTATTTTCCCAGTATTGAAATTATCTGCTATCAGGAAGTAGAGGAAGTGCTATCGACTAACAAATATAGAAACCAGAGAGGAAAATTCTGAACAGCAGGCAGGAATTTAGTTTGTGTACCTTTTAAATTTGCGATGCGTTACCCCAACTTGTTTTCAGAATATTAGATTAATATAATAACCCTTCAACGAACCAAATCGATTTGAATCCCTAGAAATTCAATGAACTCAACTCTATACTTAGATCTACATCCTCCGATACGCGAGAACATCCGGACGAACCAACTTATTAATTAATTAATTAACATTAACTTTGTTCTTATTTCGGTTCAAAGCTTATTCTGCATACCGAGGAAGGAGGTAATTACGACGTTGACGAATTCGCTGAAAGAACGAAATTATATGTCAACAACCTCTACCCTTTGTTGACACTCTTCTGAAACTGAAATAAATGAGTCCTCGAACTTAAAGAGTCGCATTTATTCACTTTATCTATATCAACTGAGGATCTATTCATATCCTAAACCTATGGATGGGAGTGGAAAACTTAAAAAGACGACAACCCAGGTTCATGCAGTGTGTAGAATTCGCACCCACTCTTCCACTATTAATTCGCAGGAAGTCCTTTGGTCTACACCAGCAAGTTTAGGTGACGCGCCCGACTCACTTTCCTCAGAGTTTCTTTTAGGTCATGGCTTTTTTAGCAAAAGGTGGAAATCTTAAGAAGACATTGGATTGGGCACTCCAGTATATAGGATTTTTACCCCCTAAAATAACCCCCGACTCCCCCTATCCCGCAGAACTACCATAAGATATTAGAGAAGTCAGCTCACTCCAGCTTGATCATCTTTCTTCTTTACGCGGCGTACGTAACCGCACTTTTCTCGTCTCCTCTGCTTTTCGCAGTTTGTGGATAGATGCTACCATGGAGCTGACCGCATCCCAGTTTTGCCACCATTCTTCGCACCAGACCTCTCCCAAAGTCTCCTCTATGTTCTTCCTTTCTTCCAGAAATCATGGACAGCGGAAAATATGTGCTCTGGGTCCTCTGGCTCTCCATCGCAATTTGAACAATCGGGTGTTCTTCACCAGTTTAATTAATTTCACTCCAACCGCTCCTTAATGCCAGGGATGAACTTGTAGGTCCATCGAAACTTTCCTAAGCATTCCCAAAGCTCTTCCCATCTATTTAGAGATCTCTCTCCTTCGGCGTCCTTCGTCTGCGATAATGTCAATGGGAATGATTCCCGAAATAACGAATGCTGCATCATCTGAGACAGTCTTGAAGACAAAGCACACCCTCAAGGCTGCTCTTCTCCAGACTGCATTCAATTTGTTAGCGATAAAGACGACCTGCAAACCCCTCCTTCCAACTGATGCTGCATAGAGCAGGATCGAACCCACTACCCTAGCTATAAGCAACGTTGCCCTCCCACATTCGGGATCATCCTCGCTAGAGCCACACTTGCGGTGGATGCTTTGTCACAGGCATACTGCACGTGTTGCTTATAAGTGAGCTTCCCACCTATCATCACTCCCAAGAATTCGATGGCAGGCTTAGAAGTGATGATAAGATTCCTAATTTGAATACTTTCTTTTACAGCGCTTAGTAGTGAGGACCGCTTCCATTTTACCCATCAGTCGTCATGAGAATAGCTCGCACGAGTATAGCTCAGCATCTTCGAAATCCTTTGCGACTACAATCACCATTATAACGTTCGCGTAACCCACCACCGTCTCTTCCTCCGGAAGGGAAAGATAAAGAACATCATTGTACATAATGTTCCATACCGACACAGCCAGTACGGAGCCCTGTGGGACACCCGCGGAGACAGCGTAATCCGTATCGGTATCATACGGCATCCTCCGTTCTTGTAAATAGCTGTTGACAACAGCTGCAAGATAGGCGGGAATTCCAATCTTCGCCAGAGATTCCCCGCATTAGGTTCCAATTAGCCGAATTGAATGCATTTCTCACGTCCTGAGTCACCACCGCATAATATTTGCTAGTACTACCCTTTGTGTGAATTGCATCTTCAGCTAAGCCAGTAACCATTTTGATCGCTTCGATGGTTGATCTGGCTTTATGGACCCATACTGTCGATCTGAGAGCCTCCCTGGTTCTCAACAACCGATTTGCATTGTAGATTACTCGTTATGGCATTTTCCCATCGGTGTCCAAAAGATATATAGATCTGTAGGAGGTTGATTAACCTGAAGGTTTACCAGCCTTAATTTCTGCCGCTTCCATACCCCAAAAAATGTTCGCTTGGATATGCACACTTCGAACAATTCAGCGAACAGCTTAAAACCTCTGTTAGGTACGCCGCGGTCACATTCAAAAGTCACTGGAAGCTTTCAGTACCCTCCTCTTGCTGGAAAAATAACCTCTAAACGACTTTTAACAAGAGAGTAGGGCACATGATCTGCGGAGATGATCGGCCTCTGAATCCCTCCATCACGACTCTTTAGGCGCTCCGTTACAGGCTGACGTCCGCTTCCGAATAGAGCTCTCTAAAGAATTCCTCTTCCGCCGTTGCATGGCGAACTTAATTTGCGTGCTTCCTTATAGAAGCGCTCTTTTTGCCCCTAGTCGATTCTGCCTACCGCCCTCTGACCCGATTGATCGAAGGCTGGCTAGTTCAGTGTCTGCCAGTAGTTTGGTCTTCTACTAGGGAATGAGCACCTCCTAGGCATGAACGCGTCACATGCTTTGGCAATGCAATGGACCATCTGCTCAGCTCTTTCCGTAAAGGCACCTGCTTTATTAGGTTTGTCTAGCCACACCTCTTTGAAGGTCTACTCATCCAAAGCTTTTACAGACCAGCCGGCTTCGGGTGTGACAGTTTTGTGCCCTGCGGCACCACTCTTAGCTAAAAAAATGATTGCCTGGTGATCGCTATGGGAGCAGTCCTCGCTGATGCACCAGTATATACCGCGCGCTAGTGCAGAGCAAACAAAGGTTAAATCCACCATTGAACCAGACTCTCCTTTCTGAAAGATGGTTACATAACCTTCGTTGGCCAGAATTATATTCCACTGCGCGAAAGCGGGAAATAGATTGCGCCCCTTTGCATTTGTTTGTCTATTGCTCCATTCAAGGGTGCAAGCATTGAAGTCACCGGGAATCACCCTTGAACTACGACCCCTTGCGTCGAAAACAAGTATGTCATGCATTTCCTCGAATTCGGATAGTACTTGGTGAGGCATAACAGCTGTATGTATACATATACCTCTTTTATTTCTGCTCACACTTCACGCGCCCCTCCCTGTACTTTGTATGGCTTGTCGACCACATGCTTATATTGCCGGCGCACCAGTCGAATTTGTAACCCCCCTTCCCAAAAAAGCTTGTTGCTCGTCATCGCACAATACCATTCACCATCGTGTTATGTCGATATATGTCGCCAGCACTCCGACATTCGGACTGAAAGGGCAATATTATTGACGTGAAGTTTGCTGTAGAGTCCTTATCGTCAGCGGTGCAACAATGGAGGGCGCTGTTTCATGGCTAGTGATCATCAGTACATTTCCCTCGAATTGACAAATTGCGCTTATTAATCTTCTGACTTCCGAAAAATACCTACCGAGTGGAACATCGGGAAAATCCACTTTGACAAATTTTCCGAAGCTTCCTCAAAATAAGCAAACGGACAACACCCAGACGCGAACAGAAGAACTGCGACTGAATCTTTAGTAAACTCAACAATGAAGCGTATCATTTACAGCTTACGATACAGCGACATTCAAAAGGAAACTCCATCAAGGGAAGTCACCTGTGTAGAAGTGGATGGCTGAAATTGCAAGTCTATGAAGGAACTGCCTGAAATTTCTGCGAATTACACAGCGTGCAAGAAGCCGAAATGACGTAGCTATTAGATCCACAGCATACAAGGGAACAAAAAAGGAACGTCGTTGCAAATTCAACAGACGAAGAGTAGGCTGCACGCAGGAGGTATCTATTAGGCCTCGGGTATAAGCTTAACTCTGTTCCATGGAAGTAGTGACAACGCAAGAAATTGTGCGCTGTGGATGAGATGGGAAGTATATCGCATTTAACACATGTTTGACAGAGGTGACACGAGGGACAACATGTCCCTCGTGCTGATACACAAAGGTTATGGTGACACCGAGGCACCGTCAACGTACCGCCCTCTCAGTATGTTGGATATAGCAGGGAAACTGCTTAAGAAGCTCATTAAGACACAGCTAAGATCCGGTTGCTTAAGTGGTCCAAGCAGTGAGACTGGCTAAGATCCACAATCACCATTGTCAACAAATGTTGCTTCTTAAGGCACTAGATGTAAAAAACGTGTTTAATTCTGCGAGATGGTGCGACATGCTCAAGATGCCGGAAAATTGTTCCCGGCGACATTTTGCGGATATTGAGGGACTACTTAAAGAACTGCGGCCTCTCTTACGAGACGCAGGAAAACCAGCACAGAATGAGAGCCAAATCTTGTGATGAATCTATCCATAGTCCGGACCTTTGGAACGACTAATAAGATAGAGTACTACAACTCGAAACATCTGATGAATTATCTGCCCTGTATCTGGCCGGATAATAAGCTTCTTCAAACAGATTTGCAACAGCGCAGACAAGGCCAATCTTGAAGGTCCCTTATCCAGTAGGCGTCGTTTTTGATGAGAGCCATTCAGTTCGTCCATCTTCACAGTTTCACAGTACGAAATGGCACTCTCAGTAAAGAGATGTACCGCAAGCAACTGGCTCAAATACAACGGCGGTAACTTTTGCAAGTTGCGTCCGTCTATCGTACCATCTCAGAGCGAGCAGTAATGATGATAGCAAGGTCAATATACTCATACATCACGAAAGGTGAGGAAAACAAGAAAGCCGACGCTGGTCAAAAAAGAGCTTGCACTCTCAGCGACTCAACGACAACTAAAAAAGCTCAAAAAGATTAAAATAAGATGTTCACATGCTTTCTGCCTTTCAGATAAGCCGTCTTTATATAATGATGACGTCATACACGTCTTAGATTGAAATCAATTCATATAAAATAAAAAATTTTCAGCCTCTATAACTTTGTTAATGGTAGTTGGGTTCCCTTCCAACTTCTTGACGCCCAATTTTGCACTTATATTTATGCCCAATTTTTTACTCCAGGTTGAACTTAAGAGGAGTTTTCGGATAATTTTTTTAAAAATATGGAAATGTGCTATTATCAACTTTATTGGAGCAACTATCGGAATAGGATGTATTTTGAGGCCTAAATTTCATACAGATGAGATTTCTGAGATATTTCGTATGGATAGGTTCTCAGAACGAGAGATGTTTCACTTTTAGGGACACACATTTTGAGCCGTCACTTCTGTACGTTGAACACAATATCAAAAAATCGACCAGCCTGGAAAATTACTAATTGAGTCCTTTAATTTGATGATCATGCGGGATGACCATATTTGATGAAAAAAATATTTACACGGTTCCCCCCCTTTCGCATATATGGGCAGCCCTTCTTTAACTCAACAGAAAATGGCGCCGGTCTCATCAAATTTGGTGACAAAGATTCAGATTCAGACAGACAGATAGCTAGAGAGACATTAAATCGATTTTAAAAACGCACACTTAAAAATCCTCACCATGCCTCTCTTTTAAATGTTAAATGTTGGAGGTAAATGAATTTCAGGATGGGAATCGGGAAATTGAAAAAGCGAAGGGGTGCTAGAACGTGACAAAACGTAGGAACATTTCATGCTATTAAATGCATTCTCCCGTGAGATTGTTCCTGGACAAGGCAACGGAAATGTTATATATATCCCAACGTCGTGCACGCTACAACTCTTCGGGACTGGCTTAACTTTCAACTTTGATTAAAAAATAAAAAAAAACTCCGATAAAAAATGATATAAAATGTAAGTCTTAATATACATCCCATTCCGACATCTGATCAACAGACAGCTAGCTTAGGTTTGTTAAAGAAATTCAAACTTACTGGAACATGCTGTTAACTCCCCTCTCCGTGCCGAAATCATCTTTTCCTCCTCCTCCTCCTCCTGCGATTCTGTTACCATACGTGTCCTTCCGCCAAATGTATGTTCCTTTATCATATCGTGTGTATATTTTCCCTGCCTAAGCCCGCCTTCTCTGTCCGAGGATTTCTTCGACTGATTATCAGAGACCCTTACCGTTTTGTTTCCCTTACTTCCTTTCATCCTCTGTGGTGACTTTAATCTTCCTATCCTCTCCTGGCCCGTTACTCCTGGCCTTCCCTCCCTCCCTAATAACTCGACCCACCCTTCCCTTCCTCTATCCACTTTCATGTACACCTGTGGGGCCCTCCAATTTAACCTTTCTAGAAACCACTTAGATCGCACTCTTGACCTTGTCCTCTCTAACCTTCCTGTACGTTATCTTTCTCAATCCCTTCATGCTCCGTCTTACGTTGCCCCTGACGCCCATCATCCTGCTCTCGAGTTCGATGTTCAGATATCCCGACTCCACTCTCCTGTCGCTCGCAAGCCTACCAAGTTCAACTTTCGTAAGGCGAACTTCGAAGGTCTGAACTCAGCCCTGGCGTCAATCAACTGGGTCCCCCTGCTCTCTCCATTTACATGTGACCAAGCACTCAACACCTTCTATACCATTTTATCTGATCTTCTTCCTTATACGTTCCCTCCTCTCCTAAGTGCTTACGCTCTTACCCCGTCTGTTTCACCACTGAAATTCACAAAAAAACTACGCCAAAAACAGATTGCGAGATAGAAGTTCCTGTCTTCTAGAAACGTTGCTGACTTAGTTTTTTTCAAATCCCTTCGTTCCTCGGTCAAATCCTTAATACGTAAGTTTAGACACGAATATTTGTCCAGCGTGGAAGACTCACTAAAGCGCGGAAATCTGAAACCTTTCTGGTCACACATTCGCAACTCCCGCTGCCCTGCCCAGTTATCCCCTCCGTCCATTAAATTCTCTGGCTTCTCAGCTAACTCCCCCTACTTTTCGTCAGTCTATGTTCCTCCGAATTCCTCCCGATAGTAGATGTAGCCTGCCCCGCATCGCCTACCATTCCCCTTTTTACTCCTATCCTTGTCGAATACCTCATTAGCGAACTTGATGCCAAGGTCGGACCTGGCTGCGATGGTCTTCCAAACCTCTTTTTGATCAAACCTGGTAAGTCCATCTCCCTTCCCCTATCTCTTATTTTCAACAAAAGCCTTGAAGAGAATCATTTTCCCAGCTTGTGGAAAGAGGCTCTCATTATCCCCATTCACAAAAGTGGCAATCGTTCGCTTGCCGAGAATTACCGTTCCATTTCCCTCCTCTCCTCCTGTTCCAAAATCCTGTAAAGATATGTCAGCGACTGGTTGTCCGCCCACTTTGCCCAACACATAGTGAAAGAACAACACGGCTTCGTTAAACGTAGGTCCACTGCCTCCAACCTGCTTGACTTTACCAACTTTGTCGCCAAATGTCTAAATTCACGGCAAGAAGTGCATACCATTGACACTGACTTCGCGAAAGCCTTCGACACTGTAAATCACAAGATACTTCTATCCAAACTCTCGTCCCTAAACGTTCCCAAAACACTTGTTTTATGGCTTGCCTCTTACCTTTCCAACCGATCCTGCCGCGTCTCTTTTGACGGCTGTACTTCCCGCTCCTTCTCCCTCTCTTCTGGCGTCCCACAGGGGTCTATTCTGGGTCCTTTGCTATTTTTATTTTTTATTAACGACCTTCCTCCCCTCCTTACTTGTCCCTGTTTGCTCTGTGCCGACGACCTTAAGCTGTTTTCCGCTATATCGTCGCCTATGGACTGTGTTTCCCTTCAGCATAACCTGGACACTCTGGTTCGTTGGTGCTCGACTAATGGTTTAACGCTAAACGTCAGAAAGTGTCACTCTACGTGCTACTCCCTAAAATCCTCACCCACTTCTTTCTCCTACTCGCTTGACGTACATTCCTTATCCTGCTTAAATTCCACTCAAGACCTCGGACTCACTTTCGACAATAAACTCTGCTTTGACACCCATTGCCTCGATGTCATCAATCGAGCAGCAAAATTGTCAGGCTTTATTCTTCGCTCCTCCTCTGATTTTGACTCCATCCAACCCTCCTTAGCTCTCTTCAATTCCCTCGTAAGGAATACCCTCGAGCATTGCTCCGTGATCTGGTCACCCTCCCGTAACTGTGATTGCCTTGCCCTTGAAAATGTGCAACGTAAATTCACCCGTTCCCTCTTCTTTAAGAAAAGCTTCCCTCGTGTGGATTACCCCTCCCGTCTCCGCTTTCTAAACCTTCCCTTCCTACAACAGCGTAGATCCTATCTGGATCTATGCACATTCTTTAAACTTTCCTCGGGTCTGATGGACTGCTCCGCCGCTGACGAAATCACCTGCCGTCCTGCGTCTTATAACACACGTAACGCAGATATTTTCAACGTGCCCTTCGCGGAGCTCGAAGTCTATTTTCATTCCCCGATTCCCAGGCTTTGCCGAAATTATAATGCAAATCAGCTTGGTCCTTTTAACTTCCCTACTTTAAGTAGTTTTAAACGTAGGATAAGTTTTTTGCTTTCTCCTCTTCCTCCTGAGGACAATAATTAATTGGAATTCTCTCTGTTTGTTCTCCGTTAATTAAATAAATAAATAAATAATATAGGGCATCTAACTCAGAATGAAATCTTAATATGCTAATTAACCGCAATAATACTAAAACTGTGAAATGATGTGTGAGATGATTCAAGAACCACTGGAGTCTCCGAGCTATATACAAACATAAAACATAACATAATCAGACTACAATGTTGAAACTCTCCTTAGGGAAGGGAACATCACGCAAAAATTCCATCCATAAATACTAGACGAAGGGCGCTCATTGCATATGCTGAAAGATTTCGGACATGCCATTTCTTCTACGCTTCACTTCTAGTTACACATTTATCGTTGGCGTAAATGCTTCCATTAACAGCATAATTTATCAAATCATCCTATTTCTGACACCCCCAGAAACACTTTATTAGAATAGCCATCCAGGATCGGACAATTGTGTTCGGCACCTAACAGACATCTTTCTCTATGCATCGACAGAGAATACCATCTTCTATTCAATTCTTCTCATGATGAAATTTCCGTGGGCGGAAACATTTTTCATACTTTCCTTTGAGTTTCAACTGACATTATAGCTTCTTCCTTGTGAAATATAGCATTTCATTTCAAATCGATAGAATCCAATTTAAGAATTGTACTTCCTCGTGAAGTTTTTTCCCTATATCCGTTTTGTCTTCTGTACAGATGACAGCTAAATCTATAATTCAATTGTTATCTAGACACAACGGTCAGATACTAATCTCAAGTAATAAAAGTGACACTACAGGAAATGTGCAGACAAGTTATGACATATCCCCTGGGAATTTCCATTTTGAAAGTGCTTTCCTGTTGCTTTCAGGGGGAATGTCCATCTTGTTTTGAGATAGCTTCAGCACGTTTAATTTAAATTTTCAATACGTTTGATTTTCCTTGATATACATATAAATTCGGAGAGAAATAGACATACTTACCAAACTGGAATACCTTGGGGAAAATTGAGATTTAAAATCGAAAGTCATTTCCATCTAAATCGTTCGACCAGTACAAGTTTGGAGTATGTCGCTGTGTCAGTGCTGATATCATTAGAAAAGGCGCAGTTCCTATATTCTGTAAAATTAAACGTTTTAAGCTATCTCAAAATCAGACTTTTTCTTAAAAACATAAGGAAAGCACTTTAAAATTGAAAATTCCCAGAGGATAAGTCACCAGTTGCCCACATATTTCCTGCAGTGACATTTTTATTATTTTATGTTAGTATCCTGTCGATGTATCTGAACAAAGAAATTATAAATTTAGTTGTCATCCCCACAACACCACACTGGAGAGATGAAAAAATATTTGGTGGCAAAAACTTAATTGTCCTACACGGTCCAACAATTGGAAAAATTGATAAAGAAAATGAAAACTTAATCTCCTGTAGGATGATTGGATGTTCCCACAACAACCGCAGATGCAAAAGGCCATACAATCAATAAACCAGAAATTCGACCCCGGCTGTAGCCACATCATTCAAAGGTTTTTAATTTAAGCCTTCAGGTCTAGAAAGCTCGGTCGATACAAAAACTCCATCCACCGAAACAAATTTTAAAAATTACAAACAAATCCCGACCGTTCGATTTGTAATTCTCCCTTAATTTTACCCAAACGAATATTTCGGAATATTGATCCATGATGAAAGTATTTATAAAAATTATAAAAGAATCTTTTTCCCTATACCTACCGCAGATACCAAGGAAAAACAATACCAAAACTACCCAAATAAATTCCAAAATGTGTACAAGTATTCCATTTCAAAAGCTGCACCCATCATCATTCCAAAGAACATCGATTTTACTGTCAACTACCCCGAAAATTTTAGTAAATTGAATTTCCAATAATCTGTGATGAAAATTATCAGAAATTTCGGAATGAATAAAGAGGAAATTACAACTCAACATGAAAAGCATCACATCCTTCGTGCGGAATATAACCGAGTCTACAACAAATGCTTTTTATTGCATTGGACGAGTTCATACACCCAATATTTATGGTGGGGGGATGAATTGAAAAGCGGAAACGTTTTTAATTACAAATTGGATTCTTTTAATTAAATTTGGAAGTTCTTGCTAACAAATATATGGCAGAAAACGAACGTCATTCTCCATAGCCTTAAATGCTAGTTGTAATTTTTAATCCAGATGTAGATGTCTGCAAACGATAGTAATTATAACAAATCGGAAAACGGGAATTAGACGTGAAGATTTTGAGATTTTCCTAGATGGAAATTTTTGGGTTCGCGATTCATACCTCGCTATGATAGCGACGACGGTCAAAGAATAGTATAGGTCCCAGGTCGAAACGTGGATTGGTACCCACCATGGTTCATCAAACCTCCTTAATTAAAAACTGCAGGCGGAAAAGCCGCAGACGCGAGACAAATTTAAAAATGATGATATCAAAATCGTACTTGGAGATTTCAACAGTCAGGTAGGGCGAAGCCCGTATTCAGGCAACCCGTCGGCTGCCATAGCTTACATAGGGATACCAATGATAACGGGCTGCGGATTATTCAGTTAGCAGTATCGCACGAAATCGTTGTTGGAAGTACCTGGTTTGCCCAGAAGGCGGTCCACAAACATACGTGGGCCTCTCCAGACGGGACCACTTTCAACCAAATTGACCGCGTACTGATTGAACGACGCCACCTCTCAGCCTTCATGAATGTCAGAACATATAGGGGGGCCAATATAGACTTGGATCACTATCTCGTTGGCATAGCGCTCCGGGCTCGAATTACAACACCACCTACAATTCTCTCTGACAATCTGATGAGAGTGAATACAGAAGCCATTTACAACAGATCCCTCCATTACACTTCTTCTTCTTTTTCTTCAGCCTTTGTCCCGTTCACAAGCGGGGTCGGCTCGTCGTGATCGGCTTCGCCATTTGCCTCTATCGAATGCCTGATCTGGGTGCAATCCCGGATTGAGCTCTCCATTACACTTATAAAGGGGAAAATGGATGCCGCAGTAACCGCAGCTAACAGATGTCTTGGAAATGAAGCATCAACAAATGATCTTCAAAACCACCTGAACAGCGTTATCATTGACCACAAACATATTTGGCCTCAGGTGCAAGAAAAGTCGGAAGGGCTGGTTTGACGATGAATGTAAACTAGCAACGGAACGGAAGAATGCTACATACTGAGTAATGTTGCATTCGCAAATAGGATAGGAGAGTAAAACTGACTAGGCTGACCCTGATCAATGTGCGAAGCCAGATAAAAGCAGCAGGATCACTCTCAAGACCACTCAACTACAACAACGGTCTAAGACAAGGGGATGCCCTATCATGCATCCTCTTCAACCTGACCTTGGAGAAAGTGATGCGCGATGCAGATGTAAATGCGAGAGGTACCATCCTCTACAAGTCCACCCAACTACTGGCCTACGTTGACGATATTGACATTATGGGAAGAAGAACCCGAAATTTACAGTCTACTTTCACCCAGATCAAGCAGACGGCGAGATATCTCGGGCTGCACATCAAGGAAGGTAAGACGAAGTACATGATGGCAACGTCAGCACCAAAAATCGAACAACCAACAACATCAACTTTGAGATCGTTGAAAATTTCTCCTATTTAGGGTTGAAAATCACAACCGATAACAGCTATGACGATGAAATCCGCGCACGGTAGTTGACAAGCAACAGAGCGTATTTCAGCTTACTAAAACTGTTTCGTTCGAAACGTCTCACCGTCAAACGTCAAAGCTCTTACTGTAAAAAACAGTAATCTTGCCTGTCCTTATGAACTTCTCGGAGTCCTGAGCTCTTAGCAGGAAAACTGCAAACTCTTGACCGCATTCGAGAGAAGAATTTTTGGGCCCCTACATGAGGATGGACGATTCCGTGGACTATCTATGACCGATACCACGAACGTCTGGTTGTGAATAAAATCCGGCTCAATAGGTTGTGCTGGGTGAATCATTTAATCCGCATGGATGATGATGATCAAACCCGGAAAGTCACTAAAGGCATTCTATGGTAGAAAAAGAAGACGAGAGAGACCCTGCCTGAGGTCAGGATGACAGACAGCATTTACAGCAAACACGACATGAGTGCGAATTATATTGAAGTGAAATCCGTCATAAAGTTCAGAAATAAGTGAGGCCGAAGTGCATTTTTTTTGTTATTTTTATATATAAATGGAGCGATTACCACCTGTCGCTACTTCCAGTCACGCTGCCCCCAAGGCAGAGATGAGGCAGCGTCTGAAGAGTTGCCTTTGCCCTAGGCGAAACCGTCAGTCAAGATTTTTGATAAACTTGGGTTTTCAACCCAAAAAGAGGAGTCCATGGACCACAAAAGAGGAAGTAAGTTGTTTCCCAAGTGGTCCGGTGCGTCATCAAGTGAATGCGGACTCAGGACTCCCAGCATCCTCAACAAAAAAAACATGATGGCAGAGGTGATCATCAATTGGAACGCTACTTCGAACTTCTTTATATTTTGTATTGAGCTATCATTCATCCAACCGCCCTCTCCGCAAGAAGAAAATTCGGACAACATCCCAGCATTCGCATTTGCATTGATAACATATTGCCTTAGCCCGAAACAAACAGTAAAAATGCATTTGAATATATTCAACATGCGCAGGTTAATGTGGCAATAACAACAAAACAAATCGGAATACCAAAAGCTAGCGCTTCGGATATGAAAGTTTTGTGTTTATTTTATGTGAGAAACTTTTACGCACTTTTTCATCACTATATGGCTACATCCCCATCCTTAGTTGTCACTGTTTGCTCTATGCCGACGACCCGCTATATCGTCGCCTATGGACTGTGTTTCATTTCAATCTAACCTAGACACTCTGGGTCGTTGGTGCTCGACTAATGGTTTAGCGCTAAACGTCACAAAGAGTGATTCTATATGCAACACCCTAAAATCTTCACGCACTTCTTTCTCCTACTCTGTTAACGGACATTCCTTACCCTACTTAAATTCCACTCAAAATCTTTTAGTTACTTTCGACGATAAGCTCCGCTTTGACACCCATTGCCTCGAAGTCACCAATTGAACAGCAAAATTATCAGGCTTTATACTTCGCCACTTCTCTGATTTTTTTGACTCCATCCAACCCTCCTTAACTCTCTTTATTTCCCTCATGAGGAGCAGCCGCGAGTACTGCTCCGTGATCTGGTCACCTTCGCGTAGCTGTAATTGCCTTGGCCTTGAAAATGTGCAACATATATTCACTCGTTCCCTCTTCTTTAAGAAAAGCTTCCCTCGTGTGGACTATCCCTCCCGCCTCCGCTTTCTGAACTTCCCCTTCCTACAACAGCGTCAACCTCCAGTACTTGACACTGATATACAAATAACTAAAAAAAAGCCAAAAAAAAGCAAACTAAAATGTCCCTATGGACCCCGCCTCCGTTCATATAACTTTACTTTATATGATGGTGACGTCATACACGTCTTAGAGTGGAATAAATTTACCTGGAGTGCGAAACTTTGACCTTCTATAACTTTGTTAATAATAGTAGGGTTGCGTTTAAACTTTTCAGAATTATGTTCTATATTATTGCCTATGCTTTGTACTTGAACTTAAGGAGGGTTTCCGGTAAATTTCTAAAACATGGTAATATGCTATTAAGAACTTTATTTGTGCAGATATCGATTGAATAGGTTCAGATTTTTCGGTTGAATAGGTTCTGAAAACGAGACCTGTTCCACTTTCACCCTGTTACACCCAATATCAGAAATCATCATCATCATTTTAACAGAGTACTAATCGACCCCTTTAATTTGACACCATACATGACTATATTCTGTGGAAAAAAAAGACATACCTCTTTCGCTCTTCCAAACTCAATACAAAATGGTGCCGTTGCATATAAAAGGACACACAGACCACGTGTGCTCACCAAATTTTGTGATAATCGGATTAGCCGTTTCCGAGTACATTGGGTGTGACCGACAGACAGACGGACAGACAGACGGTGAATCGATTTGAATAAGGTTTTGTTTCACATAAAACCTTAAAAAGGGAAATTGTTGCATACTAGAAAATAACAAGTTTTGCGTAATACAAAGCCCCAAACCGGAGCTCCTTAGTTTCTCTTAGCTGAGCTAACAAGCCTCGAGATTTGGTTTTGATGGTTTTGCCTTGGATCGCCTACATTTGACAATATTATCACCGCCAATGACGGATCTTTGTAGTACCCCATAGATTACCTCATACGTTTTATGTCTATCATAAAATCACAGTGCGACAGCCTTTCCAGAAGAAATGCTTTTCCGATACACACCGGATATTTGTGGGTCATTTTGAATAAATCTGCATTCAATTTGCTGCTTCTGATTTTCGAATTTATCGATGTCATTTAGTAGCCTTAAGCCTATTGGACGAAGTATTGCCCAAAAGCTGATTTGGCTTCAGAACCAGCACTTGCTTCTGTTGCTTTCACTTTGCTGAGAAACCCCTTCTTTCAAGCCATTGTAAATGCATGGAAAAAGACCAATTTGGCACTATCTCGACAGCTACTAACAGAACTTTATTCGAAATTCCGAATTTCTATGGCCTTATTTTAAATAGTTTTCTTCGCGAACACAAGGACTTCTTCCGTAGTAATATTTCGAATGTAATTGAAATTTGCCTAGGCAATGGTACATTTACCTCGCTTGGAACTTCTGCGAAACAGGATGTTAATTATATCTCGCAGAAAATCAGGGTTTGTGACTGGCAGTGAATATTTAACCATTAATGATGACATGCAGCATGAGATGGTACATCGTGCAAAAGAATTACCTCTTTAAGGTTTTGTTTTCAACAAAAATCGGTTTAATGTGTGTCTGTCCGTCTGTGATTTGAAACACGAGTTGACGCGAAGTTTGCCAACAGCAATAGATTTTTTTACCGATTGGCCGTCTGAGTACTACCTTATGCAAGTTATGTCTTTGATAAGCTGCGAAGTCCCCACTTTTATGGTGATCTCATCCAAGTCCCTGTACTCTATCGCCAGAAGACCCTAATTCGTATTTACCTCCATCGCTTCATCTAGAGATAATTCAATCCTCTTATGGAGATCGGTGGACTTATGTTTATTCAGACCTGAACTTAAATAATAAATAACACTGCAGGTAATCCATTTGTTACCTATCGCTATTCCACGCAAAGATTATCTTAGATAAGAGCATCTCAAATAAGAGCAGTCAAAAATGATACACGGCTCCAAAATAAAGTCTTAATTGCACGACCGTCTTACCCATTTGCTTTCAATGATATTTTATTCCTCCTTGAATGTTCCAAAGTATTCTACCTTCAATTAATCTTGATTTTCCTATATTCCTTAATAAATTTTTATTTTCACTTTACATCAGTAATCCGCCCAACTCTCTCTTATTAACTTCAACCTACCTTCTACATGCCAATGAGTTTAAGTCTTTTTCGGCTAGTGATTGGCACTGGTTACTTTCTACACCTAACGAACGACACAGAGGGAAAGCAAAAGCAATAAATATAGTAAAGAGACAAAAGGAGTCAAGTAATGAAACTGAAAGAAAGTTCAGGAATATGTACGTGACCTGAGAGAATTATTTGCGATTAAAACACTCTCGAGAATCTTAAACATAGTATTGTAAAAAGATACATTATCCCTTGTGGGAAGTAGTTAAGAAGGTAACATCTAACTCATCATTTCGTCGAGATTTGTCACGGGCATCTCCTTCTATGCATTTTGATTACATCACCATTGGTTCTATCTGATAACACTGCTATCTGAAATTCACCTGACCCCAACGTAACCAATTGTAGACTCCCTTTACGTCGCTAGAAAAGTCGTTTATTTCAAAAATACTATAATAGTATTTCCAGCACAACTTGCTCCTCTTTTCAGAATGGGGTGTCTACCAACAATTTTTGTAAAGGCTCATATATCCTACTTTTCATTAAACCTAACCCTTGAAAATAACGTATATATATGTATCTTACGCATAAAAATTGTACACTAAATATTACTATTTGCGAAATATAAAACTTTTCTTTCAACGGAAACAGACACTTTCTTCGGTAGAAGCACCAAAAGTACACATTAGCGTGTGTAGTGTAGTGTAGTTTGACACCCACTAAACAAAGCGCTTGACTGTTTTGCTGCAATCATTGAAAGGCTGGAGAAACCGCCACTCTAACCACGAGGAGTTGACGGGCAGAGTTTATGTCTGAAGAAGGGCAAATAAATTTAAATTTGGCAGGATCATGCTCTATGCTGCAGCCTATATTGCTGCTTCGTGATTCTAGGGTGAACTTAAGGTTAAGGTTTTCCTGTCAATTACTTAAAATTATAGTAATGTACTATTATTAACTTTATTTGAGCAGGTATCGGTATGGAGGGTATTTCGGAGCCTAGGCACCATATAGTGGCAGCCACCTGATTTTTTTTCAGATTTTTCGGTTAAGTGGTTTCTGAGAATGGGTTCGTTAAAAAATGATCACTTTCAACCCCCCGCACTCCCCACCTTCCCAACAAATGTCAAAACTAAGAACAGCTTCAGGAAGTACTAGCCGAGACCTTTAATTTGATACCCCACATGACTATATTTGATGAAAAAAAATTTTACACACCCCTTTTGCATGTATGGGGACCCCCTTAAATTCGACGTAAAAGTATGTAACTCACTATATGTGTGAGTGTTCACAGTTCCCACCTTTCTACCAAATTTGGTGCCAATCTCTATAACCGTCTCCGAGAAAAATGCGTGTGACGGACAAACAGACAGACAGACAGACGGACAGACAGACAGACAGTAAACCGATTTTAATAAGGTTTTGTGTTTACACAAAACCTTAAAAAGAGCCGAAAACACGGCTGGGAATGTCAATCGTGAAGTGGTTTTTCAAAAATGACCCGATGAAAGAGGAGCTAGAGATGCTGGATATGGTATATACTTATCTAAAACAGTTCTTAGAAAAAGTTCTTCCTGTCCGAAAAAAGTACACAAAAAAGACTTCAGTGATAAATTCCATTCTACAATCACTCCAGCGATCCGTTGCCAGCTTTGCTCAAATTTTCTCAATCTCTTGAGGTTTGCTCCTTTAGATCATTTTCCTTAGAATCTATCCTTTAATCTACGGTTAGGAATTTTGCATTCGTCCTTGCATTAAACCCACCCACTGTACATTTCGTAATTCGACAAGGGCCGATGCAAATGGTCCGTATTATACTGCTGTACCTAAATTGGATAAGGTATCCCTCCCCTTACCTTACTTACTCCTGGGTTCGTCGTAATATATTTATTGCCTTTTTAGTTTTTTTTTGCAAAACAAAAACAAAAATCGGTTTGTTGTCTGTTCGTCTGTCCATCTAACTTTTTATACAGGAAGTGGAAATTGGCAAGGCGATGGCTTGGACACAGAAATCTATAAGATTTTCACCCACTGAAATCACGCACAATTCCCCCTGCCTCGTAGTACCATCATAAGATATTTGTTATTTTCATAAAAGTGAACTAACCAACATTTTCACCGAAAAAGAAATATTTTGTTTAATTGTCCTGACATCATCAAAGATACAGGCAACAAGTTTCGGTTGACCAGCTTTCATCCAAGGAGTTCACCTTAGGATTCTATATCACGGAAAGGAGTTATCTGACTCTTGCTTGGCTTCGTTTCGTGAATACGGGACGACGGTAATCACGCTTTCATGATTGTTGCCGCATTTTGTATAATAATTAATGCCGGAGAGATCTGATTATGAAGTTGATACATCCCAATCTTGCTGATATGCCAGCATTCTCCAAAAAAATGTCTAACAGTTCTAATTTCATCCATAAATCCCGGCCAGAATCAAGTGTCTAGCTTAGACCGATGTTATTCTTAAATCTCCGTGAGAAACTACTGCCTCTCCGACCACTCCTTCAGAATAAGGGTGGTTATGACCACCGATTTGAACGTCCCCAAGGCTATTGTCATCAGTTTATATGTTTCCTCCTTTCAGCGCTCTTCTCATGTTTTTGAAGTTCGTTATTTCGTATACCAAAATGTTAATCGACATTATTCCCTAGATAACCACAACATTTGCCACGGTCCTGAAAGTAAAACATACCTTAATGCTTTAGACGATAGCAACATATTACTTCCAAATTGGCTCCCATTGCAGCATCATTGAGTAAGATTGAATTCACTACACAACAACTGTGTGTAAAATATAATCCAACCCTCCTATGTTCAGCATCATTGATGTGGCAAGCATACTGCCCGTATTATTCGACACTGAATCTTAAGCGTCTAATCGCCGCCCTTGGAAGTGATGATTTGATTGCCCCTTCCTAAGCAAGTGTCATCCCAGAGCTGTCTAATCAATTTTCAATAGCACTGATTGCTTGCCATGAGTACCGTAGCTTTCAGATGTTTTGCTGATACCATCAAAGCTATATCATCATAACCCCCTCCCACACATGGCTTTCTTTGATACCGGAAGATTAAGTACTTTATTGAATATTATATGCCCCCAACAGTAAGACCCATGCAGAGCCCTGTGGTACGCTCAGAAGCATTACGTTCTCTTGGGGTCCGTGATCGGTGTCATACCAGAGACCGCTTTTCGGTAAATAGCTATTGACAAAAGCAATCGTCGTTGGATTTCCGTATTAGGTTCCAATTGGCCGAACTGAATGCATTTCTCACATGCAGGATCACCACCACGCAATATCTGTTGGTATTACAAAGTGAATTGCATTTTTGACCAATCCACTAACCAATCTGATGACATGAATGGCTGATCTGGTTTTACCAAGTCCGCGCTGCCAATCTAACTGGGAACAATCTATTGGATTCAAGAATACCCATTCTTACATTTTCCCCATAGTGTCTAGACAGCATATGAGGATGATTCATCTAAAAGTTTACCATCCTGAGGCAGTACCAGCTTCTGTCAGTGCCATAATGCAGGAAAGATCAGTTTGGACATGTACCCTTTGAAGCAACTTAACGAACATATCCACTCTAGAGTTCACCGCGAGTTTAAGGACTATTAGGTATGCCGTTCTGTGTGCCAGTTACGCACATTTTTCTCGGAATCAACTTCAACCTTACACGCGAAATTTGGTGGAAAGGTTGAAACTAAAAGCTTTCATTCATGCATTAAACGATATTGTCCTACGTTGAATTTAAGGGGAATCCTCATTCATGCAAAAGGACAGTGAGAAACTTTGTTCATCACGTGGTTTGATATCCCACATGGTGAGCAAAGGCCTCGATTTAGGACCTTTTTAAAGAATTTTACATTTGGCTCCAGTTGTAAAGGGGGAGGTCTGGAAAACAGTCTCTTCTTTCAAGGGCCCATTTTTAAAAAGGGCTAAACTAGAAAAAAAATTGAGAAAAATCATATCAACATATGACATTCAGGCTTAGGAACACCCCATACCGATATCTACGCAAATAACGCTAATAATAGCAGTTGCCCGTTTTGCGTCAATTTACTACAGCCATATTAGAGTGTAAAATCTTACTTATTCAATGCACATACAATAAGCGCCATGTGCAAATGAAACAATCGAGCACTGGAATATTCTCTGACAAAAAATCTACGAATCCATACCTGAAAGGTCGAGCTTTCAGTTTTCTACCTATGGTTTTCGTTTTATCAATGGAAACGTTTCATTATACTATACTGCTATCCTCAAGTAAAAATAGAAAAAGAATGTTTGTTTTAACTTGAGGATACCTCTCTCCTATTCCTCCTAATTCCCCGTAAGACTCTCTGAAAGGGACATTTCCCTGCAATACGGCCTCGAGATTTAGAGATTGGGATAAGAAATGACATCTGAAACATCTGAGACAAAAAAGCTTGATGTGAAGATGCGCCCCGTCCTCCCCAATGGCCACACATTCTCTGTTGGGTTGACATCTAGTAGCTGAAATGGCCAGTCTATTCTTCTAGGTCCCAAGGTAAAACATGGAGTGGTACCCACGATGGAGCATAAAACCTAGGACATGCCTGCTGAACCAACACCAACAGCTCTACTACCAAACCCTATCTGCACCTCCACGTGGTCATCGCTGCGTGTTCTTTGTTAATGAAAAACTGCGGGCGGAGAGGTATGAAGGCGAGCCAACCGCGCATAAAAACGGGGCAAATTGTATCAACTGCTCCTCCAGGTTGGGGGTTGGGCAGAGCTGACAACCCCACACGGAAAGCCAATATTATGAAGCCGCAAGCGAAGCCTCAGAGAGGATAGATTTTACAGCGGCGAATCCGGCAACGAAAACAGATGACCGATTTGCGCATTTTCTAATGGAACGTGCGCTCTCTGTACCCAGCCAGCCGATACCCTGATCCAATCTAGGGCTGCTATAACTTCATTACAAGAAATGCGTTAGAGAGGGACCGGTTTCCTGAAGCAGAGGTACTACACCATATATTATAGTGACCATCCAATACACCATGTACTCGGGCTAGGTATCCTAGTCAGCCAAAAAATTAAACCTGCTGCTATAGACTTTGAAAACGTAAGCGACAGACTACGCACTCTGCGCTTGAGAGGCGTATTTTAAAATATAAACCTCAATAACGTTCATGCCTCTACAGAGGAGACTGCAGAGTCAGAGAAGGATAACTTGTACGAAGCAGTTGAGCAGACCCTCAAAGCCTGTCGCAAGTATAATTTCGAAATCATATTTGGAGTTTTTACGACGAAGTCCGTATTCAGGCGATATGACAAGCCTTAATGAAAGTCAGAACAAAGAGAGGGGCCAGTATTGACTCTGATCACCCTCTCATCGGCATCGTGCTCCGGGCTCGAATAACAACACCACCTGGAATCCCTCTGACAATCAGGTGGAAGTTAACACTGAAGCCATACACAGCCTCCCGCGACACCTATCAGGGGGAAATGGATGCCGCTGTAACCGCAGTCAACAGAGGTACTATAGAGAATGCATCAACATTTGATCTTCACAATCATCTGAAAAACGGCCACAAACATACTTGGCCCCACTAGCAAAAAAGTCGGAACAGCTGGTTCGACGATGAATGTAATGTGCTACAGAGCAAAGAACGCGAAGGTTTATCACGAACTCCGTCGAGCGGAGAAGCGACTTTACAGACGGAGAAAGGAAGCCTGGATAAACCCAAAGGTCTATGTACTCAAAAAGCACAGGGGGCAACCGCACCAGGCGCGGAAGTGTTACCAACAAATCAGCTGGATGAAGCCCTATGCACCTCGGTGGTTATTCTGCCGAGACAAAGAAAGAAATCTGATTTTGAACAGAATGGGCACGTTGGAGCGATGGGTTGAGTATTTTAATGAACTGCTCAACAATCAAAACATCGACGAGTTGGAGGTCCCGCCAACTGAAGACGACGGACAAATACTGCCACCAGCAAGTAAAGAAGAAACAGTCTATGCAAGGAGATGCCCTATCATGCGTCCTCTCGCGATGCAGGTGTTAATACAGGAGGCACCATCCGCTTCAATTTCATTCAAATACTGCCCTACGTTGATTATATTGACATTATGGGGAGAACAACCAGATATGTACAGTCTACCTTCATCCAGATCGAGCAGGCGGTGCAAGATCTTGGAATGCACATTAATCTTCAGTGCTAGAAACCAAACAACCAACAATATTAAATCGCACTGGTCAAACGAGAACAATAAAGATAGGAGACTACACCTTTGAGACCGTTGATAATTTCTCCTATCTAGGGCCGAAAATCACAATCACACAAATAACTATGACGATAAAATCTGCACACAGTTGCTAACAGCCAACAAAGTCTATTTCAACTGTTTTGCTCGAAACATTGCACCATGGGATCAAAGCTCTTACTGTATAAGACAGTGATCTTGCCTGTCCTTATGTACTTCTCGGAGACCTGGGCTCCCAGCAAGAGAAATTATAAACTCTTGGCGGCGTTCGACAGATGAATCCTCCAAAGAGTTTTTGGGCCCCTACTTGAGGATGGACGATTCTACAGCCTCTATAACGGTGAAATCTATAGACGATGCCATGACCGTCAGGTTGTGGATAATATCCGGCTTAACAGGTTGCGGTGAGCGGATCACCTAACCGTATGGACGATGATGATCCTTCCCAAAAAGTGAACAAGGGCAATATCTATGGTAGAAAAAGCAGACGTGACAGACCCTGCATCAGATCGAGCGATAGCATAGGTCGCCAAATAGCTTTAGGGAGGACGAGTTGGTGGACCTCGACGCAAAACTGGGATGTCTGGAATTGCTTACTAAGGCAGGCCTAGACCTAATACCTGCTGTTGTGCCGTTGATAATGATTATGACGATAGATAAAATTCCAGAGGGGCGCCTCAGTGACATCTGAGACAAAAAAAGCTTCATTTAAAAATTCAATCCGTGATAGAACTGTCAACTGTCAAAAACGTCCTCTCCCAACGACCCCAGATTGTCTATTGGGTTGACATCTTGTGGCATTCTTTTGATTTCGTTTTCACACAGAATCAGGTTCAACATTTGCGGTTAGTGTCTTCCTAACAATCCCAGTCTTAATTGTTTATACCATACAATCTTCCACATACCTCAGTATACCAGTTTGATGTATCTAATTGTCCCACATTTATACGCTCAAAGCTGAAATCCAGCAAATCAATAGTTTCATGGGTCTTCACCGGATATTTTACGATTTTTTCGAAAATGGTTCAGCTTACTTATATAAGTTTCATCACTGTAGGCAGCCAAAAAAGCGTTTCATCGATGATGAAGCTAGATGACACAGTTAAAGCACATATAGTGTGTTTAATTTTTTGCATCTAATTGTATGTTGTACTCAATATATGTATAACAAAGATGAAAGATCAAGAGATAAAATTCCAAGAGGGTATGTCTAAATTTGAATTGGAAAAGAAATTATTTCGATCTACGAATTCGTTTATTTTTAAAAAGAAAATTAAAGATTAAATCATTGAATTTACTTTTCCTATCGGCAGCTTTCCCTCGAATCCTTGCAGATTTTACCAATTTCAAGTTGTTGGCTTACTAACTTTCCCAGAATTGAGATGCTAAGGTCAGCTCCTCATACTACATAGTCTGAAATGCGCTGCAAAATATTATAATCCTTATTATCCACCTTCCTACAAGTACCATTGACACAAATTTCATTTTCATTAATCCGAGAGGCGCAAAAATGTAAATGTTACTTTCGCTGACTGTACAAACTGAATTACCCACGTCACACGCAAAAATCCTGGGATTACAAACTGCTCTACAGTTCAAAAATTAGATTTTCTCGCCCAGAGTTAGCAACTACGTCCAATCCAAATAAAAATACGGAGAAATACCTACACAGTAAATCAAATTGGAGGCGGTGATGAAATGTATGAAAAAGTAAACATGAAAAAGCTGACGGTGAAATGCCCCATCGGTAGCTAACTCTGTTCATGGTTCAGATATAACAGATTTATTCAGTATTATTACATTACATTGTTAATCCGAGATGAAGTTAATTTTAAGGACGACTTGATACAAACTCAACTATATTTACGAGTTTAATATTCAAGGAAATTTAAAATAAATTAAATGATTTTTTTAATTCACAGGGATGGGGTCTTATTTCGTATCTTTTAATAAGCAATCTGTCAAATGCATAAATGTACATATACCAACTTTTTTGCCCAAAAAGATTAAAGATAAAAACTTAAAGTAAAACAATAGATGTTTTAATAATTATAAGCGTAAAAACTAATAAGCTACTAGAAAGAAGCCAGCTAGCAGGGATGGGACTGCTGATAGATTTTTTTTCTCTAAAAGGGACTAGATTATTGTTATGCTTATATTATGCTTAAACATAAAATATAGTCCGAGAATCGACTGTACAAAAATCTTATAAATGAAATAGAGGAAATGGGATCAAGACGGAGTACCCAGCCTTAGAACCATTACTAATCAGACAATCACGATTAGTCCAACACGTCATGTCAGCCAATTGTTAGCTGTCATTAACCCGTCAAATGCACTCGCTATGACATGTATCTTCTGTTTTATCAATTGGGGCAGTTTCCTCCTGATTTTGATAATCCACTTGTGTCTATGTGTTAAGTCAATATGACGTTCTTTTGTTCTAGAATAGGGCTCTTGAAAAGACACCCTGAATTGTCAATAACAAAGTATGTACCTCAGCTTTGGGTGCTTTATTAGGAAGACCATCAAACACCAGGTTGCATCTATAAATACGGCGAAACTAATATTTTGTTCGTGCGCAACATAAAATCAAAAATTGTAGCAAACCGAGGTCCAAAACAATTAAAGGCTTCCACTTTTGGGGAGAGAGGTGATACTATTACAGCGGAAATATGCTTCAGCACCAGTGATGGCGTCTCTCAGAAAGGAAATTGAGTCTCAATTAGGGCTACACGCAGCCCCTGGAGTACGGGAAGTTATTAGTGACTCGGATTGGCTAACTGTGCGTGTGGCTCGACGTCCCGTACCTACCTAATTTGTACAGCATCAACAATACGGCCTGTATGTACTCAATCCCTAAAGAAAATTTGCTTTACTCCACTCCGCTTAGACCTAAATTTATTAGACGCTTTTTATCCTGAATATAATTCATACTTGCGTCGTGTTCATAAATGTGTATATAGTGTACAATTTGTAACGACTTCGGTCACGAAACTCGTAAGGCGTCCAGCCGATGAGTTACCTCTGCCCTGGGCGAAACCGCAAGTCTATTGACAGGCTGAAAAGTTCGCAGACTGACACACAGATGGCGCTACCAGTTTAAAATCTATATTATTTGTAGTTAAGCCTAATCTTCAAATGACACGTGTACAAATTTGATCGCTGTCGGACTATTAGTCTGTGGGATAGAGCATTTTAAGTGAAGCAACTTTTGTTAGCTTGAATAAAATGAATAAAAAAGAATTTCGTGTAATAAAGCATTGCTTTTTGCGAAAAACAACACTGGTCAAGCGAAGGCAGAAGCACGCAATTGCGAGGAAAGAATTCGAGGAGCTTCTTAAGCAATCCAATGGCAAATGGAGACCGTCTGGCGACTACAGACGCCTAAATGCTCAAACCTTTCCAGACCGCTATTCCATATCACTCATCCACGACTTTACGCACTCTATAACAAACTGCGTTTTTTTGTCGACCTTGACGTACCATCAGATCCCTGTAGCTCCCGAAGATATTTCGCAAACGCAATATACACACCTTTCTGACTCTTCGAATTCGCTAGGATGACTTTTGGATTGTGCAACGCGGCGCAAACCTTTCAAAGATTCATCTACTCTATGCTGTGAAACCTCAACTTCTGTTTCGTATACTGTCTGGTTGCGTCTTCCTCTGAATCCGAGCATTTAGAACACCTCGAGTGCATTTTTCAACATGTGCTTAAGGTCGGTTAAGTACTCAACGTTGAATAGTGCAAATTTCTACAATCGCAGGTAAGATTCCTCCGCCATCTGGTTACCCCTGAAGGCATCCAACCGGACTCAGTCAAGGTACAAGCAATTTAGCACTTGCGACTTCTAAAAACCGTTAGGAATCTCAGAAGGTTCTTGGGCATGTTCAAATTCTATCGTCACTTCTTGCACAAAGTCGCCCATCATCAATCGATCCTTAACGCCTTCTTATCTGGGCCGAAAACCAAACATTGTGTATCTAATTTTGTGATTCCCAGAGGCTGTCCAGGCGTTTGAGATCATCGAGCAACAACTGGTGGATGCTACACTTCTTTCATTCCCTCAGCAATATACACCCTTAGCCGTATTCGTCGATGCCTCAGACATTGCCGTAGGCGCTGCTTTTCACTAAAAAGTGACTCAAATCTAGCAGCCATTGGTCTTCTTCTCCAAACAGCTCAATCCCGTTCAACGTACCTATCTATGATCGTGAGTTACTCGCCGCGTACCTCGCAATTAAATATTTCCGGCATTCCCTTGAAGGCAGGCCATTCACATTATTCACGGACCATAAGCCACTCACTTTTGCTTTAAAACAAAAGGCCTTCAAAGCCTTCCATCGCCAACTTCGGCACTGGAACTTTATCAGCTAGTTCACTTCCGACATTCAACATGTTCCTGGAAAAGATAGTTAGGTTGCGGACGCTTTGTCACGTGTTTCCCGCAATCGTCGAGACGCAAAAGGATGACGCAGTTCTTTAGAGCCAACCAGACCAACTCCGAATATACATTCAGGAAATTTTCCTATCTTTGGCTCAATACCCAGTATATACTGCGAGACCTCAGGCAAGGGACCATGACAATATATTCCAACCAATTTCCGAAAGGAAGTATTTCACGCCGCCCATGGTCTAGCACAACGAATTGGTTAGCCACCGCGAAGTATTCTGTATTTCTATTTCGGAACAAGTACATTAATTCTCGGGCCAGACAGTGCATCGCATGGCGAAAGTGCAGAACTACAAAGTTTGTGAGGAAAGAAGTAGGAGTGTTTCCTCGGTCCACCAAGCGTTTGCATGCAATCCACCTCGACATAATTGGCCCTTTGCGAGACTCGTACGGTTCCAGGTATGGTTTCACAATCATCAATAGGTTCACGCGGTGGCCTGAGGTAATACCTCTGAAAGACATTACTACGCAATTTTGTACAGAGGCTCTCTGTGGAGAATGGATTCCACACTTTGGTGTGCCGGCAATTAAAATCACCGACCAGGGTATGCGGTTTGAGTCCTCCTTTTTCTGAGAGTAGAGCAAACTCATCGGCTTTAAACACAACCGGACAACCGCTTACCACTCGCAATCCAATGAGATGCTCGAAAGGTTGCACAGGACACCAATAGTCGTTATAATGGCTTTCTTGGTCGCAAGTCTTGCCACTGATTCTTCGTGACCCTCGAACAGCCAATCGCAAAGAATTTGTGCAAGTCCCGCGGAACTGGTACACGGGGAGCATCTGGGGCTTCCTAGCGACCCTTTTCTCGACATCGGTCGGTTGCGTCTGCTCAAGGACGTAATGCCAAAACTGAAGCCGTCACCACTCGCCAACTACACGAAAACCGTGACTGACGTTCCCAGGGATCTCGAATCCTGTACGCACGTTCTAGTAAGAACGGGCGCTCCTCGGAAGCCGCTGCAGCCACCTTCAAAGTCTTCGAGTGATGCCGACATTATTTTAGCCTCAACATCGGGGGCACGACCAAAAGGTCGCCTCGGCTCTACTAAAGCCCTTTGCCCAGTAAGAAAACGCGACCAGGGCGGACTTCGCCATAAGAGACCCCACTTTCCCCAAAGAGGACATCATAATTGATATCCAGGCAGAAATCAAATATACATTACAAGAAGAAAAAGCCGGTACCCGTGAAGAAATTAGGCGACTGCCGACCCCACCAAGCGACTGGCCACAAGGAAAAGGGCATTGTTCAACCACCACAAAGCCATTAAAGAGTTGAAAGAGAAACCCATTTTCTACTTATCAGCAGACAAAGGAAGCGCAGTAGTCATTATGCACAAAGAAGCATACAACGACTTAGTGCGGAAAAAGTTAGAAGATAGAAAGTTTTCCATCAACATGATGGACTCACTTCCAGACTCCGTTGAAAGAATGGAAAAGGCCCCGAATTAATGCAAACCCATTATTAAAAAAGAAGTCGAACTGAGAATGCCTAACCCATCTTTGCCTAGAATCAAATGCCTCCCCAAAACACAGAAAGAAGGCAACGCGGTCAGAGGGAAACAGCAGAGGGGTCATTGCCAGACTCGACGAGGCCAGGGGGATATTAAGTAATGAGATACTAGTATCCTTCGACGTAAGCGCGCTCTTCCTAAGCGTACCGATGAAGAAACGCCTATACTTGTTCGAAGAATGGATCACGACACACGAAAAGTTATCCGAATGAAGGAAGAAGGCTAAACTGCATAAGAAACTGGCCTTCACATGGAGGAGCGAATCGTATTTCACATTCAAAAATAAATTTTATAAAACAACCTCCGGGCAGCAATAGACAGCCCCCTCTCATCGTTGCTATGCGAGTTACTTATGAAGAACCAGGAGAATAAACTCGAGGAGGCTCGGGCAGTCCCGAGATTCTGGATCAGATACGTGGACGATGTATTAGCAATCATCAAAAGAGAAGAAGCAGAACAATCCTCGAGAAACTCAACCGGGCACACAGGAACATCGAGTTCACCATGGAGATGGAAAAGGAAGGGGAAATACCGTTCCGGGTCTTAAAAATAATCCGGGTAAGAGAGGATTTTGAATTGGACATTTATAGCAAACCAACTCAGACACAACAAACCAACGAAGGCACCTCAAACCGCGATTTCCTCCACAGGATGGCGGCATACAACTTTCTGATTCACAGGATGGTCACAACACCGCTCAACGAAGAGAGAAGAAATAAAGAAATGAACTGCATCCTGAAAATAGCCAAGGAAAACGGATCGAACAGGAACCTCATCAAAAACCGGATCACAAAGAAACTACACCAGGCCTCAAGACAGCAACTTTCAACACTACTCCAGGAGGCGAACAAGAACAAGCAAAAATGTTTCCAGATTGGTGGAACTTTTAGGAACGACTCCGGGAAGACTAGAAACATAAATAAAATGCCATAATTACAGAAATAGTTATAAAAAACCTAAATTGGAAGGATAGTTTTCAGAAAATAAAACACTGGTCTCCCAAATTCGTATTTTTATACAATGCTTTTAGCCAATAAAAAAGAAAATATCTTCATAGACAAATCTTTCACTTAACGGGGTGACCCCGTGTGTCGGATCCGAGGAATCGACCTTTTTTTTGCAGCAATTGCATCTAGATATAACGATAGCAGCTACGATGATAAAATCCGCGCACGATTGTTATCAGCCAACAGAGCCTATTTCACTTTACAAAAACTGTTCCGCTCGAAACGTCTAACCAGAGGGTCAAAGGTCTTCCTGTACGAGACAATGATCTTACCAGTCCTCATGTATCCCTCGAAGAATTGTGTCCTTAGCAAGAAAAATTGCGAACTCTTGGCCGCGTTTGTGAGAAGAATCCTCCGAAGAATTTTTGGCCCCCTACATGAGGATGGACGATTCAGTAGCCTACATAACGACGAAATCTATGAGCGATACCATGACCGTCAGGCTCAATAGGTTACGGTGGGTGGGTCACCTAATCCGTATGGATGATGATGATCCCACCCAAAAAGTCTATAAGGGCAATATCTATGGTAAAAAAGGAAGACGAGGCAGACCCTGCCTGAGGTGGAAAGATGGCGAATTGATGGAATTGATGGAGCACCTAACAAGCCTCTTCAGTTGCGGAAGTTTAGTCAGTCTTCATCTTTATTGCTTTTGCAAGCACGGTTTAGAAGTCGTCTGGTTGATTTCCTGTGTCTTCGCAGTTATCGGTTCCACCATGGAACCGTTTTACCACCTTGGCCTCGGTAAATAAAACAAACCTCTTGAAAGCACTATAAAAGTGTCCAATTCAGAGTTTTCAACTGATCTTCTATCGCCAAAGAAGTCCTTAGTCGCCTAGGGAGCTCAACTTTGTCGCAAAGAAGTTTCCTGAACGTTGTCCTATCCGTTTTCCTAGGATTCCTTCTTTGTATTACAAGCTGTTCGCCTGCAATAGTTAAACGAAATTCTAAGGAACGGTGATCTGAGAGTGAGACTTCATCTAGCACTCGCCAGTTTCTAATTAGCTCTAACAATTTTGAAGTACAGATTGTTAGGTCAATGGCTTCACTTCTTCTTGGCCCCACGAACATAGGGGCGCACCCTACGTTCGGGTTCATCAGCCCAGCTGAAGTGATAAAATCAAACAGCTTCTCTCCTCTGGGATTGCAAGTATGCTGAGCGTTCGCATTACAACCTATTAAAAGTTCAATGCCAATTGATTCTGCATACACTGCAAGATTCCTTAGTTCTTGGGGCGGAAGACACAAAGAATCATAGGGTAAGTAAGCAGAGGCAACTATGACGTTTCTCTTCTTACCATTAACCAGGTATTGTAATTGTTTAGGATATGCGGGATCCTAAGTCCACATCCACATGATGGTGGACCGGAGCAATTAAGGAGCAACTTACTCCCACGTTTTATAATCCATGGATCTCTAGTTTGGGGCATAGCACCCAAGCATTCAAAATTAAAAAACCACTGACGGTTTCGTCCAGGGCAGAAGCAACTCATCAGACGCTGCCTCACCTTTGCCCTGGGAGCAGCGTGACCGAAAGCGCCAACAGGTGGAAAAACGCTCCCTTATATCATCGCAAAAATACGACAAAATTGCGAATTATATTGGACTAAAACGCCAGTTAGACTAAAGCTGGGTAGTTGTTTAGGATATGCGAGATCCTAAGTCCACATCCACGTGATGGTGGCCCGGACCAAGGTATTGCAAGTTGACAGCAAGAAGGTCCTGGGAACAGAATTGTCTCAGCATGGTTGCCTCGTACAATTTTGATACCAGAACGCAGGCCTTCGGTCTCGAAGATCATCGTAGAAGATCCTAGTCCCCTTGACTCATCCAATACGGCAGATTCTGTTAAAACGAACCCATGGCTCTTGAACCAGAAATATATAAAGACAGTCTTGCAACTTTGCCAGCCTTGCCGCCAGTAGATAGGAAGAAGCTTTGGAATGCTGCGGGTTGATTTGACTAACTCTTATGTTTGTAGCCATAAGTGCAGTCTAATATGAAAAACGCCGCTAACTAAAAAATCTGCTGCATGCTGTATGGATCTAACCGGGGTTACCAGCTGTCCTCACCTTCTGCCAAACATTTCGCTTTCTCGCGTCCGATTTCTCTGGATACCGCCACACTTGGTGATGTAGCAACGTCCATGTCCTCATTGCCAAGAAACTTCGCATTCTTTCGCAGTGCCTTCCGTTGTCGTCGGCTAGAAGCCCTCACGGTTCTCGGAGTCCAGACTGCATGGATCTGTTTTCACATACCGGCGTTAGGCTAGTTGCGTCCAGATTACCAGCTTGCCTTTCTTCCGTTTTTCCGGGTGCAGGCGGAGGAGACGATTCTGACAGGCAGGCCTATAGTCACTTTTCCTTTGCGGCCGAAGTTTCCTTCTGCCGAGCCTTCCTCCCCCGTATTTTTGAAGTGTTAGGCAACAGTGTCGCGGACAGGCAGGCCGTAGTCAGATTTCCAGTTCCACTCATTAAGGGAGTTGCTGTACCCGGGTGTAGGCTTTCCACTGAAGTGGAGACCCTGTCTTCCACAGATTCCTTCGTGGGGGAACATGAATTAGGTGAGGCCTCCAAAATCCGTACCTGGCCCACGACCTGGTATCTCAGAGTCGCGGGTGAATTCGATGTCTGTGACTTCTTACCACTTGAAGAGTTACAATCCTTTGTTTCCATCTTCATGTGTTTTTGGACACCCTTAGTGTAGTAGTAAACTACCATAAGCACCACCACCACGACAAGGTGGTGTCCGAGGGGGAGAATCATTCATTTACTCGCTCTTCTGTCATTTGGCAATTTTCAGATGATTATTTTATTTTTCGTTGACAGTTTTATCCAAAACAAAATTCATTTAAATATTTCTAATGATAACAAAGAAATTGCCGAATATTTCAAAAGTGGTTATTAACCGTTTTCTACGTTGCGGTTTTCGCATACACCTGAACATGCTGCGTATTTCTAGATGCAATTCTAGAATTTGTATCGGGCTAAGGTTGGAATGCTGTGCATATAAATGCAAATGCGAATGCTGAAACATTCTGCAATTTTTTTGGTTTAAAAGAGGCCCTTCCGATGGAAGATGACTAGATGCAAAATATAGATAAATTCGCAGTAGCTTTTGTTGTCATCCCAACTGATGATGAATTGTGGGTTCACTGTCTATGCCAAAAAATTAACGGGAGATTAAGTGGAAGTGAACTGGCGAGAGGGATTGGTTCACTCCAATTCACACAGTTTATAAAAGAAAATGATATAGATGAGCTAATATTCCATGTAGCACGCACAAATATAGATAATGTTTCGTTGCTGAAAGAGATTATTCTTAAGTATTATTACCATTACAATGCATGCCGAACAATTGAAGGATTTTCAATAGCAGAGCAAACACAAGCAGCCATGACCCACTTCAAGGTTGGCTGTGATCATTCATCCGTGTACCATCAACAATATTTCCATTATGTTATCCTAATAATTAAATACGTTTACTGAGCCATTACATGCTCATTTTAAGTAGTACTTCTTTTCAATTAGCGTAGCTCTTCCAAGGTGTTCACAAAATTTATACAATAAACAAACGAAAGCATTCAAAAACACTCCCTTAAGTTACAAAGTTTATATGAGCTCTATAAAATTTCGGGGTACTAAACCTTATTAATCTCATTTTGAATCCTTAAATTCAACGTTACGCCATCAAATGATTATGGACCCATAGCATAACATAGCATCCCCATTTCAATATAAGCGAATTGAACACCTCAGAAAACGACCTTCATTAAATTCTCTAATTAAGTGATCTATGTGCAGATTCTCGTTTTGATCAGAAAGATACTCCCTTTCCAGATCATATCAATTCACTGGAAAATTGCTTAAGTATTCTGTATTCTTCGAAATAATAAAAGAAGCGATTTTTTCTTCATCATCGTAACCATCTTAAATTCTTCGCTTAATATCTCATAATTCGCTTATTTAGTGCCTTCAATGTTATCCACTTTATGGGAATATATCCACGTAAATGTAAAAGTATTTACAACGCAAACGATTCTATGTGTTTGCCAGGGGAGTCATCCCCTTGAGAATAAGCTCTACATACACCCACTTTGTCTAGCCCCATAGGCTAGTTGGGTAATTCTTGTGTTTTCAGTCCTAGAACTTCCAATAGAAAATGATTTGATGAAATTTTCGATTATAGCATCGAATAAATTTTTATAGGCGTTTATAGAAGGATACTGTGTGAACATTGTGACACTGCAAGAAAGTATAGGGAGGAAATCATAAAATCGAAATCTTACAATAAAACCCACTTTATCGTCTTCGTCACCCCCGTCCTGGGGGTGGCAAGAACATACGAAACGATATGTAAATTTGTCTATCCTTGAAATTTTTGTTTACCATGTCGATGTTTGTTGATTGTATCTTATGCCGCATGTACAGAAGTGTTTGCATGTGCACGTAACGTAAAAAAAAAAATTCAGTACATTAATGAAATGGTCAATGGCGTGTGAATTTTAATACAAATGTAATGAAATTTTAATGCGAAATAAAACGACAATCACAACCCCTGTTTGTATATTAAATTCTGCTTGATGACCATGGTTTCCTCAAATTTTATTCAAAATCTCATTCGAAAGTGTTCAATCTACGGAAAAGTGTAATATGTACCTGAAAGGCTCGCACCACCCACCCCCACTTTTTCAGTCCATGGCTTCTGATGCATAAAATATGTGAATGACAGAGTTCCGGCAAACAACCATTGTTCAACATAAATCGTAAAACCTGATTTTCAAATGGCAACCATCGTGTTCCATGCTTATCACATTGACTACCGCAGGTGGTCAATGTTACTAAATGGCTCCTCGAACAAGACCTTCATGGCGATTAAAATCACATCAAAATGTCCTTCGTTTTCTTTTTCCATTGCTAAAAGCAACAGGGAAACGTAGCAGGTGAAGCAAACAAACACCAATATCCTTGCTGCTTGGCTGGACCCCATTCAACCTGAAGTAAGTAGTCCATGGAAATTGTGGCCGCTTTTATTCAAAACGGTGAAAATCTTTCATCCATTTGAATAATCCCAAAGTTAGGATTGCGTTTACCATATGTAAGATAACAAATCTTTCAGAAACGTTGGACACCTTACGGTCTAAAAAGCCCTTGCAGCGCTGTACCGGATTTACAAAAAATGGTCCATGTTCATATGGAGGGAACATATCTCCTTATGAAAATATGTACATATATAGAACAGAAAGCCAAATAATCCCTCGTGTATAAACCGTATATGCAAAATATTGGATTACACTGGATAGTAAAAACAAAGGACTCAATATTATAAGATACTCCTTACTGAGAGGACGCTACTTATCAAACATAACCTTCGACAACTGCATAACTACAATCAGAGCCATAAAATATAGCATACGACTCCCTCAACTGAGCCCGTTAAGATGGATTTTAAGAATACTCTCAAATTTTTCTCTTCTTCTCGTAAAAAGGACTAAAAGGAATAGAAATTTATCCGCTAGTAACCTGTAAATTTCAAATCTTCTTGCTACCGAAACGTAAACAAAGATTGGTCTCATGACTACAACCCTTAGCTATCGCAGCCGGTATATCATTGGGGTCTGGAATATGTGCACGTTTCCCGAAGCCGGGATCGAGGACCCCAATAATGTTCGTTTTTTCCGACTTGAGGGGCGAGGTGGAAATTCGGACACGATTCCGATGTCAAACTGTTGCCGGTTTCTGACAGAATATTGGCTATCCCGCTTTAAGAACACCACAGTTCTGCAGTCCTGCGCACCAGCGGAGATTTCCAAGGCAAGAAAGCTTTCTTTAAACAACTATAGGCAGTTTAGAAGAAGTTTCTTAAATGTGACATTGGTCTCAACCACACTTTGCTCGGGTATACAATGGGAAGTCATGATCTTGACCATAGCAACTACGGTGAAAGGTTCGTAGATTTCTAAAATTTTGATCGTCTCGTTGGCAGCATACTATTCAAACACAGTGCCTGCCACAAGATCCATTGAATTTCAACCAAAGGGATGATATGGCAAGCTACCGTGATATCTGAATACGGACTTCCTACAACCAGAAGCGAAATTTTCTTTCCCGCGCTCGAATAGAGTAATGCCAACGACCTTGACACTTTCCGTGCGGAACAATTCCTTGGAGCCCTTGCAGTCCTGCTGACTTACTACTTGCACTACTGGTTCGAAAATAATGGAAATTAAAGATCCTTCTCAGAGAATGAAGCAAAAGGTAATCATTCCGAAGAGGACAGCCGCTCCGAGTGAGGCAATTAAAGGAATATTTGTGTTTTTCCTTTAAGAATTGGCGAGTCCTAAGCCCACATCCACTTGATGCCGGACAGGACCAAATGGAGAGCAACTTGCTCCCACTCTTCATGGTCCACGGACTCCTCTTATTGAATTTAACACCCAAGGTTCAAAAAGTGAAAGAGGGAGGAAGACGACTCCGGTTTCGCACCAGGAATGCAGCGTGTCCGAAGCGGCTCGCAGATGTTATACGCTCCATTTTATAATTCACAAAACATGATAAGGGTGCGAATTCTATTCTACGTAAATCCAGCCACCGTTCGAACCAAAGCTTGGTCGGGGCAAGACACTTTTTTTTAGGAATTGGGGAGTCCTAAGTCTGCCTCCACGTTATTATTATTCTGTCAAGGGAAAGTCGCACCGCGTCCTTAAAGAACTATTATGCGCCTTTTGCGGGTTATAGTGTACCTATTAATCATAGTATCTCAAGCAAGCCTATAACCGTCCGAAACTTAAGTATATTCTCTACTTCCAGATCTTTCAACTTTGCATCTGGTATTAAGTATAGAATACTGTCCCAGGACATATATAGAGGTTCCATCACACTCCGCCCAAAACCTGCTGGCACTGTCCCTAGATATCCCTAACTTCCCCAGATGATAGTTTAGCCGACAGTGACCAGTGAGAATTCCCACCATGATTCGGAGGCACTTTTTGGTGAGGTTTAAGCAATCCTTTGTGCGCAAGGGTTCGTATCCCCCAATAAGCACCCTGGCCTGCTCCACCCCTGGTAGGCCCGCCCAGTATAGTTCCCTCAACTGTTCCTATTCATTTCTTAATGTCATAGCCATGAAACCGTTTTTGATTCCGCAGAAGGATTCTTGCCCGTGTAAAGGCATCCCTTTTCCCTTCTTGGCTAGTTCGTCCGCCGCCTAATTGCCTTCCAACCCAGGCTGGCCTGGAATCCAGAGTATCCAGACCTTGTGAGGCGAATCCGCACTCACATTCCACGTATAACAACTGCAAGCCGCTTGAATGACGCTGCTCCCAAGGCAGAGGCAGCGTCTGATAAGTTGCCTCTGCCCTTGTGAGAAACCGTAGGCGTCTTCGTCCCACCCAAAAACTGAAAACGAGACCCTAAAAGTTTTTGTAAAAACCAACTTTCTAGCTTCTAAAATAAGAATAAATGGCAAATGAAACCACTCTTTACGGCCTAGCGAGTATGAACAAGTGCAAACTCATGAACTCGGGTGAGTCATTGAGTAATGTGTAACCAACGATGAACTTATTAAACCCTAGACCAAATAGAATTTATGAAATTCTTTTGCACAGAAAGATTTCCATTCAAGAGCAACATCTGGTTAAAATCTATAGAGCCAATCTTGACTGGAGAACTCGGAGAGGTCCACTGACGAGATCAGCTTTCCGCAAATACTCCGACAAAACTAAAGACATCTTCTTTTTTTTCTTCAGCCTTTGGTCTGTTGGTGGCTCACCACCTACTTCAATGTTCAGACCAATCTTGGCAAGTGAATTCACCTTAGCGCAATTTCGGATGTGATCAAAACGTGTCACACCACTAGTCGAACGCAAGATCTTCATCTCCATTACGGCAAAACGCCCTTCATTGTCTTTTATAGTCGACCAACACTCTGAACCATAGAGAATAACAGGACGGACGACATTGCAGTAAATTTTAGATTTCAGACGACGATCACAAAAAACACCAGCTGAGGAACTCCACTTCATCCAGATTGCGTTAGTGCGTGAAATATTCCCATAACGCAGTTCTCCATTGGCTGATAGCATTGACCCGATTTATTTAAATCGCTCAGTTCTGGACAGGTCACTGCCACTGAAAGTGGTTGTGCATGTTTCATGGGAATCAGTCGCCAGAAACTCAGTTTTATTCAGATTCAATCTGAGACCGTGTCACAAAACTGATAACATCTGCTTTCGAAAATACAACTATCTAAACACTAGCATCAAGTTGAGGCTGTTATGCACCAATTTTCGTTCTGCGCCAGTTTTCTCTCTATGGTATTATATGGGAGTAGCACATGGACAAATTTGGCGGCCTACAAGGCGAAGTTTTTGTATACGTCATGCAACTCTATACCCTCATTTTGGAAGTCACTTTGGCAGCATCCTTCATTCTTGCTGTGTTTTCTCCGAATAATTGCATAGGGATGTCCAGCAAGAAACAAAATTTATTTTCATCTTTGACCGTGATTTGTCAAAATGCACTAGACGAGTCAATATGCATGTGAACAATAGACCGCGGTTCAATTAGATTTCAGGAAGAAGATGGGAGAACGGATTCAGGGCTAAATAAAACCACAATAGCTTAGTAGATTCCATGCCTGATTGGTATCCCTGCTGATGGTTACGAACTTCCTAATTCTTCATTACTTTATTATTACTACATTACTTCAGGGGATGAACGACATTTAGGCTGATATTGTCGAAACGGTGGTGGTCAAAGGGTAGTATAGGTCCCAGGGCGAAACGTGGATTGGTACCCACGATGGAGTATAAAACCTGTGAAACACCTGCTGAACGAACACCAATGGCTCTACTACCAAACCCTATGTCCACCTCCACGTGGTGACTGCTGGGAGCTCTTTCTTAACGAAAAGCTGCAGACGAAGAAGGATGAAGGCGAGTCTCAGGCGCCTAAAAACGGGACAAATTGTATCAACTAGTTCTTCAGGTTGGGGTTTTGGTAGGGCTGACAACCCTAGACGGAAAACAACTTGTTACGAAGCCACAACAGGAGCTTCGGACTGGACGGATTACACAACGACGAACCCGGCAACGACAAAGGAATAACGATTTGCGCATTTTCTCATGGAACGTGCGCTCCCTGTACAGAGACGGAATTGCTAAGCAACACGCCGATACCCTGTCCCAATATAGGGCTGATGTAACAGGGTTACAGGAGATGCTTTGGACAGGGACCAGTTTCCTGGAAAAGAGCCGCTACACCATATATTATAGTGGCCATCCAGTAAACAGTGTGCACGGAGTAGGTTATCGGCTTTGAAAACATAAGCGAAAGGCTATGCACTCTGCGCTTGCGAGACAAATTTAGAAATATAAGCCTCATTAACGTTCACGCCGCTACAGAGGAGAAAGCGAAGTCGGAGAAGGATACCTCCTACGAGGCAGTAGAACGAACCCTCGATAGTTGGGGATTTTAACAGTCAAGTAGGAACGAAGCCCGTATTCAGGCGATACGTTGGCTGTCGTAGCTTACATCAAAATGCAAATGATAAGGGACTGCGGATTATTCAATTAGCAATGTTACACGAAGTGGTTGTTTGAAGTACCTGGATTGAGCGGAGAGCGGTCCACAAAAGAACGTGGGCCTCTCCAGACGGGACCATTTTCAACCAAATTGACGACATGCTGATCGAACCCCGACACATCTCAGCCTTGGTGAATATCAGAACTTATAGGGGGGCCAATATAGACTCGGATCACTATCTCGTTGACATGGTGCTCCGAGCTCAAATAACATAGATCCTGGAGATGAAGCCTCAACCAATGATCTTCACAATCACCTGAAGAACGTTATCATAAATCCGGCCACAAACATATTTGGCCCCAGCCGCAAAAAGAGTCGGAACGGCTGGTTTGACGATGAATGTAAGCTAGCAACAGAACGGAAGAATGCAGCATACCGAGTAATGTTGCATTCTCAAAGAACGCGGGCACGCGCAAAGACTTATCATGAACTCCGGCGAGCGGAGAAACCACTTCACAGACGGAAGAAGGAAGCCTGGGAGAACTAACAGGTCTATGAACTCAAAAAGTACAGGGAGCAACTGCAACAGGCGCGCAAGTTTTACGAACCAGTCAGCAGGATGAAGCCTTACACACCCCGGTGTTCATCCTGCCGAGACAAAGAGGGAAATCTGATTTCCGACAGAATGGGCATATTGGAGCAATGGATTGAGTATTTTGATGAACTACTGAACAACCAGAACATCGGCGAGTTGGAGGTCCCGCCAACTGAAGACGACGGACAAATACTGCCACCACCAAGTTTAGGAGAAACAGTCCATGCAATTCATCGGCTAAAAAATCATAAGTCGCCAGGAGCCGATGAAATTACAGCCGAATTGGTTAAATATTTAGGCGACCAGTTACACCAAGTGGTTCATCAACTTGTGCTCAAGGTTTGGGACAGCGAATCAATGCCTGACGATTGACAACGAGGCATTATCTGTCACATACATAAAAAGGGAGATATCACACAGTGCAGCAATTATAGAGGTATCACGTTGCTGAGTACCATCTATCTTCCTAGGCCGGATATCCTTATACGCCCAGAACATCATTGGCCCATACCAAAGAGGCTTCACTCCAGGCAAATCAGCAACAGATCAGATTTTCTCTCTGCAGCAAGCAACTGCTGGAATATGGACTGTTACACCGTCTTTTCATCGACTTTAAAGCCGCCTATGATAGCATAGCCAGGGTAAAACTGTACACGGCCATGAGAGAATTCGGTATCCCGACGAAATTGAAAAGACTGACTAGGCTGACCATGACCAATGGGCGAGGCCAGATAAAAGCAGCAGGATCACTCTCAAGACCATTCAACATCAACCACTGTCTAAGAGAAGGGGATGCCCTATCATGCGTCCTCTTTAACCTGACCCTCGAGAAAGTAATCCGTCATGCTGAGGTAAATGCGGCGGGCACAATTCTCTTTAAGTTCACCCATCTACTGGCCTATGCTGACGATATCGACATCATTTGAAAAACGACGCGAGACGTACAAACTGCCTTCATCCACATCGAGCAGGCGGCAGTTGGCGCGAGATCTTTGGCTGCACATTAATGAAGGCAAGACAAGACATATGGTGGCAACGTCAGCACAGAAAACCAACCAACCAACAACATCAAACTTCAACTTTGAGACCGTTTATAATTTCTACTATCTAGGGTCGAAAATCACAACCGATAACAGTTACGACGATGAAATCCAGGCACGTAGCCATAATTTCATACAAAGGGATTTTTTCTTGTAGGGTTATCTTAAATCGACGTATAAAATCTTAAGTCTTGGGATCAATTATAACATAATATCTGAGAAGAAATAACAGCGTTGATGCAGAACACGTGCTGTGCAGTTTTCAGAAATTTTACTCAAGACAATGACGAAGGACATTTACAGGTCATTATTTTTAAGTCACAAATTACCAGGAACTGTATTATAATTTAAAATAATTTATTTTCTATTCACTAGGATTTTTTATTTTGAAAAAAATGGTGGCCGTTTCTATTTACGAGACCCTGGACTTGGCTCCACTTTGAACAAAGGATTGTGGTATTCTGTTTCAAACACCAAGAGGAAATGAGTGGGAAGAAGAAAGTCTCCCCTTTAGAAAGTTGTGGGGATCACCGCATCCTTTAGAAAAAGACTTACTGCGGTCTCCCGATCCTTGCCCCCTCCTTACATAGTCAAAAGTCGGAAGCCAATTTTCCCAACTCCGTCGAAATGCTTTGACAGCCACCACCCTTAAGGGGAGAAGCCAATTCTAAAAATTGTGAAAGATATGCCACCTGAAATCAACTCACTCGAGCCGGCTACGCGTAAACGACTCTCCTGCGAGTGGTATAGCTTTGCGGAGTATTACGCTTTCCTTGAATTTAAGATAGTAAATAAGAGTCCGGCGAAGAGGATTCATGTCAATTCCTTAGTCTAAATATCAATTTTTCACGGAACACGCCTCATCCTTACCTTTTTATCTCCTGCATCTTTTTCGACAGCTTCTGCGGCCGGTATTAGTGTTTTCTCGACCAGCATTCTTTCCATCTACAAAAATTTTCCTAGAGACGATCTCGTGACCAAGCGATTGGGTGGAAATACCCCAAACGCCAATGAATCTTTTAACGCCACGGTTTGGCGCATGGCCCCAAAGTACTTGAATTCTGGGGAGAAAATAGTTGCTATTGCCACCTACATCGTTGCCGGGCTATTCAATGGACGCTACGAAATCATATTGATGATGATAGGATCGCTGAACTTAACCACTGGACATCAGTGTAACGTGTATGCCGATCACATGGAGGCATCCGATTAGAGTGCGCGGACTGACGCCCTTAACCTTAAAAGGTTACTGCGCCTCAGAGGAGGCATATTTTGATACCATCATGATAAGTTTGACATTGGAATTTCACCTGTGGAGAATACACAAAAGGACACGAAAACTCCTCTCCGCAGAAAACTCATGACAATTATGCCCTCCCAAAGGGAGATATTTTCATATTATACGACTCGGAGGGGACTTGGAGAGAGCGTACATTAAACTATTTTCAAATGCATTAATCTTTTACTAACTTGTTTGTATAGCATCAAGGACATCTCGATCAGACCCTTACCTGTTTTACTAAGTCCTATGTCTCGCAAAACCGTAAAGGAAGCATGTGAGCTTTTCTAAAAGTCCTGGGTAGAACTAAAGCAAACTACCGGAAACCGGAAACCATCCTCGATGGCGTATGAATGTGGTATAAGCATATGCGATCTAAGATTCAGTTGACATATGACAGCCAGGGTTTCATCCATGCTCAAAACGGTAAAAGCGTAATTGTTAGATTGACTAGATGTGGGACATAGAATAAACTCTCTATATTCAGATACTCTGAGACTGATTCTATTTTTGATACATGGTTGGAGGGTTGAAGCGTGCCATTCTAGAAAGTCAACAAAAATCATACACAAAATCATGTAACCAAAATCTGTTTTCCAAATTCCCACACCTCCTAGTAAACCGAATTAATCAACTGAAAAGATGGCTGGCAGTCTTACAATTGTGAACGCATTATCTTAAAACGCCATCAAATCGAGTTTGTAGAAATAAAAGCAATTAAGTACCTAAAATGCAAACATATCCAAAATATCTGAAAGACATCGCACGAAATCTTTCAAGCTTGCAACATCATGGTTGGTTGCTTGTTATTTTTATTTCATCAAACAACATTTGCAAATATAATTAAACTGAAATGTATAATTATGTACACTTCAAAGTAGTGAAGTAAAAATATCATCAAGCAAACACACATGATAAGGATAAGGTTTCGAGTATGGATACTTTTAAGAAAACTCTACCCACACGGCCAACGCAAAGTTAAAATCCAGTTCCTTAGATCCTACCCGGTATACCCACATTGGCAAAGTTTAAGTGAACGAAAAATTCGAAAATTAAATACTCCTACTCTGAAATATTTGCACATTTACAGTGGGTCAAAGTTTATTTCCATGGCAAATTACTTGGCTCTTCAAAAACGAAATTTTACTGTCAAGTTCAGGATATATTGCTTAATAAAAATTCCATTTTTCAACGCGAATTCGTTTAAACTTGTTAAACAGATACAACTTTTTGTGCTGCAATCAAAACATGAGAAGGATATTCCGAAACGTTTAAGGTTGCTTCTAAATATGCGAATGAACAATTGGCAATTTCCATATAAAAATATGAGAATATTCCTTTGTCAATTGCTAACCGGTGAACTTGAGCGTTTGATTTTTTTGTAACGCCATGTTTTTCTAACATTTGACAAGGATGAAAAATAAATGGAATAAAAAATAGGTCGGAGTAACATTAATCTTTTAAATGAATGCTATTAGCAATAGTTTGGTATCCAGGATATCGATGAATTTATGGCTCTACTATCTCAGAGACCCGTGTGGAGCTACCAAATCTCCCATCAGGCGCGTCCCCTCGTGCGGATAAGAGAACGCTTAGTGGATGCGTTATAGGCATGCACATGCACGCATCAGGAGATGCGCGTGCACGGATGTAGCGCAGCGAGGTTAACAACATTCGAAATGTCAAATCGGTTAGTTACCGAGAAATACTTCTGGCCCTCCATGAATAAGGACATCAGCGCCAGAGAGTGCATCGCATGCCAAAAGTGTAAGGTCACCAGGCATGTAAGAAAAGAAGTGGGCTCAATTCCCCGCACTACCAAGCGCTTCCACACCATACACCTCGACATCGTAGGATCTTTGCGAGACCCGCACTGGTATTGCCTCACAATTATCGACAGGTTTACGCAGTGGCCTGAGGCAATACCTCTGAAGGACATTACGGTGCAATTTTGTGCCGAAGCCCTCTTTCGCGAGTGGATCCCTCGGTTTGGCGTCCCTGCAGTCATTATCACTGACCAGGGAATGTAATTTGAGTGCACTCTCTTCTCGGAGTTAGGCAAACTCCTGGGATTCAAACGCCAGCGAACTACGGCTTACCACCTTCAATCCAATGGGATGCTAGGATGCTACTCGGCCTACGAACAACCCGCCGAGAGGAGTTTGCTGCCAGCCCCGCGGAGCTGGTATACGAGGGGAACCCAAGACTCCCAAGTGATTCGGTCTTCGACAAGAGATCGGGTGTCACAGATTCGGGATTGCTGCGCCTGCTGAAAGACAACCTTGGCCACATGAAAGCCACACCTCCCACACGACACTCGTCCGCACCTGCCTGGGCGCCCAAGGAGCTGGACACGTGTGTGCACGTCCTGGTCAGGACGGATGCTGTTCGGAAGCCGCTGCAGCCTCCATACAAAGGGCCCGTACCATGTTCTCGAGCGTAGAGAGCATTTCTTCCAGCTCGAGATCGGGCGACAGAAAAAGGCTGTCTCCTCATCCAGGCTGAAGCCCGTTTGCGCCCCAAATCAACGTCGCGTTCGCTTCGCCGTATGATAGGCAACACAACCCTAGATTTCATCTGATGGCGGTATGATGTGGCGCAGCGGGGTTAACACGGGTATGCCTACACGCAGGCCGGGTACGTAGGAAGTAAACGCTCACCCGTAGATGAAAATTGGCTATAGGAAGGACACCCAAAAATCAAACCAAATATGGAGGACGAGGAGAATAGTTTTTTTACGCGGCAGGGCTTCGGAAACCCAGTACCAGCGGCTTTTGGGAGTGGGAAAGCGGGCTCTCGACCGTCGATATCCAGCGATCGCAGTGCCTCAGTAGTGAGAAACTTGGCTTCTTTGGCATCTCATGCTACAAGAAATCTTAGTGGAGTGGAAATGAGGAATACATCAGATCCTTTTCGAAAAAGCTCAAAACTTAGAAGGCCACCACCGAAGGCAACTTTACCCCAGCTCGGCAGTCGAGATTCATTGACGGACTCGGAAGGGAACTTGGAGAGTCCCCGGGCTGACATAACTATCGATGCTATAAAATGCAATGGTGGAAGGCAACAAACTGCAACAGCGTTTGTTTCATTGGGAGAACGCATAAATGAAATTTGTGAGCTCATTAAAAAGAGGCGGAATATCCACCAAAATATCTGGGCTCTGATACGAGGTATTAAGTTTTGCTATATTAGGGCGGTGGAAGAGAAAAACGCCCAAGCGTCATGTGACAAAGCCACACGGGAGACGCAGGTGACGCCACCTCAACGTAAGATAGGTGACAACGGGGGCAAATGGAGTAGGGATGGAATAAGTGAATCCCTTGGTGTCCAACAAGCGGCCAAGAAGAAGAAAGCCTCATCGCCGAAAAAGGTGTTGGTAGTTTTCTGATTACGGGCCCAACTGTGACAAAAGGGAAACAGCCTACAGCTCGTAAACTCGAAGAATGAATAAAGCTGGACGGCAAAAAATGGCATAAGGAGAAAAACAAGACTCGTCCGGAAGTAATCATTATTACCAAGAAAGGAGATATCTCCTACGCCGACATCCTTCGGAAAGTCAAAGCCAATCCGCAACTGACAGACCTGGATGGCAGTGTGAGCCGTATCGGGCGTACGCAAAAGGGGGATCTGTTGCTGGAACTAAACAAATCTTGCGAGAGGATAGTGGATAGCTTTCCCGGGCAGGGGGAGAAGGCGCTAAATGAGCAAGCAGACGTGAAAGTTCGGAAGCAACAAATAGTAATCGAGTGCAAAGACCTACACGGCTCAAACCATTCGAGAGTCGAATGTGGACGTGGCGATAATATGTGAACCGTACCGAAATTACATTAGTGCTACACGGGTGAAAGATTCATCGGGGAACGTGGCGATATGGACATGTGAACAGCAAGCCATTTAGGAAACAATGGCATTCCCGGGAGTCGGCTTCGTACGGGCGAAAGTCAACGGGGTCAATAACTACACCTGCTATGCTCCTCCTTGTGCAACATTAGCGCAATATGAGGAGATGCTAGATGGCATGTTGTTGGACGACACCACAGCCCCAAAATCATTGCCGGTCATTTCAACGCGTGGACCTTAGATTAGGGAAGTCGAGTGACGAATACCAGGGGCCAAATTTTGCTTGAAACCTTCGCGAAGCTGAACATCATACTCGCCAACGTTGGATGCGTGCTCACCTTCCGAGGAAGAGGACTAAACTCAATCGTCGATCTAACCTACCTCAGCACCTCGTGGGCGAGGGGGAAGGTCAGGTGGGTGAATGAGCACTATACCCACAGGGACCGTCAGGCCATCTTTCTCGACATCAGGAACGGGGGAGGAAACAGTCGAGTGAGCATCACAAGCGGAAAACTCAAGATAGCTGGGTGGTCCATTGGAGCTTTCGAGGAAGCGAGATTCCTGGAAGAGAAGGAGGTTCCGACCCGTAAGGGATGGCGCTGGAAAAAGTAAGCCAGTTATGTTAGCATATAACTGAGGCTTGCAATTCTACAATATCACGGTGCAAGTTGCATCACAGTAGAAAACCAAACTATTGGTCGAACCAAGAAATCGCGCTATTGAGAGCATTGTGTCTGCGAGCGAGGAAGATTTGCCAAAGGACCAGAGGGAAGCCAATAGTCGGAGAAAGAATACCGATATGTTCGAAGTAGCCTTAAGAAGGCTATACAGGAAAGTAAGAGGAATTGCTACAAGCAGTTGTCCCTTGAAGCAAAAGCAAACCCTCGGGGCGCTGCTTACAAGGTTGCAACGAATAAGATTCGTGCACAAAAATCAAACCCCAAAATATTCGCAACCCTTTTCCTACAACAAACTGAAAACGGACCTTATCCAATGGTTCAACAGAACGTCTTCATTCTGGAAATCTGTGGACGAATTGAAGACAATAAGGCTCCAGGATTCGACGGGATTCCAAATGAAGTCCTGAAGCTGGCTAGTAAAATCAAGCCCGCATGGTTCATAAGTACATTTGAATCATGCATGGTTGAAGGAGTGTTTCCCGCTCAGTAGAAGAGGCAGAGGTTGGTTCTGCTACCGAAGCCCCAACAACCACCTAGCACACCCTCTTGATATCGCCCTATCTGTCTGTTAGACACTGTGGGGAAGGTGTTGGAGAGGGTGATATACAACAAGCTACTCCCTTTCATCGAGCTAGCGGGTGGTCCATCGGAACGGCAGTATGGGTTTCATAGAGCACGGTCCATGATTGATGCCATTACAACGGTCGTGGACCTGGCCCGGGAAGCATCGGCTGCTGGTAAGTGCTACGCGGTGGTAACGCTGGATGTCAGGAATGCCTTTAATTCAGGCAACCAGAGTTGGATTAAGGACACGCTGGCTAAACTGGGTGCCCCTGGTTACTTAGCTCGGATGATCGAGTTATCTTTCGGAGAGACTTCTTTCGTGCGAGACGGACCACGGACCGAAGGAATATATTGTGACAGCAGGTGTTCCCCAAGTCTCCATACTGTAGAACATAATATATGGCGTAGTACTCGACCTTCGAGTGCCAAGGGAGGTAACATTGATTGGTTTTGGAGACCTGGCAGTGGTAGTAGTTGCGAAAGACCACCAGGACGTGCAACTGTATGCAAGTGAAACCATTCATGCTATCAAAGCATGGCTCCAGATGATGAAATCGGACCAGGCGGAAGATAAGATGGAGGCGGTCCTTATTGCCAATCGCAGGAAAAACAACACTGTCAAAATCCGCGTTGGTAATCACGAAATCGCTTCAAAATCGATCATTAGATACCTGGGGGTAATGGTCGATGCCAAGTTGAGCTTCAAGGGGCACCTAGATTATGCTCGTGAAAAAGCAGGCTAGTTAATTTTTAGCAAGAATGATGCCAAATATTGGAGGGCCGAAATTTAGTCGCCGGCTGTTTATCGCAGGGGTAGTGAAATCCATCCTGTTATACGCGGCTCCTGTCTGGGCGTGCGCACTGGATAACATAGCGAACCAGAGAAGGGTAAGTTCGGCATACCTGCCAATCGCGCTGAGGGTGTGCAGTGCATATAGAACGGTATCAGGTGAGGCAATGTGTGTTATCGCGGGAATAATTCCTTTGGATCTTCTGGCGAATGAGGCACATTCTCTACCTGAGAAAGAGGGTGACTCCGGCCGTTATCAACCCTATAATTTCGTGGAGAAGATAACTGCGATACAGGGGAAGCTAAAGGAACTGGTGCGAGCTCGAAAGGCTGGAAGGACGGATGACTTAGTTGCGCTGGTGAAAACCAGAGTCCGTCTCGCGAAGTAATACTTCACGGTGGTGCCGCGAGAATATGGGCGAAGAAGTAGGGGTGGTTTTTGTGGGTGAGAATCCCACTCATTGCTGCAACCATAAAAAAAATACCTCAGAGGGTGCATGAGACTACATACATATGTAGGTCCCTCGTGCACAGAATTTTTCCAAGCTACCAAACAATGCTTACAATTTCTTTTTAATCTTTTTTCGCGATGAAATAGGCATAATGACAAGCTGAACGAAGAGGTGTTGTGAAACAATTCCTTTATGCCTAACACCTTCCCTTAGGAGATCCTTTTACATAAGGACTACAAAGTACCCCAGCTCCTAGTTCCGGGTTGCCGATATACGAAGATGTAATACAGGTACGTGTTCTCAAAGAAACCTAGACATTCTTTCAGTAACAACTAACTAATGTGAAGCAGATAACTCATTTGCTCTTCTTCTACTTTTATTTCCAATGCACTTTGACCTTTCAAATGACCGTTTATTCCAATTGAAAGGGCATCAAGTGGATTTAACACCCACAAACTTACGAAAATAAGGCCTAAGTAGCCTTCTTACCTTATTCTGAATGAAATACAAACATTTTTACTTTGATTTCAATTTCCACGAATAAATTAGGTTCGTTTTTCTTAGAAAGTTTACTTTGTGTTATACAAACTTTCTTGCTTCGCCGCCTCTCTCAGATTCAAGTATCGCTTCCTACACCGACACTTAATGGAGGTCATTTTCGCAAACTTTGAAACCTAATATTAGACTGACCATTTAGGTAATAAAAGTAAATTTTTTTTCGCCGAAGACTTCCTATTCGAAAAAATTTGTTTTCAGATAAAAAACACTATCACTCTCTATTTGTATCTTACGAAACAATTTCCTCCCAATTCTGTCGCTGACATGAATAACCACAAGCAGCAAACATGACGATGACGTCCGAGACGGTGATAGAAAAACTTAATTCTGGTTTTTTTTTGCAGAACAGCTCCGTGAGGGTAATACAAACGCATTTCTGCCATAGACAGTGGAAAGCAGATGAGAAAGCTAAATGTCTCATGGGGTGACAAGAAAAATCCTTCGAGAGTGTAGCATTCAGTTCTCTTTAGCTTTATTCTAAATTGATATTAGATTTCAACACATCAACTTCACTTGGAAGGAAATGGAAGTCGATATAAGAAACATTTATCGAATGCAAGAAACAGTATCTTCACAGAAAATAAAAATTATTTTTCAATTTATCTGTACATTTCCCAAAATGTATCTTTTCGTTGTAGTTAAGATTTCAGTCATCAGTAATTTCTGAGAATGGGTCCGTGAGAGAAATGATCACTTTCGACTAACACCTCTCCCCATCTTTCCAATAAATGTCAAAACTAAGACCGGCATCAGAAAGTACTAACCGAGACCTTTCATTTGATACCTCACATGACAATATTATGAGAAAAAATTTACACCCCCCTTTTGCATGTATGGGGACTCCCTTAAATTCGACGTAGAAAGATCTGACTTACTATATGCGCGAGCGTTTTCAGTGAGGACTGAAATACCCAATGTGACACCGGGGTGCCCAAGTGGCGCGACTAACAGTGCGGAGACGACAACTCCAATACCCTGTAGTGCTCTATTCCGAAAAAAGCCCAGTCAGAATCGCTAGTCCTGAGCAAGTGGATTCGGACATGAACCGAATAGAAGTGCAGTCGAGCGTCCTAGCTAGAGCCAAAAATGAAAGGCTCATCAGGAAATGCGCGACAGTGGTGAACCGCATGCGGTCGGCAACGTTCGTCCGGAGGAACGTCAGCAAAAGCATCAAAAACGGGCTGAGACAAGGAGGGTGCAAACCAAAAGCCAGGAGCAGAAAAGACGAGGAAACGAAGAAAGACTGGACCGTCGGCTCTGCTCATTAAGCCGACGGAAGACATTTCCGGATGTCCTTAGTGAAATCCGCTACACGATGAAACCCGAAGACAACGGAGCAGAAGTGTCTTCTATACGGAAAACGAAGGGTGGCGAAGTCCTTGTCGAACTGGGATCAAAGGCGACTAGCAAGAATACATTCTGCGAAGCGGTCAGGGGGTTATTGGGGGAGAAGACTCTTGTTTCTAGTTTAAAGTCTAAGTGCTCTCTAGAAATCCGAGATCTTTTCTGCTTCACAGTGAAAGTGGAAGTGGAAGAGGTCCTAAAGCGTAAATGTCCAAAGTTAACCAATTCCCCTGCAATTATTCGAAGTCAAAAACTCAGCGTGGTGGTCCCCGAGCAATATGCGAGCAAACTCCTTAGCAGCGGGAAAATCAAAATTGGATGCGTAGTATGCAGGTTGCGAATGCGGATAATCCGCATCTAGTGCTGCAGGTGTCTGGACTATGGACACACGTCAGCAACAGCAACTTGCAAGGGACCGGACAGGAGAACAGCATGCCGGAGATACGGCCAGATAGGCCACCAAGCGAAAACCTGTAATGAAACCGAAAGTTGCGTTCTCTGCAGCGATCGTGACGCGTTTGGTGAAAGCTCGCACCCCTTGCGGGATCAGGACGGTGTCCAATCTTTAATAAGGAACTAGAAAGAGCTAGGGCGCGAATAGCAAACGCCACATTCTATAAATTAACATGCACCGGAGTACAACCGCTCACCAGCTGGTAGCTTAGCTCGCTGCGGAGGTAAAGGCTGATCAGCGAGCAATACCGAAACAGGGTCCCGGCTTAATGGAATCTCGACTTATCGGGTACCGCTGCCATCTGGGTTCGGGACAACGTTCGACTTCGTGTTTTTTCCCAAGGCCGAGGGAATGGCTTTGTCTCGATTTAATGTTTAGCGATAACATTTTTTGGCGTTTGCCTGACGTCGAATGAGACAATACGGACTTTCGTTGCCAGTTTGATTCTCTGGAGGACGCCGTTTCAGGCACGGAGGGGCAAATCCTGATACACAATGATTTAAATGCTAGGTCCCTGAGTAGGCATGCCCCAGCCAACTCCAGAGGATAACGGATCTGGAAATAGAAGCAAGAACCGGGCTCGTAGTTTTAAACAACGTTTCAGCGCCCAGGCTGCGAAGGAAGCATGCCTGACTTTTGCGTCGGAATTTCTGACACCATCGGTCGACGGGTGGCGAGTTCTGGAAGACTTCGCGGCTTTGATCATCAGCACAACGCGTTCGAAATGGTTGATGCTACTTGCTGGTGTGCACCAACCCGACACTCCCCCTGCGTGTGGAATGTCGCTAGGGTGAACATCGGAAAGTTTGTCGAAGCTCATGGAATAGGCAGCGTTGCAGTGGAGAACGCTTCGGGGCATGGTAGCCTTGCAGCTGGCACTGTCATAAAGATTGTGATGAACCTGATAACGGCAGCGTACGAAGCTTCCATGCTCCGGAAGGGCCCCAACCGTGACAAGCCCCCTATGTATTGGTCGACGGCATAAATCGCCGACATACGGAGGAAGTGTCATAAGCACCGCCGTTTGGCACAACGTTTACACGCCAACGAGGAAACATACGCCATAAAAGCGAAGTATAGATCAACAAAAAGGAGACTCCGCAGCGTGATAAATATAAAAAAAAAAGCGGCTGGCAGAAAATGGTCAACGAGGTGAATGAGAACTCGTGGGGACTTGGCTATAAGCTTGTCACCTGGAAAATCGAGGCTCTGGGGAAGCCCTGCATACTAAGTACCGACCAGATGGACCGCATTATTATGCAGATCTCAATAGTGCGGAAAGCATCAAGGATTGCCTCCTTTTCACAGTGAGAGAGTTCGAAGAAGCGGTTCTCACCATGAAAAAAACAGACGCCAGGTCCTGATGGCATCCTGGCGGAAGATTACAAACTTGTATTCTGTAAACGTCCAGACTTGCTGCTCGGGGCATTCAACGCTTGCATGAAGGAGGGCATTTTTCCTTGACGCTAGATGGTAGAGAGATTCGCGCTGATCAGCAAAGCCAAAAGGAGACCCAGAACTGCCATCTGCATACCGGCCGCTGTATATGCCTGACACGGCCCGAAAAGTGCTTGAAAAGCAGCGATCCGCGCTGCCGGGGACTTATCCGAAAGGCAATTAGGGTTCACAACAGGGAGATGTACTGTGGATGCTGTTATGGAAGTCGTCACAGCCGCCGATCGCGACAGGTAGCCCTCCTCATAACTCTTAATGTCAGAAATGCCTCCAATTCCGTAAGACAGATATGCTAGGCACATTAGAAAACTCATTCCACGAGCCAAGATATCTCTTGCGGATATTGAGGTATTATCTGAAAGATCGCTCCCTGCTCTATAAGACGCTAGAGGGCCAGAAAAGGATGGAAATCACGTCAGCAGTAGCACATTATTGTAAACAAGATTGAGGAACCGGATGGCAAGGGGTTCCCTGAACGGACAACTCTCTTCCTCCCCGCCCGTAGGTAAAAGGGATTCCCTTACTTGGTGGCTAACAAAACCGGGAGAGCGGAAATGGGGGCTAACCCGAAGTAATGTGTCAAATGGTTCCAGGTTTGTTCTCTGATGACAGGGAAGTGTGTAGTCGGTAGTGCAACAACTTGCTGTTGCGGAAGCTCAACACTCTCTGAGTAAACGCATTTACCCACCCTACTCCAAAAAAAAAACTAAAATCCTCCATTAGAAAATTTTAACTGCTGTCTGCGTCGCCGTTTGCCATCTTGCTTGAGTTGCATCGCAAAGTGAACGAGCGGTTCCATGTTCAATGTTCAATGAAAGCCGTGTTTATATATTTTTGATCTGTTTATTTAAATTCACTATCGATCCTGTTTCTCATTGTGATGTTAACAAAGTGAGAACCGTGAATAGACTCTTCGTCTCTTCTGCCGAGTGACTGCTCTACTTAACCCTCCAGCAATTAGCTAACTTCTAAGGAGTAACTAAAAGTACCAAGCAAACATCCGCTAGTATTTTGCATCGCCACAGTATATAGCGGGCTCTGTACCACCCTATCCCAAAATAAAAGTATGTATCAAAATGAGGACGTTTGGATTTCGTAACGCTGCCCAAACCTTCCAGATGTTTGCAAGGACCTGACTTCGTTTTCAAATTCATCGACATTATCTTGATATTTCCAAGAACATGAACTCTATTTCGGACTTTCTATCAACGCGACGAAGTGCGTCTTAGAGGTTCCTGAAATCGACTACTTGGGACACCCTGTTACTCCAGAAGGAATCAAAGGAATAGATGATCCTGATGTACCAGTCTACAGGTGCTCTGAGGTGGCGGGGAGGAAGACGGGGCGGCAACCCTGTCGGCTGAACCAAAACCAAGTGGCCGAGGAGAACCTCCACGTGGTGGCACCGGGAACCGCTGTATCGCATTGGCTTGCCGGCCGTGATGCAGTAGGCGAATGCTCCAAGGCCTAGCAAGGGCGATCAGACCCGAGTCTGTACGGGGACTCATCTGAAGTGGCTTCGGTCACGAAACCTTACCAGGGGTATACTGGTACCATGGGAACCGAGGTAGCCCCTGGACTCTTATACTTCAAGAGAATTCCTGTCGTATCTGAGTACAGCTCGGTTGGCTGCGGTTGGCCCCCTTGTGGGAGTTTCATGGTGGCTGTGGTTGTGCTCAAGCGAGAAAAGACCTTCGGGCCTCGACGTGGTGTTGCGTATCAACACGGGTGCCGTACTCCATAGTTCGGTAGAGATTTAGGTAATTCTTGCATCCACCAGTATGAATGCTAAGCCATGCACTTGGTATAGACTGGTACCGTTGCGCTTGTCTCAGCGGAGCTCTGATTGTGGTCTCAAAATCAATCCGTGTCTGAAGAGGGCCGTAGGATTAAGTCTCGAGACAGGTACCTACGTAAAACACCGAGGACTTCACTGTACCAGTCTACATCTCTACAGAGACGGACGACACACAATGGGCCCAGATCGCGGAATTGTCTACTTTTTGTCGGTCTAGCAAGATTTTTTGGCATCCGAACCCTGCTAGGAAAATTCCTACCCTGGCGCAAACACCTACGTGCACCAGGTTTAAAAAAAACATGAGTTTTTTTAGACATAAACATCCATAACCAAACAACCGGATCCATCTTCCCAAGCCTAGCTAGCAGTTATATGAAATTTCGACACCTTTCGGGCTTTTGGGGTAGTCAAAGTGAACCCTTCATTTTAAGTATGTCCCATTACCATTATCATGGTCTCCAAATTAACCAATTTCCGTGACATTCGCATACAATTTTCAAATCAAAATATTTTAATTAATTTCACAAATGGGCAACCCTTCAACATCATTTCTAAATGTTAGCCGTCCTGAAATTAACTCGAAATTCTGCAGGTTTCATTTCCTGTCCTCGTTTTCCTACAAAAAGGTCAAAAAGCCTGAAAATGACTACTAACTCCTCTGGTTCTATAAAGTGCCAAATGCACGTGGTCATGTACATATACCCTTATGTGCTACATTTCACTACCTCGGTAAACAAAATGGGCCCAGTCCTAAATGATTACTTATCATTTCACGTATCCGTGATAATAAAAGCCCAAATGAGCACTTCTTCAAATTAACACATTGAAACTACCAGGAACTGGAAGAACCATTTTATCATATAAGTAAGTGTTTACGGTCTATTACATGCGCGTGTAATAATTTTGGGAATCCTTTATATGAAATTCATGGAAAAAAATGACCCAGATTTATTTTTGTATATAGTGCGTAGATACGTGAGGTGAGATTCCTAACGGTATGAATGTACAATATGTGGGACAGAATGGAGCTGGAATGAGTCAAAGCTATTTTTGAGCCTGATATAAAAATAAATCATTAAAAGGATCATGTTTCCTCTTGAATTCCAGATACAAAAAAAAAGATTTCCAGAAGATTATTGAATTCAAAGTCTCGAGTACTATACATATGTAAATTCATATAAAGAAACCCATTACAGACATATCCTGCCATAATGTCAATTGGCTCTTATTACAGATTAACACCTGAATGCTCTATTCAACATGTTCAAGCATGTGTGTATTCAGACTCCTAATTAAATACTTATGAAGATTCAGAATTTCTTTCGTGCAAACTGACGTCCAAGAAAAAGGATAAATGATGAAAATGATGAAAAGAATCCACCCACCCACATCGATGTGATATGTTCCCACCTAGGAAAAAAATGAGGACATTATTTTCATAACTCAGCCCCTCAACCCCCATTCAACAAGATTCCTAGAAGATCTGTTGCACACATCTGATTGCCGAAGATCCGCAAGCTCGTCCAATTTATGCACCTCCAAAACCTGAGGATCCCCATGGAAGACTGAGCAGAGATGAAAGAAGAAGAATGGCAGGTAGACAACCAACCATTTTTAGACCAAATAAATAGAGAGCTCCCGGAGGCACTAAAAAGGCGAATAATGCGGTCCGGGATCAGCATCGCAGAAATGAAACTGTTCCGCTCCGTTTGACGGTCTGACGAGTACCTATGGGCCCTCTACCTAAACAGAGTATGCCGAGGTTAGTGCAAATAAATCTGCAGCACTTGAAGTGCGCCTCGACTAACATGCTAATCCTCCGGGGAGAGGACATCGACGGAATGGAGCTCTAGATAGGGGTAAGCCGAATTAAGACTCCAAAGCGAATACACAATAACAATTTATAACATAGCACTAGAAACACTGATCATGATAGGTCTAAAGCATGTCAGGAAGAGCCTTTAAGCTTTTGAAACAAGCACTATCACTATCAATGACAGTAAACTACCCAGAACTGAGGGATTTAAATATCTCAGGTCAGTGCTATCAGCCAATGGTGAATGGCATTATGAAATTGATTCACACATTTGCGCAACCTGAATGAAGTGGCAATCCACAACTGGTGTTCTTTGTGATCGACATATGAGCGAACATCTGAGGTCGAAAGTTTACCACATTGTCGTCCACTTTGTCGACCTCTATGGTTCTGGGTGTTGGCCGAACATAAAAGGCAGTGAACGGCGTCTCGCGGTTATGGAGCCGAAGATGTTCCATTGGGCTAGTGGTGTAACACGGCAATTTACTGTAATGAATCCAAGAGAATGCTTGTTAGCCTGGCTGCAATCTTTAGTAGTTCACAAGAGTCTTGGATACGTGCATATTTAAAATAAAAATATCTATCAAAATATCAAACTTAAAGCGAAATCGACGGGTAATATTAAAACTAAGTTTTCAAAAATATTGTTTTAACTCCTATCAGCTCCGGCTTTACGGAATATTTTTGAATTTGGCAAACGACGTAGAAAAAGAGCAAAGAAGTAAACTCAAATATTTTGCAATAATTCTTAACCCAAGGAAGTGGGGAGAGCCAGAGGAAGCAATCTGCATGTTGAAATATGTCATGAAGTTATAAAATTGAGACGGGTTTGTAACAACTTCTGCTAGCTCACCGCAACGAATGCTAAGTTCGAAATCATCGCCGTGATTCTTTCTGGCGGTAGCCTCGAGTTTCGATCTCTCCTGCCGATTGTCTTGACACGTACGCTGAGTCGTCCTTATATTGTAAGTATTATATTTTAATTCATTCATAGTTAATACATGTTAATTGTTAACTTAATTATTGTTGTTGTGATTTCCTTCATCCCCAGCAAATTGGTCCCCATGATGATCGTAACTAGACTAAACTAAAACTTAAAATATTAGTTTTCACCACCTGTAAGGGTAGACTTCTCTTTTCATTCTCGCTTATGTTGAACCTAAAGAAAAGATATTTCTGACCAACTCTCCATAAAACTAACCAAACACAGTGGGGGAAAGTTTCTTTCCGATGGGTCCAGTCGGCCATCAAATGGATGGCGGAGTCAGTACTCCTTCAATTCTTAAACAAAACTTACATGTGCCTCGGTCGGCTTGGGTCTGAATCGACTATAATTTACACTGTCAGAGATGGAACAGCATCTGATCAGCTGGCTTTGCCCTATACGTAACCGCAAGTCTTCTAGTGATATGAATCTGAGCTAAACTTTTAGTTCAGGACTCCTTCTGCTTCTCCACTCCCACCCGTGAAAATCACATTAACATTAAAAAGGTTCGCCACGCCACTCGCGGTCGTACTGTTTTTGATTTCAATTTACAGGTGGGTTTGTTGTTAGGTTCGCGCAATGTCAAATGTTTCGGTAAAAGGACGTGTGAAATTTTGTAAAATGGCACACGAAGACATAAGCGCTCAAAGTACTCCCCCTCATCACATTCCCCAGCCAACGAAAAGGTGAGCAAGTACAAAGACTCTTCAAGCTTGTTTTGAGTGCTTTGCAAACTCTTACGAGAAACCTTAACAAAACCAGTCTCCTTGTCTGTATTGGGAAGAGAAAGCTGGAAGAATTCGACCTTATATCTTCAACACGCTTAATTTGGACCTACGCAAGTTTTTTGCAGACAATTCTTAGTATTTCTGAAACGTCAGACATGACAAAGCTTTAGGAAATAGCTGGTCAAATTCGTTTCAAAAGGATTTTTGAATGCTTTCGACTATCCAGAATTCTTACTACCACAATCTGCTTCGAAAATTCGCGGTCGCTTTGAATCCGCTTCTGATATGAAAAGCGAGGTTTACCATATATGAAAACGTCCGGTCCGCCCATAATTGAAAAGGCTTGACACTTTACACTCCAGAAATTAGCTATTGCCAAAGTTGAATTCAACTTTATGATGAACAGAGGGTTTTGTCGCCCTTCAAATAGTCTTTGGCGAGCCCCCTGCATCTGGTTCCAAAAAAAGATGTAAATTGGAGGCCATATGGCGGTTATAGAGCACTGAATGCATTCACAAACCCAGATCGATACCTGTTGCCACAAATCCAAAACATTGTCACTGGATTGATTGATTGGAAAGATGGTGTTCTCCAAAATCGATCTGTTGAGAGCGTATCAACAAATTCGAATTGCTGAATTGGACATTGTTTGTGGTCACACCGCTCGAATTTTTTGAATTTACTGTACGCCGCCCAATCGTTTCAACGTTTTATGAACGAAGTACTCCGAGAGTTAGATTTCTGTATTGCCTATATTGACAATATTCTAAGTCTACAGCGTCGATTGCTGTTCAAACGTCTTGACAAGTTCGGGCTAGTTGTCAATTCAGCGAAATGAGTTTGGTAGCAATCAAAAATCAATCGATCCAGTATCGCTCCACCCGCTTCGCGAGTAAAGGCGATTAGGAACTTTAAGACACGACAGTAAAAAATCTACGAAGTTTCTTAACGATCATGAATTATTACCACAGATTCATTGCAACGGCAGCCGACCATCAGGCTCCATTGAAAGAATTGCTGTGCCAATCCAAAAACAAGTATATTGTATGGTCAATGGAAGCTGACGAGGTATTTTAGCGATGTAAAGATTCGATAACTGAAGCAACGTTGCTTGTTCATTACCTACAGGACCCCCCTTTAGCGGTTGTTACTGATGCATCTAATGTAGCAGTAAGAGCAGTACTTGAACAGAAACGTGACGATAGACGGTTACCCTTAACGTACTTCCAGCGGAAACTTACTAAAGCTGAGAAGCTTTATAGCACATACGATTGCAAACTCCTTGCTATTCACATCAGTATTTGCCATTTTCGACATTTACTTGAAGGCGCTGATTTTATTGTGAAAACAGACCATAAACGATTGGTTTATGACTTTCACCAGAAAACTAATAGGACTCACACGCAAAGTAAGCAACTGTCATTTTTTCGCAATTTACAACCAGGATTGAACACATCTCCAGAGAAACGAATATCATTGCCGATGCTTTGTCCGGGATAGAATCGATTTTCGATGCTTCTAGCGGTCGAACAAAGCAAAGCCTTCGAGCTACAGGGTCTTATTTTGTCGAATTCAACATCATTGCAGTTGTTGTCAGTGATATTGGATAATCATTCAATCCACTACGACACATCTACGGCAAACCATTTGCTCTTAAGACACTTCGTAAAACCGTTTTTGGCGTGTACTATCGATGCGCTCACCCTGGTAGTCAGGCCTCCTTCAAAATTGTTGAAAAAAGATTCATTTGGCCAAACATGCATCGTAACGTACGACTATGGTCTTGTACATGTATTAACTATCAACACAGCCTATCAACGTTTCCAATTCGCCCATTTGGACATTATCGGATCGCTTGTATTGTTCCAGGATTTGGTCACACAGTATGACCATCCTGCACCGATTCTCCCGTTGGCCAGAAGCTGTCATAATTCCTGATCAAGCAGCTGAGACAGTCGCTCACGCATTCGCTAGTTACTGATCAAGGCACGCAGTTCGAGTCAACGTTGTTTAAGGTTTTGAGCAAACTATTCAGATGCAAGCAAAGCCGCACGACACCATACCATGCAGCTTCGAATGATGCCGTTGAACGCTGGCATTGCACTCTGAACTCAGCAATCATGTACCACGAGGACAACGATATTCCCCCCACTGTACTTTGTGGCAGATATTACCAACAACGTCATCGACTGTACAAATGTCAGCTACTTCGTGATTATGGAACGCGTTCATCCCAAAGACTTACCGCTTAAACGGTTGGACGCTACTTTGCATTCGAGATCAGCTGTCAAAGGCGACACTATTCAGGAGGGACTTCTACTAATTCACCGCAAAGTATGCTGATTCACTCTGTGGGTAGCCTTGAACGTCGATCTCTCTGACAATACTCCCCGCCTTATTTTCACTAATAATGCAAATCACTTCTATGGTGCAATCTAACAAAAGCAACTCAACTTTGTCACCTCTTTCCTGTGTGAAGCTGACGAAGGATGGCTCTCCTGGCCGAGTGATAGCTTCCTTCAAAGTGACATATCCCCATGACTTCGATGCTATCGTCAAATCCTCCTTTTGGCCACAGGGGGTCTTCGTTAAGCCTTATCAGAGGTCTAAGATTCGTGAAAATTTCCGGCCCGCCCGCCTGCCTCGCCGAACTTGAATGATTCCAATAACTATACGCTATTTTATCAAAATGTAAGGGGTCTAAGGACCAAGCTGTCGGATTTCAAACTGTCTGCCTTAGCATTCCAACATCATGTCATCTGCATTTCTGAAACCTGGCTGGATGACAGGATTTTAGATTCTGAGCTCCTCGAAGGTTACTCTGTCTTTCGTTGTGACAGAGACTGCGTTGCACTTGGCAAGACAACTAGCGGAGGTGCCCTGATAGCTGTTAAGTCCCCTCTCCGTGCCGAAATCATCTTTTCCACCTCCTCCTCCTCCTCCTCCTACGATTCTGTTACCATAAGTGTCCTTCCGCCAAACGTATGTCCCTTTATCATATCGTGTGTATATTTTCCCTGCCTAAGCCCGCCTTCTCTGTACGAGGATTTCTTCGACAGATTATCAGAGGCCCTAACCGTTTTGTTTCCCTCACTTCCTTTCATCCTCTGTGGTGACTTTAATCTTCCTATGCTCTCCTGGCCCGTTACACCTGGCCTTCCCTCCCTCCCTAATAACTCGACCCACCCTTCCCTTCCTCTATCCACTTTCATCTACACCTGTGGGGCCCTCCAATTTTACCTTTCTAGAAACCACTTAGATCGCACTCTTGACCTTGTACTCTCTAACCTTCCTGTACGTTATCTTTCCCAATCCCTTCATGCTCCGTCTTACGTTGCCCCTGACGCCCATCATCCTGCTCTCGAGTTCGATGTTCAGATATCCCGACTCCACTCTCCTGTCGCTCGCAAGCCTACTAAGTTCAGCTTTCGTAAGGCGAACTTCGAAGGTCTGAACTCAGCCCTGGCGTCAATCAACTGGGTCCTCTCCTAAGTGCTTACGCTCTTACCCCGTCTGGTTCACCACTGAAATTCACAAAAACTACGTCAAAAACAGACTGCGAGAAAGAAGTTCCTGTCTTCTAGAAACGTTGCTGACTTAGTTTTTTTTTTCAAATCCCTTCGTTCCTCGGTCAAATCTTTAATACGTAAGTCCAGACACGAATATTTGTCCAGCGTGGAAGACTCACTAAAGCACGGAAATCTGAAACCTTTCTGGTTCCACATTCGCAACTCCCGCTGCCCCGCCCAGTTATCCCCTCCGTCCATTAAATTCTCTGGCTTCTCAGCTGACTCCCCCCAACGATGTTGTGATTTACTCTGCCGCTACTTTTCGTCAGTCTATGCTCCTCCTCCTTCCTCCGAATCCCTCCCGATAGTAGATGTAGCCTGCCCCACATCGCCTACCATTCCCCTTCTTACTCCTATCCTTGTCGAATGCCTTATTGGCGAACTTGATGCCCTATCTCTTATTTTCAACAAAAGCCTTGAAGAGAATCATTTTCCCAGCTTGTGGAAAGGGGCTCTCATTATCCCCATTCACAAAAGTGGCGACCGTTCGCTTGCCGAGAATTACCGTCCCATTTCCCTCCTCTCCTCCTGTTCTAAAATCCTGTAAAGATATGTCAGCGACTGGTTGTCCGCCCACTTTGCCCAACACATAGTGAAAGAACAACACGGCTTCGTTAAACGTAGGTCCACTGTCTCCAACCTGGTTGACTTTACCAACTTTGTCGCCAAATGTCTAAATTCACGACAAGAAGTGCATACCATTTACATTGACTTCGCGAAAGCCTTCGACACTGTAAATCACAAGATACTTCTATCCAAACTCTCGTCCCTAAACGTTCCCATACCACTTGTTTTATGGCTTGCCTCTTACCTTTCCAACCGATCCTGCCGCGTCTCTTTTGACGGCTGTACTTCCCGCTCATTCTCCCATTCTTCTGGCGTCCCACAGGGGTCTATTCTGGGTCCTTTGCTATTTTTATTTTTTATTAACGACCTTACTCCCCTCCTTACTTGTCCCTGTTTGCTCTATGCAGACGACCTTAAGCTGTTTTCCGCTATATCGTCGCCTATGGACTGTGTTTCCCTTCAGAATAACCTGGACACTCTGGTTCGTTGGTGCTCGACTAATGGTTTAGCGCTAAACGTCAGAAAGTGTCACTCTATGTGCTACTCCCTAAAATCCTCACCTCGGAGTCACTTTCGACAATAAGCTCCGCTTTGACACCTATTGCCTCGATGTTATCAATCGAGCAGCAAAATTGTCAGGCTTTATTCTTCGCTCCTCCTCTGATTTTGACTCCATCCAACCCTCCTTAGCTCTCTTCAATTCCCTTGTGAGGAATACCCTCGAGTATTGCTCCGTGATCTGGTCACCCACTCGTAACTGTGATTGTCTTGCCCTTGAAAATGTGCAACGTAAATTCACCCGTTCTTTCTTCTTTAAGAAAAGCTTCCCTCGTGTGGATTACCCCTCCCGCCTCCGCTTTCTAAACCTTCCCTTCCCACAACAGCGTAGTTCCTATCTGAATTAATGCACATTCTTTCAACTTTCCTCGGCCCTGATGGACTGCTCCGCCGCTGACGAGATTACCTGCCGTCCTGCGTCTTATAACACACGTAACGCAGATATTTTCAACGTGCCCTTCGCGGAGCTCGAAGTCTATTTTCATTCCCCGATTCCCAGGCTTTGCCGAAATTATAATGCAAAACAGCTTGGTCCTTTTAACTTCCCTACTTTAAATAGTTTTAAACGTAGGATAAGTTTTTTGCTTTCTCCTCCTTCTGAGGACAATAATTAATTGGAATTCTCTCTGTTTGTTGTCCGTTAACTAAATAAATAAATAAATAAAACTCTCAAAATTATCAACATTGGAATTTTCAACCAAATTCAAGCAGACTGAAGTCCTCTGAGCACTTCGATCTCTCACATGTTATTGCCAAAATTCATGTGTCCTTTCCGGTGCATGGGGAACCTCAAAGGCCGCGCCTCACAAAATATCTGAGCCACGAGGAATAGTGATCGAGGATGTGATCCGCCGTGGATCCTCTCTTTCGATCGCGGCACTCTGTTCCATGTTTAGCCCATGTTTAGGGAGTAAGTTACTTCCCATTTGGTCCGGTCCAGCATTAAGTTGATGAGGACTTAGGACCCCACAATTCTCAAAAAAAATATGTTCAGCTCTGGCCAAGCTCTGGTCAATAAGGCGGATTTACGCTCAATATAATTCGTAGTTATATTGTGTTCTGGGAATTCTATAATGGAGCATTCAACATCTACGAGCCGCTTCGGTCACGCTGCTCCCAGGGCAGAGGTGAGGCAGCGTCTGACGATTTGCCTCTGCCCTGGTAAGAAACCGTAAAGCCGTCATCGCCTAATTTTTAATGGCTATATGTTTTTTTACGTCCAACAAATTTATATTGCCACTGAATTTATTCATGTTTTAAAAGTATTTGTAAAAGAGAAAACTGAGCTCCTCGCCAGATTCTGATCTGATTTGAATATGAACAAGCATCATTTGTTTCGCTGTCGACCATCTTCATCTCAGTCACAATGTAGAACGATCCTAACACGAATCATTATCCAACAAGAACTACCATCTTTCAATAAGGGACAAATAACAAAGAACGGGCGTAGACACAGTTCCAATGACAGATTTGCAAACATCTGGTAGAATGCCTCTTAAATTTAATATCGAACTCAGATATGTCTATCTTATTATGCTTCCAACCACTGTACCAAATACTTAGGATTTGATGTACATGGATGATAAGAAATTTTCGCGCAAAGGAAAATTGCCGACGGGCCCATTACGAAAGCAATTCTGAAAGGAAGTACGCTGCAGTAGTCATTATGGATATTCACAGAAGCAAAATTTCATCAGATAGTTTAAGATAAAAAGTGTGAGTTGGATTTTCTATCGAGATTGGGAGATACTACTGTGTCTTACACATTCAATTAGGGAGTAGGATAAGGATCATGAGTTCAAAATGTCCGGAATACGTAATCGGGTGTACTGCAACATTTTTGGAGAAGTGGCTAGTACTTAAAATCCCAGAATATTTTAAGGGTCGAGAAATACTCTATATATGAATGTGCATGCCTTCAACTCTGTTATAAAATCTTGATACTTGTTTAGATACGTAATGCCCTAAAAAGGAAAATGAATGATTTATATCAAAACTGATCAAAAACTAAAGGAGATACAGTTGACTATAAAACTAAACTATATCAAACATCAAGAATGATTCCATATTAAATCGACTACCATGAAGACCAGAAGGAAATGCTCTTCACATATGTTCCCACACTACCCCCTTGGTTAAAATCACTTGCTTCCCAGGAACACCACCTGTAATAATCAAATTGTTAACAGACATTTGTATTTCCAGAATTCAATCTGGCTTATTTGAACTAAATAACAATCTATCTTCTAGCGGACGTATCTTTAATACATATCTTCCATGGCATATATGCTTTATATAGAAGAACTATATAGTAAAAGACGACTCAACCACACTTGTTAGATAACAACAAATTTGATATTCCCCAAAAGCACTCTATTGTCCTACACAATTGAAAACCTGCTTTTAACCAAGACGTCCAATATATGTATTTAAGATTAATACCGATAATAATAGCGAAAAACCAATAGCAGACGGAAAAAATGTATCTAATATGTAAATTTATTTAGCGAGGAATTGGATTTTGCCTCGGTAAAGTCGATGGGAAGTTCATCAAATCACCATTACACAGTGGCCTATCTGCACTTCAATTTCCCATAAGGTTTGAATTACTTCTCCACTGTTCTACGTCAATAATCCTTGACGGTCGTGCTAGGATGGTAAATATATGGAACGTGCCAAGCAATACAAGTATCTGCTTTCATAGCACGTGGTCTACTTATCCATTTCAAATTCCACTTTCGAATCTATGGATTTGCTACCATATAGTATTTCAGTTTCACCGACAATAGTAGTTTGGCCAACCACATACCATATATAAATATTTAATACTGGAAGAGTTGCCTCAACTTTAAAATATTTGATAGCAATTTCAGGAGCATTTTCTTGAAAAAAAAAATCGGCCCAAAACTTGGAGCTAATACTTGGTTAAATTTTTCGAAAACTCCCTGTTTCCATCAACGGGGTGCTCTTTTCGAAGAGTTGTTGAATCATTGACTAGCAAATATCCTGCGAAATGCATCCATAAGGTTTATGATAGACCAAAAGAGAGAAAAATTAGGTTCAGCAGGAAGAAATTTTGTTATTATTTATGATTGTATTTGAAAATTTATTTTTATACATCGTCATCCGCCCTGTCGCCCTTTATGGTTCTGAGTGTTGACGGACTACAAAAGACAATGAACGTAGCCTCGCGGTAATGAAGGCGAAAATGATGCGTTGGACTAGTGGCGTAACACACCTTGATCACATCCATAACATGATTAGCTGCATGAAATTTGATGGTGTCAATTTTTGCCGAGGCGTGATGGGTCACCCCTGGTGGCTGATACCATAATTCACCGGTAATCTTCGCAGATTCAGGAACTTATCTACATCACATGCCCTTTTACCTATTGAACGGAACGCAAAGGGACTGAAAAGGCAAAAGCAAACAATCCAACCATTTAAATAGAGGAGCAAAACATATGCCGGCGCTAATGAAAAGGTGAACTTCTTCACAAAAGACAAAACTTTCCAGCCATTAAATCAAATAGCAACTAAATGCTTCCTACAATTCAAAAACTAGATCTAGACTGCCAACACCTAGGATAAAATTGAAAATGGATCCCAAAAGGCACGCAGCTATTATCTTATCAGACGAAAGGTACTGGAAGAGCTACCAACATGAAACAAAATTTCGGATTTGGATGGAGATGCCTTAGGGAATAGACAAGTTTATTCAGTGATTTTTCTTGATGTTACCCAATCGTTTTACTGCCTGATACTGTTTAGTCAATCAGTTATTAATACTTAAAGAGATCTACCGGAGGAGTATGTTGAAGTCATTTACCTGCTTAATTTACCATTTACTTAGGTATGGCACTTGGTGCCAAACACACATAGAAGGGGTATTTTAAGAAAGGAAGAACGAACTAACTTCCTCTGCCCCCTGTAAAATTATTTAAAAGCATGCAATAAGACATCAGCAGCATCTAGATTATGCAAAAAATGTTGTACTGAAACTTATAAACCATGTAGGCCAAATAACTTAACATACTAAAGGCGTCGTTCGATTATAAATGGATAAGCACTTATTGCCAGTGGCTCCACGAGCGCAATTAGCGCTATGGTTGGGTGTTTTGATGTCATATCGTTATGGTTGGGTGTTTTGATCGTGACTGCTATATAAAGGACAAGAGAAGCGGAGTCTATCCGATTCAAAGCTCCAGAGCAGAGAGCTCGTGGTATTTATGGAGGATAGTAGCTCTCTAACCCCACAATCACAGATTTCTTTGAGGTCATAAAAAACTGTTGTAAGGTATTCCAAATCTGATGGCTTGGTTCACTACAGGCCAGTGGTCCATAATACAGTAGATATTTGGCATCGTCTACCCCAAAAATCGGTGGTAAAATTACAAACTTTTTAGAAGGTTTTTATTTAGGGATTGAGAAATCCTAAGTTCGCATCAACTTGATGTCGGACCGGGCTTAACAGCTAAAGTTCAAAAATTAAGGTCTGACATCAAGTGGATACATATAACACCTGCTAGCCGCTTCGGTCACGCTGCTCCCAAGGCAGAGGTGAGGCAGCGTCTGATGAGTTGCCTCTGCCCTGGTGCGAAACCGTAGCCTCTTTTGATTTTTAGAAGGCTTTAGTGGCACTAGGTAACATTTGGGAGTTCACTAGTGCTTAGTACCCTCAAAAGCGCGAATTAATCATTTATAAAAGAATCTGGTGAATAATAAGATTGCTTGCGGTTCTTTTAGTAACTGGAAATTCCCTTTACTTCAAGCTAAGAAAGATGAAGTTAGTGTGTCCTCACCTGGAGATTTTCCACGGTTTTCTTTTGCGTATTGCAGTGTCTACTTTTTCAGATATCGCCGAGTGGACTTTACATATAATAAGTAGCGCTATTTTCTGCTAAGTTTAAAGTTTACATAAGGGAGGGAGGTGCAAAATGGAAGTGAAAAAGCCTGATTAGTGAAACACAAGAAAGTAAGACTCAAAATGTATGCCCCGAAAAGTTTACAGGTCTCATTCTCAGAACCTATCCAACCAAAATATTTGAAGAAATTCACAATGGTACATCTATGCAAAATCTAGTCGTCAATGTATTTCGACGCTATCTGCTCAAAAAGAATGAATAATAACATATTGCCTTGCTTTAGAAATTTACCCGAAAGCCCCCCTTAAACTCAACCTAGCTGTATATTTGTAGGCAATAATATAATACACAATTTTGGAAAGTCTGAAGAAAACAAAACAAAATTATGGTTTGTATTTTATGTGAGTTTATCGCAATTCTAGACGGTTATGAGGTCATCATTATATAAAGTAAACTCATACGAACGACGGAGTTGAAATTTGAAAGTACATATATCAAGGAATATTTCGAATTTTTAGCTATGGACGAATGGAAAAACGTGCATAAAAAGTTTCTCACTCAAGATGAACACAAAACCTTTATACTTGAAACAGTCGACTTCCGGTATTTCGACCTGTTTCTTAAATAAATCAAATGATGAGGATAAAAAAAGAAGCTGCAATATGTTATATTCACGTAGCATTCTTGTCACAGGGGGGTAAAATTAGCATAAGAGCTCCATCAGAGGAACCTCAAAAAGTTAGCATGGCAGACGTCATATGGAGAGTCCCGAAATTGTATTTCAAAGCTTAATCACTTGTCCATTAGACGTTGCACGGTCTCAGTTGGAAAACCAGCCTCGTCTACTTATACAGGGTGCGGCAGCATAACTTCCTTTTTTCAAAACTCAATAAAAACTATTGTATGCATCGGAAAATATTTATTTATTTTTTATAATGTAGGTACACGTCTAAAGTTTTTATTTACATTGTTTTGAAGATCAAATCTGTTAGGTGACGTCCCCCATTCTCCATACATTGCGTAAACCGATTTCTGGCGTTTGTCATGACTCTTGTTAGCATAGCAGGTGTTATGTTGGCAATTTCTTCTTGGATGTTGGTCTTCAAATCTTGTAGGGTTCTTGTACGGTTCACATAAACACGGGATTTCAAAAAACCCCATAGAAAAAAATCACAAGGGGACAGATCGGGAGAGCGTGCCGGCCATTCCAAATCGCCTCTAATTGAGATAAGGCGCTCTGGAAAGTGTTCCCTCTAAACAGCCATCGATGCTCTTGAAGTGTATGCTGTTGCACCGTCTTGTTGGAACCAAGTGTCCCCCAAATCCAAATTTTCTAGCCGTGGGAAAAAAAAATTCTGTAGCATGTTTACATACCGGTCCGAATTCACTGTCACTGTAACCTCATTTTCCTCAAAAAACCAGGGTTTGTTAACCGACCCACACAAATGAAAATGGGCTTCATTACTAAAAAAAACAATAGCACCCTCGGGAACGACATCAAGAAGAAGCTCACACGCGTTCATCCGAGAATTGAAGTCACGGTCTGAAAGTTCCTGCACTATCGCCATCTTATAGGGATGAAGATGAAGATCATCACGAAGAATTCTTCTCACAGAACGATCGGATAGTCCAAGGGCAGATGCGTGTTTGCGCGCAGAACGCCGTGGCGATCGCAACATTGACGCTCTCACTGCTTCAATGTTCTCAGGTGATCTAACGGGCCGAGGGACTCCAGGTGTTCCTTTTGTGGCACTTGCAGTTTGTCTGAATGTAGTGACCCATGTAACAATTGATTTGCGGTCTGGGACGGGAGCCAACGGGGCTAAATTAAAGCGATTCCGAAATGCACGCTGTGTTGCAATAACCGAACATCCGCTTGAAAAGTAAACCTCAACGGCAAAGGCACGCTCCTCACTAATCCAATGCATGATGGCGACTAAACCGTGTCGGGACAAAACTTTACAGTATCCCCTCTTGAACGAGACCACTAGTGTTCCGCTGTGACACCAACTAACTGAGTGGCGCGCATTTTAAAAAAGGAAGTTATGCTACATGCTACATGCACACCCTGTATTATGTCAGTGTTATTGGCAGGTCGTTCATGACACATGAACAATTTACAAGAAGGATTTCAACTGTTGCGGCTGGCAAAGCCGAAACTAAGTCCGCAGAAATGGCTAAAAGTTTATTCTGAGAAAGAACCATGCATCGCTAAAATGGTTGCTTCACTTCAAAAAGCGAAGGCCAAGTCGCACGGTCCCGCAGACCATGTTTCCAGAATTATAGTTACTGTTTTCCTCTAGGGAAGAGGCGGTTACTAACCGCGAACCCAAATGATGGATGGAATCCTCATGACCCAGCAAGATGATCTCGATATATCGCCAATAATCGACTGGAAAAGGGAAAGGCCTCAATGGAAAGATATGTCGGGACGAAGCGAAGTCCTGAAAAGCTACTGTGATCAATAGAAGTCCCTTTAACTGGATGACGATTAAAACGGACCGTCGCATGTAATGCAACAGTACAACATTTCGGCCCGTTTCTGGAATCTGAACACGGCAATATGTACTTGTTGATTATCATGGATTGCTTCAGCAAAAGACCAGAAGCTTATGCCATTGCAAACCAAGAGACTACCGCCAATGCCGGCCAGTTGATTACGAATCGGGTTACCAGATTTGGGTTCCTCGGGAATTACATCCCCGTCATGGAAGAAACTTTGAATCCGACATCTTCAGACGAATGTGCAAGGCACTGGGGATTTATGAAACCAGGACAACACCATTACACCCACAATCGGACCGAATGGTTGAACGATTCAACAGGACTTTGAATGTGAGTCTATCTAAATTGGTCAGCAAAGGACAACGAGACTGGAACCTGCACACACCGCTGATTTTTGATGGCCTACAAAACTTCAATGCATGCGGCAACTGGAGAAACACCATTCAGAATTCTTTTTGGTAAAAATATCCGAATTCCTGGCGGCCTCATGTTTGGACCACCACCACAGCAGACGATAGATGCACGGTAACTGGGAAGTTCCCAGTGTAAAAATCACAAGACTAAATTACATCGTATACCGGGTTCAAGCTTTGGACAAAAATAAAGATTGTGCAATTGGATTGATTGGCAAAATATCAAAGTAGCGCTGCGGAGCGGACAAAGTCAGTTCGGGGCGAACAAGAAATAAGGAAGGTGTAGTGTTGCGAATTTCCCCATATCGGAAACCAACTGTCAAAATAAGCCTATATGAGAATGTCAAAAATACATCAAGTTCTAGATATTGAAAATAATGAAGGAGTGCGAATTTTTACGAAAACTTCCCTTTAATCCTGGCGCACGACAACATATTTTAAACTTATTGGTCCTAATCAGTGCAAGCGGAAATTGATTATTTATTCTATTAAGTATTCCGGCGCGTAAACAATTTAACCAAATTCTATTTCTTGAGAAAGACATCTGTCACTTATTTTAGTCGTTCATGTGACTTTTATTTCTAAACATACCAAATTGTTTTTAAATATACATCCTCCTATATAATTGCCCAGATTTTTGACAGGCCCTTACAAGAAAAACCCTTGAAAATGATTAATTATTCACCTCGAAGGCGTAAGTAGCCCACATTCTATATTCAAATTATACCTTGACGACTGAATTTCAAGCATGTTATATCGACGTTTCCATTCGTGGTAATTATGTACACTATCGCCAGAAGAAATCGAAGGAATAAAATCATTTTCTACCAATTTCGAAAGCGAATAGCGAAATTAGATGTATATATTTATATTGTATGCATAATACGGTCATTGCTCCGAAAAGGTAATCGAAATTTATTTACGGGAATTACAAATTATAACGTAACACTTGTAATAACATAGATCTAAGTATTCTAGTGATAAATCTATTACATATTCATAAATTTATTATCATAATCAGCAAATAAATATTTCCAATTTAGATACAAAATTTAGATACAAATTGAGATCCAAGGAATCATTTTCAAATGCCGCAAAGTTGACTTCATCTAACAGTTTTGGAATTTAGATTTGAAAGGAAGCCATAACGTAACCCTCATACATATATCATGAGTATTATCTATGAGATAACCGCATAATATACAAACTTGTTTCATCATGATAATGCATAATATATCAACTATCTAAAGTTAAATTCGTAAGTCACCAAGGATTCTCATATACATACATATATGCCGAAACCTCCGGCATGTTTTTAAACTGTTTGGAGGACTTTCTAGCCCACATCCTACGAGAATGATGAAAGTTACTTCAACCTTGGAAATGCCTTCAGGGATATTATCCCCACTTAAGTTATAACATCATTTTCAAACAAACTGTATTGTCTACAAATGCCGCCTAAGTCAACACCATCGTCAAAATAAATAAATAAGCGAACATCATAGCTCCTTCACCCTTTCAATTGCTTGTCGTAATATTTTGTATTCAATCCACGTTTGCTACCTTTCCGGTCTTCCTGAAAAGCACTCTAGTAAGGCCATTATCTGAAGACTATTGGAGGCAATGAAAGAAAAGCGAAGTAGAACTCATCCAGCCAATTCATGTCGGAGCTATATCTTCTCTTTACAGAATATTACATTCTCCACCCCCATTCCGACTTTCGCATTTCTAGTAAATGAGCCGCATTCAGCAACACATTTACGGTATTTCAACTTGCCACTTGGCATGTCTGCTGTATATTTGTCAGAATATGCAAACCATATATCTTACCAATAAGCTTTGTCGTTTCACTATGCAAGCAGCAACAGTCAGGGTAATGGCATTGCTACGAGCCATGCTTTCAGGAGTGGAAGCAACGAGTTGGACAGATATTTGTTGGTCCCCAACTTCAGAAAGTCCAGAGTAGTTTGTGAATAATTGGTACGCTTACTCAAAGTCTAGCACAATTTTCAACACAAAGTAGGTCTCTAGTTACCTGCTGCTCCCTTACTTTCGCTTTGAGTTTATTGCTCCTCTGGTGTCTTCTTAAGGACACTGCACTGAAAGCAGCATCTGCATGCAGCACAAAGAAAACTCAACTTTTCAAATCAACTCGTCAACACTATGACCACGCACTTCTAACTTCTGATCCTTAGGTACATATGCAAGCAGAAAGCGTGCTTCTCCCAGCAAGGATATGAAGTACAAAAGACACACAACTCTGTTAAGCACTTGCTCACTTTTTCACTTTACTTAATCACGAAAAATGCTTGAATGTTGGATATGTTTACTCATAACTAAGACTAACCAGGAGCATCAGGTTTTAGACCTTCCCGGAATGCAGAAACCCGTTTATACTCAACAACTCTTTGAAACATAATATCCTCGCCCTAGTTACTTACTGAATGCTGAAATGTTGAGTTCTTCGGTATATAGCCATCATAGAGCCCACATTGAGGCGAAGCACAACAACAACATTGCCATTAACTCCCGCTATCTGTAGGGAGAGGAAGGAAAGGACATGCGCGTGATCATGTCTCCTCAGCTCTCGATATAACTCCTTGTAAGCTTCCAGTTTCCTTTATCTATAATGTTAGCTTCCTAAAATTCCTAGCGGCAGACCATTAAACGGAAGCTCTACAAGTTTAACATTTGCGCTTAAAAAATTCGCTACCCAACTTTCTGTTGGCGTTGATGGAATAGGAAAATATTAAATCCTGATAATGATAAAGGAATAAAAATTTCTGCAAGATGGCAGAATAGATACTTAGATTATGGGAAAAAAGACGTTAAAGCTGAAGAGAGCATAATTGAAATGAAGTGTGTGGATATTTAAGATATTGCTGACAACTTAAGTATATTCTACATTATCCTGTTTGAATATATCCTGACGCATTTCTACCTTTTAAACAACAAATACCTGGTCATACCCCAACAAAACTTCTATTATTACCGGTAAAAGGTCAGTGATTCTGAGTAATTAAAGGGAATTTCCCACTTTAACGTGTCCTGTCTACTACAATTTCACCTAACTATCTGCTTCCACACAAAACAAAAGAACTTTCATGAGGAAACCAAGAAAGCTTTTCCTGCAATTTCCATAATCATCTTCCAAAATTGAGCACATAAATTGTGTTTTCTGTCGCACTTGAATCGCGTTACCATAGGCAGATACATACCGAGTATATACAATATGTACCGGCATACATATGTATGAGCAAACATATAAAGCCGCAAGAGAACTAACTCATATTTAAGGCAATCTCCGAATAGATTTAAGGACCACGTATATCCGACTCACCATGCAAAACTCAAGTGAGAAAGCCAGAAACGTTGAAGGAAGTCAAACAATGGGAACAGGAGTCAAATCAGAGCACGTGCTAACTGTCGTAAATGTCTGCAACTTGATGGAATTTTTATTTGTTCCCCCATTCCTGCAAGTCAGATCCCATCAACCAGATGTCAGCTTTGGCTTCTTCATGATAGCATTGAGTAGGTGGAAAATAGGTACAAGCTGGCATTTGTAGCAAACGATTGCAGGCAGGAAGCACTTTAAATTCCGAAATGCAGGATGCAATTATTAGTGCAAACAGAAAAGGAAATAATTCACCTGTGGAACAATGCATCCGGGGTAATAATTACGAGAAGTCATACAACTTGTTGGAAACTCTCCTCTACTCCATCTTCAATTCAGGCAATAAAAAAGTTCCACCGTTGCTACAAAGGAATCCCATTACCTGCACCCCGAAATTCGCATCAAAGCAACGAAAATTGAAGTTTTTGAATTTAGCCAGAAATCCGCCAGTTTCAGGAACATCAATTTACAGCGAAATAGGACATGCATGTAACGTGCACCCTTATGTGAGCACGAACGATTGAATTTGCTGGAACGCCAGCAAACGCACGAAATAGACGAAATGATTGCATCAGCGAAATACAACATCCCTTGACAATCTACATACTCCAGAAGGATACGCTTCCATTGAGTAAGCTGATGACCTGGTAAAGTAACTTCCAGTTCAATTTGAACGGAAAACGAAAATTCCCACCTGAAATTTTCAGAATAGCTGAAAGGACGAAAAATTTATTTTTTTTCTTAATTTAGATAACTAACATATGTAGCTTATTCCGGAGGACTAAGGAAGAACGTAGGAATTTTATGAAATATTCCACTTGATAACGAGAATTCATTGAAGCTCTCAGGTTTTCTGACATTCAAGTAATTCATGACCTTTAGCGTTGAGATGAAAGAAAGGTTACGAATATATTTTTAGAGGAGGAAGAATAACAAGATAAGAAAGGCTTGGATGAATCTTTCGTCCTTAAAATATCACATAAAAAATCGTATGACATTTATATGACTGACTATCATTAAAACTTGAAAAATTAGCCCTTCTGCAAAGTATAGGCAAGAATAGAACCGTTGTCCTTTTGCCCATAATTTAGGATACTTCCGCTGCCTAAATATACTTGCATACCTCCAAGAGTACCTGCATCGATAAAATTCCCCTTTCGTAACTGTAGCAGATCATTGTAGAGTCCGTTGCATCTCGGCATCATCGTCCTTTAGCTCTCTGTGTTCAGTGACAAGCAAATGAGAGAGTCATTTCTTTGCATATAGCATATTTTGATTTTGCTTTCCTAACTCCCTTCAACACCTCAAGGTGGAGGAGGGGATGCTATCAATTCTGTATTTACCATCTCGACATTCACTCATTTTAATATATTTATTCAAAAATGATCATTTAATTTTCCTTTCTCACAACTTTTCCTACAAAACCCTATCACCTTTTTAAATTCCCACGAAACCCTAAAATTCATTTGAACATTTCAAGTTGAATATGACAAACTTTCAAACCCCACGTTATTTTTGTTTATCCATCATTCTAAATTGTGTTGCATATTACGAAATGCAATTTTAACGCTTGTTTCTGGCCAAAGCTAAACATTGCACATGCGTATGTTGAAATTTTGTTGAATCACTGTCAGGTCAGAAAAACCGTTTACTGTAATATGGGATAAGAGTGCAGCTGAGGAGCATAAAATGGAGTGGTACCTATTTTAATGTTTTTTTAAGATTATTTATTTGAGTATCTCGAGTGAGCCCTTTCTTTCTTTCAAACCTTCTTCAGCCTTTGCCCCGTTCACAAGCGGGGTCGGCTCGTTGTGATCGGCTTCGCCATTTGGCTCTATCGAATGCCTGATCTGGGTGCAATCTCGAGGCTTTCCAATCCCCATCCAGCGTATCAAGCCACCGTTGCTTAGGTCTGCCTTTTGGTCATTTACCATCAACTTCGATGTTCAGACCAATCTTGGCAAGTGAATTCTCGTTTGCACGAATTGCGTGACCATACCATCGAAGACGCCTCTCTCGCAACTTTTCCACGATCGGTGCAACCCCATAACGATCGCGGATATCCTCATTTCGGGTGTGATCTAAACGTGTGACGCCACTAGTCCAACGTAGCGTCTTCATCTCCATTACCGCAAGACGCCGTTCATTGTATTTTATAGTCGGCCAACACTCAGAACCATAGAGAGCGACTGGACGGACGACATTGCGGTAAATTTTAGATTTGAGACGTTCGTTGATACGTCGATCACAAAGGACACCAGTTGCGGAACGCCACTTCATCCAGGTTGCGTTAATGTGTGAAGCAATTTCATAACGCAGTTCTCCATTGGCTGATAACGTTGACCCGAGGTATTTAAATCGCTCAGTTTTGGGCAGATCACTGCCACTGACAGTGATTGTGCCTGTTTCATGGGGATTGGTCGTCAAAAATTCAGTTTTGTTTAAATTCAATCTGAGACCGTGTTGCATGAGGCGATCATTCCATTTTCGAACAAGTTGCTCGAGATCATTTTTGCTATCAGATGCTAGTAAAACATCATCTGCATAAAGCAGTGTGTAGGGCGCTGGACGTTGGATATCCCGTGTGACAGTGCCCATAACAAGGACAAAGAGGAGTGGTGAGAGGGCACTTCCTTGATGAACTCCAACAGAGACACGAAGAGGTTTTGATACACCCGCCATACTTCGAACTTTACTTTTCGGATCGTGGTAGAGCAATTGAATCCAGCGCACGAGTTCTTCTGGCACGAAGTGTTGTCGTAAAGCATACCAGATGAGTTCGTGTGGTACACGGTCAAACGCTTTCTCTAGATCCAGAAAGGCAATGTAAAGAGGGCGATGCTTCTCACGGTGTTTCTCCATGAGTAACCGCGCAGCGTGTATTGCGTCAGTAGTTCCGCAGTTCTTGACAAATCCGGCTTGATTCACGGTTATTTCAACGATTTCGCGAATACGGTTGTCAAGAATGCGTTCAAAAACCTTCATGGTATGGGAAAGTAACCGGATCGGACGGTAATTTGAATATTCTGCTGGACTACCTTTCTTTTTCCATATTGGAACAGTGGTACTTTCTTGCCAGGCAGATGGTCTTCTTCCTTCCTGAATAACTCGGTTAAAGAATTCACTGAGCCATAGTGTTGGGTCCCAGCTCTTCGCTTTCCAGAGCTCAGATGCGATGTCGTCAGGTGCTGTTGCTTTCCCCGATTTCATTTGTTTTATTGCCTCCTCGACTTCAGTTGCGCTGACTGGTGGAACTGCTCCAAATGTCGGCAATTATTGTGGAAGTAGAGGATGAGCAAATTCTTCAGTTGAAATCTGTTCGAAGTATTCTCGCCATCTATCCGTTGCGGCTCGACGGTTGGTAAGCAAAGTACCGTTCTTGTCATTAACACAACAGAAGTGTTCGATATCCTGTGTGCGTTCATCACGGCTTTTAGCAAGTCGATACAGATCTCTCTCGCCATCCCGAGTGTCCAGTTTATCGTAAAGATTTTTGAAATGGTTCGCTCGGGTGACAGCGACCGCTTTCTTTGCTTCCCTGGTTGGCATTCTTATAAATTTGCCAATTAGCAGGTGTTTTATCGTCGAGAAATTTCTGGTAGAGGCGTTTCTTTTCACGGACCTTCATTTCAACATCATCATTCCAAAGACAAGTATCCCGGTTGATGTACCGCTTACCCGGCTTGGTGACCCCGAGGGTTGCAGAGGCCGCTTTGTGAATCGTGTCTTTCATTGGGTTCCATGATTCTTCCACATTCGTAATGGTTGGCAATCGTAAGAGTGAGACCGTTTCTTCTTTCTTCTCACCAAATCGCCACCATTTAATGTGCGGCGAGCCAGTGCGTTCCTCACGCTGTTTTATCGGTGGCTTAATTCGCAGGACGGCAATCAACGGCCGATGTTGAGGTGCGATGGTCTCATAGGGAACGACTTTGCAATCAGTGACAGTGTTAAGATGTTGGCGTCTTATGAGAATATAGTCGATTTGTGTTTTATTGTTCCCACTATAAAATGTGGGAAGATGAGACAATCATTTGATGAACCATGTATTCATAAGTACAAGGTCATGGGTGTCCGCAAAATCAATTATACACTCGCCACCTTCATTGCGCGCTCCGAACCCCTTTCCCCATGGCACCTGTTACCGTCTGCCTTTTCACCCACATGACCATTAAGGTCGCCGGCAATGATTATGTAATCGTCAGCAGGCACGTGACAAGTCTTTTCATCAAGAAGTTGCCAGAAGGCATCTTTCTCGGCATCAGGTCGACCTGTCTGTGGTGCACACGCGGTGAAGAAGTGAATAGTGCGATCAGCTGATATAATGGTGAACTTCATCAGCCGATCATCAAATCGTTCGACTTCTTTAATGGCATCACGGAAACCCTCTGAGATGGCAATGCCAACACCATATTGAGTGTGTGGATTACCAAAATAGAGAAGTTTGTAGCCATTTTTACCGCGTTCGCGTTCAATGTCGCAGCTTTTGGCACCAGACCATCGGGTTTCTTTCAGAGCGCAGATGTCAATGCACCTTTTCCGAAGGGCTCTTGCGAGTTCCTCGGTCTTTCCAGTTAGGGTACCAACATTTAGCGTGCAGACACGTATTTGTTTTGTTCGTTGTGTGCGGACTAACTTGCTTACGTCCTGACGCCGTCCATGCGTCAAGAACCCTTGCCCATTTCTCGACAGGACCGGGGCCCGTCCTGCCGCGTCGACTGAGGTGGACGCCCTAGCATTTCTCCGAGACTTGTGACTCAATCCGATCATCATGTTTGTAACGACATTCTATGCATTTTCTTGGTCGACCTGTCGCGGGGCCTGTCACCATGAAAGATCAGGTAGGATTTAGCATAGTAGAATAACTCCAACTATACTCTATTTATCTCTTTCCCTGATCTCAGCATTTTATTTTTGTTTTACTGAGGATAGTACAGAGTACGTTGCGTCAAACCCTCCTCCTTTACCTGGGCTTGGGACCAGCATACTATGTTAATAGCATGGCGGAGTTCTCTAAGTTTCTTCTTTACCGCTATTGCACACGGACCCATCTGAAGTAGCTTCGGACACGAAGCCTTACCAAATATCTGATACCATATGAACCGAGATAGCTTTACCAGTTCATATGTCTCAATAGATTTTCTTGGTGTGCATTATTTTCCAGGAAATTATTTTCACGTAATTGCTCGGTCCTCCTGCTGAAGAACACAGCCATCTCATCGAACTACAGTAGCACTGTCCTTGGAAGTCCACACCCAAAAATCCTGGTACTTTCGGTCTTTCCGCTGAAGTGTTTTCGTGGATGAGCCATCCTTCCATAACGTGCTGTGTTAGGGTCCTATGAAAACAGCGAATAGAGTAAAATTATGGAAAACTCAAAAGCGATATTACAATAACTATTTGCTATTAATTGTTCATGGTCAAGTTCTTCGAACTGGGCTTGTTCTCCGTCCTACTGTACACCCTCAGTTTCACATACATGACGAGAAGTGATTTGAAGCAGTGCGCGGCTCAAAACCCTGTCAAACGAACACAATAGTTGCACAAAATCAGCAAAGATTTTCTCTGTTGTAAGGAGTGCATTGGAGAAAGTTTGATATCATCCATTTCGGAAGCTAAGTCCTCTTCTTTTTCTTCAGCCTTTATCCCGTTCACAAGCGAGATCGAATCTTCGTGATCGGCCTTAACATTTGGCCTTGGATAGAATCGCGAGGCTTTCAAATCTCCATCTAGCGTATCAAGCCACCGTTGTTTTGCCCGGCCTTTTGGTCGCTTACCATCGACTTCGATATTCAGACTAATCTTGGCAAGTGAATTCTCGTTAGCGCGAATTTCGTGACCATACCATCGAAGACTCCTCTCTCGCAGTTTTTGCACGATAGGTGCAACTCCATATCGATCGCAGATATCCTCATTTCGGATGTAGTCAAAACGTGTCACGCCACCAGTCCAATGCAACATCTTCGTCTCTATTACCGCAAGACGCCCTTCATTGTCTTTTATAGTCGGCCAACACTCACAACTATAGAGAGCGGCAGGACGGACAACATTGCGGTAACTTTTAGATTTGAGACGTTCGCTGATACGTGGATCACAAAGAACAACAGTTGTGGAATGCCACTTCATCCAAGTCGCATTAATGCGTGAAACAATTTCATTATGCAGCTCTTCATTGGCTGATAGCATTGACCCGAGATATTTAATTCGCTCAGTTCTGAGCAGGCTACTGCAGCTGACAGTGCTGAGCAATTTAAATATCTCGAGTCAATGCTATCAGCCAAAAGAGAACTGCGGTATGCTCCTTACAAAGGGAAACACAAAACCATTTATACCTAAAGAGTCAAGCTTCCGGCTTCCCGACTTGTTTAAACTTTGTGGGTGAAACCTAGACACGCCAGAGTGTGGGATTTTTACCCACTAAAACCACCATCGACTCCCTCTGCCCCGTGGAGCTACCACAAGGTATTACATCATGCGGCGAAGATACCTCCCTTTAGCTATTTCTCCTATCTTTTATGCGCGTCGTTCGTAACCGCGCCTTCTTGACCTTTTCCCCTTTCCGCAGTTTGCCCTGGTTTGTTGCGATCATTTAGTTAATCGTATCAAAATCCTCCTGCCATGTTAGCATTTTCCTCATCACATTTTCCGGTATCAGTGCTCCACCTAAAGTTTCCTCTAGGTTTCTCCTCTCAAACCAGAATCTCGGATAGTGGAAGAATATGTGGGTTCTCGGGGACTCCCTCGCGGCTTGGACAATTGGGCGAATTGTCCAATTTGAACCTGTCGAGGTACCGGCGATATGGGTGAGATTATAATGAACCTCCCATGTTGTTTTCCCAGCACTTCTTGATGGTAGAGATCAGAGGCCCCCCCACCGGACCCTTCCCGAGTGGTCCAACCCTCCTGCCATCTATTTACAGATCTCTTTCTTTCAGTGTTTTTCTTCTACAGCAAAGCATAGACTGATTTCAGATTGTACATACTCGTCATTTCATCTGCCAAGATGTAATTATTCCGGAGATGAAGAATACCGCTTCATTTGAGACGGTTTTGAAGGCAGAACACACCGTTAGAGCTATCCTCCTAAAGATCGCAGTCAGTTCATGAGCATTACATGATATGTGAAATCATCATTAACAAGGGCGCAACAACTGGTATCCGGTCTAACTCTACCTTAGTAAAAAACTCCTGATACCCCAGTTTTGCGCCGAGGCCAAGAGTTCACAATTTTTTTTGCAAAGGGCCCAGGCCTCCGAGGAACACATAAGGACTGGTAAGATCATAGTCTTGTACAGTAAGAGCTTTGACCCTATGGTAAGACGTTTCGAGCGAAACAGTTTTTGAAAGCTGAAATAGACGCTGTTAGCAGCCAACAACCGTGCCCGAGTTTCATCATTATAGCTGTTATCGGTTGTAAATAGGGGGAATTTTCAACGATCTCAAAGTTGTAATCTTCTATCTTTATTCTTCCCGTTTGACCGGCGCGATTCGATGTCATTCGTTCTTTGGTTTTTGGCGCTGATGTTGCCACCATGTACTTGCCTTCATTAATGTGCAGCCCAAGATCTCGCGCCGACTGCTCGATCTGGATGAAGATAGACTGTACATCTCGGGTTGTTCTTCTTATTATATCAATATCGTCAGCGTAGGCCAGTAGTTGGGTGGACTTGAAGAGAATCGTACCTCTTGCATTTACATCTGCATCCCGTGTCACTTTCTCTAGGGCCAGGTTAAAGAGGACGCATGATAGGGCATTCTCTTGTCGTAGATCATTGTCAATGTTGAATGGTAACATTGGTTAGGGTCAGCCTAGCCAGTCTTACGAATTTCGTCGAGATACCGAATTCTCTCATGGCCGTGTACAGTTTTACACTGGTTATGCTATCATAGGCGGCTTAAAAATCAATGAAAAGATGGTGCAACTAATGTCTACATTCCAGCAGTTTTTCCATCGCTTGCCGCAGAGAGAAAGTCTGATTTGTTGCTGATGTGCCTGTGGTGAAGCCTCTTTGGTATGGGCCAATGATGTTCTGGGCGTATGGGACTATCCGGCCTAGCAAAATAGATGTAGAGGAAAATGTTTTGGCAGAGAACTCCCCAGCACATAGCCATCTATTCGACAATTGCAAATCGGCAAATGGCTGCCAAAGATAATTCACATGTTTACCGTGGATTGCCTTTGACTTCCATTCGTCATTCCGCTTTTTGTTTGACTTCATCCCACCCAGAGGGTTGAAAGATCGATCATTGAATTTAGGTAGTGTCAGCCCAAAGCTTGCCTTGCAAACAGCTGCATGCAAGGTACTGACCTCCTCTTTGCTGTAAAAATAAGCGCACATAGATTCGATTTGGCAGTGATGTTGCGTCACCACATCAGCTACGCCCCTGCCTCCGATGTCACGATGCGGGTTAATCCACTCCACGGCAGAGTTTGGATGATGCGTACACTTGTGAAGTCGTATACGTTTCCATAACTGTCGCCAAAAACTTTATTAGTTTGGGATCAATACGACGCAAATGTAGAACAACGATTACTCAGGTGTGCAGGACGCTATCCAAAGCCTTGGCATAATCGATATAGCAACAAAATAGGTTTCTTTGCCCTCTAGTTACCTAACTACCTACCCACTACTTGATCCAACTCGGCAGCGCTTCTGCTATTCCGACAGAATATTATTGATCTTCGGTAACATCCGCCAAATGCATGACCGACATAGTGGAATAGCGGATCCCTTTGACGGTGATCCACTCAGTGTGCTTAGCGAGTAACCCCCAAAATCCATTCCAATAATCTTTCGCTTCCATTACCGAAAAGTACATTGTCTGGACCCCATGTTGGGATTCGTTCAGTTTTCTGAAAAAACTCCGCCGGTTCCTCGCGAATGATGCATTCTGGACACATCTGGAGAGGCTTTCGCCATTCCGTCGCAACCGACTGCATACGACAGAAAGTTTCTCTTTTAGTGGATCCAGAGTTTCAACTACGGGTGTTTAGTTCTTGCAAATCATCTGCACTTTATTCTGCACCAGTCTGCTGGCCCTGCCAGAGCTGATTTGAGTCAGCCTAACAATGTCCTGCCTTAGTAAGCCATGCCCACGTTCTAGACGAATTTTCCATAGTGAATCTCTTCGGTCAATCATACCAATAACGGCTGCTGAAGATGCATAGAGCCTGGAAATACGTGGTCTATGCAAAGGATCCATTTCCGAAAATTCTATGCACGCTCTTTGGAATTCGTCCCGAACCTCAACGGACACTTCAGCCGGACAGTGAAGAAGAGTGCTTCTACTAAAACTGCTGCCTGCAGTGCCGCGTGGTATTGTTGAAGCACCGCCTCTAGGCCTATCGACTCTTGGTCACCAATTTCCACGATGATCTCATGTCGAACACGCTCCTTAATGGTGGACGGTATTGTGTCGCTGCTAGTTATAAAGCGGTGCTGGTCAGCGACTCGCTACGCAGTCTCGTACGTGAATTGTGGGAAGCGCTCGAGGATGTGTTACCTGCTTCCACTAAGAAGAAGTTCATTTCCTCAGCCCACTTCATCCGCTTCACTTCACAGCTGTTCGACTGGTATCCGACGTCAAATCACAATACAAATCCCACTGCCACCAGTGAGCTTTGAACCGCGACCTTCCGTACGACAGCCTTGTGCTCTAACTACTCAGCTATCCGGACACTCCTCACATTTTGGATTTACATTTTATACCTAAATGCCAGGTATGGTGATAGCTTCCTCAGTGAGTAATCTGCAAGAGTGGAAATTTCCTGCAATTTCCTCACCTTCTCCCCTGAGACTGCGGTGGTGTGCAGGCATTCACACTAAACCTATCCAGCTCTCCTGCTTTGCTTAGTCAGTTCCTATTGAAATAGGGTTTGATTGCAAAGCTAGTGGACAGTCCTGGGATGTCAGAAACAGGCATTTACCAGTTAAAAAATGTTAGCAAATCGCTTGAGGTTCTGGTTAGATTTTGCATCTAGTCCAGTTGATTAACCACTTGGTGTAGTTGGTCGTCTCCATATTTAACCAATTCGGCTGTAATCCCATCAGCTCCTACCGACCTGTGGTTTTTAAGCCGATGGATTGCACGGACTGCTTTTTCTATGCTTCGTGCTGGCAGTCTTTGTCCGTCGTCTTCAGCTGGCGGGACCTCCAACTCGCCGATATTTTAATTGTTAACAAATTCATCAAAATATTCAACCCATCGCTCCAATAGACCCATTCTGTCGGAAATCAGATTTCCCTCTTTGTCTCCGGAGGATGAGCATCAAGGTATAAAGCATCATCCTGCTGACTTGTTGGTAAAACTTTCGCGCCTGGTACTTTTCTAGTACACAGACTTGTTGGTTCTCCTAGATTTCCTTCTTCCGTCTGTGAAATCGTTTTTACGCTCGACGCAATTCATGATAAGTCTCTGCGTGTGCCCGCTTTCTTTGAGAATGCAACATTACTCGGTATGCTGCATTCTTCCGATCTCCAGGATCTCTGTTAACTGCGGTTATTGCATCCATTTCCCCCTTATAAGTGTTACGGAGGACTATGTTCTGAATGGCTTCAATATTCACTCTCACCTGATTTCCAGAGAGGATTGTAGGTGGCGTTGTGATTCGAGCCCGGAGCACCATGCCAAGGAAATAGTGATCCGAGTGTATATTGACCCGCTATATATTCTGACATTTATCAAGACTGAGAGATGGCGGTGTTCAATCAGCACGTGGTCGATTTAGTTGAAAGTGGTCCCGTCTGGAGAGGCCCACGTATATTTGTCGACCACTTTGCGCACAAACCAGGTACTTCCAACAACTATTTCGTGCGATACTGCTGACTGAATAATGCGCAGTCCCATATCATTGGCATCCCTATGTAAGCTATGGGTGCCGACGTATCACCTGAATACAGGCTCCGTCCCTATTTGGCTGTTGAAATCTCCAGGTATGACTTTGATATCATATCTGGGACAAGGTTCGAGGGTCCGCTCAATTGCCTCGTAGAAGGTATCCTTCTCCGACTCTGCAGTCTCCTCTGTAGTGGCGTGAACGTTTATGAGGCTTATATTTCTAAACCTGCCTCGTAAACGCAGAGTGCATAGCCGTTCGCTTATATTTTCAAAGCCGATAACATCAGGTTTCATTTTTTGGCTGACTAAGAAACCTGCTCCGAGCATATGGTTTACTGGATGGCCGCTATAATATATCGTGTAGTGGCCCTTCGCCAGGAAACCGGTCCCTGTCCAACGCATCTCCTGCAACGCTGTTACATCAGCCTTATATTGGGACAGGGTATCGGCGTGTTGCTTAGCAGTTCCATGAGAAAATGCACAAATCGTTATTCCGTTGTCGTTGCCGGCTTCGTCGTTGTGTTATCCGTCCAGTCCGAGGCTCCTGTTGTGGCTTCGTAACAAGTTGTTTTCCCTCTAGGGTTATCAGCCCTACCCAAATAGAAGGACCAGTTGATACAATTTGACTCGTTTTTAGGCGCGGGAGACTCGCCTTCATCCTTCTCCGTCTGCAGCTTTTCGTTAAAAAAGAGTTCCTAGGAGCCACCACGTGGAGGTGGAGATAGGGTTTGGTAATGGAATTGTTGGTGTTCGTTCTGGAGGCGTTTCCCAGGCTTTATGCTCGTCGTGGGTGCCAATCCACGTTTCGCCCTAGAACTTACACTACCCTTTGACCACCTCTGGAAAATTTCCTGAACGAAAATGGGAAAAATAACCCTTTTTTATTTCTCCTGGATCCCCCATCGTAAAATACGGTTCTTGAATTTTTCAGCGCAATGAACGCGGTGGAGTCGTTTTCGTAATTTAATTGTGCATTTGTTTTCTTAACGTGTTGGATTTCAGATCCATTCTAGTGCAGTTTCAACACACCATGAAATAAGAGGCTTTGTGCATGACGTGAGGGAGACTAAAATATCCCAAAGGACTCTCCCAAATTCCCGGTTCTGCCTAATATACCAACATGCAAGCACGTGTATTGCGCACAACTTCCTCATCCTTTCTATTATTTCAGTCAAAAAAGTTCTTCCTGTTGATGAAGAAAAATTGCCATCAACTTCTTGAATATTAACGATTAATTGAGAAAAAATGACACGCGTAATTCGCGTTTATGTTCATTTGGAAAGTACTTCAATTTTCCAAAGTCCTCTACCGATACTGTATACATACCCCATTTCGTGACGAACTAAAACTTTTCACACAATCCTGTATCCTTGAGAGACACTATGCCATATTCTCTAGTTTCGCATGAACCTGCACTCTCTGGGGGTTGAAGTTATACAAATAGTGAAGCCCATTCAACAATTTATATGTACAGCTGGATTGCTTTCGAATCTTAGGCGCTAAAGTGTCGAGCGAAGGTGTGCCACTCGATAGAAATTACCAATTTTCGAGGCCATAATCACTTTGCTAATTGGCTAAACTTTCAATGAGACGCCTTCATTGCTATGAATATACCCTCCTAGCATCAATTGGCAGGTAACAAAGTTACCGTTCAGGGGAAAGCGATTAGATATTTCGTGACAAAACAGAGAATAATGGAAAGCTTACGATAATTTCCACAGAATTAATAAAGTATAAGCTTCAGGTTTCGGAAAATCGTATTAGTTTTCGGCTAAAAATAGTTTCTACTTTATTCCATTTTCCTAGCTCAGTGGTAGATACGCAAAAAACAGAATGAATGGATAAACTTCTCGGAAATAGTGGGCCACTTCTTTCGGATCAAATAGATGGGACAAGTTGAATGTCCTTTATTGAAACATGGCATCTACCATTTATTGCATAATTTGGAGGTTGAGAGAACATTAAATTTAGATAAGTTTAGTTCTTGAGCAATACATCAATGAAAGGAAAGGACTCTGGAAGATAAACCACAGGCCCATTATTCAACATCGGCTATTACCTTCTGGAAAATAAACCCCAAGGATATTAGTTTCTGCCCTAGGTGGAGTCAATATTGTGTTATGAAAACATTGTTCCATACTCCCTAAACTAAAAACGACAACTCCATTTCCTCGGGAACTCCGTGTCACAAAACATACAGATGGGTTCTTGGGGTTGCACGTCCCAGCTTGTTGTTCCTCTTTTATGGAAACAACTTAAAATACCTAGTCCAGTGATATGAATGAGGAACCTTCGATTAACCCGAGGACTTTTGAATCGGATTAGGCAGACCCGCCATCGTCCTTACAGGCGTGCTTCAGCCGGGAAATCAATTGCAGTGTACAAAATCCAATCGATCCCATCCTTACCGTTCATCAGAATAGGTCAAATAAAATCCATTACAGAGTATGTTATAGGCACGTAATTAAATTCCCGGCGTATAATGCAATAACCAAACAAGGATTATGCAAACGACTAGTATGTCGTTTGCAGATTTCCGTTTACATTGTCCTCAAAATACATCGGTACAAAGCCGCCACGTAATTGAGCTAGTTTGCAATGAAAGGCTTTGTCAATCCGTTTAGAATTTTTAGCGTAGATGTTACCTGTGGATATGAGTAATCCTAATTGCTTTTAGCTAAATTCATTAAAATTTTACAATGGTTTATGAATCTGTTGAAAATAGGTCGGGACTCGAAAGTCGAGTGGCCTTTTATCAAAAATTCTGATAACCAAAACCAATTACTAAGGCACAGTATTTACGCACCCCTAGACCGATATTCCAATAAGCCTGGTGTTTTTTAGGATCAAAATTGGAAGCATGGAAATGGATTTGTGGTACAAAGTTTAGAATCTACACAGAAATTTAAAACAGAAATGACGAAATGTGCCCACCCCCTTGACAGATGGCAAACGACCACGAATGTATTGAAATAAAGAAATGTAAGGTGAACTGAAATTGTTTCCCTAAATCAAAGAGCATATGGTGTTAAGGAATTTTTCTTTTGAAACAAAAAAGGCTAATGATTGAACCAACTCAAATACAGCGTTTTTATCCCACTGGCTTGCCGGCAAACCTTAGGGTAAGGAATACATTAAATTGACAGTTAAGTTTGACGAGGGATTAATTCTGGGTTGGGGGTGCTTTTTGTATTTTGTTCTTAGGCGAATTCACCTCATTGTTACAAAAATGGGTCAAACTGAGTATAAAAATAATTTGCAATTTATAATTTTACCTCAAGGACGTTAGCAAGAGCCTCACGAATGAATTCTTCATCATGGTGATGACCCAAAGCACATGGCTAACTTTGCTGAAAGTTCAATGGGTACTAATCATGTCAAAGTCAATGTTAATGTCAAAGTCAACTTCGGCGTAGTCTGATTTTGAACCCTATTGGAAATTTATAGGGCAAAGTTGAACCGTGCATGCACGATCTAACGTAACACAATGTGAACCAAGCTTTTCCTTACTTTAGATGTAGGTTCCTTGCCTTAAAGACGTCATTGGTGAGTAGATATAAGTGATGCCACAGACTCTTACGATATTGAAACTAGCCGACTCAGATTTTCAAAAGATAGCAACTCTACCACCCTGAAGCCAGAAATCTTTGTGGCGTCCCAAAGAATTGTTTACCTAGTGTCGGGCCCTGGCTCTAGCTGGAGTCGGGCAGTCTTAATAAAATCACACAAGGGTCTTTCTTTTCTCTTCGCAACTTCGTCAATGTGAATTGAGTCACCAACTTTTTACTCTGTCTCGATTCCCCTTGCATGTAACGTCGTAATCACTGGGAATGCACAGCCTAGTCATGCTGTGTCTAAAGCTGTGTCTAAAGCTGTGCCCTAAAAGCTGTCTGGCGTCCTGACCTACGCCATCGCTCCATCTTAGGCAGGGTCTGCCTCGTCTTCTTTTCCTACCATAGATATTGCCCTTATAGACTTTCCGGGCTGGATCATCCTCATCCATACGGATTAAGTGACCCGCCCACCGTAACCTATTGAGCCGGATTTTATCCACAACCGGACGGTCATGGTATCGCTCATAGATTTCGTCATTGTGTAGGCTCCATCTTTCTCTTTTCTCTTCGCAACTTCGTCAATGTGAATTGAGTCACCAACTTTTTACTCTGTCTCGATTCCCCTTGCATGTAACGTCGTAATCACTGGGAATGCACAGCCTAGTCATGCTGTGTCTAAAGCTGTGCCCTAAAAGCTGTCTGGCGTCCTGACCTACGCCATCGCTCCATCTTAGGCAGGGTCTGCCTCGTCTTCTTTTCCTACCATAGATATTGCCCTTATAGACTTTCCGGGCTGGATCATCCTCATCCATACGGATTAAGTGACCCGCCCACCGTAACCTATTGAGCCGGATTTTATCCACAACCGGACGGTCATGGTATCGCTCATAGATTTCGTCATTGTGTAGGCTCCATCCTCATGTAGGGGGCCAAAAATTCTTTGGAGGATTCTTCTCTCGAACGCGGCCAAGAGTTCGCAATTTTTCTTGCTAAGAATCCAAGTTTCCGAGGAATACATGAGGACTGGCAAGATCATAGTCTTGTACAGTAAGAGCTTTGACCCTATGGTGAGACGTTTCGAGCGGAACAGTCTTTGTAAGCTGAAATAGGCTCTGTTGGCTGACAACAACCGTACGCGGATTTCCTCATCGTAGTTGTTATCGGTTGTGATTTTCGACCCTAGATAGGAGAAATTGTCAACGGTCTCAAAGTTGTATTCTCCTAACCTTATTCTTCTTCGTGTTTGTGTTTGACCAGTGCGGTTTGATGTTGTTGGTTGATTCGTCTTCGGTGCTGACATTGCCACCATATATTTTGTCTTGCCTTCATTGATGTGCAGCCCAAGATCTCGCGCCGCCTGCTCGATCTGGATGAAGGCAGTTTGTACGTCCTCAATGCTCGCTTAAACTCTAGCTAAGGAAATAATCACGAATCTAGATTGCCGATCAGCTATGCAGGCCATCGAACTCGGCGACTTCCACGCTGTTGATATCAACCAGAAAGGCGTTCGTAGGGAATGACCTCAGTACCAACAGTAGCCTTTGTGTTTGTTCCACTAAGGAATCGCCTTTTCATTGATCTGTACTTTTTCATTGTGATGCATACCTCCTTGCGGTCATTCGAACTTTGTGCAAACGGCGATTTCCGGCATTCACCAATACATAAAAGGCTGCCCTCGGCCCTTTAGGCTGCCATTATTAGGTTCCTAACTGAATTTACTATAGTGTGAGGTGCAAACTCTCTAGCCCCCGGAGTGTTCTTCACCGTGGCTCTGCCTGTTCTAAGACCTTCTTCCATACGCACACCTTCACAATTCTCCACGCGTAAGGAGAGCGGTAGGCTGGTACAAGCCGAGAGATAGCGTCAACTACTTTGAACGCGATGTATTAATGGTCCCCTGCCAATTAGTCTTCCCCAACTCGCCACCCGTTCACATACGACACCAGTGATTCTGACATGAAGGTTATGTCAGAAATACGTCTTTCACAGCCTGCTCACTAGAACATTGACGTGGATCCGGTCTTTAAAGCTACGAGCCCTGGTTTCAGCACTATTTCAAGGATTCATTTCCATCGGAAGTCGTTACTGGTACTGTTCGCTGATTAGCACTAAAACAACTTTTACCTCCGCGGCGAATGCGATCACAATTCGTGAACGGTTGCACTCTGATTTATAGAAGCAGATCATCTCAGCCACATCCTAACCCTTTCCAGTTCCGCGTTAAAAACAGGACACCGCCCTAAGAATGCAATATGTTCAACGCTATAATCTAGCGTGCCATTTTTCCTACAAAGAACCCAACTCTCCTTATCATTGCAAGTGTTTGCTTCGCATGCTGCCTCCAGTCAGGGCCCCGGCAGATCATGTACTCCTAGTGTAGGGACCTATAACACTTGGTGGAGGCCACCCGTATTCGTACTCTACTTACCACCAAATCAATCATCATTTCCCCGCTGTTAAGAAGGATCTTCACATATTGCTCGACAACTTTCACCGCAGCTGATTTTTGGTCCCGAGAATTCAAAGTGGTAATCTGCCATGACTTTAGGCACCCAATCTTCTATCAACTTGGCAACTTAATTCTTCGTATCCCTCTCTGCCTTCTTTTTTTGTGCCCTGGAAACTGCAAAGGACTATCTGCACTCTGTTTAGCGCTCACTACGTTCTCAACGGTAGAACGATTGCTGCTTTCCATTCTTCCAGTTCCGTCAGTTCGGGTTTCACTCCTTTACTGATGTTTTACTGGAGAAAGGTTGCAGACCGCATATGCTTCACGACTGCCATGCATTTCCTGATAAACCTTTCTTCGCCGGCTCTGGTAAAGGTAGCCAACTAGGTTCCACTTTCCATCTTTCATGCGAACAGGAGCACATTTTGCGAGACTTCCTTTATATTTAGTGTGCGTACTCGTGAGGCTGGTGGCACTTTTGTTCTGTGCCCAACCAGCCCCTCTTCCTTCCCTACTATCTCCTCGGTTTTGGCACTTTTCCAAACCCATTTTGGATCTTCTGGGAGATCGTTTGATCTTCGGCTGCCGCATTTCATTCAATGTTTGGGGGAATAGCAATGGCGTACGTGTGCGAGAGGACGTCTACTATCTCAATCCTACCTCCTAAGCCTACCTGGTGCTGCAGGGTGACGCGCTTATCTAGGTGAGATCTTGTCCGAGTATGGCTGGGCAGCGTAGACCCATGATAGGTGAAACTCGCGAAGCAACAAAGACAGCCAAAATCCGTCGATTGTAGACATTGTAACAAGTCCCGTTGTTCGATAATTTCCTGGAAAAAAGCCCAGAGGATGCCAGCTACCATAGAGTAGTTCCTGCTCGAGGGAAGGTGCTGATAGTGGTATCTGATGCATCCGTCCTCAGGGCTAAAATCCCATAGGAGATGTTCCATGGTCAGTTGAAGCAACAAGGCTATGTTGCGGAGACCCATTGATGACCGGGTGAATTCCAAGATGCCGAATGGAATTGTGATCGCTGCCTTTAGAATAACTGTTGTTTTCTGCAATCGAGGTTTAGTAGAAAGCCTTGCTGAGGCCGGTAGCACAAAAGGCCAAAAAGGTTCGCAACTCGCGTAGAAAGTCTTCAGGCAAGATAATGGTCGATCAGACGCCTGTAGTTTCCAGTATTACACCATGTACCGTCTGCCGTCTGAGACAAGGTGGAGCGAACTGGTCTACTGACTAGACGATGGCCGAATACTTCTGAAAATGAATTTTTTAGCGGCTTTGAAGTTGGAGGACACTTTGTGTGAATGTCATTATGCACCAGAAGCGAGACTACCGAATTCTATCAAAAATATAGACACCTGCATAATAATAGAAATGGATATTGATGAGAAGACCTAGTGGAAACAAGAATTCTGCGCAAACGATTGCCTGCCAGTGAGAAAGTTCTGACTCGATTTCTTCCTGTCTATTAGGTGGCAATGCTCAAAGGTGACGAAAAGGTAAACGAGACTGTATTCACATTGACTTGCTGATCATGATGCAATGGGCGAATGCTTCGAGGTCTAACTAGCGCGATCAGATCAGGGTCTGCACCAGACTCATCTGAAGTAGGCCCGTACGTATAATGGGAACCGGGTCAGCCCTCCCATTCATATGTCTCAAGAGAATTCCTAGAGGATGAGTTCTCGGCCGGATTATTGCGTTCACATCGCAATCAGACCTGCCTTATACGGTCTATTCGCTTTAGGTAGGCCTTGCATCAACCGGTATGAAGACTCACTCCTACAACCCCGATGAAAAATAGTATCCGTCGCTTCATTTAAAAAATAATAGCCCTAAAAGTGGACTTTTGAAGGTTTTGTGTAAAACAAAACCTTATTCAAATCGGTTTACTGGCCGTCTATCTGTCAGTCTGTCCGTCACACACATTTTTCTCCAAGACGGGTCTAGTGATTGACACAAAATTTGGTTGAAAGGGGGGAACTGTGAACGCTCACGTGTACAGTAAATTACATTTTTTTACATGGAATTTAAGGTCCCCATACATGCAAAAGGGGGTTGCAAAATTATTTTTCACCAAATATAGTCATGTGGGGTATCAAATGGAAGGTCTCGATTAGTACTTTCCGAAGTCGGTCTTAGTTTTGACATTTATTGAAAAGGTGGGGAGTGCGGGGGCCAAAAGTGATCATCTCTTTAACGGACCCATTCTCAGAAAAAAATGGAAGTCTGCCACTATATGGTGCCTAGGCTCTGACATACCTCCCATACCGAAATCCTTTCAAATAGAGTTAATAATAGTATATTACTATAATCTTTAGCCTACAACTTTGAGACCGTTGATAATTTCTCCTACCTAACAACTACGATGATGAAATGCGCGCACGGTTGTTGGCAGCCAACAGAGACTATTTCACCTTACAAAAGCTGTTCCGCTCGAAACGTCTCACCATAGGGTCAAAGCTCTTACTGTACAAGACAATGATCTTGCCAGTCCTCATGTATTCCTCGGAGACTTGGGTTCTTAGCAAGAAGAATAGCGAACTCTTGGCCGCGTTCGAGACAAGAATCCTCCGAAGAATTTTTGGCCTCCTACATGAGGATGGACGATTCCGTAGCCTACATAACGACGAAATCTATGAACGATATCATGACCGTCAGGTTGTGGATAAAATCCGGTTCAATAGGTTACGGTAGGCGGGTCACTTAATCCGTATGGATGAGGATGATCCAGCCCGGAAAGTCTATAAGGACAATATCTATGGTAGAAAAAGAAGGCGAGGCAGGTCAGGACACCAGACAGCTTTTAGGGATATCGGATTGGTGGACCTCGGCGCAAAACCGGGATGTCTGGAGTTCCTTATTAAGGCAGGCCTAGGCCGGATACCGGTTGTTGCGCCGCTGATGATGATGATGAAACCAAACTTTACGCTGGTTATATTAAAATACCCACTTTTAAAACGTCATAACTGTTCAAGGAAAGTAACTGCTGCATTATTTCAACGGGGTTAGAGATCGCCCCTGCGTCCTTCAGGGGATTCAAAATTAAATCCTTTCACTGTGAAGGAGCCTCCTTTAATCCACTTTGGGGGCCATAACTTCTTTAATGGAATTATAGAGAAACAGCCCCTTCCCCTCTCCCTCCTTCTGACAATTCAAACTTCACCATGATGATCGCAAAATAGTATCTCTTTGAAGCGCCACAATTTTTTAAGGGGTTTGACTGACATAAATTTTCAAAATGTCGAGACGGTTTCCGCCTTGCCTTCCATGACACCCCACTTCCTCCGGGATCGTGATAGGTATACCGGCACATCACGACCTAATCCCATATTCATACATACGATGAGAAAGGCCGAATATGAAGCAGGAGGAGGTCCTTATTTCCATTTCAACACTAATATACTTGTTTTTACCGCGGCCTCATTAGTGTTACTTTCAATTTAGCATAATACATACTTCAATTATTTCGCTGAAATATTCATTTTCATGGCCTTGCATTTTCTCGAGAGTGCAATGCTCCATTTTCTTTCACACAATAAACACACATAAAAACGGCATAAGCTTATGATGACAAAGTCTGAAATAAGCGCACGCAACCAACAATATTTGCATATACTTGTACACACATATTACAAGAACGTTTTATGGTATAACCTCATTGTGTGCACAGTAGATCCACAAGGGTACGATTCAAAGAGATTACCAAGAAAGCAACTTATTTACAGCCATCCTAACACATTTCCACACTTTATTCTGTTGGCTGTTGAAAGGAAGCAATTTTCAAGTTAAATCATAAGAAGTACTTGTTGTTTCCCAACAGTCACTAGAATCACTCCATCTGCTCCGATGGAATGGAATGTATTGTAAGGATACTGAGCACCACTTGTCCTGCCTCCTAGGTGGTCTGTGGCATGGCGTGATACGGCGCCGCTTTAAAGAATGAATTTGATCCTTGAACGTGCAACAAGCTTGGACGTTCGTTATAGTCACTCATTTGTACAGGATAAACCCTTGTACTAGAAACTAGCAGTAAATCGACTTTTCTTTGTAACGAGCATTTTAAAGGGATGTGTGTTTGGAACGTGTGTTTGGAGTAGCTAGTGCAGTTTTCCATCCTTGAATGTAGTAAACGCTTCCTTTTTCACCGAATCACTCGCAATGAACGTACAGGCGTAAGTACACATATGAACCCCAATAACCTTAGCGCCATAAGACATCGTTAAAAATTTAAATATTCGTAAATAATTTTCAGAATGAAGCGCTATTCCTCTTTGCATACAAGATACGCTCCATTATCACTTCAGCAACAACTCTCAAGTGCATTGTGGTACAACGCATCCAGATAAAAAATTTAATAAAGCGCCACCGATTCGTGGATGTTTCAACGTACCAAAGGTGAAATATGGTCAGCAATTCTCCTGAACAGGTGGCTACTTTCATCTGAAGTTGAATAACCTGCGGCGCTACCTTACGAATGGACCTTTGACCCACGTGTGAAAACGCACCAAGGAAGTGTGCTGTGCTACCCAGAATTCCCTCAACAAACTCACGTGTTTTCCTCCCCACATAGTCCTATATGTATTGTGCAAACATTAGAATAATCCTCTGAGCCAGAATTTAGCTTCACCGAAAAAAGCCAACAGTATAAGGTAAAAGGAGAAGAGATTTTCCGGGAAACATTTTCATTTCTGGCAATTTACAGTCAGCCCTATGCTCCGAACTCAAGGACCCCAAACTGACGAGATTATAGCTAACTCATGAGTGTTCACCGTCTCTAAACCATATGAACAATCACCTGTACGAATAGCATGCTCTCCAGAGGGATGAAAGTGTAAAAAAATAAAATTTTCATCATGATTTCCACGCCCGCGACCGAGCATGTGTTTAAATTGAAAATCAATATTTTTTCTAGGCAGTCAGCACATTCACGAAGGAGCCATAACTCGCAAAATGATGTTGCAGAATATCTTCGCGCTGGAATCCATGCTCTTAAAAAATACCAGATGATATTTTGATGGATTACTTGATTATTTATTGAGTTTGACTTGGATTGAGTGGATAAAGTGACATGTTTGGCTGCAAAATTCACACAAACAGGACTAGGCGTAAAAGACTTTCGGCGGAAAAGATTAAAAACAGTTTGTGAGTATTGAGCGCATTTTGACGTCAAATTCAATGAAGTGAAAGTTTTTTGAATAAAGCTTAAGAAAAATCGTCGTAATATTGCATTAGGTTTCACAATGAAAGTGAAAATCACTTTATCTTTACATTGATCCGACCACACATCCGATTTGCATTTCACTGGGATGTTATTGAAAATTGTAGATACTGAAAATGGGGAAAATCGTCGGATTTCTTTTCTTAAAATAACTTGATTTCCCAGCAGCAGATAGCATGACAGACATTTTAACGTGGGTAACATTTTTAGTGGTTCGGGTTTGCGCTAGTTTTTCAAAATAAATTGCAAACGTCACCCCCAGAAAAAAAGGATGAACACCAAATATCCATGCTTCCAATCTATTCTATTTAAAGCAACGTCGAACCATACACCAAACCAAGATGGCAAGAAGGAATAGAAGGAATAATGGAAATAAACACGTGATCAGTGTTTACTGGTTCGGCGATGACGAGGATGACCATCCAGATTTACTAATGATAATCAGGAAGGCAGAGCTTCATGATGGCATGAGCTTCAAACATGAAAAAAATTGTAAATATTAACCGTGGTCCGTTGAGCCGGATATGAACCAGAGACCTATGGATTTACAGCCCACGAAGCAGGTTGGAATCGTCAAATTATGTTTCTTACCAATAAAGATCCCGAATGCGAAGAGCCCTACTCAGAAAAAAGAGGCCAAAGGACCCCCGCTAGTGGAAAGGTCGAAGCGAGTGGAACAGAAGCAGTCAGCGGCGATGCCTGGAAGTACAAAACGTAGCGTGAATTTCTCAACGGCTACGGAAGATGCAAAAATTATAAAACGACCCAAAAAACGAATTGAGCCATGTACATGCGCACTCCTGAATTTGACAATACTGTTCCTTGTATTCAGCGTGGTATGCTCAAGGTACATTTCCACCGATTACTACGATATATGGAAGCCTCACACCGGGCACCATGTAGAAAGATAAGGCCAAATTAGAATGGTTCGGAGAACATTGCAGATAGAGGTCGATTTTTCTACCAACCAAACGATGAAGGACCGACAGAATATGTTATTCGTTTCGGATCAGACGCGAGGTATATTTATTTATTTATTTATTTAATGAGGACAATACACAGAAAGCAAATTTCTTATTACATATTGTCCTCAGAGGGAGGAGCAAGTAAATGGCTATATTTTGCGCTTAAAGCTAGAGAGGGACATAGAGTCAAAGGAACCAAGCTGTAGGGCATTGTATGACCGGCAAAACCTCGGGATCGGAGAGTGAAAGTAAATCTCGAGCTCGGCGAAGGGTACATCAAAAATGTCCGCATTACGTGTGTCATGAGACGAGGCGATACGGAGAGTAATATCCGAGTTGGCGGAGCAGTCCATCAGACCATTGCAGAGTTTGAAAAGAGTACACATATCAAGGAAAATACGGCGTTGCTGTAGGGAGGGGAGATTGAGGGTGCGGAGTCGTGACGGATAATCAACCCGTGGAAGGTTCTTTTTGTAAAAGAGGGTCCGGGTGAATTTGTGTTGTACAGCTTCAAGAGCGCGGCCGTCACGGATGCGGTAGGGGGACCAGACTACACAGCAATATTCAAGGATGTTTTTGACAAGGGAATTGAAGAGTGTTAAGGAGGGCTGGATTGAGGTAAAGTCGGACGAGGAACGTAGGATAAAACCAGACATTTTGGAAGCTCTATTGATGATCTCAACGAAGTGGGAATTGAAACAAAGTTTATCGTCGAATATTACACCCAGGTCTTTGAAAGAGGTCAGTAGTGAAAGGGGTTGACCACTGAGAGAATAGGAAAAGGATGATGGGGAGGGTTTCAGGGAATAGCGCATCCAGTGGCATTTGTTGACATTCAGTGTTACAGCACAGTCCAATGGAGACGAAACAGAGGCAAACAATTTAAGGTCGTCTGCGTAAAGCAAATACGGACAGGTGAGGATGGAGGCGAGGTCATTGATAAAAAACAGGAAGAGTATCGGGCCAATTATAGAGCCTTGGGGAACACCAGAGGAAGGAGAAAAGGAACGAGATGAGTGACCATGAAAAGAAACTTTGCAGGAACGGTATGAGAGATAGGAGGAAAGCCAGGAGATGACTGAGGGAGGGAAGTCTAGCGAAGAAAGTTTAGAGAGGAGAATGTTATGGTCAACGGTGTCAAAGGCTTTGGACAAATCAGTATAAACAGCATGTACCTCCTGTCGTGAATTCAAGCGTTTAGCAACAAAGTTGGTAAAGACCAGAAGATTTGAAGCCGTTGATCTATGTTTCACGAAACCATGCTGCTCTTTGACAATGAGGTGACCGAAGTGCGCGGTCAACCAGTCGTTGACGTATCTTTCTAGGATTTTGGAGCAAGAGGAGAGAAGGGAAATGGGGCGGTAGTTCACAGCAAGGGAAGGGTCTCCGCTCTTGAGGATAGGAATGATAAGGGCCTCTTTCCAGAGACGGGGAAAGTAGCATTCGTCTAGACTTTTGTTGTAGATTATACACAGGGGGAGGGAAATGTGTTTTCTACAGTTAAGGAAGAAGAGATTAGGAAGCCCGTCGGGGCCAGGTCCGACATTGGGGTCAAGGTTACCAATGAGGAACTCAACCAAGGAAGGCGTAAGGAGAGGAATGGCTAGTGATTCGGAGGAGTATGTGGTTATGAAAGGTGTAGAGGGTGAAGGGCTCGAGGGAGAAAACACTGAAGAGAAGTAGGTGCAGAGAAGGTCGCAGGATTGTTGTGGGGAGTTGGCAGTGGAGTCAGCGAAGCTGATAGAAGAAGGGACAGATTGAGTTGGATTACGAGAGTTGCGAGCGTGAGACCAAAAGGGTTTTAAGTTACCGCCGGCAAGGGCGACTTCGACGCTCAATAGGTACCTTTTACGCGCCTTTCTGACCATTGACTTCACAGTAGATCGTATAGCTTGAAAGTGAGCAATGTCGGCGTCATTTCTAGAAGCCCGAAACTTCTTCCTCAGTGTATGTTTCAAGCGAATGTTAATATGAAGTCCCGTTGTGAACCAAGTTGGGGAAGAACGTAGGCAGGGAGGGGAAGAAGGGACATAACAGGAGAGGAGATCAGAGAGGATATTGTAGAAGGTGTTAAGAGCTTGATCACACGATGAATTACTTAATATATGAACCCAGTTGAAAGACGCTAAAGCTGAGTTCAGACCGTCAAAATTGGCTTTGCGGAAGTTGAACTTAGTGGGTTTACGCTTGGTTTTGGGTTTTGAACGAGGGAGCTCCGCTTTAAATTCAACCGCGGGATGGTGAGCGTCGGTTTTTACATACGGGGATGTGCCAGGAAATAAAGAGAGTTGGCGCTCGGGGAGGTTGGAAAGGAAGAGATCGAGAGTGCGGCCCAAGGAGTTTTTGGTGGTGTTGAAATTCAGGGCAGAGCAAGTATACATAAAGGAAGAAAGAGGGAGGGAAGAATGGGAGAGGTTGTTCTAAGGAATTGGAAGACTAGGATGATTAGGCCAGTTGAGCATGGAGAGGTTGAAATCTCCACAAAGGAAGAAAGAGAGGGAAGGGAATCTGACGGTAAGGAGTTCAGACAAACTGTCAAACAATTCTTCATACAGGTGAGAAGGGCTAGCACAGGGGACATAAACACAAGAAACAATGAACGGGAGGAAGTTGGGCGGGGAGACACGAAGAGCAACACAATCAAAAGGAAAACCAGAGGAGGAGAAGACGAGTTCAGCGGGGAGCGAATCTTTTATAGCAATTAGGACTCGACCGCCAATGGACCTACGAGAAGCATCCCGGTCCCTGTCACAACGGAAAGTGGAGGACCCTTCGGTGAGCTCGGAGTATAATATGGCATCGTCTAGCCAGATTTCGAAGATACAGATGGCATGGTGTTGCTGAGCCAGCGCGGATAAATTGAAGGCCCCCAGCTTGGTTCTTAAACCCCTGATGTTCTGATAAAACAGACGGACAGTGAACATGGATCCAATTATATAGCTCGGCGAGGCAGACGGGTTGCCCTGAAATTTACCCGCGAATTGGGGCGCTTATACGGCTTTATGAATATACCTTCAGGCCAGAAAGAAGGGTTGCCGAGGACATCAACTTCGTGTGGGTAAGTAACCTTGAAAGATGCAATGACCCGGTCGGTGTTGTCGTCTTTTGTGAGTTTAATGCAGGACAGAGGAGAGAGTAAACCAACTTTGCTCCTTATATACTCCAGAACATCGTCGTAGACGTTGTGAACGCTAGCCTGGAGATGAAGGGCTGTTTAGGTGGGGACGCCACCTTTAACTTGGGGCCACTGGTATGGATGGTTGAAGTGCCAGGATATATGGCGGTAGCGGGAAGCGGAGCTTCGTTGGCGACTGGAACGATGTCAGAAAGTGGGGCGGCTGTGTTCCGATTCAAAACTTGCTGAGGAGGCTGCGGATATTGTCCCCTCGTAGGCGCGATGGAGCGCGACAGGATCGAAGGCTCGGTGGACCGTAACTCGTCGCATGGGGGTCGCTGGATTAGGGGTGTAGAGCCAGTGGAAGCAACCCTGATGTAGGAGGGCATTGCAGGCGAATTCAATACAGAATGAGAGGCCTGGTGCATGAGATGATGTTGAAGCTACATTGTTATGCACAGTAGAAAGCGCCTTTTCGGAAGTCACAGTCTCGTCTAACGGATTCCTGAGCCGTCGGGAACATGCAGATGACGACGTCGATCGCTGCATTTTTGGCACTGCACCAGTGTTGCGGTTCACGTTTTCGGCGGAATTCAGTGATTGGGCTGAATTGGGGGGCTTGGTATGGTCGTCCTGGGCAGAAGGAGATGTAGACACAGCTGGAGGTACAGTAGATACAGTAGAAGCCGCCGGTAGAGGGAATCCATTTGACTTCGGTACCAAAGCGGAAGTCTCAACGGCGCGCTGAATGGCGGCCAAGGTCGAGGACTGTTTATTGAGCAACTGTATTGCATCAGACAGCGTGGAGCCATGGCAAGTGTTGCAGCGATAAGATATGTTTTTAGCGAACTTTGCTCGAATCTCTAAGAATACTGCAGGAATACCTAGACATTTGATGTGGTAAGATTTCCCGCAGTAACCGTCGCAATCGAGGAACTTAGAGCGCGCGGATTCAGGCTCGTTACACTGTGCGCATCGGATGTCGTAAATTGGAGGTGACGCCATTATTCAATAAAATAAAATATAAAATAATTGCCTACAAATATCCAAATCGCAGGTGAACTATTATGCACAGACAAAAAGTTGCGTCAATTAAAATGAAAATGTAAACGGAATAGCACGCCGAAGGGGGCAGGAAAGAGTAATATGCCAAAGAGTAATTTGGATGATGGAATTACACACTGCGAGATTGTTTGAAAAATAGAAATAAAAAGTTCAGGGCGGATTTCGACAACTTCGAACCGACGGCTCCGCGATTGAAAGGGAGACGCTCTCACACCGAGTTATATATAAATTGTTAATTTGCAAGGCTTGCTGCACTATAAAAAATGTCAATACGCAAGATGAAAAAATCCAAAACAGTAAGTCAGTAGTTAGTCAGACCGTTAAAGCCACTATTCCGACTGTAATTTTCAATTGAATTCACCAAAAGAAAACACCTTCACTTTGTTAATTACAGACCCGAAGTAGTTAATACCACGAGGAAAGTAACGAATATGGAAAAATGTAAATGATAATATCAAATGCAATCAGTAAATAACTCGGAAAAAAATTAAATTAATTCGGAAAAAAGCAAACGTTCACAGTCGAGAGATTTTCTTTTACTATATGTAAGCAGGCAGGAAGATTGGTAACGACGAAACATTGCGATGTGCTGCAAGAGAGGAATGCTCGGCAAAATATTGACAGCGGTCTTTGGGATCAATGATGAAATTTACAACGACATCGACTCTCAACGACATGATCAGTTTGCGGCTCTACAAATAATGACTCAATAAAACATATTGCTCAACGCCCGCATAGAGGGAGGGAGGGATTCGTTAAAAAACTTGTCAAAGTCATTACATCAGCCAACAAAATGAGTGGCTAGACGGCGATAGTCTGTCCAAAAACATACAGAAGGTACTACTCAAAATTCGTCCATTCGACGAAATACCAAGAGTTCGGGAAAGCCGAATGTCAGTGCAAAAAGATAATGAAGATAATATCCTTATGCATATATAAACAAGTCGGGAAACCGGAAGCGGGGCCCTTCAGGTATGATAATTTTTGTGTATCTCTTTTATAAAGACATTTGAGTACACAGTTGTCCTATTAGTAGGTAACACGTAATATATGCATATAAGTTACGGCCAATGAAATGTGGACAAGCTATAAAAGTGCAATAAAAGGATTTTATGGAAGTATAGGTACTTTATTTTGCAGGTAGTAAATTTTTTAACGTAAATATTTTCGGCCAGGCTAGGCTACAGTAACTCTGCAGTACCAACTTTTTTAAAAAAATTTGCTGAGACTGGGTCCACCAAGCGAAAAATAGGATCAGGAGCCCACAGAAAGATTTCTGCAAGTGAAGGTCGATGACTCTTAAAGAGGATTAGTTTTAGAGACCGCTTCAAGACGACTGAGGACATTAGAAGGCATTTTGTTGAAGGAATGGAGGAGGAATACCAGTTTCTGCAAGGACTGTACGACGAACAGGCGCTTAAATGAAAGGGAAACATCTTGAGTGGGCTAAGGAGCACAAAAGCTGGATTTTGATGATTGAAAGAATGAGATCTTCTCAGATGAAACGAAGGATACAGTATGTGCCCAAAGGGACCGGAGAGCGTTATAGCGACAAGTGTATTCTACGAACATCAAAGCATCCAGTGAGCAGAATTATTTGGGGATGCTTCTCGTATCACCAAATTGGATGATTGGCGATGCTTGAAGGGACGATCAAAGCTGTTGATTATAAAAACATCCTGGAAGAAACTTTGGTACCTGTCCTCCAAGAGCATTTTTCGCATGTGGATCAAATGATTTTCCAAAGTGATCCTGCTCCTTGTCATTGGTAAACATCATTTCCTGAATTCTTATTCCATCCTCAATAATAGTCCGCAATTTCAACTGTCTTACCTTTCCTAATTTTTAACAGGTAAAGAATTATTTACGCAAACTCGGTGTTTCATGTATGTTTTAGCCTGGCAACAGGCCGGATCTTAACCCAATAGAGAATCTTTGGCGCATAGTGAAAGTGCAGATTGCGAAATAGGGCTCCTCTTTCTCGTCGACTAATTTAGAAGAGTTAGACAGAATAATCCAAAAGGTTTGGTAAGAAGGTATTCCAGCAAAAGTCTTGAAAAATTTAATCAGTTCAATGCAACGGCGAGCTATGGCGGTTATAAAAGCAAGAGGCAGTTCAACAAAATATGGAAAAGTGCGTTTAATATGTACCAATATTTTCACTTCAAAGATCAAACGTCAAAATACAAGTAAAATTTGACAATGTATTGCAAAGTATCTTTTAATAAACATGTGGAAATCTTACATAATTTTACCTAATTTTGTTGTTTGTAGACAGTCTTCAAATTTTCAGGTAAAAAATTTTAATCGCAATAATTCGCGTTTCCGATCCCTCCCTTGCTTCCCTTGCTTTCGGTCATAAAACGATGTAATTTAACTTTTTCAACTTGTCCACATTTCATTGGCCGCGACTTATATGCATTATGTGAGAATATCCACTTCGGGTGATACTGACATATAATAATAATATAAACTCCGCCGAAGCCAGTCCCAAGCCCGGTTGTGAAAGGAGGAGGAATGGATAGCTTCAGTCTGAATGACTGTACGCCACCGCAGCGTCTCAGGGGGTAGGTGAGGAAAGTGCAGGAACTTTGCAGTCTTGCAGATTACTCACTAAGGAAGCTATCTCAACACCTGGCAGCTAGAGATGAAATGCACCACCAACAATGAGAAGAAGGAGAAATTTAAGATCCGGTACGGATAACCGGCGGGAGTCGTCTGACTTGTTGACTGGGTCGGGCTCTCGTAATGGACAGCACGGCGTCGAAACCGCTAGTCGTGGGGTGGTTCGACGTCTAGGCGCCACGACGACCAGGAGCACATTTCCGCCTGCTGCAGCTGTTTCGCCACAATCTGTGGCGATACTTCAGCAGGTTCGCGTAGGAAGCGGATGAAATGGACTGAAGAAATGAACCTCTTCATCATCCGCTCCTACTACGAAATAACGGCGGGGGCGGGTACAACATCTTACCGCCCCTTGTTGCACCAGAGATTCGTCGAGCGTTTCCCGCAATTCGCGCACGTGACTGTGCAGCGAGTCGCAGACCAGTACCGCTTTATTACTCGCAGCGACACAATCCCGGCCACCATCATTGAGCGTGTTCGACTTAAAGTCATCGGGGAAACTGGTGACCGAGAGTCGATGGGCGCAGAGGTGGCGGCATCAACAACACCACGCCGCACTGCAAGTAACAGTTTCAGTACTCGCCGAAGCACTTTTCTCCACCGTCCAGCTGAGGTTTCCGCTGAGGTTCGGGACGAATACCAAAGAGCGTGTATAGAATTCTCGGATATGGATCCTTTGCATAGACCAGGTATTCCCAGGCTCTATGCATCTCCAGCAACTCCGGGAATTCTATCTCAAATCAATGATGAGATTGCATCTCGACTGTGTGCTGATATGTCGCTGCTGCAACTACAATCACTTGTGTGTTGTGGTGCAGTTGCGGCTATCAGATTGCACGGTCAGAAGATTCGCTTTCGCGTTATTGGTTTGAGTGATCGAAGAGATCCACCATGGAAAATTTGTCTGGAACGTCGACGGGACTCACTAAGGCTAGGCTGATTCAACTCAGCTCTGGCAATGCCATCAGACTGGGGAAGAATAAAGTGCAGAGGGTTTACCGGAACTATGCCATCCCCTGTGAGACACCCGTTGTTGAAATTCTGGACACACTAAAACAGAAACTTTCTGTCATATGCAGTCGGTTACGATGGTATGGCGAAAGTTATTCCAGACGTGTCCAGAATGCAACATACGCTAGGAACCAACGGAGCTTTTTCAGATCTCTCAACGAATCCCAACAGAGCACCCAGACAAAACAGTTCTCGGTGGCGGAAGCGAAAGAGTATTGGGGTGGACTTTGGGGGTTACCTGCCCAGCATGCTGAGCAGGCTGAGTGGATCACCACAGAAGGCACCCGCCATGCCAATACACCTGGCATGAATTTTGCGGATGTTACCGAAGAGGAAGTTCGACGAGCCATAAACAGCTCGAAGAGCTGGAGGGGCCCAGGTCTGGATCGGGTGCAGAATTTCTGGTATAAGAAATTTACCAGCGTACACAGTCGGTTGGCACGCAGTATAAATGAGGTCATGAGTCGGCCGGAGGAATTTCCACCTTTCCTCACTGCGGGGATTACCTACCTTATCCCTAAGAAGGACACGGTGCAGGACCCCGCAGACACAAGACCGATCACTTGCTTACCAACCCTCTACAAATTCATCACGTCCATTATTAGTGGAAGGATCAATACGCACCTCGAGACCAACAACATTCTGTCCGAGGAGCAGAAGGGCTGCCGATTTGAGTCAAGGGGTTGCAAAGAGCAACTTATTATCAACTCGGTAGTTGTAGGACAAGCAACTAGAGGCCAAAGAAACCTCTTCAGTTGCTATATCGATTATGCCAAGGCTTTCGACAGCGTTCCGCGTACCTGGCTAATCGATATCCTACATCTGTATCGCATTGATCCGAAACTAATAAAGTTTTTGGCGACAGTCATGGAAGGGTGGCATACCACCTTATCAGTCCGTACATCTGAGGGTGCTAATACCTCAGAGCCCATCCGTATACGGAGAGGCATCTTCCAGGGGGATTCGTTGAGTCCCCTTTGGTTTTGTATGGCACTGAACCCCCTTTCATGGCTACTGAATGATGCTAGAGGGCATGGTTTTGCAATAAAGTATGGCCTACGTGCTAAGTGAGAACTGACACACTTGATGTACTTAGATGACATCAAGCTGTATGCTGGTACTGACAACCATCTTAGAAGTCTGTTGCGAATAATAGACATGTTCAGCCGTGATATTCGGATGGAGTTTGGATTAGACAAATGTCGAATCCAAGCCATCCGCAAAGGTCATCACGAGCCGCATGCCGGACATAGCATTGGTGACCTCCACATTGAAGCTATGACCGAGACAGACTTCTACAAGTACCTAGCAATTCTGCAAGGAACCCATGCTCGAGTTGGTGATCTGAAGGAAGCTCTGCTGTCCGAATTCCTGCGACGTGTAAAGCTGGTGCTGAAATCGCATCTCTCGGGGAAGAATAAAAGAAGCGCGTTGAATGTATTCGCTATCCCTTCACTAGCTTATGCATTCGGAATATTGCCGTGGACGAAGACCGATCCTGAAAACGTCCAGCGGCGGATACGGACAACTATGTCAAAATTCCGAAAGCATCACCCAAAGTCTGCCGTGGAGCGGATGAACCTGCCTCGTGACATCGGAGGTAGGGGTGTGGTTGACGTGACGGCACAACATCATCGCCAAGTCGACTCGCTGCGCGCTTATTTTTACAGCAAAGAGCAGGCGAGTCCCTTGCATGCGGCTGTCTGTAAGGCAGACTGTGGACTGACTCCACTTAACTTGAAGGATCGATCTTTCAATCCTCTGAGTGGAGTGAAGTCGGACCAAGAGCGGATCGATGAACGGAAGTCGAAGGCAATGCACGGTAAATACGTGAATTGTCTTTGGCAGCCATTTGTCGATTTGCATCTGTCGAACAGATGGCTGTGTGCTGGGGAGCTCTTTGCTGAGACGGAAGGGTTCATGTGTGCCATTCAGGATGGCGTGGTAGCCACCCGAGCTTATAAAAAGCTCAGCATGAAAGAACGGGTGGAGAACGACCAGTGCAGAATGTGTGGTTCGGCGTTAGAGACGTTGGACCATCTCATTTCTGGCTGTACTGTTATAGCACCGGTGCAATACATCACCAGGCATAATGCTGTATGTAAGGTTATCCAACAAAACCTTGCATATAAGCATGGGCTGATCACGGGAACATGTCCGGTTTACCGATATGAGCCGCAAGCAGTACTTGATAGTTCTGCTTATAGCATGTATTGGGACTTACTGTTAGTTGACAAGACGGGTCGCTCCGCGTATATTATTGATGTTGCTATCCCCCATAATAGCAACATTGAACGGAAATACGTGGAGAAGAAGGTGAACTATGAGCCATTGGCTCGGGAAATCAAAGAAATCTGGCGTCTCGAGCGGGTGGTTGTAGTTCCCATAATATTGTCAGCTACAGGTATTATACATAAATCCCTGACGGCTTTCCTTGATGTCCTGGGACTTTCGCACAGTCTGGTTCAAACCATGCAGAGGTACACCATTCTGCATACGTGCTCGATGCGGGGAGTACTCGACGGATTCTCCCACTGACCTACCACCGGCCACCACCACCAGTGCCCCTTTAGTTTTTATGTAGGTGGGATCGTCCGAGCCTAAATGTTTGGCACTTAGTGCTAGTATTAGGTAAAATCCGGCATTTGCCGAGATTGCGATAACTCGGAAATAATAATAATCTTGGCGCAACAATCCATGTTGGATCAGGGCCTTGAAGTGTGTTAGAGCACTTCATTAAAGACCGTAACGGTACACTAGGAGGCAATGTGGTCAGCATTGCGCTCGCCCGAGATTATTACCCTGATTTGACTCAGGTACTCATTCACAGCTTAGTTGACTGGTATCCGACGTCAAATCACGATACAAATTCCACTGCCACCAGTGAGATTTAAACCGCGACCTTCCGTACGACAGCCTTGCGCTCTAGCCACTCAGCTATCCGGACACATTGAGATATGGTATATTATAACTTTGTTAATAATCATGCTCTATATCATAGCCTACATTGCTGCAAAATTTCGTGGTCTTATGATGAGCTAAGATGAACTTACGGGGGGTTCTGCAGTCAAGTACTGAAAATCATAGTAATATGCTATTGTTAACTTTATTTCAACAGATATCGGTATGGAGGGTATTTCGGAGCCTAGGCACCATATATTTTTATATTTTTTTAAGATTTTTCGGTTGGGTAGCTTGAGAATGGGTCCATTAAATAAATGATCACTTTTGACCTCCCGCACTCCCCACCTTTCTAACAAATGTCAAAAGTAAGACCGGCTTCGGAAAGTACTAATCGAATTTGATATTTGACTATATTTGGCGGGAAAAAAATTACACCTCCCTTATGCATATATGGGGACTACCTTTTAAATTCGACGTAAAAGGATGCAACTCCCCGTATTCACGAGCGTTCATAGTTCCCACCTTTCCACCAAATTCGGGATCAATCACTATAACCGTCTCCGAGGAAAATGCGTGTGACTAACAGACAGACAGTCCTGTGAGGAGTGGCCAGATCTCCCATCAGGCGCAACCCCATCTGGCGGATTGAGGAAAATGACGTTGCAGGGGCTCGGAACCGAAGTACCGGCGACTTTTGAGAGTGAGCAAGCGGGCTCCCGGTCATCGATATCCCTCAACCGTAGTGCCTCGGTGGTGGACAGCTAGGCCACCGTGGCATATAATGATGCAAGTGCTTTGGATCTGGAGAAGGAGGTGTTCAAGCGAAGTACCACTCTACGAAAAACACCAGTAACAAAGTGGAAGAAAGATGAGTTGGAAGCTGGACGACAAAAACGGCAAGAACACCGACCACACATATTTAAAAAAGCGACAGCAGGAGGTACCCCAGGGCCAGGAAACGGACCCATTCAGAAGAAGTTCGTCAAGTTTGAGGTCTCCGCCAATGCCAAACATCAAAAAACATGAAACGGAGAGAAGGTCAATGAACGCCAAATGCGAAGGACTATTTAAAAGTAGTAATCCGGTTAGCACTCATGCATGGCAGAGTCCTAATCCAGAGCAATCACCCTTTACAGTGCTTGGTGGAAAAATAATATAGCTGTGCGAGTTCATCAAGGACAAACAATAATATTTGGGTTCACGATGGTTCCATTTATATACAGCTCGTAGTGTATATACGTTGAATACGCCGAGATTCAATTCAATATCATACTAGCATTGTATCTTTTAGGGAGTAGTAATTTGACGCGAAGGAGGTAATTTGACCTACTATGACTTCGTTAATAATAGTAGGGTTTCCACAAGACTTACCATGCTGCTCCATACTAAAGCCTATATTACATTATATTATTGCAAATTTTTAAGGATGTAGTAGGAACTTAAGGAGGGTTCGCAGTAAATTTTCAAAATATAATGATATACTATTATTAACTTGATTTGAACAGATATCGTAACGTAAGGTATTTCGGAGCCTAGATACAATGTGTATGGACGACTATATATTGTTTCCAATTTTGCTATTGCGTAGTTTCTGAGAAGAGTTACGGGTCCTCGAAGTAATTGATTCATTTCGAAACTCTAAATTCCTCCTCTTTGCAGCAGATGTCAAAACTAATACTTGCGTCGGAAAGACCCTTCGTTTCATACCCCACATGGCTATATTTGGTGAAAAAAAATTGCACCCCTCTTTTAGGTGTATAGGTGACCCCTCCCCCATAAGCCCAATGTTCGCAACATACACGGGGTTCACATTTCCAAACTTCATACCGAGTTTCATGTCAATAGGTGCAACCATATTTGAGAAAAGTGCATGTGGCAAACAGGCAGACGTATATGTAAATAACTAAGAAATTGGGGTCAAGCAGTGTACTGCAGGATAGACTGATGCGGAACATAGCTCCCTGAGGCCAACCTATCTTTGTCTAAGGATGAGTTGTCTCTCCTCTGGGACGGTGTGTGCCTTTTCAGGGGCCAAGCCTCTCGTCTACCAAGACCGTTAGTGAGTGGTGATAGCCACACCCTGTACGAGGTGACCCTACTATTAACAAAACGCTACGGATCTAGACTGGGGAGTCGAAAAACACCTCCCCCAATCCAGGGTGTCATGCGAACCGTGCCCATTGGATAGTTTGCAGTCGGGGGTAACTGACTGTATTCGAACGGAGCCTCACTGATACCTGGTCGCCTCAGTGAGTAAGTTAGATCTTACCGTGCTATGGGGGGCTATGGCACGGCGGACCTCTTAACCCCCATACTCGTGGGAATCAAATGAGTACTAAATTAGAAAGAAAAACAAAAACCAAAAAAGCGGGGCCCCGTACCGCACCAAAACTGGTTAATCAGGTGGAGGCACGTCTCCGAATTACTGAAAGCCAGGTGACTACACCCAAGAAGGGAGAAGTTGGGACGTCAAGCAGTGGATCCAAGGTGAGCATTGGTATACTGCATGGACTACAGCCAACGAACACCACTGCTCAAAGAGCAGGGACCAGCAAAAGCACGTCTGAGATAAATATAACAGACGTCAGGAAGGAGACAGGTCTCAGTGGCGCCGGGGTTAAATGATACCTGCGCTATCTGAAGGAAGGCCTGAAACCAGAAGAGGCCCTTAAGAAGGCTCAGGACAGACCTAAGCCATCTCTACCGGAGCCGAGAAAGCGGGGAGCAGCAGAGATCAGCCCGCATGAAGGGAATGCCCCCAAAAAACCCAGACCTGAACCCACTGGAGGAGAAAACCCGGGCAGGTCAGGAGTGAAGGCAGGACCCAGGAAGCCCGGCATTAGCTATGCTAGTGCGGTCAAGGGCATTCGACTGGCCATACTGCCAAAAAGGTTTCCCGAGCAAATACTCACTCGGGAGGAACAGGAAACCATTGAAGAACTTGTCGTCAAGCAGATGATCAAAGGATGGACGTCGAAACTGGTGTTCACCGGGATACGCTTTCGACCAGGCTTTATACTGGTGGACTGCGCGACGGAAGGTACCGCAGAATGGGTCAAAACCATAATTCCTAGATTGCCAGGCTGGGAAGGGGTGGAACTGTCAACATGTGCTGGAGATGATATACCAGGAGCCCACATGGTGACAGTTTTTCTCCCAAAGGCCGCGGCAATAGTAACAGAAGACCTCATGAGACTCCTAATTGCTCAGAACGAAGATCTCCATACTCGACTATGGAGAATCTTCAGAAGCAAGGTGGAGGGAAAGGGTAAACTCCTCACGATCGGGGTAGACGACCGATCCCTAGAGGCAATTAAACGTCGGAGTTGTCATATCAACTACCGATTTGGCAACATACCCGTGCATGTGCACAAGGAAAAGCCAAGGAAAGAGACCTCGGAGGAGGCATCGGGTGGAAAACTTACCGATGTCCCTGAAGAAGTCGCGGAAGCCATAGAGGCGGAAAGAACGGGATCAACCAGGGAAATAGACCTGCTGCCCAGTGAAGAGCAGAAGCTGGACGACCTAGACCTAGGACTGCTAGGGCTCGGGGTGGACAGCGACGCGCAGGAAAGCGCCATGTCGGAGGAGGAGGGTGACACTCCGACAGTGGAGAAGAGCTCCAAACAATGACGGAGCCAATGGCCAGCACTAGGATAGCCCAGATAAACCTCCACCATGCGAGAGCTGCATCTGCAGTGATTGCAAGGGCAAATTCCAAGGAGAACATTGGAATAGTGCTGGCTCAGGAGCCCTGGGTGTACCGGGGGCAGATTCGCGGTCTGCAAGGAGGAGACATGCAGGTAATTTGGGACTCGTCTTGTGAAAAACCAAGAGCTTGCATAATTCTCAAACGTAATATAAAATACATACGTCTTTCAGAGTTCTTAACCGGGGACCTTGTGGCTATCCAAGTCTCATTGGAAGCCGGGAGGAGCATCGGGATACTTCCCAGGAGACGAGAGCCGGGCTCCACCGGAACAAGTCGCAAAGCTGACGGAGTATTGCGAGGAGAGGGCGTTACCACTTCTTCTCGGCTGCGATGCCAACGCCCACCACGTAGTGTGGGGAAGCAGTGACACTAATCTTAGAGGTGAGTACCTTCTCGAATTTATTCTTAGTAATAAGTTAGAAATATACAACGTAGGGAACACTCCAACATTTGTGACCAGCACCAGACAAGAGGTACTAGATATAACTCTAGGAAATATCCTAATGAACGGGATGGTCAGGAATTGGAGGGTGTCGGATGAACCCTCAATGTCTGATCACAGGATAATCAGATTCGACATTGAGGGTAACTCCGAAATAAAAAGAATAATAAGGAATCCCAAGAGAACGGATTGGGAATCCTACACAATGCACCTGAGCAACAACATTGCCCACCTTCAAGGGAGCGGTGACATCAGGAGCGAATTAGAATTAGAAACGGTGGTGGAAGACCTCAACACAATCGTCATTGACGCATATGAGGCCAGCTGTCCTGCCAAGACAGTCAAGTCATCAAGGGATGTACCATGGTGGAACAGAAACTTAGCCAGAATGAGAACGGAGGTACGAAAACTCTTTAACCGGGCAAAACGAACCGGGGACTGGCGGAGGTATAAAAATGCACTGACTGCGTATAGCAACGCCATCAGGGAAGCGAAACGGAACAGCTTTAGGGAATTCTGTGAAGGGATTGAAAAGATCACAGAAGCAACTAGGCTGTACAAGGCTGTAGCCAAAGACGGGAGAATATCCTCTGTCTGCTTGAAAAAGGAAGATGGGACATTCACCGAGAATGAGGAGGACAGGGTACACCTGCTTCTCAGAACTCATTTCCCGGGGTCCTACCCCTCGGCGGCAGGCGACAATAATCTGCCTGACACCCCAACAACGAATAAAAGGGGAAGGAAAGAGAGCTGGAAACTAGCAAAAGAGGTATGCTCAGAAGCTAGGCTAAGATGGGCAGTGGGAACCTTTCAACCAATGAAATCTCCCGGAGCAGATGGCATTTTCCCTGCACTTATCCAGAGAGGCCTAGGAATTATCCTAGAGTCTCTTCTGAGGGTGGTAAGGGGGAGCATAGCACTGGGTTACATACCAAGGGCATGGAGACGGGCAAAAGTGGTCTTTATTCCGAAGGCGGGTAAAAAGGATCCTTTTCACCCTAAATCTTTCAGACCAATCTGCCTAACATCGTTCGTACTCAAAACGGTGGAGAAGGTCATAGACAACTATATTAGAACTAACGTTCTAAAGCGTAATCCCTTACATCACTGTCAACACGCTTACCGGGCAGGAAGGTCAACTGAAACTGCTCTGTATCAGCTGACAGAGGTACTACGGGACGCCATTGAAACAAAAGAAATTGCACTGTGCGCGTTTTTGGATATCGAAGGAGCATTCGACAACACATCGCACACAGAGATACAGGATGCCCTGAGCCGCAAAGGAGTGGGAAACACCCTGGCACTCTGGATGGGCAAAATGCTAGAAAGCAGACAAATAGAGGTACAAACAGGTACAAATTCTATTATCATGAACACCACTCAAGGCTGTCCACAGGGCGGAGTACTATCGCCGCTGATGTGGAGTATGGTAGTGGATGAACTCCTGGACGTGTTAACTAATACTGGAATACAAGTCCAGGGCTACGCGGACGACATTGTTCTAATCTGTAGGGGCAAATATGAAGATACCCTATGTGATAGAATCCAAACTGGATTAAGGGTTACTAGTGCCTGGTGCAGGAAGGTGGGACTGCGGATCAACCCAACCAAAACCACCATAGTACCATTCACTAGGAGGCGTAAGCTGGATCACCTGAAAGCCATAACATTACATGATATGGAGGTGAAACGAGAAACAGAGGTCAAATACTTGGGAATCACGCTAGACCAAAAATTACTCTGGAAGGCACATGTCGGAAACACTTGTCGGAAAGCCACGAGGGCTCTGATGACTTGCAGATCCATAGCAGGAAAAAAATGGGGTTGTAGCCCGAAGATACTACTTTGGATATATACTGCAATAGTAAGACCAATGATTACCTATAGAGCGGTAATCTGGGCAGAAAGAACCCAACTCAGCACACAAGCCAGAGAATTACATAAGCTCCAAAGGCTGGCTTGCGTGTGTATCAGTGGGGCAATGAGGACATGCCCAACGGCATCCCTGGAGGTCCTTCTGGGATTAACCACACTCCATCTGCACATACAGATGCAGGCAAGGAGATCAATATTCAGGATGGCCGGTAGCATGAGTGAGGCGGGGAGCTGCCTAAATCGAAGGAAGATTGATATCCTTTCTAGGCGGTATCCCGAATTACTGATACCGAGGGACAACATGACAACGAGGTTTCACTTCGATAAGAAGTTTGAAACACGTTGGAGTAACAAGACAAACTGGGAAAGCGTGGCTGCGACATACGGCTTAAACCAGCAACTGATTACTTGGTACACTGACGGATCCCTCACAGCAGAGGGAGCGGGTGCCGGTGTCATTGGTCCAAGGAAAATGTACTTTGAGCCAATGGGCAGGTACACTAGCATATTCCAGGCGGAAATTTACGCCATAGACAAATGTGCCTCCTTTAATCTGCAAAGGAACTACAGGGGGCAGAACATAGCTATTCTCACCGATAGCCAAGCAGCGATCAAGGCACTTAGGTCCAACCAGGTGAACTCTAAACTGGTATGGGAATGCCTTGAGAGACTGAATACACTCGGCTCGTCCAACAAGGTCTGGATACTTTGGGTTCCAGGCCATGCTGGGCTGGAAGGCAATGAGGCAGCGGATGAACTAGCCAAGAAGGGAGCAGGGATGCCTTTATACGGGCCAGAACCCTTCTGTGGAATCGGAAACGGTTTCATGGCTATGAATCTAAGAAACGAAGAAAAACGGTTGAGGGAACTATATTGGGCGGGCCTACCAGGGATGGAGCAGTCCAGGGTGCTTATTGGGGGATACGAACCCATGCGCACAAAGGATTGCTTAAACCTCACCAAAAAGAACCTCCGAATCATAGTGGGAATTCTCACTGGTCATTGTCGGCTGAACTACCAGCTAGGGAAGCTAGGGATATCTACGGACACTGCCTGCAGGTTCTGTGAGGAGGAGGACGAAACCTCTATGCACGTCCTGGGACAGTGTCCAGCACTTGTGCAAAGTAGGTCGATACATCTGGGAGAACACTTAATACCAGATGCAAAGCTGAAACTTCTGGAAGTGGGGAACATACTAAAGTTCCTAACAGTTACTGGCCTGCTTGAGATACTATGATCAACGGGTACACTATAACCAGTAAAAGGGGCACAATAGTTCTTCAAGGACGCGGTGCGACTTTCCCTTAACAAATAATAATAATAAAATAACTAAGAAAAATATACAAAACAAAACAATTCGGGAAACCGGAAGCTGGACGCTTCAGGTACGAAAGGTTTTGTGTATTTCTTAGTACGTAGCACGTAATATATCCATATATTATGTGAGAGTATCCACTTTCGGGTGAAATTGACATTGATAGTCTTCAATTTTCAAAGAAGCAACAACTTCCACGTATTATAAATTTGTTAGTAATAGTAGTAATAGTGCGATTTCCATCAAACTTGGTATGATCATGCTCTACATTATAGCCTACATCACTGCAGAATTTCGTGCCGCTAGGATAAATTTAAGGGGGGTTTCCAGCTAATTACAAAAAAATTATAGTAATATACTATTATTAACTTTCTTTGAACAGATATCGGTATGAAAGGTATTTCGGAGCCAAGGCACCATATACTGGCAGCCTCCTGATTTTTTTCAGATTTTTGGTTTGGTAGTTTCTGAGAATGGCCCCCTTAAAGAAATGATCACTTTCAACCCCCCGCACTCCCCACGTTTCCAAGAAATGTCAAAACTAAGACCGGTTTCGAAAAGTACTAATCGATACCTTTAATTTGATACCCCACATGACTATATTTGATGAACAAAAATTTTACACCCCCCTTTTGCATGTATGGGGACCCCCCCCCCCCTTAAATTCAACGTAAAAGGATGTAACTCACTGTATGTGTGAGCGTTCACAGTTCCCACCTTTCCAGCAAATTTGGTGTCAATCGCTAAAGCCGTCTCCGAGAAAAATGCGTGTGACGGACAACCAGACAGACAGACAGACGGACGGATAGACAGACAGACAGACACCGATGACGGACCCCAAGAGTACGTTGTCTCCGCGGGTGTCCCACAGGGCTCCGTACTGGGCCCACTGCTGTGGAACATCATGTACAACGATGTTCTTAATCTTCCCCTTCCGGAGGAAGCCACGGTGGTGGGCTACGCCAATGATATAGCGCTGGTTGTTGGCGCAAAGCATCTCGAAGATGCTGAGTTATACTCATGCGAAGCGATCAGTACTGTTAAGGGTTGGCTTGAGAGTTCTGGTCCGACACTTGCGGAGGAAAAAACGGAAGCGGTCCTTATCACCAAGCGCCGTAAAAGAAATTATGCCCGTATTCAAATTGGGAATCATATCATCATTTCTAAGCCTGCGATCAAATACTTGGGGGTGATGATAGATGGGAAGCTTAGCTATAAAGCACATGTACAGTATGTCTATGACAAAGCATCCACTGCGAGTGTGGCCCTGGCAAGAATGATGCCGAACGTGGGAGGGCCACGGCATGCTTCCAGGTTGCTTATAGCTAGGGTAGTGAGTTCGATCCTGCTCTATGCAGCTCCAGTTTGGGGAAAGGCATTGCAGGTTACATTTAACGGTAACAAACTGAGTTCAGTCTACAGAAGAACAACCCTAAGAGTGTGCTCGGCATTCAGGACTGTCTCAGATGATGCAACATTCGTCATTTCTGGAATGATGCCCATTAACATCTTGGCAGACGAGATGACGAATATATATAATGCGAAGTCTATCTCTCCTTTATCGCAGACGAAGAACGCAAAAAGAGAGAGATCGTTAAATAGATGACAAGAGCATTGGGAACGCTCGGGAAAGGGTCGGTGGACACACAGGCTCATCCCTGCCATCAAGGAGTGGTTGGAGGGACGGCACGGTGAGATTAATTATAATCTTACTCAGTTTCTCACGGGGCATGGAGGATATCGCCAGCACCTGTTCAGGTTTAAACTGGATACCTCACCCCATTGTCCAAACTGCGATGGAGTCCCAGAGCATGTATTCTTCCACTGTCCAAGGTTTGTGGAGAAAAGGAAGAGCCTAGAGGAGACTCTAGGAGAGGTGCTTGTGCCAGAGAATCTGGTGCGGAGAATGCTAACATGTCAGGAAGACTGGGATGCGATCAACTCCATGGTCGTATCTATCCAGAGCAAACTGCGAAAGGCAGAGGAGATCAGAAAAGCGCGGTTACGTACGCCGCGTAGAGACGAAAGGGGACGAAGCTAAAATGAGCTGACTCCGCCCTGTGATGTAATACCGTACGGTGGTTCCACGGGGCTTGGAGGGAGTCGGGGGTGGTTTTAGTGGGTAAGAATCCTACACGCTGGCGTGTCCAGGGGAGTGTCTGTTGAAGATTTCCACCTCCTAAAGAAAAAAAAAGACAGACAGACAGACAGATAGACAGACGGTAAACCGATTTTAATAAGGTTTTGTGTTTATACAAAACTTTAAAAACTAAGTTCCCCCATGACCCGCCGCTAATATGACTTCACTTGACCTCATCAAGTCTTAGAATGCAGTAAATTCACGTGAAATTGCAAACATTGATCATCTATTACTAATAACTAATAATAGTTGGCTTCGCCTCAATTTTTTCAGAATGTTGTCCTATCTTATCATTCATCATCATCATCAACGGCGCAACAACCAGTATCCGGTCTAGGCCTGCCTTAATACGGAACTCCAGACATCCCGGTTTTGCGTCCTGGCCCACGCCATCGCTCCATCTTAGGCAGGGTCTGCCTCGTCTTCTTTTTCTACCATAGATATTGCCCTTATAGACTTTCCGGGTGGGACCATCTTCATCCATACGGATTAAGTGACGCCCACCGTAACGTACTGAGCCGGATTTTATCCACAACGGAACGGTCATGGTATCGCTCATAGATTTCGTCATTGTGTAGGCTACGGAATCGTCCATCCTCATGTAGGGGGCCAAAAATTCTTCGGAGGATTCTTCTCTCGAACGCGGCCAAGTGTTCGCAATTTTTCTTGCTAAGAACCCAAGTTTCCGAGGAATACATGAGGACTGGCAAGATCATAGTCTTGTACAGTAAGAGCTTTGACCCTATGGTGAGACGTTTCGAGCGGAACAGTCTTTGTAAGCTGAAATAGGCTCTGTTGGCTGACAACAACCATGCGCGGATTTCATCATCGTAGCTGTTATCGGTTGTGATTTTCGACCCTGGATAGGAGAAATGGTCAACGGTCTCAAAGTTGTATTCTCCTATCCTTATTCTTCTTCGTGTTTGTGTTTGACCAGTGCGGTTTGATGTTGTTGGTTGATTCGTCTTCGGTGCTGACGTTGCCACCATATATTTTGTCTTGCCTTCATTGATGTGCAGCCCAAGATCTCGCCTGGATCGCCGCCTGCTCGATCTGGATGAAGGCAATTTGTACGTCTCAGGTGGTTCTTCCCATGATGTCGATATCGTCAGCATAGGCCAGTAGTTGGGTGGACTTGAAGAGGATCATACCTCTTGCATTCACCTCAGCATTACGGATCACTTTCTCGAGGGCCAGGTTAAAGAGAACGCATGATAGCGCATCCCCTTGTCGTAGACCGTTGTTGATGTCGAATGGTCTTGAGAGTGATCCTGCTGCTTTTATCTGGTCAGGGTCAGCCTAGTCAGTGTTATTAATTTCGTCGGGATACCGAATTTTCTCATGGCCGTATACAGTTTTACCCTGGCTATGCTATCATAGGCGGCTTTAAAGTCGATGAACAGATGGTGCAACTGTTGTCCATATTCCAACAGTTTTTCCATCGCCTGCCGCAGAGAGAAAATCTGATCTGCTGCTGATTTGCCTGGAGTGAAGCCTCTTTGGTATGGGCCAATGATGTTCTGGGCATATGGGGCTATCCGGCCTAGTAAGATAGTGGAGAATATTTTACAGATGGTACTCAGCAACGTGATACCTCTATAATTGCTGCACTGTATGATATCTCCCTTTTTATGTATGAGACAGATAATGCCTCGTTGCCAATCGTCAGGCATTGATTCGCTGTCCCATACCTTGAGCACAAGTTGATGAACCACTTGGTGTAACTGGTCGCCTCCATATTTAACCAATTCGGCTGTAATTCCATCGGCTCCTGGCGACTTATGATTTTTAGCCGATGAATTGCACGGACTGTTTCTCCTAAACTTGGTGGTGGCAGTATTTGTCCGTCGTCTTCAGTTGGAGGGACCTCCAACTCGCCGATGTTCTGGTTGTTCAGTAGCTCATCAAAGTACTCAACCCATTGCTCCAATATGCCCATTCTGTCGGAAATCATATTTCCCTCTTTGCCTCGGCAGGATGAGCATCGAGGTGTATAAGGTTTCATCCTGCTGACTTGTTGGTAAAACTTCCACGCCTGGTGCGGTTGCTCCCTGTACTTTGCTAGTTTATAGACTTGTTGGTTCTCCCAGGCTTCCTTTTTCCGTCTGTGAAGTCGCTTCTCCACTCGTCGGAGTTCGTGATAAATCTCTGCGCGTGCCCGCATTCTTTGAGAATGCAACATTACTCGGTATGCGGCATTCTTCCGTTCCGTTGCTAGCTTACATTCATCGTCAAACCAGCCGTTCCGACTCCTTTTGCGGCTGGAGCCAAGTATGTTTGTGGCCGTATCCATGATAACGTTCTTCAGGTGATTGTGAAGATCATTTGTTGATGCTTCATCTCCAGGTCCTCTGTTGACTGCGGTTATTGCGGCATCCATTTCCCTCTTATAGGTGTCGCGGAGGGTTGTGTTGTGGATGGCTTCAGTGTTCACTCTCACCTGATTGTCAGAGGGGATTCTAGGTGGTATTGTTATTCGAGCTCGGAGCACCATGCCAACGAGATAGTGATCCGAGTCTATATTGGCCCCCCTATATGTTCTGACATTCATCAAGGCTGAGAGGTGGCGGCGTTCGATCAACACGTGGTCAATTTGGTTGAAAGTGGTCCCGTCTGGAGAGGCCCACGTATGTTTGTGGACCGCTTTCCGCGCAAACCAGTTACTTCCAACAACCATTTCGTGTGACCCTGCTAATTGAATAGTCCGCAGTCCGTTATCATTTGTTTTTTCGTGTAAGCTATGGGAGCCAACGTATCGCCTGAATACGGGCTCCTTCCCTACTTGGCTGTTAAAATCCCCAAGTATGATTTTGATATCATATCTGGGACAGGCTTCGAGGGTTCTTTCTACTGCCTCGTAGAAGGTATCCTTCTCCGACTTTGCAGTCTCCTCTGTAGGGGCGTGAACGTTTATGAGGCTTATATTTCTAAACTTGCAAGCGCAGAATGCATAGCCGTTCGCTTATGCTTTCAAAGCCGATAACAGCAGGTTTCATTTTTTAACTGACTGAGAAACCTACTCCGAGCACATGGTTTACTGGATGACCGCTATAATATATGGTGTAGTGGCTCTTCTCCAGGAAACCGGTCCCTGTCCATCGCATCTCTTGCTACGCTGTTACATCAGCCCTATATTGGGACAGGGTATCGGCTAGCTGCTTATCACCTTCATCTCTGTACAGGAAGCGCACGTTCCATGAGAAAATTCGCAAATCGTTGTTCCTTTGTCGTTGCCGGGTCCGTCGTTTTAAAATCCGTCCTATCCGAGGCTCCTGTTGTAGCTTCGTAACAAGTTGTTTTCCGTGTACGGTTGTCAGCCCTACCCAACCCCCAACCTGGAGGACCAGTTGGTACAATTTGTCCCGTTTTTAGGCGCGGGAGACTCGCCTTCATCCTTCTCCGTCTGCAGCTTTTCGTCAAGGAAGAGCTCCCAGCGGTCACCACGTGGAGGTGGAGTTAGGGTTTGGTAGTAGAGCTGCTGGTGTTGGTTCAGCAGGCATTTCCCAAGTTTTATGCTCCATCGTGGGTACCAATCCACGTTTCGCCCCGGGACCTATACTACCCTTTGACCACCCATTATCATTCATGCTAGTGCCAAATTTGTACTTCTAAGATGAATCTTGGGGATTTTCGGGGAAAGTTCTAAAATATGGTTACTATTATTAACTTTATTTGAGCGGATACCGGGATGGAATGTATTTTAACGCCCGGTTGGAGACTCCTCTATATTCCGGCTAATATAAAAAATAGGAACAGCGTTGGAAAGTAATTATTGAGCTCTTTCATTTGGTACCCCCAAGGCCATATTTATTGAAAAAAGATATCAAGTATGCCCCTCCCCCTTAAACTCAACAGGGAATGGTGCAGACCACATGTTCTCAACAAATTCTATCCCTATGTTTCACCCAGTATCAAAAATACTGATGTTGAAAAGTACTAATCGAACCCTTTCATTTGGTACCCCACATGATTATATTCTGTGTGACCAGCCTAAAAAGCCTCGAGATTCAGTTGACAACGCGAGTTACGCACTACTAAATTTTCTTAAATAAAAAACGCGATTCGACAAAGAATAATGGAGGCAAAGGCTTCGGGATCCTAAGGACCCACATAGGACTGTAACACTATAGGTGGAGGAGCCGGATGGCAGGGGGTTCCTTGAACTGACAGTTCCCTTCCTCCTCTCCCCTCTCGTTGATGAAAGGAATTCCCTGATTTTAAGGCTCCGCGAGGCGGGAGAGTTCGGGGAGTAGCCCGAAGTAATGTGACAAACGGTTCCAGTCTAGCTCTCTGACGATGAGGAGGTGTTTTGTTGGTAGTCCGACGACGTACCGAATCGGGAGTCCAACACTGTGTGCGTAAATGCATTCACCTACCCTACCCCAACAAAAAAAAAAACGCTATAGAAGAACAGAAAGAGTGCAAAGTATTATTTTGAAATCCTTGAACTTGATATACCCCGAAGTCCAAAAGGCAGTAAATCAACAATAACAATAATTTTCTATGAAAACCTTAATAATGGTTTCCGAAAATTAACTACCCTCCTCTTTAATGATGGCAAAAGGTTATGCAATTTAAGCGTGTCAGGTACAAACTTTCTAAACTTCAAAATTATTTTTCGAGTGAATTATATTTGAGATACTTTTTGAATTAAATAAATAAAACTCTCATGGCTAAGCCTACACTCCAATTGCTCATTTCCAAGAGCGTTGTATACAGCAAAAATCTCGGCCTTGGTTTCAGTAATGTTCTCTAAATTCTCCGCCCAATATCTGGTGAATTATTTCCACTTTCATTTATATTGTAATTTACATTCATTTGCAACAGCAACAATAAATTTATGTCATTTTCTTCTGTTTGAAATTTTCCATGCTTTTATTTTGAAAATCAGGGATTTCATAAGGTGGAATTAAAATCCTGTAGGTGCACTTAAAAATTGTAAGGATAAAATTTCAAGGAAATTATTTACTTTTAATTTACCGTAAATATACTCAGTGACGCAAATTTTGAGAATCTTCCTCCTTGAAGCAGCAAAGTACCATTTCTAATTCTTTTTGCCAAGTAACCAGTTCAAGGATTCAAAAGATCAGAAGATACGCGTGTAGAAAAATAATTTTCCAACGAATGGAGTTTGAAATCATTAACTGAACTGGAAGCAAATGAGAGATACTTCCCCTGGCGATGTCTAAAAATTAAACATATGTGTATGTTCTGTAGGTCATACAGCACCCTGATAGATAGGTAACGTATCCAACTTGTATTTTAAAAGGAAATCTTGTCTAGAATAGCATAATTCCCTACAAATGTAATAACCTATGACCTGCTTTCTACTTAATTCGTTCAATTAGCCCCGCACACTGCGAATACCCTTCAACAGAAAATATGAAATCAAATATTTGCCAAAGACCCTAAAGGCCCTATTTTATGAGAAACGGTAAGTGACATATTTTCTGGAAAGTAGGTTCGACTATTAAGAAATTTCTTTCACTACAGATGCTTAGCAAAGGAAAAAGAAGAGAAACAATATATGGCACGCATTAAAAAATTGGTACCTTCCTTGCTAAAAAGCAGGACCAAACCAAACCAAACCGACGTGGAGATCAATTGCAGGAAACGTACACATCCACCGACACCTCAGGTATTAGTATCTCAGGTAACCACACCTTCAGATAAAAACAATATCACTGATGTCTCGAGACTGAGGAAGACCTTATAACTTCCAATGGTGACACAATGGTCGAAAGGGCTCAAGTGTCACCTTCCCGACCTCGGCCTCATGCCGGTTTATTCAAAAAACAATCTCCCTCAATATCATGCTCCAAATGGTACAGTTCGTTCAATTGAAACCATTTCCTGCATTGCATAGCTCGCAACCGTCTATTGTTCATATAATTCTGCATGCAAAAACATCCTCTTCATTCGACCCTTCTACGTAGACAAACCTCATCCAGCCGTCCCTTGTTATCAGATGACGGCTTGAATTATCAATGATGGCACAATGGCTGAGTAGGTTGAGCCTTAGTCTCTAGATCTCATTGGCCCAATTTCAAGCCCCAATTTGTCATGGAGGTTTGTGTTCGTCTTTGCACTGTCTCGCTACTATAGGTTTGTCACTCGACAGCATTAAGTGTGACGATAATAAAATGAAAATAAAATAGACAAAAAAGCAAGTACGACTCTGGTCCTCCTAAGTAGAGCACTTCTTCACGGTGTCGACAGCTCCCCGGAAATTAATGAAGGGCAAATGAAACAGGGTCTTCTTGAGAATCTTAGTAATCATTGCTTCCTTCCACTCATTGGGAAAGACCTCATAATCTATCACGGTAACACAGCTCTAGCGTGCCGTGTCCACCCCCGCTTAAAGCCACCAACAGAGCCCCCAGCTCGTTACCGTCAACGGTCCGCCCTCACATTTCCGTGGTTAGCCGGGTCTTACCATCCTTTTAGGACACGCTGGACAACTTTATCCGCCCCAGAGATGAACAGACTTCTCATGGTGACCAAGTGCTAATCAATATTCTCGGGAGAATTGTTTTATGACTGGGTCTCTTACGCAACAAGAAATTTTTCCTACTGCTAGATAACAGCTGATTCGCGAAAAAGGCCGGTATTGAATTTGGGAGCGACGTTTTATTCCCCTGCAAGTAGATACAATAGTGACGACCATGGCAACTTCATTCTCAACAAATTCTCAGATGGACCATTCAGGACATCTGCCATTCGATCAGCAAGATAATATTCTCACTGTCAAACGACAGCCTGTGACCGAGCGATGTTAAATTTGGAGGAGTGAAAGCTCTCCAACCCTGGCAAAAGGGATGGGCACAACATGCACGTGAAGGTAAGAAACAACGGTCTCTTTCGAGACCTAGCTCAGCGTTCTCTGATTGCAAATTTTCAGAAAACAGCTCCTAAATCTACTGATTGCTTGTTCGCTACCGATTAGTTTAAACTAAACTGGCCTTATCCGAGACTACCTGTTCGAACAGTGTACCATAAGTAATGAGGTAGTAAAAGCTGCAAGACCGTATTTCCACATAACATAACACAGTTTTGCCAGAGTCCACCTTGCCAATGTCAATTCTATGTAGTCTCTCCTAGACTGCCTTCGAATGACCAAAAAACCGAAATCTCCGTTGGTGCGTAATTTTGTACCATTTAAATGTGTCTCATTCTGAACCAGGAACTCGCAGTCTTCTCCGAAATTAGCTCTCAAGTACTGAGGGTGTGCCTTGCAGCTACTGCAAACACTGATCCGACGCCAGATCATGATTATTTCGTCAGGAGTTCCGGGGTACAAAAACACAGTGCCGCAAGAGGGAGAGGTAATCTCCAGAGTCCCACCATCTAACCTCACTTAACAGCAGAATGTCTACCTTGTTACGCTGGAACTCCCACTGAAATTGGAAAAAGCAAGCATTCTGCTGACCTTAGATACCTTCACCGAGACGAATGGCACTCAGCTACTCTACTCTATGTAGCTTTGTACTGATGAAGGGGGTAAGTTGCTCCCAAAATATATATCTACACTGATAAATAAAAATTGTAGTTTGGAGGAAGCTACTGGTCTATCAATTTTAGTAATATTGTTGCTCCTGTCATTGTCTTTGGCTACAAATGAATGTCTACCCAGCTTGATTTCTCATGCTTCTTTCTTCCATATTTGTTCTGGTTTAATTTTTTTCAGATAGACACAAATATCGAATGCCAATGCTCACTTTCAACTCTTGAAAAATATTGTTCAAGTGCTACCCGTGTATAAAGCCAGGCTTTACTACTATCATAGTCTGTGGTTTTCCAAACTGAATGTCCTCCGTATCATTCAAAATCGCACCCTTACCGGATGAACTCTTCCTACCCGCTAATGCCCTTAGATCCATCGAGGTGACCATCATGTAAGTAGGAATCATGTCCAGCTTCATATACATCGTTTTCATCTACAGTCTCAGCAGCTCTTCCAGCCGAATCGACTGTGTCCGTCTAAGAGTCCGGGGTTCCTCTTCCGAGACCTACCTAGCACCTCTACCACAACCAAGTCTTACGGCGCCCAAGTTGTACAGCCCAACTTCACGCTCGAGCCTACAATGAGCTCTGCGCGCGATATGCACACAACCACCTTGAAACTCCCACAAAGGAGCCAACGGCAAATAATGGTGCAGAGAACACATACCCCAGCAATTCTCCCAGAGCATAGACTCTCATAGGACTATCCTGGTTTCCAAGGTACAAGGTAACCTCCGATGAGGTCTCGTGACAAGAGTCACTTCAGACAAGCCCCATTCCAGGCTCGAGTCTAATCGGCCTTTTCGAGTACGTGGTGACGGCACTCCCCACCGGGTTGGTTGGAATCAGCTCGATGCAGAAAACTAACCCTGCCCGTCTGGGAAATCGTGAACTCTACTCTTAAGGGCTTGCTGACAGCAAGCCCTGTTGCACGTAACATCGCCCATTTTAGTCTGACGCTCTCTACTACTTACAACCATTTCGTAATTAGCAGGAACATCAGCAGTTTAACTGGAATAAAATCAGATTCCTTAGAACCGTTAACCACAACGCCATTATTCTTAATATCCCACTCTGTCAGCGCATCAAGCACCTGTATTTAGAAACGCCAAATCGCGACTTATTAACCAATCATTTCCTTAGATCCAGAGTATCCCAAAGCGAACTTTCTCAAAATCGCCGACTATCAAAAGATACGAGTGCCAGTCCGCACTTTCAAATATGGAAACCTCTGCTCCTTTCCCAAAGGCATCCTCCCAGATTATTTAAAAATAGGTATTCTCCGCAATTATGCGTCAATCACACCTACGTGCCATCACTCCCGGTCACCAGAAATGCACTTCAGCTTCCACCATGACTTTCTGAGATGCCCGCATTCCACCTCTACTATTTTACCCCAAGTGCTCTTAGGGTAATCCGCTCACCAACCATCTTGGGAGAGAAGATTTCATTGCATGGGGTAGCCAGAAATGCAAATGTCGTCCCTTCTTAATGTGTGACCTGTCCACTACCACTTCCTCCATCGCGTATGGGTGACGAACCTATCCGCCGAAAAAGTTTTTTGTTTCAAATCATTTCAGGCCAGCGTACTCCGTTGTTACGGCGTGTACAGGTGAAAGTTTAGAGCCTTTGAGTGACAGTGGGAGTCACTTTTCATGTGCTTCACCCATTTAGTAACACAGAACAGAACAGTCTCAACTTGATCTTAGTTTTAAGACAAATGCATCTCCAAATTTTAGACAGGGCGGCGAAAGCGGATCTAGTGCTATTAATGAGTCGAGTGACATCCAGTTCGTTTCCGCCGTCGGCAAAAACCACGCTTCCTAGATATCCAAATTATCGAAACTTTCGATACTCTGCCCATTAATGCAGATTGGACGAGTATGATGGCCCGTCAGAGTGAGAACCTTGGTTTCGTTGGAGTTAAGGAACGATGCCATTGTCCATTGAATTCCTTCACGTCCTCCGAACAGGGCAACATGAAGAACGTCAATGATAACAAAAAGAAATAATATTGATGACACGATACACCCTCGCCGGACTGCGTTTCGACTTCAAATTTCTCTGAGATTTTACCTCGGTACAACACGTGACATTTTGCGCCATCATATGTCGCTCTGATAATAATTATTAGTTTCACTGGTCACTGTGTAGGACACGCCAGATACACTCCCTGTTTACGCTGTTGAAAGCTTTCTAGAAACCGACGCAGAACAGGTGACCTGAATAACGAACTCACTGTTCCAAAATGATCGGTGTGTGCAGGAAGATCCGGAGCACACGCGATTAACCTTTCCAAATATTCTTTGGTGCGCACCACGGTTACTTTAGCTACTATCTACCATAGCGAAGAGCATGCAGATAATCTCCTATTGGAACCTTATTGATCATCCCCTTCAACTCTCTGGGAAAGGTTTCGGACTGCCATGATTTCCATACGAGGGGAAGTATCAGGTCTGCAGGTGCAATGAGAAATAACCCTGCGAGGAGACCGTGAAACCCTGCAGCTTTACTTCGTCTGAGTGCATTGATGACTGCTTGAAGGAACAGTCCGTATATGCATGTTGCAGTGACTACCTATTTCATCCAAATGGGAGGGGGACTTCACAGGATGCGATACGGTTAAAAAGAAGAAGTGGTTGAGTATTCGCTCCACCTTCTCAACTGCTCGCCAAGCAAATGTCCTTGTAAACTACTTTCTCAAAGCCCACCACTTCACATACGCGATCAAACTTTTGAAAGTCAATGCATCAACCATTTCTCTTAAATCCAGGCTACCATATTCCCGAAGAACCCAGAAGAAATAACCCAATTCTACCCTTAATTAAAAACCAATCTTTATCTTTATGTAATCATTGCCTGATAAACGCCAACTTCTCTGGGAACTGGGAATATCCTCAGATCACTCGTATCGCTAAAAAATCAAAACCCTCTTCTTGCTGATAGCTGGAGACCTATCTCCACCCAGTCAAGCTCTGTCAAAATCTTTGAGTGGCAAGATAGCAAGACACAAACAATAGCCTGCCTCCTTGGCATAAAGAAAGCTTTCAGATCCGTATGAAATACTGACTAAACCACAAACCTATCCATCCTTTACTTTTACATGCGCCTATGTAGAAACCTAGAGGGCGGTAGGTACCAGTGGGGAATTCCGATTCGAGGGAGATGACGATGGCCCTGTTCGATGCGTCCATCGTCATGGCTAGAGTAGGCATCCAGACTAAGCAGGACTTCTCATCCTGAGGAGGAAATTCAAGCAGTGCACTGCAGGATAGACTGATGCGGAACATAGCTCCCTGAGGCCAACCTATCTCTCTCTAAGGATGAGCTGTCTCTCCTCTGGGACGGTGTGTGCCTTTTCAGGGGCCAAGCCTCTCGACTACCAAGACCGTTAGTGAGTGGTGATAGCCACACCCTGTACGAGGTGACCCTACTATTAACAAAACGCTACGGATCTAGACTGGGGAGTCGAAAAACACCTCCCCCAATCCAGGGTGTCATGCGAACCGTGCCCATTGGATAGTTTGCAGTCGCGGGTAACTGACTGTATTCGAACGGAGCCTCACTGATACCTGGTCGCCTCAGTGAGTAAGTTAGACCTTACCGTGCTACGGGGGGCTATGGCACGGCGGACCTCTTAACCCCCATACTCGTATGAATCAAATGAGTACAAAACTAGAAAAGAAAACAAAAACCAAAAAAGCGGGGCCCCGTACCGCACCAAAACTGATTAATCAGGCGGAGGCACGTCTCCGAATTACTGAGAGCCAGGTGACTACACCCAAGAAGGGAGAAGTTGGGACGTCAAGCAGAGGATCCAAGGTGAGCATTGGTATGCTGCGTGGACTACAGCCAACGAACACCACTGCTCAAAGAGCAGGGACCAGCAAAAGCACGTCTGAGATAAATATAACAGACGTCAGGAAGGAGACAGGTCTCAGTGGCGCCGGGGTTAAATGGTACCTGCGCTATCTGAAGGAAGGCCTGAAAACAGAAGAGGCCCTTAAGATGGCTCAGGACAGACCTAAGCCATCTCTACCGGAGCCGAGAAAGCGGGGAGCAGCAGAGATCAGCCCGCATGAAGGGAATGCTTCCAAAAAATCCAGACCTGAACCCAAAGGAGGAGAAAACCCGGGCAGGTCAGGAGTGAAGGCAGGACCCAGGAAGCCCGGCATTAGCTATGCTAGTGCGGTCAAGGGCATTCGACTGGCCATACTGCCAAAAAGGTTTCCCGGGCAAATACTCACTCGGGAAGAACAGGAAATCATTGAGGAACTTGTCGTCAAGCAGATGATCAAGGGTTGGACGTCGAAACTGGTGTTCACCGGGATACGTTTTCGACCAGGCCTGATACTGGTGGACTGCGCGACGGAAGGCACCGCAGAATGGGTTAGAACCATAGTTCCTAGATTGCCAGGCTGGGAAGGGGTAGAACTGTCAACATGTGCTGGGGATGATATACCAGGAGCCCACATAGTGACATTTTTCTGCCAAAGGCCGCGGCAATAGAAACGGAAGACCTTATGAGACTCCTAATTGTTCAGAATGAAGATCTCCATACTCGACTATGGAGAGTCTTCAGAAGCAAGGTGGAGGGCAAGGGTTAACTCCCCACGATCGGGGTAGATGACCGATCCCTGGAGGCAATTAAACGTCGGAGTTGTCATATAAACTACCGATTTGGCAACATACCCGTGCATGTGCACAAGGAAAAGCCAAGGAAAGAGACCTCGGAGGAGGCATCGGGTGAAAAACTTACCGAGGTCCCTGAAGAAGTCGCGGAAGCCATAGAGGCGGAAAGAACTGGATCAACCAGGGAAATAAACCTGCTGCCCAGTGAAGAGCAGAAGCTGGACGACCTAGACCTAGGACTCCTAGGGCCCGGGGTGGACAGCGACGCGCAGGAAAGCGCCATGTCGGAGGAGGAGGGTGCCACTCCGGCAGTGGAGAAGAGCTCCAAACAATAACGGAGCCAATGGCCAGCACTAGGATAGCCCAGATAAACCTCCACCATGCGAGAGCTGCATCTGCAGTGATTGCAAGAGCAAATTCCAAGGAGAACATTGGAATAGTGCTGGCTCAGGAGCCCTGGGTGTACCGGGGCCAGATTCGCGGTCTGCAAGGAAGAGACATGCAGGTAATTTGGGACTCTTCTTGTGAAAAACCAAGAGCTTGCATAATTCTCAAACGTAATTTAAAATACATATGTCTTTCAGAGTTCTTAACCGGGGACCTTGTGGCTATCCAAGTCTCATTGGAAGCCGGGAGGAGCACTCGAGAAGCAGTTGTAGCATCGGGATACTTCCCAGGAGACGAGAGCCGGGCTCCACCGGAACAAGTCGCAAAGTTGACGAAGTATTGCGAGGAGAGGGCGTTACCACTTCTTCTCGGCTGCGATGCCAACGCCCACCACGAAGTCTGGGGAAGCAACGACACTAATCGTAGAGGTGAGTACCTTCTCGAATTTATTCTTAGTAATAAGTTAGAAATATACAACGTAGGGAACACTCCAACATTTGTGACCAGCACCAGACAAGAGGTACTAGATATAACTCTAGGAAATGCCCTAATGAACGGGATGGTCAGGAATTGGAGGGTGTCGGATGAACCCTCAATGTCTGATCACAGGATAAACATATTCGACATTGAGGGTAACTCCGAAATAAAAAATATAAAGAATCCCAAGAGAACGGATTGGGGATCCTACACAACGCACCCAAGCAACAACATTGCCCACCTTCAAGGGGGCGGTGACATCAGGAGCGAACTGGAATTAGAAACGGTGGTGGAAAACCTCAACACAATCGTCATTGACGCATATGAGACCAGCTGTCCGGCAAAACAGTCAAGTCATCAAGGGATGTACCATGGTGGAACAAGAACCTAGCCAGAATGAGAACAGAGGTACGAAAACTCTTTAACCGGGCAAAACAAACCGGGGACTGGCGGAGGTATAAAAATGCACTGACTGCGTATAGCAACGCGATCAGGGAAGCGAAACGGAACAGCTTTAGGGAATTCTGTGAAGGGATTGAACAGATCACAGAAGCAACCAGGCTGTACAAGGCTGTAGCCAAAGGCGGGGGAATATCCTCTGTCTGCTTGAAAAAGGAAGATGGGACATTCACCGAGAATGAGGAGGACAGGGTACACCTGCTTCTCAGAACTCATTTCCCGGGGTCCTACCCCTCGGCGGCAGGCGACAACAATCTGCCTGACACCCCAACAACGAATAAAAGGGAAAGGAAAGAGAGCTGGAAACTAGCAAAAGAGGTATGCTCAGAAGCTAGGCTAAGATGGGCAGTGGGAACTTTTAAACCAATGAAATCTCCCGGAGTAGATGGCATTTTCCCAGTACTTATCCAGAGAAGCCTAGGAATTATCTTAAAGTCTCTTCTGAGGGTGGTAGTGGGGAGCATAGCACTAGGTTACATACCAAGGGCATGGAGACGGGCAAAAGTGCTCTTTATTCCGAAAGCGGGTAAAAAGGATCCTTTTCACCCTAAATCTTTCAGACCAATCTGCCTAACATCGTTCGTACTCAAAACGGTGGAGAAGGTCATAGACAACTATATAAGAACTAACGTTCTAAAACGTAATCCCCTACATCACTGTCAACACGCTTACCGGGCAGGACGGTCAACTGAAACTGCTCTGTATCAGCTGACAGAGGTACTACGGGACGCCATAGAAACAAAAAAAATTGCACTGTGCGCGTTTTTGGATATCGAAGAAGCATTCGACAACATATCGCACACAGAGATACAGGATGCCCTGAGCCGCAAAGGAGTGGGAAACACCCTGGCACTCTGAATGGGCAAAATGCTAGAAAGCAGACAAATAGAGGTACAAACAGGTACAAATTCTATTATCATGAACACCACTCAAGGCTGTCCACAGGGCGGAGTACTATCGCCGCTGATGTGGAGTATGGTAGTGGATGAACTCCTGGACGTGTTAACTAATACTGGAATACAAGTCCAGGGCTACGCGGACGACATTGTTCTAATCTGTAGGGGCAAATATGAAGATACCCTATGTGATAGAATCCAAACTGGATTAAGGGTTATTAGTGCCTGGTGCAGGAAGGTGGGACTGCGGATCAACCCAACCAAAACTACCATGGTACCATTCACTAGGAGGCATAAGCTGGATCACCTGAAAGCCATAACATTACATGATATGGAGGTGAAACGAGAAACAGAGGTCAAATACTTGGGTGGAATCACGCTAGACCAGAAATTACTCTGGAAGACACATGTCGGAAACACTTGTCGGCTCTGATGACTTGCAGATCCATAGCAGGAAAAAAATGGGGTTGCAGCCCGAAGATACTACTTTGGATACATACTGCAATAGTAAGGCCAATGATTACCTATGGAGCGGTAATCTGGGCAGAAAGAACCGAACTCAGCACACAAGCCAGGGAATTACATAAGCTCCAAAGGCTGACTTGCGTGTGTATCAGTGGGGCAATGAGGACATGCCCATCGGCATCCCTGGAGGTCCTTCTGGGATTAACCCCTTTCCATCTACACATACAGATGCAGGCAAGGAGATCAATATTCAGGATGGCCGGTAGTATGAGTGAGGCGGGGAGCTGCCTAAATCGAAGGAAGATTGATATCCTTTCTAGGCGGTATCCCGAATTACTGATACCGAGGGACAACATGACAACAAGGTTTCACTTCGATAAGAAGTTTGAAACACGTTGGAGTAACAAGGGAGAGCGTGGCTGCGACATACGGCTTAAACCAGCAACTGATTACTTGGTACACTAACGGATCCCTCACAGCAGAGGGAGCGGGTGCCGGTGTCATTGGTCCAAGGAAAATGTACTTTGAGCCAATGGGCAGGTACACTAGCATATTCCAGGCGGAAATTTACGCCATAGACAAATGTGCCTTCTTTAATCTGCAAAGGAACTACGGGGGGCAGAACATAGCTATTCTCACCGATAGCCAAGCAGCGATCAAGGCACTTAGGTCCAACCAGGTGAACTCTAAACTGGTATGGGAATGCCTTGAGAGACTGAATACACTCGGCTCGTCCAACAAGGTCTGGATACTTTGGGTTCCAGGCCATGCTGGGTTGGAAGGCAATGAGGCAGCAGATTAACTAGCCAAGAAGGGAGCAGGGATGCCTTTACACGGGCCAGAACCCTTCTGTGGAATCGGGAACGGTTTCATGGCTATGAATCTAAGAAACGAAGAGAAACAGTTGAGGGAACTATATTGGGCGGGCCTATCAGGGATGGAGCAGTCCAGGGTGCTTATTAGGGGATACGAACCCATGCGTACAAAGGATTGCTTAAACCTCACCAAAAAGAACCTCCGAATCATAGTGGGAATTCTCACTGGTCATTGTCGGCTGAACTATCACCTAGGGAAGCTAGGGATATCTACGGACACTGCCTGCAGGTTTTGTGAGGAGGAGGACGAAACCTCTATGCATGTCCTGGGACAGTGTCCGGCACTTGTGCAAAGTAGGTCGATACATCTGGGAGAACACTTAATACCAAATGCAAAGCTGAAACATCTGGAAGTGGGAAACATACTAAAGTTCCTAACGGTTACAGGCCTGCTTGAGATACTATGATCAACAGGTACACTATAACCAGTAAAAGGGACACAATAGTTCTTCAAGAACGCGGTGCGACTTTCCCTTAGCAGAATAATAATAATAAGGGCGATGAAAATTAAGCATCCTTAGAAATCGACAGAGCAGAGTTAGGACCTTGCGTGTCTAATACCCTCTGAAGACCCGGTATAGCCCAGGTATTCCACTCCTCCTTCCTATCCCGGAACCATTTGTGTTGATGCAGTTTCGAGAGAGACAGGGTGGAAACAAGTTGTCGCAGGTGTCGGAGACAATATCTCATGGTAGTCCGAAGCGCGAACAGGTAGTCCCGTGGGAGACAGTCCATGGTTGCGTTACACTGACTGGTCTGCATTGCGAACCCGAAATCCTGAATGGATTTGTGATCCCCGCCTTCCAAATCTCCTTTTCTGCTATCGAGATCTGGTAGTAGATCTTGCGAAAATGAATCATAAAAAAGATCCTGCCTCTCACCTCCTGTATCAAGTCTCCGGCGATATGTAAGAGGTAATGTTCCGGAGTTGTTTGAAACGAGGTAGCTGGCTCACTGGTTAGATGATTGTCGAACAAGACCCTGCTCCTGCAGGGGAGGTCCGACGAACCTGCGTGGGCGTTCTAAGATAGACGGACCTCAGGCGCGTGAATTCCATGATGAACTGGTAGGTCCCAAAGCAAAATGGTTGGCGACCTTGAATTCTTCTAGAAGCGCCGCATACATAGGGACGTCCGAGTTTTTCCTAAGCCATGGCAGCTTCCGAAATGATGGAAACGGTATGGACAGAAGTAGCACCCACAATGCTGTACAAGACAAGTTCAGTCAATGAATCGCTTAACTTCTAAAGTCACAGAGTCAGCACCAATGGTCGCTGTTTGCAGGTCTGCGACGGTGAACTGGCAGGAACACGATCGCATTCCTTCGTCCGCATGACTTTTAAATTGAGAACAACATCACAAAGTATGAAGTAAAGTACTTTATGTATAATAAACGTTGATGAGGCTACCTTTGAAGGCTTCTTTTGAAAAAAGTCGAAAAAATTGTATAAAGGACGACTCTATTAAAAGTTGTCAATGCAAAGGTACATACTCAAATTCCAGCCATACAATGCCTTCCTCAATCTTCTTATTCATTGAATTTACTCCTATTCAAGGCTCCTTCACTTATCGCTATTTCCTCATTCATCGTTCATCAATAAATTGTGCATATTAAGGAGCAACATTGTACTCGAACACACATAATGAAGACCAAATGGAGACAGAAAGTTTTTACACGAAGTTCGCCTTCTGAGTCGTTTAATGTTAGTTCGTCCACGTCGCAAGTGGAAACAATACACTTCACTATCTTGAAGGAGGAAATGAAAAAAAAATCTGCAAATGCTACCGTGTACATATATCTATGTGTATTCATGTAAACTTCCCGGCTATAGATACATGTATCTATTATATATTTATGGTTGTTGGCCTGCACAAAACCCCATATCCCACTTTCAAGTATCGATTGGTATTCAATGCAAAAAGCCTGGGCTGGTCGTTTTCGGTCTGTGGGTGCTACATTGGAATATACCGCTTACATCGAACGATCCATCCTTTCGGCAGGTTCCTGCAAACAACCCACAAACAAGCACATCTTCCCAGGTCAAAACATTAGTTACCATTTTAAATGAACTCCAATGGATTTCTTGAGGAATTGCCAAGAGCGTTTGTTACCGTGTGCTCTTATCTCCACCCCCAAACGGGCGAAGCATTGTGCCTCAATGATTTGGTGCTCATTGTTACAGAGGAGACTAAAGAGTGCTTCCTGTTTACCGGTACAACGTCATTTGGACGCATCATGCATGCATATGCACACTCGTATATCCGCCGACTAATGGAAGACAGAGGACCCTGTTTTCAAAACAACAACGAACACTTCTTAAGAAATTTATCGGATGTGCATCTACAAGGATGTGCATGGCGGAGATAGCAAGTAAGACAGGGGAAGAAAAATGAGTTATATTTTCACGAAAATGCTGTGGGTGTTTGTGCTTTTTCATTGATACGGAATTACGGAGCGCATATCAATCAATATTTTCAAATTTCCATTTCATAAAACGCTCAATTAACAAAGTAGTAAAAGGGAGGAAGGAAGTGCCCAGATAGTAGGCGTTGCAAGGAGTAGATTCAAAAAATAGCAAATAAGGCTGATCTTTCCAGTTTTTTAATGACTAATGAAGTCGTGAATACGCCGGAACCACTATGCGGGTTAACCATAGTCAACCACGAAACCTGAGCTATCCCAATAACCAAAAGGAAATGAAATTGCGCATGTAGGCCCATCAGCAACCAAGAGCAGCTCTGCTGGATTATTTCGTCGACGCGTGCTTGCACACCACTGTACTTGCTCAGAAATGTGGAAGGATTCCTGTTCACACTTCAATCCTCCACACTTCATTAACAAAGTTTATTACGTGCGTAGGGCCGCACCAGAACCGCATGAATTTGAAACGGAAACAAATGCAAAGCTGAAAATTGAAAATGAAGATACACAAAGGATCATATCTTCAATCCCTCTCCCTCTCCCTCTTATCAGATTTACAACAAAATGAAATCAAAAAAAACTTTCGATTATTAATTTTTATTATTTTAATATTGGAAAAGCTAAGTTTGAATTTCAAAAACACCAAAAATAATCTCGAACGGTATTGTCGCGCAGGTTCGCCCGAATATCAATAACTGCATCTTCTTGATTCATTCCTGCTCTTCCCTTACCGTTCCAAACTTTCTACAGTCAATGGACCCTTCCCAATCCAAAAATCCTTATCGCAAAGTTTCACGAAAGTAACGCAAAAATTCCCCAAATGCAACTTGATTGGCTGCGGAGTATGAAAAGTGAGATCCTGTGTGGAGTTGCCAAATCTCCCATCAGGCGCGTCCCTTCGTGCGGATAAGGGAATGCTCGGCGAATGTGTCATGGCCATGCACATGCACGCATCCGGAGATGTGCGTGTGTGGGCATGTTTATGCGCAGGCCGGGTAGGTGGGAAGTAAACGCCCACCCGTGGATAAAAATTGGCTATGGGAAGGATACCCAGAAATAAAACCAAACATGGAGGAGCAGAAGAAGAATGAAGTTACGGTGCAGGGCTTCGGAAACCCAGTGCCGGCGGTTTTTGGGAGTGAGCAAGCGGGCTCCCGACCGTCGATATCCAACGACCGCAGTGCCTCAGTAGTGGGAACCTTGGCTACTGTGGCATCTAATCTTACAAGCGTACGGGAGGAACTTGAGCTGGCTCCAGTGATGGATCCGTTCAGAAGGAGCTCGATTTTTCGCAGATCCCCTCCCACACGGGGACAAGCCCCCACGATCGCTACCCCCATTAGGAAGCGTATAGCGGGAGTCTTCGATGAGGAAGAATCACTGACGCCGATTCACCCGAGCAATGTTTTGGGCAATGATCAGTCTGGAGCTGCCTTTACTGCTCTCGGTAAAAAGATCATGGAGCTGTGTGAGTTTATAAAGGAGCGCAGGAACATTCACCAAAATATAAGGGCCATGATACGAGGCATCCGTTTGACGTACGGCAAGGCCCAGGATGAACGAGTAGGGAAGTCGCCGATTGGAAAAGTGAACCAGGCAACTCAAGTAACGCCGGTTCAAAACACAAAAGAGGAGAAACCGGGGAAGAGGCTGCTCGAGAAGCTGAATGACTCAACAGGCCAGCAAACCCCGAAAAGAAAAAAGGACTCAACTCCCATAAAGGCGGAGTTCATGAAAAGTTCGTCTGAAGCTACCAGTGGAAATACTGCAGTGGCTACCTCGAGAAAAGGGATCGAACCTTCAAAGGCGGATGCGGAAGCTTGGAGGAAGGTAGAACCGCGGAAAAGAAATTATCGGAGGAAGATTAGACCGGAGGTGATTTTCATTTCCAAACGAGGCGAAGGGTCATACGCCGACATTCTCAGGAAAGTGAAGGCAGACCACGAACTCACCAATTTGGGAGACAGCGTCAGCCGTATTAGACGGTCGCAGAAGGGAGATCTTATGTTGGAACTTAAGAAATCCAAGGATGTAACCGCGGACAAATTCTTAAGCCAAATCGGGAAGACTTTAGGGCAGGAAGCCGACATAAGAGCTAGCAGGCCGGAGATCACTATAATCTACAAAGATATAGATGAAATCACGGCGAAGGAGGAGGTTCGCGAAGCGTTGGAGAAACAGTTCGATCTTGCCGGACTACAAGAGTCAGTGGTGAAAACGCTAAGGAAAGCCTATGGGGGAACACAAACCGCCATCATCAGTCTACCAGTGGAGAACGCACTCAAACTGTTAGCAGCAGGGAGAGTGAGAATAGGCTGGGTTATGTGTCGCCTTAGGGAACAGGTGGTGTTAAAACGGTGCTTTAGATGCCTTGGCTTTGGTCACATTGCGAACTCATGCACTAACCCAAATGACAGGTCAAAGCAATGCAGGAGATGCGGAGTGCAAGGCCACATCAGCAAAGACTGCGGAGCTGACCCAAATTGTCTACTGTGCAAAGGAAAGAAGGGTGTGGACCATCGGCACATTGCGGGCAGCAGTATGTGCCCGGAATACAGGAGAGCCCTTAGCACAAATCGCAGATGAGGTTGATACAAATCAACCTCAACCACTGCGAGGCGGCGCAGGATTTACTCGCGCAAACCATCCGCGAGAAAAACATCGATGTGGCCATACTAAGTGAACCATACCGAAACCACGGTGGCAGCGTTTGGGTCAAAGACCAAACGCTATGCTCCACCCAGCGCTACACTCGTCGAGTATGAGCGGATGCTTGCTGCTCTTGTTTTGGATGCAAGAGGACGTTGGCCGATCATAATAGGAGGCGATTTCAATGCGTGGGCTCTTGAATGGGGCAGCCGGATAACTAATGTCAGGGGACGTGTTCTCCTCGAAGCATTCGCGGAGCGGGACGTGGTACTGGCGAATGTTGGGTCTTCGTACACTTTCCGGGGAAGGGGCCTGGGGTCTATAGTGGACCTGACATACGTGAGTGCCAGTTTAGCCAGTAGAATCGTTTGGTATGTCAGTGAGCCCTATACTCACAGCGACCACCAGGCAATCTGCATAGAGATCAAGGGCGGATCGAGCTCGAAAAAGAGTTTTCGCAGAATGCCAGGTGGTATGCTTGGCTGGACAGTGAAAGCTTTCGAGGGGGACACGTTTTCCGCGGTGCTCTAATCCGACATATCCCTGAATGGTACGACTGGAGAGAGAGCCACCCAGATCACTCGATGGGTGGCGGAAGCATGCGATGCTACTATGCCCAGAAGGCGATTGCTCCCCAGTAGGCAACCCAACTACTAGTGGAACAACGAAATCGCAAGTTTGCGAGCCGCATGTTTTCGGGCAAGGAGGCTTTGCCAGAGGCTCAGGGGAAAACCCGGTGGCGACGGTCGAGAGGAGGCACACAAGCAATTGCGTGGCCGCCTAAAGGAAGCCATTCGGAAGAGCAAAAAGAACTGCTTCAAACAGCTGTGCGACCATACCGACATAAACCCTTGGGGCGAGGCTTACAGAGTGGTGATGAAAAGGCTACGGAAATCACCCCAGGTGACCTGCCCGCGCCTCCTGAAACAGATTGTTACCACTCTGTTCCCTCACCACGAAAATAAGGGAAGGCACATTTTTGTCCAGCTAAATGACGGCATAATACCGCCTGTAACTGTGGAGGAGCTGCGGGGAATATGTGGTAGGTTCGGTGACAACAAGGCCCCAGGTTTGGATGGCATCCCCAACCGAGCTTTGAAACTGGCAGTGAAGACTAGGCCCGACCCTTTCACCAACACCTTCGAGGCGTGCCTAAAAGAAGGAATATTCCCTGCCCAGTGGAAAAAGCAAAAGTTAGTGTTGTTTCCGAAGCCTGGCAAGCCACCTGGAAACCCAGCGTCGTATCGTCCTATCTACCTGTTGGATACAATGGGGAAAATGATAGAGAGAATCATCTACAACAGACTCCTGCCCATCGTCGAAGCCAGCAATGGTTTGTCGGAACGCCAGTTTGGTTTCCGACGCGCTCACTCTACGGTGGACGCAATTGGCATGGTGGTAAACCTGGCAAAAGGTGCACTGATTTCTGGCGGCTGCTGTGCCGTGGTGGCGTTGGATGTCAAAAACGCATTCAACTCGGCCAACTGGAATAGAATTAAACGGGCGTTGGCTGACATAGGTGTCCACGGATACTTAGCGAATTTGGTGGAAAACTACCTCTCAGAGAGGACTCTCTGGTACGGGACGGATGAGGGCCCCAAAGAGTACATTGTGTACATGTGAGTACATGTGATCCTCTGTTGTGGAATATCATGTATAATGGGGTGCTTGCTCTTCCCGTCCCAGAGGGGACTACGATTGTCGGCTTTGCTGATGACCTAGCTGAAACGCAGGAAAAATTACACTGTAAAAGTGGAGGTCGATGGACATACAGTCGTATCAAAACCGGCTATCAAATACCTGGAAGTAATAATTGACACCAGATTGAGTTTTAGGAAACACCTAGAGTATGCATGCCAAAAGGCAGCCAGTGCCACCACGGCACTTGCAAAAATGTTGCCAAATATTGGTGGGCCGAAACATTGCCGGAGGTTGGTGCTAGCCGGAGTGGTGCGCTCCATCCTGCTCTACTCGTCGCCTGTGTGGGCAGAGGCGCTCGAAAACTCTCAGAGTCGGAAGCAGGTGAACTCGGTTTACCGGCGGATGGCTTTGAGGGTTTGCAGTGCTTTTAGAACCACATCAGATGAGGCAGTATTGGTGGTGGCAGGCATGATTCCGGTTGACATTCTGGCCAAAAAAATGAGTGTCCTGTACAATGCAAGACATATGGAGGGGCATGCACAGCGTAGAAATGCGGCAAGGTCAGAGTCGCTTGATCTCTGGCAACGCAGATGGGACGAGTCTGCGAAAGGTCGGTGGACGCACAGGCTCATTCCCAACATTAGGGTGTGGCTTGAGCGAAAACATGGGGAGACCAACTACCACATTACCCAGTTCCTCACGGGACATGGTGGTTGCTACAGGCAGTATCTGCACCGCTTTGGGTTGGATGATTTTCCGAACTGCCCCGATGCGATGGCATACCGGAGGATCCAGAGCATGTGATGTTTCACTGACCACGATTTGCGGTGGAGAGAAGGAGCTTAAACCAGGTGCTGGGCAGGAGCGGGACCCCGGAGAGCTTGGTTACTGAGATGCTGGAGTCCGAGGAGAAGTGGCTTGCGGTTGGCTCCGCAATCATCCAAATGCAGGAGGAGTTGCTGAAGGAACAAAGAAGGAGGAAAGCTGCAAATAGGAGAAGGATGAGTGCCTAAGAGCAAACCTACCCCGCGAAGTAATACCTCAATGGTGGTCCCACGGGGCTGGGGCTGGAGAGACCGGGGGTGGTTTTTAGTGGGTGTGAATCCCACACGCGCCCGCTGTAGTTCTGCCGTTCGGGCGGCGGACGTGTCTTTCTAAGATTTTCCACCTCCGTGTACGCACAAAAAAAAAAAAAATCTTATAGATCAGAAGCATTATACATCTATAATTGCTACACTGTGCGATATCTCCCTTTTTATGTATGAGACAGATAATGCCTCTTTGCCAGTCGTCAGACATTGATTCATTGTCCCACAACTTGAGCACAAGTTGATGAATCACTTGGTGTAGTCCATATTTAGCCAATTCGGCTTTAATTGCATCGTCTCCTGGCGACTTATGATTTTTAAGCCGATGAATTGCACGGACTGTTTCTTCTATACTTGGTGGTGGCGGTATTTGTCCGTCGTCTTCAGTTGGCGGGACCTTCAACTCGCCGATGTTTTAATTGTTCAGTTGTTCATCGAATTACTCAACCTATCGCTCCAATATGCCCATTCTGTCGGAAATCAGATTTCCCTCTTTGTCTCGGCAGGATGAACATCGGTGTCTATAAGGCTTCATCCTGCTGACTTGTTGGTAAAACTGGCACGCCTGGTGTGGTTGCTCCCTGCACTTTTCTAGTTCACAGAATTGTTGGTTCTCCCAGGCTTCCTTTTTCCGTCTGTGAAGTCGCTTCTCCGCTCGCCGGAGTTCGTGTTAAGTCCCCATGCGTGCCCGTGTCATTTGAGAATGTAACATTACTCGGTATGCGGCATTCTTCCGTTCCGTTGCTAGCTTATATTCATGGTCTAACCAGCCGGTCCGACTCCTTTTGCAGCTAGGGCCATGTATGTTTGGGGCCGTATTTATGATAGCGTTCTACAGGTGATTTTGAAGATAATTTGTTGATGCTTCATCTCCAGGATCTCTGTCGACTGCGGAGGGCTGCGCTGTGCACAATACCAACAAAATAGTGATCCGAGTCTATATTCGCTCCTCTATATATGGAAAATTAATGAAGACGATCAACAAATTGCTGAGGAAGGATGAACGTCGGAGGAAACTAACAAATAGCTGCACGAGCTGCAGCTCATAACTGTCCCTGTCCCATGACGTAATACCAAAAACCGAAGGAGAAGAAGGTAGTTTAATGATAAAAGTCTCACATAACCGTATGGCAGGGGCGTTTTGCACCTCCAACGGCAAAAAATACAGATAGATAGACAGTCAGTCGGTATGAAACAATGCATAATGTTTAGATCTCCACATCCGAAAGAAGAGAATGTATGAGTGTCAAGAGGCAACTACCCCAGTACCATATGCACCTATCTGGTGCCATCTATCTACCTGACCTAAGAAACTGCCGAAAATAACGTGATATTCTCACGTAATAAATTTATTTATTAGTTAGAACATAAGGCTGTAATACGAAAGGTCGCGATTTAAATCTTAGTGGTGGCAGTGGTTTGAAGTCGGATACCAGTCGACTCAGCTGTGAATGAGTACCTGAGTTAAAAAAAGGGTAATAATCTCGGACGAGCGCAATGCTGACCACATTGCCTCCTACAGTGTACTGTAGTGTACCGTTACGGTTTTGAATGAAGTGCTCTAACACACTTCAAGGCCCTGATCCAATATAGATTGTTGCGTCAGCGATTATTATTATTATAAATTTATCGCAGGATTTTTCGAATTATTTAGCTTCATTCTTTTTCATACGTAGTGATGTTCAATTGTCCTTAGAAAATGTTTTCAAATTCTTGCCCATCCCTACTAAGAATTCATTAGAAGGAATCGAGTGCTATTTTGGTAACCATTTAAAATTGTACTTGCTAAAATTCCCGAAAGCCAATCTTGATGTTCCATCCACAAACAAAACCCATACTTTACCGTAGGCACAGTGGAACTGAACTAAAGGTTATCTAGCAATTATGCGAACCTTGCGGCCCAGTATAACACTTAAGCGTTCTGTGAATAGCCTCGTTGACACAAACCAATGTCCACCTGCATTATATGCATTTGAGTTGCTAGATGTCTCTGGAAATTTGCTAAAAACTTGAAAGCGATTGGAATAGAGCTTTTGGTAATTCAATTTTTAAGCTTTTAAGGTTATATACAAATGTCACAAACATGTTAATGTGCAGAAGCTAATTGAATTTAATTTTGTAATATCTAAGGTTTCGACTGAAGGTGGTGATAATATTGGGATTACCCAAAAATATCCTGTGTAAAGCTTTGAAATGTTTACTTTCAGCTGGACTTTTAGATCAAATTCAAATACAGTAAGCAATATTGATATCCGCACGCCGTTGTACGAAATACATAAATGGCCAGAAAGGGGGTGGAGGGCTTGTACTGTGTTTGTTTTTGCAGAAACGTAATGTAGGATTTGTTGGATACAATGCAATGCTATTATAATTAAAAAACAAGGATAAAGTGAAACCGTTGCCGAAGGCGGAAAACCAAATGGGAAAATGTGACAAATGACATTAAAAACTCAAAAAATGACACTGACTAGTGGCATGGATTCGACCAAATGCTCTACATATTCGGCAGGAATTTTTCTGCATTATTCAAGAAGACGTTCCATCGAGTATTTCTTCTTTACATTTTCGCATCCATATTCCTCTCCAAGAATACCACATTACCCAAAACGCCTGTTCCCTGACAGCCGCATACCATAACGCTTCCCACTTTACTGTTCATTTTAGATTTCATTAGTTTTGTGTAATGCCACAGTATATCTAATAGGCAGTACTTACACTAAAATGCCCTGACTTGCAAGTGTATTGCGGAAGCTTATGCGTATACCTTGAGCGATAAAGAAGGACAAAGCATAATCTTCATCAGATCGTATTGTCAGCCATGCTTGATTCAACGAAAAATTATCTGTCATGGCCTCTGCCAGATTTGTATATTTTTGTATTTTGAATCGAAAAAATATAAATTTCTAAATGAAAAAAAGCATTGGAATGGCATCCGTTTTGCGTAGCCGTAAGCAAACTATATTTGGGAGCTGCCGATTTGATAGTTTTATTCATGAAATGCACGCACCGCAAGAATTTCATTCCAAAAGTTGAAAATTTAAAGTGTGCATTTCATTGTTTACTTCACTGCAAATAAAAAATAAACAAAGGTGATTTAAAATAATTAAACTTGTTTTTTCTTCTGCAAATACCGATATTTCGTGAACTACTTGTTTCTTCATCAGTGCTAACAAGTATGCTCCTAGAGAGCAGACTGTACTCGGTATTTGCAAAATAAAAGTCAACACTAGCGAATAAGAAACAAGTCGGGAAACCGGAAGTTTGACGCTTCAGGAATAAAAGGTTTTGTGCTTCCCTATGTGAGGAGCATAACGTAGTTCTCCATTGGCTGATAGCATTGACCCGAGATATTTAAATCGCTCAGTTCTGGGCAGGTTACTGGAACTCAGCGATTTAAATATCTCGAGTCAATGGAGAACTGCATAATGAAATTGCTTCACGCATTAACGCAAACTCGATGAAGTAGCATTCCACAACTGGTGTTCTCTGTGATCGACGTATCAGCGCACGTCTCAAATCTAAAATTTACTGCAATGTCGTCCATATGTCGCTCTCTCTAGTTCTGAGTGTTGACCGACTATAAAAGACAATGAACGGCGTCTTGCGGTAATGGAGACGAAGATGTTGCATTGTACTGGTGGCGTGACACATTTTGATCACGTCTGAAATGAGAATATCCGCGATAGATATGGGTTTGCACCGATCGTGGAAAAACTGCGAGTGAGGCGTTTTCGATGGTGTGGTTACGTAATTCGCGCTTACGAGAATTCATTTACCAATATTAGTCTGAACATCGAAGTCAATGGTAATCAACCAAAAAGCCGGCCGAAACAACGGTGGCTTGATACGCTGTATGGGGATTTAAAGGCCTCGCGATTACATCCTGATCAGGCATTTGATAAAATAAAATGACGAAACCAGTCACGATGAGCCGACCCCGCTTGTGAACGGGACAAAGTCTGAAGAAAAAGAAAAAGATGTGAGGAGCGGCGGGTGCACGACAGCTCCGTTTCATATAGCTAAAAATTCCATTGCCCTCTATTTTTTAGAAAGCAATTTAAATTAATCATTTAATGGAAACTCCTGTATTGATAATAGTCAACCTCATACGCTTCACACTCTGCGTTTAATATTATTAGCAAATGCCAAGAATTTAACCTACAGCAAATATAAACAAGTCGAGAAACCGGAAGCTGGGCGCTTCAGGTACGAAAGGTTTTGTGTATTTCTTAGTACGTAGCACGTAATATATCCATATACATATTATGGGTGATATTGACATTCATAGTTTTCAATTTTCAAAGAAACAACAACTTTGAGGTATTATAACTTTGTTAGTAATAGTGCGATTTACGCCAAACTTGGTAAGATCATGCTCTACAGTATAGCCTACGTCACTGCAAAATTTCATGGTGCTAGGATGAACTTAAGGGGGGTTTCCAGCCAATTACTAAAAATTACAGTAATATACTATCATTAACTTTATTTGAATAGATATCGGTATGGAAGGTATTTCGGAGCCCAGGCACCATATAGTGGCAGTGTTTACACAAAACCTTAAAAAGGGCTGGAGAGAATTCAATTCTTCTTGAATCGAATTTTAATATTTCACACGATTGTCAATTATTCTCGTTAATTATGACGTCAGCATCTTATTTGTATGGCTTAGGATGCTGTTAATTCACACGAAATTGATAAGTTTGAACTGCTATAACTTTGATACTATGATAATAGTTGGATTTTCATGGAACTTGGCAAGTGTATGCACGAGGCTGTCCTCGATGTCGGTGCAAAATTTAGTACACCTAGGATGAACTCAAGGGGAGTGTTTTAGTCAAATTCTAAAAGTTGATAATATACTATTAGTAAATTTATTTGAGCATATACCGGAATGGGACATCTCTCAAAAATTAGATTTCACATAAGTGTTTTACACAAAATCTTAAAAAGGACTGCAGATAAATAGATTCTTCATAAATGCGACTTTACTATTTCACGCGAATGTCAATTAATTATAACGTCAGCATCTTATTTGCATGGCTTTGGAAGCAGTTAATTCGCGCGAAATCGCGAAATTTGAACTGCTATACCTTTGGCGTTAATGGACAGATTTCCATGAAATTTAGTACGTATATACGAAATATTGTCCTCTATGCTGGTACGGTGATACGGTTCTATTCAAAAATAACATCTTGGAAAGAGGAGCTTGGCATAGAGTGGCTGCCATGGCCAGAAAACAGTCCAGATTTGAATCCCATAGAAAACTTATGAGCATTCATGAAGCGGCGACTGCAACAAAGATCGATAAGGAACAAATCAAATCTAGAAGAAGCTTTTGAAAAGATATGGCTTAATGAAATTCCAGACGATTTTGTTGAAAATGCAGAAGTGATTATGGCGAAAGGCGAAATACTAAAGATCAAAAATAAAAAAAAGCGAAAATTAACTTCTTTTAATTTGACATTTATAGATACCTTTATCATTGCATCAGTGCATGAAGAAGTTATAGAAGTCCCTTCAGAGAAAAAACTGGCAGGCAAACACAAAACCCTCTAGCGAATTAATAGATTTTTACTGAATAATTTAAAAGGCAAAAATAAGCTCGTGTTGACATTTTCTACAATATTTAGCCAAAATATTTGCACTAGCATTGCCTACTGTCACCGGGACATATCTAATATGCAATCATTTCAATCTTAAAAACCGCATTATGTTCGGGATTACTCGGACAACAAGGCAGTGAGCAAGGAGATAACTTTTTCCTCTCTTATCACCAACCGTTGATAAGAAATTTAAATTTAGAACTATCAAACTAGAAATAACACCTGAAACCATGTTTCTAAAATTAGATGTCGTTTCGGCGCCTTCACACCCTAATCCGTAGGAGAACAACTTATATATGCCTATTTGCAATATTTAATTGAAATTACAAAAAAATGCCACGTGTCTTCATGTGTTTACTACCGCATACTTAACGAAAGTGTGGCGCTTGACACCAAAATATTTACAATACATTTAGGCGAAGGACAAGAGAATTAGATACGGAAACCAGTTTTTCTTTATCTGTAACGTCTTTAGATTTGTTTTGCTGACAAGCTAATCAATTTCAGATGCTTATGATTAGCTCAATTGTCAAGCGGAAACAAGCCATTGTTCAAATAGAGGGGGTTAAATCTGCCCCACGACTTATTACCGTCCCTTCGATAACAATTTCAATAAGATAATAAATAATGAATCCTATTAACCTATACTTCGTGTACAAAATAAATGTGAACTGCCTTTCGCAGATTTCTGCAGTCAGCCCTAGGCGAGTACATTAATTGACTCCCCGCCTTATTTCCAGTAATGGTTTAGGACATTTCTGCAAAGTAACCCTACAAAACTACAATAACAGTTTTTAAAAAATAGCTCTCACTTTTAATCTGAAAGTATTTAAAATTTAATTCAGATTCAAACACGGCGAAAAGCGTGCACGAGAAACGTCCCAAGGGATTGCTGTCAAAATCTTCATAGCTTTCACGTTTGAATCTTCAAATTAACTTATATACATATATGACGAAGATTACCACAATGTTGTCCGTCCTGTCGCCCTTTATGGTTCAGAGTGTTGGCCGACTATAAAAGACAATGAACGGCGTCTTGCGGTAATGGAGACGAAGATATTGCGTTGGACTAGTGGCGTGACATGTTTTGATCACATCCGAAATGAGGATATCCGCGATTGCACCGATTGTGAAAAAATTGCGAGACAGGCCTCTTCGACAGTTTGGTCACACAATTCGTGCAAACAAGAATTCACTTGCCAAGATTGGTCTGAACATCGAAGCCGATGGTAAACGACTAAAAGGCAGGCCGAAACAACGGTGGCTTAATACGCTGGATGGGAATTTAAAAGCCTCGAGATTGCATCCAGATCAAGCATTTGATAAAATAGAATGGCGAAACCGATCACAACGAACCGACCCCGTTGTAAACGTGGCAAAGGCTGAAGAAAAAGAAGATTTTGGTAATATCGAGAAGCCCATATTTACCATGAGTCCAGATATTTTGATGCCCGTAGCTGTTGATATCAACGAATCCCAATAAAGTGCTGTTCGTGGTTAGGTTTTTCACGGTTGGACATGGCACTAACCAACGAAAATGATATGAACAAATACTTAAAAGGTAGTTCTACTTCTGTTGTGGAACTGACATTCAAGAGTCATAACATACCATAGCAACTTAATGGAGATTATCTCCGCTTTGTTCCCCACGTAAACGAAACCTATTGGAAACTTGCGAGATCCAATATGGGGAGAACTTCAAAACATTCAGTTCTCATGCATTTATTTTGTAGAAATCAACAAGTCTCCGCTTCTTGACATCACCTCTAGCAGATCCTGATTTGAAATTAGGCGATAACGTTGGCAACTACTGTTTGAGTTGTTGAGTTATACCGCGTGTATGAGTTTTTAAGGTTTTGTGTAAACACAAAACCTTATTAAAATCGGTTTACCGTCTGTCTGTCTGTCTGTCTTTTTTTTTTTTCCCGATGGAAGGTGGAAAGCTTCAAAAGCTACCGCAGGCTCCTGCCACACGGTTATGTGGGACTCTTACCCACTAAAACCACCTTCTTCTCCTTCCACTCTCCCCGCGGGACTCCCATTTGGTATTACGTCGCGGGGCTGGATCAGAATTTATTCTGCGCTCATGTCAACATTCGTGTTCCTCTCGCGTTCATTCTTTCGGATGACTTCCTCCTGCCTAAACTTCTTTCCGATGGCTGTAATCACTTTTTCAACTTCGGTCCATATCCCCTTGGCTTTCACCATAAGCTCCATGATATTTTCGGGTGTAAAGTGCTTCCCGGTTGTAGCTTCTAATGTAGCCCTTTGGGTTTCGAATCTGGGGCAGTGAAAAAAGACGTGTTCTGCGTCCTCTGGAATGTTTGCACACTGTGGGCAATATGGCGAATCATCGCGCCCAAATCGGTACAGATATGCTCGATAGCCTCCGTGTCCGCTCAAGAATTGAGTTAGGTCGAAACCTACTTCGCCGTGAGGTCGCTCGATCCATTTCCGGATGTCCCATATGATTTTGTGAGTCCAACGGCCTTTTTCTGACTCGTCCCACTTCTCTTGCCATTCCGCGACAGTTTCAGCTCGTGCGAACTGTCGCCGACGGGCAGGAGATTCTCCGGTGAGGTACGTTCGATCGTAAAGTCGTTGTATTTCTTTCGCCAGAATCTCAATCGGGATCATTCCTGCTATCACGCAAGCTGCTTCATTAGAAATTGTTCTGTAAGCGCAACATGTTCGGAGTACACTTATGCGATACGCAGCTCCAATCTTTTTTTTATTTATTATATTTTCCAGTGCATCTGCCCATACTGGGGCTGCATACAGTAGGATCGAATTGACCACCCTTGAAATAAGGAGTCGACGGCTCGGCCTTGGGCCACCTATATTTGGTAGCATTCTCGCAACCAGCGCTCCGATGTTATATGCCTTGGTTGCTGCACCCTCCACATGCAATCTGAAATTCAACCTCTGGTCAATCATTACACCTAAGTACTTAAGTGCAGGCTTGGAATAAATTGTTTGGGTTCCAACTTTGATCTTCATGGAAATGCACTTTCTCCGCTTGGTAATAAGTACTACTTCCGTATTATGCTCTGCGAGCTGTAGACCAGCATTCTCTAACCAGGATTTAATCTCATAGACTGCTTCATTTGCATAGAGCTCGGCTTCCTCGAGAAGGCGTGCAACAACCGTCACACCAATATCGTCCGCGAAACCAATGGAGGCCACACCAGTAGGAAGATCTAGGGTCAGTACCCCGTTATACATAATAATCCACAAGAGTGGCCCTAGGACAGACCCTTGCGGAACTCCGCATGTCGTTTGGTAGGATTTCATTCCTTCATCTGATTCGCAGCACAGAGTCCTATCGATTAAGAAGTCGGCAACAATACGCACCAGATACTTCGCCACGCCTAAGTTAATTAGGGACTCAAGTATCTTGCTCCATCTAGCGGAATTGAAGGCATTCTTCACATCGAGTGTAATCACTGCACAACATTTGCCCTCGTCAAGTGCGGTCTTAGCTGTATTAGCTACTAGGACAAGTGCATCCGTTGTAGACCTCCCCTTTCGAAAACCGAACTGATTTTCGGAGAGACCGCCATCCTTTTCGGCAGTTCGAATTAATCTGTTATAGATTACTCGCTCGAATAGTTTGCCAGTATTATTTAGAAGGCATATCGGCCTGTAGGACGAAGCTTCACCCAAAGGTTTATTTGGCTTGGGGACTAGAATTAATTTCTGCTTCTTCCATTGTGTAGGAAATACTCCTTCTTTAAGGCATGTGGTGAACGCCTCGGCAAACATATTTGGAGCTATTTTTACTGCTGCCTTCAGAGCTTTATTGGGGATGCTATCCAAGCCAGGTGATTTATTTCCAACAATTTTATCCGCAGCTTCGAGGACCTCCTTTTCGCTTACCGTAGGAACTTCGGCGGTGTCTATCTCGACAGTGGGAAGGTTAGCGGTACTCACATTCTGTGGGAAAAGATCCGTTACTATTTCATCAAGCAGAATAGGGGAAGAGATCGGTGGGGAGCGTCTGCTTTTAACTTTCGATATTACGGTTTTATAAGCGCCACCCCAGGGGTTCGTGTCAGCTTCATTACACAGTCGCTTAAAGTGTTCGCATTTACTTTTCATGATGGCCACATGTAGTTTCTTCCGAGCGTTTTTATATTCTTCATGTAATTCCTCGTATCCAGATCGGTTTCTATTTCGCTGACTGCGCCTTCTGGCCTTGAGGCAGGCCTTGCGGCATTCTCCGATTTCAGAGTTCCACCAAAAGTTCGGAACTCGCTTCTGTGATACAACATACCTTGGCATGGATGCGTCACATGCTCGTCGCAACTTCTCGCCAATCTGCAGAGCTTTATTTTCTGCGCTTCCTTCAAGCGCTGTATTTTGCTGCAAAACCTCTCCGAAAATCTCCTCGTCAAACCTATTAGCTGCCCACCTTTCAGCTCTCGTCCGAGACCGTTTCATTCGTTTTCCATGTCTGATTTCAAAAATGATGGCCTGGTGGTCGCTATGTGTATATTCGTCACTGACATACCACTGCAAATCCTTAGCTAAAACATCGCTGTCTGTCTGTCTGTCCGTCTGTCTGTCTGTCTGTCTGTCTGTCCGTCACACCCATTTTTCTCGGAAACGGTTACAGCGATTGACACCAAATTTGGTAGAAAGGTGGGAACTGTGAACGCTCACGCATACAGTGAGTTACATCTTCTTACGTCGAATTTAAGGGGGGGTCCCCATACATGCAAAAGGAGGGTGTAATTTTTTTTTTCATCAAATATAGTCATGTAGGGTATCAAATTAAAGGTCTCGGTTAGTACTTTTCGAAAACGGTCTTAGTTTTGCCATTTGTTGGAAAGGTGCGGAGTGCGGGGGGTTGAAAATGACCATTCCTTTATGGGGGCCATTCTCAGAAACTATCCAACCGAAAAATCTGAGAAAAATCAGGAGGCTGCCACTATATGGTGCCTGGGCTCCGAAATACCTTCCACACTGATATCTGCACAAATAAAGTTAATAATAGTATATTACTATAATTTTTAGTAATTCGCTGCAAAACCCCCTTAAGTTCATGCTAGGACCACGAAATTTCGCAACAATATAGGGTGTAATATAGACCATGATGTTACCAAGTTTGGTGGAAATCGCACTATTGCTAACAAAGTTATAATACGTCAAAGTTGTCGCTTCTTTGCAAATTCAAGGCTCTAAATGTCAATATCATCCGAAAGTGGATATTCTCACATAATATATGGGTATATAACGTACTACGTACTAAGAAATGCACAAAACCTTTCGTACCTGAAGCGTCCAGCTTCCGGTTTCCCGACTTGTTTAAATTCACCTTGAGCTGCGTTTTCACGAATTGTAATGTCTTATGTTGACAGGCGATAATCTCAAAGCCATGGGTAGCCGAAAACGACCAAGAGGAGAGAGCCCAAAAACATATAACAATAATAACCTTTGATCCAACCTTACAATTGGATCAAGACCATGAAGTATTTTAGAGCACTTCATTCAAGATCTACAATACACTGTAGGTTTTGGTCAGCATTACACCCGCTGGTGGTTATGACCCTAATTTGGCTAGGTACTGATTCACAGCTGAGTCGACTGGTACATCCAGTCACGATACAAATTCCTTTGCCTTCTATGAGATTTAAATCAGGACCTTCTACTACGATTGCCCGTGTGTCCTGTAAGTTGGGGCTTGACAATACAGTCCGTAGAAGACGACTAAAATGGATAGAAATTTGTGGGCTAGCAATCTGTAAGTTTCGATTCCAAGGCGTGCTCTCTTGGCCTGTAAACCGGTTGCTGACAGAATTTTTACTGTAAGATTCCGGTTAAGGAGCATCACAATTGCACAATGCTATGCATCATGCAGACTTCCCATATAGTAGAGAAGGGTGCTTTCTTCTTTTTCTTTAGCCTTTGTCCCGTTCACAAGTAGAGATGATTCGTCCGTATTCTGACACTGCTCCTCTGCTTGGTTTTCCGACTGGGCACTTCCGTATTTATTAGCCTTCCGGGAGCTTCCCTGATTTGCTTGTTTCAGCAACGTTGATTTCGGAGGAGATCGCAGAATCGTTGAGTTTCTCCTAAATGGATCAAACACTAAATCCTGCGACATTTCCCGACCAGGTGTAGTCAGCCCACTATGGGCTAATGAATAACCAGTTTGTGTTTTTTGAACAGGGGTTCTCGGGAGTGATGTACTCCTTTTAAATGCCTCTTTCCTCATTCTACTTTTAGCATTCGATGCAACGGTGGGCGAGTAATCCATCACCGAGGCACTGCAGTCGAGGGAAATCGACGACCAGGCTCACCTGCTTGCTCACTCCCAAAAGCCGCCGACACTGGGGTTCCGAGTCCCTGCACTGTAATTTTTTCTCTCCTTTCTTCTTCCATATTGGTTTCTCGTTCGAGACGCCCTTCCCATAGCCATTTTTGTCCGCGGGTAGGTGTTTTTCTCCTACCCGACCTGCGCATAGACATGCCCATGCACGCACACCTCAAAATGCGTACAAGTACATATTCCTACGCATCCCCCAAGCATTCCCTTATCCGCACGATGGGAGATCTGGCAGCTCTGCACAAGTCTGTTCATCTGTCTATCTGTCACACCCGATTTACTCGGAAACGGCTGAACCAATTGTCACAAAATTCGGTAAACCCTTTACATATGGCAAGTGGCGCCATTTTGTATTGAATTTGAACGGGGGCTCTCCATATATGCGAAAGGGAGGTGTACATCTTTTTTCACCGAATATGCTCATGTGGGATATCAAATGGAAGAGCTCGATTAGTATTTTTCAAAACTGACCTCATTTCTAATATTAGATGAGACATATCAAAATGTGTGCACCAAAAAGTGAAACAGATTTCGTTCTCAGAATCCATCCAGCCGAAAAATCTAAAAAAAGTCATAATGGTGCATCTATATGAAATCTAGGCCTCAAAAAGAAAGGGAAGTTTGGGTGAAATTCAACTATTATTAACAAAGTTATTGGCGTTGAAACTTCTACATTTCATGAAAATTTATTATTTATTAATTATATGAACGGCGGGGTCCATGGGGACATTTTAATTTTCTTTTTTTAGCTTTTTTTAGTTATTTGTATATCAGTATCAGTTACTCGAAGCAGACATTTGTATGTATATGTAATTAAGTTTGCAGGCAGTGTCCAATTTCTTTTTCTTTTTTTGTAAGGAGTAGGGTAGGCGAAGCATTTACACAGTGTTGGACTCCCGCAAGAGTACGCTGTCGAATTACCAACTAGACACCTCCCTGTCATCAGAGAACTAGCCTGGAACCATTCGACACATTACTTCGGGCAAGCCCTCCTACTGTCCCTGCTTTGAGAGCCTCCAATCGATCGGCGGCTGTGTACCTCGGCTCGATGAACTGCATCTACGACCTCCATAGCAGCATCCACTGTGTATCTCCCTGTTCTGAACCCGAACTGCCTTGGGGGCAGCGCCGATCGTTTCAGCGAGTCTACTCCTGATTAGCTTCTCGAGCACATTCCCGGCCGTATCAAGCATACACAGCGGTCGGTATGCAAACGGGTTTCTTTTACCCTTGTTGATCAGCGGCGAGGAAAAATGCCCTCCTTCAAGGAAGCGTTAAACGCCTCAAGCAGCAAGTCTGGCCGTTGACAATCCTTTTAAAAAAGTGTTGAGTGCGAACTTTTTTTTGCCGGGCATTGTATGTATATCTAGATTTTAGCAATTAAGGAAGGAATATTTTGCATTTTTTGCTATGTACGAATAGAAAACCGTACATAGGGAGTTCTTCACATAAGATGAACACAAAAGCTTTTATCGACTTTTTTTGTATTGAGTCTAGGCACGTGAATAGAATCTGTGTCCTGACAGGGAAATAATATTTGAGAACCATCTCGCTGAACTGCTAGCATTCAGGTTAGTTCCAACAAGTTTGGTCGGTTGACAGCCTGGGTGATCGTGTTGGTGGCAAGATGATGCAACGCTGGACTCTCATCGTAACAATTGCAATTAAGGGGGTCATCCCGTGTGTCGGGTTGGAGAAATCGATATGTGGGCAAAGGGATTTTTCGATATTCCGAGTTGTTCCGAAATTACACTGTTAAACAGGTAAGGAGTTTGCAGCCGCAGCTAGAGTACTCGATGAGAAAGAGCATCGAATCTTTTTTTACCTGTTAGTTTTGTACCTGAGCCTTATAAATTCGAACACAGGTGTAAATATAAAAAGATGGAAAACCAATCAATTGTCTAAACTTATTTGCTGTTTGGAATAAAAAGGATAATCCAGTACAGAGTGAGCACTGGAAGGCTTTCAAGCTATACTCAGTTATATTTTGTTGTAAGTATTGTGCTGTTTGTGTGTTCAGTGATTTTTTTAAATGGATCGTACGAAGGGAGATCGCTTTAACGTTCAACATCATGCTCGCACTAAAAAACGAGTATTTCATGGGAATCGATACGTATCAGAGAAGAAAAAGGACTTCGCATCAACATCAATAAAGAAACTTTTAGCAAGCATGAACATGGATGTTCCAATTGCAACAAGTCTTGTATATTGTATATTGGATTTTGCTGGAGTTTTCTGCGGTATTTCTGCAAATTTCTGCAAATAATAAAATATACGTAGTAGTAAAAAAGGAATGCGTAGGACATGTCGAGAAAAGAATGGGAACACGGCTTAGAAATCCAAGGAAGAATCACAAAGGCATTGGTGGAAAAGGGGCTGGAAAACTTACTGATAAGGTTATTAACAACCTCACTACATTTTTTGGGCTAGCTATTCGTCGACACGCAAATTCGATAGAAGGAATGAAGCAAGAAATTTGGGAAAATTTCTCCCATAAATGTTCTACAGACGAAAATCCTCAGCATCAAAATTGTCTAGCAGGCGAGAACTGTTGGTGCAAATGGCGCAAAGCGGAAGCTAAAGGAGAACTGGATAGTTTCCACCGCGAGAAGGCACCTTTGACTGAAGAATTTCAAACAGTCATCAAACCAATCTACGAAGATTTGTCATGAGATGATCTCTTGAACAGATGTTTAGGAGCAGAGACCCAGAATAACAATCAGTCGTTAAATGCATTGATCTGGACTTTCGCTCCTAAACACCTTCATTCTGGGGCCAAGGTCGTAGAAATAGTAATTATTTTCAATGTAGGATACAATGGCATTCTCAAAATCCTAGTGACAATGGGATGTCAAGTTGGTCACATATATCAGGTTTATGTCCACCGCCATAATGAAGCGCGAATTTGGCGGTCCGAACGACGATCGACTAACCTCGCTAAAAGAGCCAGCATTGAAACCAGAGAGCAACAATCGTCCTTACAAGACTTTTTTGAAAAAACGGAGGGTGCTCTCTATGGACCAAGTATAGCAGATTAATGGTGAGTTAAAATTTTACTGTTGATAATCACATTTAAATTTTCAAATGCGTTTTTCTCGAAACTGCATCTTGAAAATCGGCTGCCACCATAGCTCAACATCTATCCAACCAAATTCTTTGAAATTTTCAAGACTTATTCAGAACATATTTCTACGGTCCGCAAACTAGGATAATTCGGACGGGACGTTTTTTTTTATTCATAAAAAAAGCCGTAAAAAACACCAAAATCCAAAAAATTAAGTTTAAAAGCCCACCAAAAATTTACCTTTTAATATTTTCTAATTATCCTAGTTTGCGGACCGTAGAATATTGTCCACATTAAAATGCCGTTCAGTTTTTTTTCCTCAGATGAACACAGCGCCCTCCAGCGTGGCAGCAGAAAAACACCTTTTTTGGAGATGAGTACATAAATTGACACGTATTCCGAAAACTAGCCACGATATCAAGCTGAATGATATCACATATACTAGAGATATCAATAAACATATGGTGAAAAAAATCACGTTTCTATCTTTATCCAGTCCTTCAAAATAATTTTTCAAAAAAAGGCAAAAAACGGCCTTCACACGGGATGACCTCCTTAAAGATGATCGACATTTTTCGCCATAACGGTTATTATGAATAACACATCGTTCAATAAGTCCCGGGACTAACTATGAAAACATTTTATCGGCAAAATTCTTTATTATTCATCAACATAATCTCCTTCAAGTGTAATACAATGATTACAACGCTTCTCTAACTTTTCAATGCCATGTTTGTAGAACGATTTGTCTTTTGACTCAAAATGAGCCTCAGTAGCAGCGATCACCTCCTCATTTGAGCCAAATCTTTTTCCCTGGAGCATCTTTTTCAGATCCGCAAAGAGCCAGTAGTCACTGGGGGCCAGATCCGGCGAAAACGGAGGATGAGGAAGCAGTTGGAAGCTTAATTCGTTGAATTTGATCATCGTTTTGATTGGCCTGTGGCATGGTGCGTTGTCTTGATGAAAGATGACTTTCTTCTTCTTCATGTGTGGGCGTTTTTTCGCTATTTCGGCCTTCAAACGATCCAATAACACCATGTAGTAGTCGCTATTGATGGTTTTTCCTTTTTCGAGTAGTCAATGAAAATTATACCATTCGTATCCCAGAATACGGATGCAATCACTTTGTCGGCGAGACTGTTTTGTTTTTGGACGCTTCGGGCGGCTTTCACCGGTCGTACGCCATTCAGCTGACTGCCGACTTGACTCCGGAGTGAAATGGTGAATCCATGTTTCGTCCACTGTCACATATCGACGCAAAAAATCCTGTTTATTGCGAGTAAACAGTGCCAAACAGCTCTCCGAATCATTGATACGTTGTTGCTTTTGTTCCATTGTGAGCAAACGCGGCACCCATTTGAAAAAAACCTTTTTCATAGCCAATTTTTGGTGCAAAATAGTAAATGCACTACCAGTTGATACGTTCACCATCTTAGCTATCTCGCGCACTTTCATTTTGCGATCACCCATCACGATTTTCAGTACTTGCTTGGTGTTTTCGGGAGTTACTGCTTCATTTGGCCGGCCCCCGTTCCGCATCATTTGTATCAGCACGACCGTGTTTCAAGTCAGCATACCACCGACAAATGGTTGTTTTCGACGGAGTAGAGTCCGGATAACGTTTTTCAAGCCATTGCTGAGCTTGAACAGTGTTTTTTCCCCATTAGAAAACAATGTTTTATCAACACACGAAACTCGTTTTGGTCCATTTTTTCACGATTGCAAAGGCAGCGTCACTTTAACCACTATAGCTTTCTTGGTTAAGTTTCGAATTACATCAAATTTTGACACATCTTATATAAAGGTTGGTACTTCTGAACCTTGGTATATAAATGGCATTATTAGCCCCATCTCTACGCTAGTCCCGAGACTTATTGAACGATGTGTTATTATGCATGCTTGATGCATGGCAAACAGCTCACAGCTCGCTAAAAGTAGAAATCTCACTTTCCACCTGGACTTTTTTCCCAATTCCACCTCAAAATTGAAACACTCAGAAATATAATTCATAATCCATTTTTTATTTGTTCCATTTTCTTTTTCCTCGGTTGTTCATTTTCATATTTATTTTTTTGGTTTTTACATTTTTCAATTTTTTTTTTACAATTTTCATTTAATTTAATTGTCTTCAAAAATAATATATGTGTTCTCCTATCGAAACTCAACGATCATTTCGCTCATCTAAAATCCAGTAAATAGTAATATAAATAATATGAACTACTAAAGACTACAATAAATTTAGTTACTTAATTAGAAATAAAATTAAATGATTCTATTATCAATTTCTCTGTACATAAAAAGGAAAAATCAATTCAATGGTAAATGTGAAGTTTCAGAAAAAAAAATCCATCTACATTCCAGTATTTTCAAGACTTGCATGTTTCGTGTCTTGTGAACGAAAAATTCTATTTAATTAAATCGCAACTTTTACAACATATTTCTCTTTCATATACACATGGTATCTGCATAGCTCTCGTTACGCACTTTATTTTTATTTCAACAATAGTGAGACATGTGCCGCGTTCACTCCTCGCTCAACCAGAAAACATAATTGAATTGTTTTGCTCAGCGCGGTTGCATATTAGATGAAACAATGTGTGTCTAGGTTATGAAAATGTAACCAAAAATGGTAAATACTCATGAAATAAGAATGGAGACAATTCAGACAACACAATATCGTGGCGAATATATATATATATATACATAATGCTTAGTCAATTGGCAGTGAGAAAATTAACTCTTCAAACACTATTGATCATAAACTTCTCAATAAATATAAATGTTCTGACTCCGAATAACATATTTTCTAGACAAATGATATAATAAATAATTAGCTCTGAGTGTGTAAATAATCTTTAAAGATGCTGCGCTTATGTACAACAAATAAAAGGAATAAATCCACAAAAACAACAGTAATATAAAAATATAAGTCATTCCAAAAAGAAAAATGTTTTTCAAACATTGAAATTTCAGAAATTAAAAAAAGTCACTTGCAGACAGCATTGAAACGAAATAATGAGGTCCAAAGTATACACGAGGAAAACCATGAATGAGCTGCTGCAAAGAAGCAAAACAAACGAGTTCAAGACAAAGTTCTTGCAACTTCCGAATTTTCTTTTTTTGTTTTTAAAGTTTTCTTTCCAATTTCACGTCAACCTCTCACGCGCAATTTACACGTTACTTCTAATATGTTGATAAAAATTAACAATGTTTCATTCTAGACCCACTCCCCCATTCAATCTATTTTCTCCTTTTTTAGTATTTCAATTTATTTTTATTATTTTCCTCTTTCTAATAATTCACACTAACGACGACTCTTCAATTAGTAATTCAGTTATCGGTTTTTTGTCATTTTTTTTTCATTTTCTTTTTGTTTTACTCATACTCAGTAATTCGTTTTATGATCGATTTGGATAAGTTAAATACTACACGACCTATTGGGGTGCTTTTCCTATTACTTATTACTCTGGACGCTGAGAGGTGGAGGGAGATGTAGCAGAAAATAAACAGCTTGTGATTCTTACTTTTGTGCTGCATCCTCGTCCAGCCCCCAGCATCCAAACTAGACAACTTACTTTAGGTATAATTTAACTTATTTGCTCAACTTACAAGACAACTTTAATCGGCGGCCTTCGCAGCCGCTCGGTCTATCTCCTAAATATTAACTTCATTTAATATAAATTTACATTTATCATAGATTTGGTTGTATATTCATGTATGTGTATGACTCCGTATCTCATTAGCTATTGCGTATAGTCTAGAAGTCATCGTGGTTTTTTGTTATTTTTGTTTCACCTAGTTAAGATTAGTTTTCTTTGCCTATTACACAAATTGGACTAAATTAAACATAGTCTTCTCAATTGATTTCTATTTCGTCTGTGCTGCTTTAGAGCTATGTAGGGTGTTTTTCATTCACCTTTGGTGAATCTAATTCAACTAAATTTTCCGCATTTCAATGCGTTTAAACGTATATATTTCATGAACAAAGCGAAATAGAAGGAAAATAACTGAACGATAATTCAATATTTCAATATTTCTGTTCGACAATTCAATATCTCCACAGTAACGTATCGTTTGCAGATTAGTTTAGATACAGAATTCAGACAATTTATTTAGAAAGCAAAAAATTATTCACAATATAATTACACCTTGTTCGCATACTTTGAATTTTCATTTGAAATTGTGACTAACTACGTTATTATTATTATTATTTTAATCAAGATCCATTGATCGAAATTTCTCACCGGTCTACCACACGGTGAAGTTGGTTGTGGCACTGTACAGACAATCGACAGTGGCACGTGTATCAGACACACAAATGGCTTTCATTTAATTGTTGTAATTCACAAGATTTCGATTTATTTTAGTATCTCATTCTAAGTGCCGCGAAACGAGAATGTGCATTTTATGATTCCTTCTTTTTTTTTAAAAAAAATTCAGCTACGTCTTCTTCTCATGTTGTTTGAGTTATTTGGGCGAGATCTTTTTAAGTTGTATTTCAGTTGGTGTGTTCGTTCTGACTGGCAGTTGAGGGTTCACTATCTCCACCATATATTTTCTGTCGGACGTTTTCAATTTCAGTTCCCCATTCCAAGGCGTAACCTTCTGGATCTTCGAGATAGTAGGTCCGATTTGGCTGCAATAGGAAGAAAATAGACTATTAGATTTGTAACTCCAACTATCATTGTAAATCTTAATTCAAAAAGTACGTGTGCCGCCGCTCACGGACAGTTTGAGAACGTTTGACAAAAAAAAAACAATTTTGAGCTCCAGTTTCCTTTTAATAACTTACAAAATTATGAAAGATTAACACAAAATAAATTATATTTCTTGAATTTATGTTTGACGTGCCGTTGCTAGCGTAAAAGTGTAGTAAAAATAATAATAAAAAATCACATTGAGAACTCTCTCGTCAATGACCCCAGTCCGGCAAATCTTTGGCATTTTATTGTTTATTGTTGTTTAAATTTCTCAATAGTGAGTTGCTAATTGGACACACCATTCTCACTTAGTGATCGAGTGCCTCCCATAACAGCTCACTTTGATTAAGGGTTAGCGATTACGGTGGCCACTTCATCACTTCTAGCGCACCTTCATCCTTTTCCGATTGCAAATAGTTTGTGCAGTTTCAAGGTGCGCTTGGGACTGTAAAGGTGTTGGAATGTGAATCTAAAGCCGCTTGAGTAGAGATGAATGTAATATCACAAAAGGGTATTATCACATTAACATCACCGAGTGTGATCCAAACACTACAACATCACAACACCATTTGGCATCACAGCATCACCACCCAGTCAAGTAATGAGGATATTACTCTTGTGATAACTATCGTTTTGTAATGGACGCAGTGATATCAAATCACAAGACCGCCGAGTGTGATTTTGGTGACGTAACACCACATGTAAATTTTGAATGAAAAGTGATGTTTGTGATATTACTATGTACGACGACGAACATATTGACGCTGCCTTTTTCCAAAAATACTCGAACTTTGATTCGATCGAACAAAAAACCCACTGTCATGTTCTGTCGTCCAATCTTGGTGTATTTTAGCCAAACCTAATGGATTTCATCGCTTCAGAGAGAAATTTCTTCACAGCAATGCATTCAAAATAACCCTCATCACTTAGTTTTTGGATTGGTTTGGCTATCGCTAGGAATGCAGTGCAGCTTAGAAAGGACTAATGGTACCTTCACGGTCAGGTTGGACCCAGGAGTATCCCTTGCAAAAAATGACGATGGCGAGCCAATCTCCTGGCACATGGGAAATCCTCATTGTTATTCGCTACCTCATCATGAAGGAAAAAACACCAGTTGAAGATCTTGAATGAGGCTAAAACTGCTTATGATGGAGAGCACAAGTTGTGTCCCAAATTTGCATCACGATCGGAGGAGCGGAAAACTTTCAATTGTAATTGACGAGGTTTTGGTAAAAATCGAGAATGCGGTTCATGACGATCGCAGATGAAGGTTGGATTAATTTTATGTGAAGTTTCCGCAGATTTCTAGGTCATTGTTACACGAAACAATCGAAGGAATCTGCGAATATCAAGCACTGTCTGTGAGATGGGTCTCAAAACAACTGACAGAGCAACACAAGTTTAATAGTGCTGACCTCCAAAGAGTTTTCGGGGCAATGCAAAATCGAAGCTGATGATTTTCTCGACACCTTTGGCGCAGGAGAATATCATCAACGCGGCAAAATACTGATAGACACAAAAAAAATTAAAAGACTAATTCAGAATAAAAGGAGAGGAGCATGCTGGCGAAAGGAGTCTGCCTGCTGCATAACAGTGAACTGCTACACACGGTGAACGCTACGAAGCAAGTATGAATAGAAGGTTCCGAACCGTCCTCTTCCCCTGAATGATGCCTTCAGTTTATCACTTCCTCGCTTCCCTAGTGGTACTCATGTGCGAAAAAAATGTTCAACGGAAGAAGAGGTGAAAACTTGATACGCTGGATGGTGATTTGAAAGCCTGGCGACTTTTTGGATGCGCCCCGTTTTCTACATAAATTGAAGAAATATAGTCTTTTTAGGAAATCGCCCTCAAAATATGAAAATAATTCTCAAATTTTCCGTCGACAATGTAAGCATTAATAAAGTACTTAAGTCAAAAAACTGAGCCAATCCCATATAATTGAGAAAAAAGTGGTTGCGTCTTTTTTTGCAACAGTTTTTTGGTACCCCTGCAGTCATTCGTCGATATCGGTTGACAGCTGTCAATTTAAGCTTGATTCCTTCCAAAAAGTTCCAAAAGGTCAAACAGTGCATTTTCGCCGTATTTAATTCTTTTATATCCGTAGAGGAAAGAGGGCGAGTGAAGCCCGTGAAAAATTGTGTTAAATTTACAGTGACAAGGTTCCAAAAAACGTAAATCCCGAAACTGATTTAAGGAATTCTACATTGATAATTTTGATATTAAAAATGCTCCTCGGTCAGGAAGGACCACTTGCACTTATGTGTAAGAAAGCTGGCGATGTGAATCCCTTATTTTTGCAATATGCAACGTAAACGGTCTTGGTCCCAAAACTATAACTTCATAAAAGGAAGGTTATCCTCTCAGTTTTGCGGGATTAGAAGGATGTGATATCTTTTAAGCTCCTACCAAGCAGCCGAACAATCAGATCAGCTCAGAAGTGTATTGGCGGCAATTGGGCAATTTTAACGTATTTCTCATCGACGAACAGAAATGGAGCTTGTCAATCATAAAGGAAGTGTGTTTCATGACGACAACGCAAAAGCACCCATATTTTTGGGAACTCGTCAAAAATTATTGTAACTTTCATGACTTTGCGTCAAAAGACTTCCATTTGTTTGGCTCTCTATCAAACTTCTTGAATGGAATGACGTTAAATTCGGACAAGGCGTTAATTCAGGATCTTTTTCAGTTTTTCGGAGAATTATGAAGCTCACCGAAAAAATGACAAAAGTCATAGAATAAAACAGAAAATGAACCACAATTGATCTTTGTTTTTCATAGAAATAAATGACTTTGAAAACCAAACGAAAACAAAAAATAACGCAGTTACTTTTTACTCAGCCCAATATAACTAAAATCCTAATCAAACTACTTGAAACACTTACCGTATGTACAAAGAATATTTTGAAGTTCTTAGGCTCTACCCTCAGATCAGCACTCCACGGAATCTCTCCCTTCTTAACCATCTGTACTGGATCGACGTAAATTAGTCGGGGGCCCGTTGTCAATAGTAACATTCGCTTTCTTGCAAATAATCCCTTTCGCTTATTCACGAAACCTTTCTTCAGTATGACTTCACCATCACAAAATTGACTCCATTTATCAATTCTTTGTAATTCTAATCGACGCTCCTTCTCTGCTTCACTTAAGTTTAATTTATCTGAAAAATAGAGGAAATGATCGTTAGAGAGGGCGACATTTTGTGAGTGCGAATGAAACTTCAGCGCACACACAGTTTGGGGTAATTGTAAAGAAATAGATTTGAATTCACACTTACTTTTAGATTCAGTCTTCTTCTCCTTTTGTTTAGTTTTTTCAATACTAGGCGTAACGGCTGTGCCCAACTCCAGCCCCAACAATCTGCTTAGCTGTCGGTCATCCAAACCAGGCTCCAAATTATGTGGCACAAAATAGTTACTCCTTAACTCCTCCTCTTCATGAACACCCGGCAAATACGGATTAATTCGTGGTGGTTTCTCTCTTCGAATTGTATCCCAGTTAATTTTCTCAAAGAATGGATGTGTTCGTATGCTTTCATATCGTCCATCTTTATCCTGAGCACCAATTCGTTCTTCTGGATCAAGTTTCAATAACTTTCTGACTAGATCTTCGGCATTCTTATCGAATCCTTCAGGAAATACTAGATTCAGGTTCATAATTTCGCGGAATATCAAATAATCACTGCTACCTCTAAAAGGAGGCAAACCAGCAATCATTTGATATATAATACAGCCTAAAGCCCAAAGATCAGCAGCCTTTGTTGTCTCCTTTCCTTGTAGGACTTCAGGTGAAACATACTGTGCTGTACCAACGAAACTTCCCCGTCGTCGAGGTGGCATGTTTCCTGTTGTTCCACCATTCGAATAAGAAGCTGCCGCAGGACTATCTTCAGTGCTTGTCGAACAGGAAGAGGATAAATCAGTCTTTTCAGCCGTTAGGATTTTCGCCGATCCAAAATCAGCGATTAAAGTGTGCATGTTTTCATCGAGTAGGATATTTTCTGGTTTCAGGTCGCGATGTACAATCCCTCGCTTATGCATTTGCTCGACAGCCAAAACTAGTTCGGCTGCATAATGGCAGGTGCATTCTAAGTCAAACGATCCAACTCGATTGATATACGGCAGGAGATCACTGTTTTTTGCATATGTCATCACGAAATAGAGATTTCGTGAATCTTGGAACGTACAGGAGAGATTCACGAAGCCTGGAACATTGTTCATAATATGCATGACTTCGCGTTCACGTCGAATGTATTCCTGTTTTCGTTCGCGAATAATATGTTGTTTGTCGCAAACTTTTACTGGAATGAGAGAAAATTGAAAGAATTCGTTAATTATTTGAATTTTCGTTACTTGGAAGTATCAACTATACTGGGAGGCAATAATTAAACTTCTATGCAACCAAAACTTGTGCTAAAGGGAGGTAAGCAATGGCATTGAGTAGAAACTTTAACAATAATTTGGGTTGTTCAGCGAAAGTCAGGGATATATTTCCTTGAAAATTTTCAGAACTGAAGAGCGGCGTTGGCAGTATATTTCCTATGTAAACACTCGAATCTGGAGCATGATTCCTTGTTTAAATTTGTTTGCCCTTCTGTGAATATTCCCTTCATAGAACAGAAATTCACATCAAGGACCACAGCAGACATTTCTATGTTTGCATATTGCCACTTGATTTCAATTTTGTCTGAGTGGGCTGATATCTTGCCGGCCTGGAGGCAAGTCAGTTGGAAACAACGAATTTCGCGTAAACAGCGATGAGATTATTTTTATCAGCAACAAATTAGAAACGAAAAATACCAAGCGCCTACATGCGCAGAAAATTGCGTACGATCGCAAGCTAACTAGACTGAAACTAACTTGTAGCTGGTAAACATTAGCTTTTGGAGCAGTTCAAATATTTTTAATTGTATTCCTTCGTGTAAAAATAGGTACAAGTGCCAGACGTTTGTTGTTTGAAAAGATCAACGAGATCCGTGTGATATGCAAGCGATACCACACACATAAAAAGCGCATACGTAATTATTCCATTTTTAAATAGATTCGATAGCATAATGAGCAAATTCTGGGGGTTCATGATGTATGAGTATCATTGTGGGCTAAGTACCCAAACAATACCAGACTGTTAAAGCCTGTGGGCCTTACGTTCTCACTCACCCAACCTTGAACCTTGCCAGTGAGTAATTTACCGGACAATAGCTGCAAATTGCGGTTTCTCAAAACTCCACACGTGTCTACACTTCACATACTAAGGCTGTGAAGCAACGATACTAGCCCATTAAACTTATCGCATTCTTTTCTATGCTTAGTCGAGTCTAAGGTTGTAATAAAGCTACCTCACAAATCAGGCTTCGAATAACCGCCGCAACAATAAAGACTGTATAGAATGCAAAACGTTGAGCTTTCAAATATTCGGAAATGAGCAAAATTGAAAGTAGCAAGCCAGACATAATAGGTATTAAATTTCCACGGGCGTGTAAAAATGCGAATGGGTTCATAGCACCGTTCTCGTGGTTGCGATTCACATAGCACTCAGGAGACCCCGAACGGCAGGTTGAACCTAAGCATTTCAAAGATTCCCACCAAGTAAAAGTTATTCAATGGAATCCGTCGGTTATTCTTCCAGGTCTGGAGCAAGTGCTAGAGTGAAGAGAGCCCCAGACAGACGTTTCCTATCCAGGTGAAGGGTTTATGGGTCAGAATTGATAGACGACCCTAACAAAAGGTGTCATGCTACTCGCGGCTCGTATAGTTGCGCGTGTGCGCTACTTTGATCAGTTTTGCTGTATGAACAAAACAGCACGTCGCGGTATTGCATTGACGCTGCTGCCAACAGAAAGAAATCTATGCATATTTGGTATCTAGATGTTTTCGCAGGTGGCTCCAGCAAATTTGAAAACATCACTAAAAATTCTAAAAATATTGCAGTAACCAATAATTCTTTTAAGTTATTGGACTCAGCAAGAGGATGAGGACCATTTGGAGGTAGGAAGCCCCCAAGCAATCTGCCTCCAGCCAGCAGGTAGTCGGTCAGATCGCTAAGCACAGTCCACAAATGAACCATCCCATTCATCTGTACCATGTGAATGTGCGATTTACAACTCAAATTGCCAATCATTAGAAAATTAGGGCTAAATGAAAATTAGTGCAAACATCGCACTGTCGATTCTCACGAATCAAATACTCCATTTCCTCAAGCATCGTTTGTTCGTCCATCATAAGCACAAGCGACTTAGCTCCAAAACTATCAATCCTACTTGGTGGGCAAAGAACTTTAGACTGCTCCGGCCAATTCCGAGCGACTGGAAGAAGAAAACACAAGTTAAATGACCAATTCTTCGGATTAAATTAACTTCAAAATAAATCATTCATAGGCAATGACCTTTTATTTTCTCTTCCAACAGTTGACCGCCGCGCCTTTCCTCTTCTTCTCATGGCAATCTATCTCGTTAGTCATTCATCGATTTGTGTGGTTGTTTTTTTCTACGTTTTTGGTCACATACCTTCTAGCCTCTACCCAGGCGACCAAATTGGCAAACAGAATAGATTGTCGTGCTACGAAGTGAAATACATCTTTTGCATCGATTCAAATGCAAAAAAAGATGTCTGAAACTTTCGTTACAAGAATGCATTAAAGAGTTGGGAGAAGAAGCAGTTAAAAGCACTAGGATGATGCCCAGAGATGCTGTTGGCCGCAAACCATGAGTGAGGTCGTCGTTTAGAGCTTGTACACAGAGCATTCTCCATATAAACAAGCACACACGCGAAGAATGTGGTCTGGTATCGATGAAAGCAAACAGGAAAACATATAAAAACGCATACGTTTTATAGGTACTTTTGTTTTTCTCACAGAAGTTTCTACATTCTTCACTTGAGCATCAACACATTTTTGATTGAAAGGCAAATGAAAAAAATGACTTGTTCACTTCACTACAAGGGGACTGGAACAGATGTCATTGATCTGGGTTCGAGATGGGAACGCTTTAAAGGTAGTGCGTCTGACTGTGTCCCGGAAATCTTCCCCACAAAAAGAAAAAGTTATCATAACGACAGGATTCCTCGCAAATACGAAGGAGGAACCTATGGGGTTTACTAGCCTGAAACAAGAATCTATCTGTCTATCTTGATAATTGAACAAGACAACCCAGAATCGAAGATGTTGAATGCATTTGTCCCGGGCTCGAAAAACTAGCCCAACTAGGAAAAATTCCAAAAATTCAATACCCACATGGGAGCATCGCCTTAAGAGAAAAGAAACACATAATGGAAGCTGGAAGATGGATGAAAGATCTGCGTGAAGAACGCCAAGCTGCTCTTGGCGGGAAAAGATTATCGCACGCTGATGATGGTGATGTTGAACTGAACCCAAAGAATGCCTTTATTTGATGTTATTTTGGTTCAAGAACCTCAAAGGTATTTTCGACGTGCATGTGTACACATTTTATCTGTGGACGAGGGAGCTATAGATGTAACACTGACAACATCAGTAAAGATCGATAGTGCAACAACATCACGGGGCCCAGAGCTCTCTCAATCCACTGAATGTTATCTGTTGCGTTGTTGCTTCACTTTACTCGCTCCCCTTCCCGCCTACAGCATTCACTCTGTGTACCACAGCGGGAAGTGAAGGTCTTTCTGATCTCCTTCTCTTCATTCGAATAGCACATAACTTCGGTAGTTTGTTTTGCCTTCAATTCGTGTTCGTTACTATAGTTTCAAGCAACCAGTCAAACTAGCAAATGGAGAGTAGTAACCATCTAGATAGTTGGCTTCCTAAGGCTGCCTGCTTGCTTGTTTACAATCTAGTGATTGTAATGGTGTGTTTTTTTTTTATTTATGCAAATACCGAATATGCCAAGTCGTATGGAATTTCTGGAATGCCGTGCCGAGGCAGCAGCACTGGAAAGAAGGCCTTATGCGACTTTTTTCTTGTCCTACTTTTTGCCCTCGATGTTAGCAGGCATTGCACTGAACTCTCTACGGTCCTAACGAGAGTTTTAGGAATTTGAAAATCTGAAACGGAAACCGAATGATTAGAATTTTTCGCTTGTGTAAATTGACTGAAGAAAAATATACACAAAGCTGGAGCAATCGTTTTCATTTAGGCACTTGTTTCCATTGTGAGTCCTTCCTCTTTCACTTTTATGTCTAATACAACCTCCTCGAACTCGCCCTCTTCTGCATTGGACCTTACTGACATCGATATTTGTTGAGCTACTATTCTGCTCGAATCACATTCAATCCTGACACTTGATCTTAGGAAATCCCACCAGGTCTGGACCTTTAAGTCATCCATCTCCTTCGACTCTATTGCAAGAGCTTCAAACTAAGAGTCCAGAAAAAAACTAATCCTCAAAACAGGAATTTGAGAATCCACAAGAAAATGGATAGTTCAATAACCTCGTGAACAGCTTTTCGTCAAAACAGACGCATTCATTTTCAAGAAAGCAGCAGATGTTTTCCCAAAAATTACAAAAACAAAAGGGAGACGAAGCAAATAAGTGAGCAGTGAATGATATGAGGTGAAAAGAAAATTCAGGGGGGAACGTCTTTAAAGTTGTTGAACCTTAAACTGATGCTAGACGAAATCTGGAACTGCATTTAGCAAGTAGAAGACCGAAAAGGGAACCCAGTATGTACTGAGCCCCATGAGAAAATCCACTGTGAAATTGATACTTTTGTTTCAATCCTCCACTTTCCTCTCCTATTTCATTTCCTAAGCCAAAAAATATCTACAATCTCCCCGCACTCATTCATCTTCACATGACAATCCAGCCAGTCTAGTGTGACACTTTTTATTTTTACAATTATCGATGATTTTTGGAACTTTTTTGGGTCAGACTAGTCTACACACACCCTGCCAACCACCAGCCACTTAATTTTCAAGAAAAACGAGCAATCGAGAAGAGGTCTGTGATCTTTGTGAAATCAGAGCAGATGTTTCATCTTTGAGCACAGACTTAAAGTAAAGATATGAGAAACACGTGAATCAATCAACACATACCCCCCGAACAGAAACATGAAAATGTTATTTGTGTAGGGCACTAAGAGACACAATTGTTTTGTCTCGAGATTTGAAGACCAGAAGGGCTGTGAAGACAAGGGACCAGACCAGGAATACACGGAATAATACCCAACTTGCACCTTTCGTATATAGATTAAAAACCATCTGCAAAAAGGTCATGAGGAAGAGGATCTTTGAAATGAAATTTTTTCCTGAACACCTGGCGCACAAGCATTTTTCCTTTTCATTTTTGATCCTCAACTTGGAAATTCTTAAATGAGGCACGAAGACCTGTGATGCAGCATAGGAAAGTGATGGGCTTGGCGTCTGCTGTGTTCGAAATTCGTTTTGGATGGATTCGTAAGATACCAAGGTACGGAGGGCCTACCTGAAGGTCCCTGGTCTAAAATCAAACATTTTAATTATCTTAGGATCTTTCAATTTTTCGGCAACAATGGATTTACGATTTACGATTTTGGAATAAATATAAATGGATAAGAAGTAATGCTACTGAGCGCTCTACAGGAGTTTGGAACCCTCTGAGAAAACCTTGCGGAAAAGCGAGAATAGTCACTTAACGAGAGAAAATATTTCCAACACAGAGGCCAGAACACGTAGGCAAAGGTCATGGAAAATGTTCTGAAAATCATAAATAAGTGATATTTTAAAATTTATGTTTAATGTACAACAGAAACTATATAACTCCATGGAAAGAAATAATATCCCTAATATGTGCAATGAGAGAAAGGATAAGGGCGAAATCTGTTCAAAAAAAAAAAAATAATAGGCGGGTTGATATCACACAGGAAAATGTATTCCAGAAGTAAAACAATGAAAGACATTTCCCATCGCTAATGTGATATTCATTAGCAAAAACCGATATCAGACAGCGTGCACTGAGGAAGGAATCAAGTTGTTCCCGAAATACTAGTATCTGCTAACTATTATAAATGCCATCACAACAAAGGTGGTCCGTTATCAGGCATGTCACAAATTTCCTAGGGACGCGATGCATCTTCAATTTTTCTGCCAAAATCTAATAACAAGATCTCCACTTAACGGATGTAAGACACCTTGCACTGAGGAAGTGGTACAAGTTGTTCCCGAAATATCAGTATTTGCTAAATGTTCAATGTACATCACATTACAAATCTTTCAAAAACAATATTTAGCAAACGCTGAAATTTCGCGAACAACTCCTTCCTGTCCTGAGCCGGAGGCTTTGCACTGAGGAAGGGAACAATATGTTCCCGAAATATCAGTATTTGCTAAATAAATGTCACATCAGTAAAGTTAGTCCGTCATCAAATAAAGCACAAATTTCGCAGTGACGCGATACATCTCCAATTTTCCAGCTGATGTGGACATACTGAGAAAGGGAACAAATTGTTCCCGAAATACCAGGAACAGTCGATATAATTCTCATCTATGTCAGGTTTTTGAATTAGTAAGCATTCACAGTAACACATTTAACCGCCTACCTCTTATTTCTTGCAATTTGCAGAAAAATTGTTCCAAATAAAAAAGAACTCAAAATTAATAATAGGTCCTGCAGCCTATGGCCCTTATGACTTCTTGGAGCTGGTTTGACAATCCTTTCACATGTTGGGTATCCTATTGGGGGATATTATGCCATTCCTCTATCACGGTGCTCGTGGGTTAGGATCAGGACTGCCGGCCATGATACAACTTGAATCCCCACCTCATTAAAGAACTCAAGTCACGGATCTTGCGGTATGGCAAAGTGCGTTATCGTGCATGAATCTAAAGTTGACACCAATAAATGGCACAAACTTGAAGAAAATTTTCCGCGTATCTTTGAGCGATCACACTGTCTCTATCGAACACAACAAGATCCGTACGATCTTCGTAAGAGATAGGTTCCCAAACCATTATGGAGCCTCCTTGATAGCTTACTGGTTCGGATATATCGCACGAAGCAAACCTTTAATTTTGGCGCCTGTAGACACGCTAACGTCCATCTGGACCTGCTTTCATCCTCCAAAGCAAGTCTAGCTCTACGGTGTTGAGCTTAGCGAAAAACCCTCTTATTTCTTTCTGCCAGTCTTCATCTAATGGTACATTTACTCACACTGACATTTTTCACATCAACAAGTTGCTGGCAGCGAAGCAGTCACCTCGAGCTGAAGTGAATCGATGTCTGCCTTAACCTGGCCTGCGCCTTCGCCTGTCTACCGAAAACCTCTAATGACATCCCGCGCCGTAGTACGAAGTACACCAATTATACGAGCGATGCGACGTTGGTTGTACCCAGCGCCAGCTAAGCCGCTGCCCTAACTGCACCGCTATAATTCTTCAATTTGAAGAACCATAACTTTTTAAGGGAGAGCGGAGGAGTGACGGTCGCTATTTTTCCACCTAATTTGAGAAACCCGCTTTCCCTCAAATTTTCATCGTAGTTGAAGAGGGGGATCCCGCCTTCCACTTCTCACACCCTCCGAGGATAGGGTCAAAAAATCAACACTGGGAAGATTCTCCCACCCATTGGAAAGATTGGAACTCCTTTTCAATGCCATAGCCATAGACCCATAATTCATAGCCTGCTATGATTTTTTTAAAAAAGAAAATTTCTTCTAAGCAGTTCCTGACAAACTTGTCACTAAACTGTCACCCTTCCTTAATGTGTGACCTATCCACTGCCATTTGCACCACCAACCGGAAAACGGCGTTACCAACAGTTGCCACCCTTGGAACCGTATAGAGCCACGCCATTCAAACACTAGACATACTTTTTTGAACAGACCTAATACAAAAAATTTGACAGCCAAATATTCTCTTTAAAATCGCCCTTGAAAGCACTTATCCCTTAGTAAAACACCTTGAAAATGATACTTACTTGCATACTCCTTACTCGTATGAACATCCTTCGCCAAATACACCGTACTATAGCTGCCTTCGCCAATATATTTACCGAAAATAAAATCATTTGCTGTTTTCTTAATGACCGTTTGATTAGGTCGGCCGGTAACTGTCGTTGTTGGCGTAGTTTTTGGTGGAGTGCCTGTTGATGATGGATCACTTTCTTTTTGGTCTGGTGCTGCCATTGGTGTTGTTGATATTGAAGAATCCACTGACGCGAGTGTCGGTGTACTTGATGTATTCGAAAACGATGATGATGCCGATGATGAGGATGGACAATCTACTGTAGATGATCGCGCCGACGATGAACGAGACGATACTGGGCAACGCCGTCTTGGAAAATCTTTTTTCTTCGATAAGAACCCATGTCGAAATTGAGACTCAGACATTACTGTTGGGTCATTTGTTGCTACTGGTGAGGATGAAATAGATCCCGTATTGGCCGCAACCGTTGCCGACGTGATACTATTCAAAAGCTCTGTTGGTACTTTAGGTGTACCTAAATATGTGGTTGATACAGCTGTCATATTGATGATTTCAGAATAAGGATTCTCAGATATTGATACTGGTGATTTCTCTTTTGGCATAGCTGGCATTGTGGACAGAACCTGTTGTTGACCGTTTATCTGCAAGGAAGAGAAAAATATCAAATTTATTACCGCAAAATTAACAGAATGCAATAAACATTTAATATGTAACCACTTATGAGAAACATTGAAAATTCCAACAGCGAAATTCAACAAATGCCATCGACAAAAGGTCACCCAAATCAAGGTTTAACGACACTTTCCATTATGTGGTGAATCACATAATCACAATTTCACTGCGCACCTTTCAAACTATTTTCATCAGGCCAAAGCCAACTATTCATTTTCGACAATAGGCGGCATAATTTGGCGAAGTTGATTAGAAAAACCTTAGGAAAAATACAGGAGATAAGAGCAATATTCGCGCTTATGTATACGATTGACTCTTGCCTTTCCAACTGTCCAAGTTGCCGACAAACTATTCCAGGCACAAATAAAATTCAAGCTCTTTAGAAGCAAAAGTGACACAGTCACTCAATGTAAAATATGTAGAAGGAAACAAGTTTCAAGTTATTTGAATATTTGATATAATGAGAACATCATTGGCTCTGAGAGACAAGTTAATCAGTTTCGAAACAGATACAGCGGCTATCTTATTTTGTTTTGATGTTGTAAGCCACCAAACTCAAATGGAATGGATCTTATTGTTCGTAGTGACGTAGTTGCGTAGATCGATTTCCATTGTATGTTTTATATAAGCATTCTCTCTTCTCTGTCCAAAACTTATCTAAAACTTTTCAATGTTTCTGAGCTTGATCGGTGAATCTCCCAACACAAACAGCTGTAGTCATTTGAATTTTTGAGAAGTATCTTTAAACAACGAACCAGTACCAGAGCACAAATATTTCCATACTTGTTTGCATATTTTGCATTTTTATTATCTGGGGTTTTTTATTTGTTTCAAATGGTTTGGTGCGAGGATGGGAACGAGAATTCCAAAATGTATTTTGTCTTTCAAAAGCGGTAACCATGGGTCTTGTATTATTTGTCACCTTAGAAAGTGATGATTGGACAAATGTCATCCTTTTGTAAGGTTCCATGTAAAACAGAACCTTATTAAAATCAGTTTCCTGTCTGTCTGTCCGTCTCTCTGTATTTTTTTTTTATGGATGGAGGTGGAAATTTTACAAAGACACTGCCGCGCCAGGCTGCAGCAGCGTTTGGGATTCTCACCAACTAAAACCACCCCATTTTCTCCTTCTTCCTTCCCCGCGGAACCGCCGCAAAGCATTAGTTCGCGGGGTGGACCGCGCTTTAAGCGACCAAGCCTTCCATTCTTCGCGTCCTTGCGCGCTCCGCTCTTCCAAGTTCCTTCTGTATTCTTTTGATTGCGGAATTCACCGCACACCAGTTTCCCTCCAACTTCAACATTTCCCAAACAATGTTTTCCGGGCTTAGGTTGGTTTTCAGGGAGTGTTCCAGGCTCCTCTTTTCTGAGAAAAATCTTGGACAGTGGAGCATAACATGCTCCGGGTCCTCAGGTGCGCAACCACATTTAGGACAAAAGGGAGAATGGTGCAGGTACTTCCTGTAAGCATCATGTCCTGACAGGAACTGCGTCAGTGGTATGGATCAAAGTGTGGGTCCAGCGACCCCTCTGCGAGTCGTTCCACCGTTGCTACCACTTCTCCAACGACTTTCGCCTTTTTCAGGAGGATTCATTTTTCTTTTCTCGTACAGGCACCGTGTCTCACTTGCCAGAATGCCTATCGAGATCATCCCCACAATAACACACGCTGCTTCGCCTGATATTGTTCTGAAGGCACTGCACACTCTTAGCGCCACTAAGCGGCAAATCATATTTACCCCCCTCCCATTACTCTCACACGCTAGTGTTTCCTCCCAAACTAGTGCCGCGTATAATAGTGTGGAGCGAGCGTACTTCCTACGATTGGTCATCAAGACCGCCGAAGGTCAAGCTGAACCATCTCCAGCCACGCTTTTATGGCGCTAATGATTTCGTTAGTGTACATTTCAACGTCTTCAGATTGTTTCGCGACCACAACCACAGCTAGATCATCTGCGAAACCGATTATTGATTCCGATAATTCCGATTCCACAGAAGAGGACCCAACGCTGAGCCCTGTGGCGCTCCTGCGGTGACGGTGTACTGCTTGGATCCCTCATCCGTGTCATACCAAAGTGTCCCCTCCAAAAGGTAACTGCCGAGGAGCTTAATCAAATAACTAGGGACACCCAGCCAGTGAGGGGAATACATGCAGAAGGAGGGGGTATACATTTTTTTTTCATCAAATATAGTCATGTGGGGTTTCAAATGGAAGGTATCGGTTAGTACTTTTCGAAGCCGGTCTTAGTTTTGACATTTATCAGAAACGTGGGGAGTGCGGGTGGTTGAAAGTGATCACTTTTTTAAGGGTGCCATTCCCAGAAACTATCCAACTGAAAAATCTGAAAAAAATCAGGAGGCTGCCACCATATGGTGCTTTCAGATTATTGACCGGAATTAGGGTTGAAGTTTCCTCGAGTGATCCTAAAAGTTAAGCGGAAGCAAAATCGTAAAGTCCTAACCAGAATCAGAGGGCCTTCGTGAGACAATAGCTGCTCTGTAATCTGCTTGGATCATTGATATGTGTATAATGAAGCCACGAATGTCTCGAAGTGCCACCAGTCATCATCTATCTGGGAACCATTTCTCGGTGACTATAAATCTACTTGACTTCTCATTTGTTAATATATTCGCCCCAACACAGCGCCGTCCGTATTCAAGGCATAACTCTTGAATATAATTTACGTTCACTTTTCAAATGACCAGTCGAGAAGAAAGGCAACTATTTTAATTAAATTATTTTCTTCATTCAGCATTCACATTTGACTAATTATCAAGAAAACAAGATTGGAAATTGTTTTCTTTGTGCCACCATTACACACTTCGTGGCTCTTTGCTATCGGCATTTCCACCATTGCTAACTCCTGGCGTTTTTTTCTTATATATAAAATCATCATTGTGTTGCTGTCGCTGTTCGTCAAAACAGACTACCAAAACGAGCTGTAGATTATGTTTTCAATTATGTGGCGTCTTCTCCTCGTATCAATACTATTTTTTTCTCTCACTTTCTATATTCATTCATATCGGTACCATTTTTATGAAAGAATATTAAGGCGCTTATCTGACAAGCGCGTTCTGGTAGAAAAAAAGATTTCTAGTTCATCACGCAGGTTAGTCTAGGAAAACGGAATATTTTGGCAAGACTGATAACGTATCACAGGGACCGAGGAAATAAGGGGGTGTTCGGTGAAATAGCCAGGGCAGCGCTATTTTGGAAGACCAACTAAATGTTGATGACTGCGATGAATTTCAAATGGGAATTTGGGCAGCCAGTTCAGCTTACCAGAGAACCGGCCTAGTAATTATGGAATTATTTAACCATTGACGGACTTTCACATGGTCTCGGAATTCGTCACGAAGCCGACTGTGGAACAGAACCAATCTCGTCGAGTTTTCCGTATAAATATTAATGCTAAAATCAAATCCTGCTATCAACGGCTTTATAGACGCATAAATACTTTCAGCTATTTATTCAAGCAGAACATAAACCAGTTCTTAATGATATACACCACCCAGACTGTCTAGATTTCTTATCTTTGAACAGGATCGGCTTTGGAAATGTATCTTAAGCAAAACGACCTGCGACCTTCTACATAATCACTTTTCGTTGCGACAAACACAAGAATAAATTATTTTTTATGTGAATATTTATTCAATTCACATAACTCTCGGTAAGACCCCGTTCAGTCTGTCACCAGGCGCTCTACACATCGAAGCCACGAAGATTGCACCTACACCCAAATATTAACTTGTTTTATAATTCCTGATAATGAGGCTCTGATTAGAGACCTGCTGGGTAATATTGCATGCGATTAGAAGAATTTTGCGCAGAAATCATTCATTCAAATTTTATGTAAGCAGAAGAAATAGAAATGTCCACAAACTTTCCTTAAGTATTTGCAGTTTATTTGAGTCTATACATATTAATGGAGTCACACTCGAAAGCGTAACAACTTTTTTGTGTAGAGCACTTGATCAGCCATTCAAACACATGGGAATATATTTCGAAAAAAGTTGGTCTATTTTTTTTTATCGGCATGTATAGATTGACTTATTGATCGTTATCATGTGGGATCACAATTTGTGGCAGCCAATGAACCTTGGTTGGAATTATTTACAATGAGTAACAAGGTCCCAGCAGGGCGCCAAAAGCGAAGCGTATCAACCGCAAAGTACCTACACGTGCCAGTTTGAGATAGTAGAGAAAAAGATTACTTGGCGACTGTGATAACTCGATTCATAGATAATTTTATTCGGGCATAGCTAAAAGGTGTTCATTCTAAGACTTGTGATAATTTTCACCTGAAACTCCGGTCCTTTAACGCTTATCCACAACTACTCACTTCAAAATAGTATTCACAACAAGCCAGTGAGCTTTGAACCCCAGTACACTGTCAAATCACCATCATATTCACTTAAGTTCGACTGGGTCAATCAATTCAGGCGCCAACTCAATCTCTGGAATCAACTCACGCTTGAATTCCACAACCCATAAAACTCCGCTTTCAGTCGTACCAAAGATAGGAAAACAGAAGTCCAAGTCAACACCCAATTAGTAGTATACCTACTCACAAAGACTATTTTCTTCTATAGACGTCAGAAACAGCATCTCTCGCCTCGGACGTAACAGATAGTTTTGCGTCATACCAACAACAATTCTGCTCTATCATCCTACATTCTTCTTTCTATTCATTACTTTTTATATAGACAAAAGCCGAATAGCATTCTATGCAAAGATGGAGCTTGTACTTAATTAGAAGAGACAGAAAACTAACAGAAAAGCTTACCAGATGAATTTAGATATTTTTTTTTATTATTATTATTATTTCGCTTGTGTTATCTTCAATAAACTTTCAAAACTTACACATATCCCGCTTTGCCGGCTTCGCTTTTGCTCAACTTGAAATCCAAAATTAAACTCACGCGCCAGACACTTTTTCCAATAAATAAAACTCTTTTTTTGCTCTCTCAATCTCCTGAATTGATATGATTACATTTTGTTCAATCTTTTTTTTTCGGAATCGCTAAATTCTGCTAAACTTTCTAAATATAAGATCTGATTTGGTGATTGCTTCTTTTTTCGGAAATTCCTATGCAATTTTAATTCATAACTAGAGATTTTCTTGAAATTTTCAACAAAAGATGGAATGACAGTTGTGTGGATCGACTGGCGTTGTTAGCAAATTTTTCACACCTTAGCCTCTTTGCATATAACAAAATGAAACGTTACTAGGTGGAAGCCGAAAGAAATACCAAAAAAAAAGAAGACAAAAGCAAGATGCAGCTGGTTTTTGTGGACCAGGAGCTGGTTTTATCGGAGACAAACGAGAAGCCAAAGTTAGAGCTGCGTCGCGTGATCTATTTATAATCGATAAAGTATAATGAACTGGTTTTCGAATGAACCCGATCAATTCGGCTAAGAATTATCGTCAATCGAATCGGGTCACATCGATTCAGTTGAGATACAGATGGTTTGAGATCCGGCTTGACGGAACAAAGATGGGATTTCTGCGAATGTCAATTAGCCGGTTTAAATGGTGACCCTATTTCGGCCTAGTAATACCAACCCCTTCGACCATTTTAACTTAAAAATTATACTTCCCGCACTGGTACCAGAAGAATACTCTTAAGCTCAAACTAGTTACTAAGCATTTCGCAAAAATCACGGGTAATTTTTCGGAATTCGTATCATTTGACAGCTTGGTGAACTACGAAGAACCTAATCCCTATCAGCAGAATGTGTTCATCAGTGATCCATCAAAAACCTAGGAAAAATTCAAAATATCCAAAATTTCAACAACTACTCTCAATTCCCCACAAACATCGGCGTGACTACCCTTAAAATCCAACATAACCAACACATATGGTCTAAACTCAACCAGGCCTTATACGCATTCTATGATAACACAGTATGCCAACAAACGATGATCGCACTGGCTAATAAACGTAATAAACAGCAACGGCAACAACCATTTAAGTAAAAGCAAACGATCGTCTTAGCATATGTTTATATAGGGGATATCTTGATGGTATAAGCAGCTACTCTTTAAACCATCAAGACTACACATCACTTAAGTGACACCAGCAGAATACATATGAAAATCATAACAATCATGAGTCCATGGATCGCGATTAATACACTAACAATGGTTTCATTATCCACTGGTAAGCCTAGTTGGGCTAGAGATCGATTTACATTTAGATATATGGCATAAAATTGGATATTGTCGATAAAATTAGGTTTCGTTCAGTGCAGAAGTAGTTCACCAGAAAAGATTCTCACAAAAAATAAAGTATCTTTAGACAATAAAGATAACATTTTCAAAGCTACAGAGAAGAAAAATTAACTGCTATGGAAGATAAACAGGTCAGAGACTCCTCCAAGCAAACAGTTTTCCAAAAACTAGCTTATTTTCTACCTAGGTTCGTGAGAGCCCACGTGTCTTTTTCTAAGTTCTATGGTGCCTACTTTGCTCCTGTACATTCTCAATACATTGTCAAAACTCAATAACAATTGTCAATTGTCATGCCTACCAAAATAAGGGAATCCAGCAGCTTGCATGGATGATTCCCAAAAAAAACCGTCTTCAGCACCAGAAAGATAGCTAACGTAATCCAAATAATGATCATACCAGGATCTTTTATCAATACCTCTTCTAAATCTATCGTATAAATCCCTAGAAAAGACGATACAGACACTTGATTTCTATATATATATTGATGTCCTATGACTACTGCAAAACATCGTAGTACACTTACCAACCTACCCTACCAAATAGGACCAGAATATTACACCCAACGTGATGACAAATGGAAAATTTCCTACCGGCGCTCTCGAAGCTTATTTAGCAAGCTCTACGGTTCGTGGAAGGTGGGATGATCGGTAAATAATGTGATAAATCTCCCAAAAAACAACCTCTTATTGTGTACTACAGAAAGAAAGCTGGATGAATGCCAACTGCCAATCTCTTTTTGTAGAAAAGCTTCAACAATCAGATGTTGCCAACTATCTGGACACTCTTAAGCATATAATAAACAAAGACAAGCGGGCACCATAATACACAATGCAAGCGGACTCCTTTTCCCACCAAAATAACTGTAAATAAGACGTAGACGTGGTAAGAAATGTTCTTACCTATGGACCTTCAGTATGGTGGTCAATGGTAGATTAGAGTGGAACTACAAAGGACTTGAGCCGGCTTTAAATACTAGTCCGTCTCTGCATTACGAATGCCCACTTCCATCTTGCATCCTTACACCTTACAGCAAAGAAAGAGGTGGGATTTGTAGTTTAGACTTGAACTAAATGGCATGTGAACATATTTGACGCACCGCCAGGCTAATTTCATGAAAGGCAAACCAAACTGGAAATTATCAGTGATTTTATGGCAAACTAAACTCTGGAAATGATCAGCGGTGTTTATGCCTGCCAAAGTACAACGGAAATTCCAAATCAAGACACCTCAATAATTAGGGAAGATTGGAATTCCTGGGCAGATAACCACCTGACAAACTACGTACAATAATACCGAGAGGAATCCATAACAGAAGATGGAATTAAAGAAGAAATGGGTGGAATCAATCCAAAACACCATATTTCAGAAGCCCTAAACCAACAGACCACTATATCTTAGGCGGCTGTGTGTACAACAAACCCGTGCTTCAGAGAGAATTTACAGAGGAAGTACAGACGTGTTAAAATTCAAGTTGTGACAAATAGGCATCCTCAAAAGTTGTTGATAGAACTGCAACATCAAACCAAAAAATTGATAGACATTGACAGTAAGACATAAAGGTATTGACAGCGAAACATAAAGGCATAGACAGTGAGACAAAGATATTGACAGCAATGAGTTAATGGATGAACTTGTAAGAAAGGGATCACTATCCCCATTTGTAGGACCGCAACTGGGGCCTTGGATTAGTAAGTCTGTCGCTAGTTATGATAACCATAAAAACCTGAGAAATTAAAGACCAGTCGGGGGAGCGTTTGGTGGATATGATGCGAGAACCCCAATTTTTGATTACTTTTTGACATAAGGTCGGCGTAAAAAGCAATTTCACATCGGACGTAGTCCTTAATCTCTTCGAGGGTGCTTAGCTTATTCGCTTAGACGTGCGATTTCAAAAAACCCTCAGAGAAAAAAAACAAAAGGCGTCAAATCGCAGGCATTTGACGGCCAGTTCACATCACCGTTTCGAAAAATTACGCGATCGGGAAGCTTTTCATGCAAAAGAGCGATTGACTGACTACTTATGTGACACGTAGCGCCATCTTGTTGAAAATACATGTTGTCAATATCAATTTCATCCAAATTGGGCCAAAAAAAAAAACCGAAAACCATCGCTCTATACCTTTCCCCAGTGACAGACACTGCCTGGCTAGCATCGTTCTCGAAAAAGTAGGTTAGATAACGCCTCCAGACCACCATCCGCACCAGACATAGATCTGGATGTGATAAAGTCTCTAAGATCTCGTGCGGATAGTTCTCTGCCCAATAAGGACAATTTTGTTTGTTGACATCCCCCCAACCGAAAATGAGCTTCTCATCGCAGGGACGATTTTTTTGGCCAAAACTGGAGTTCGAGTTGCTCTACGGCCCAATCAGCGGTTCGTATTGATTGGTTTCGCTATTTTAGTCAGTCAAAAGCCTGATCTGGATGAAGTCGGGAATCCTTCAAATCTCCATCTAGCGTACCGGGCCATCTTTGTTTCGGCTGGCCTTTCGATCGTTTCTCATTAACTTCGCTGTTCAGAAGAGACTGAAAAGGGGGCATGAACAAGTGCATCTAGTGGAGTATGTTTTGAACCTAGCGAATAGGACACTTAAGCAAATTTTGGTATGATGACATCCAATAAACCAACAGACTGAAATATGAGGCCACAAAAACAGGTCCTAGAGCAGTCACCCAAAACTACCACCGCCCCTCCCCCCAAATTCGTAAATAATCCTTGGATTGTCAGAAGATCATGTTCTTTAAGCCGCATTTTAACTTAGAAAAACCATTAACAAATTTGTTAATATCTTTTTTAACCATGTGCAATAAAATTTACGTGTTTAAAGTCATAAAAATGTCATATTGACATTGAAAAATTGTAAATTTAACTGCTTAACATTTTAGCTTAAACGCCGTATAAGCTAAGTTACATGACCATTTTGGCATCAGTCAATCCTCCACCAGTCTTACATCAGTCAATCCACTTTGACCCAACTGGCGGATCCCATTCAAAACTTTTTAAAATATTCAAAGAACCAGGTTAGTCTAACATAATCAGGATAGCGTCATTCCTAATGACGGCAAATTGATCGTATATTCCAGTTTTACGTATCAGTTTGATTCATGCTTACGTATGCATCTAGCGCCAGCTGTACAGGTGATCTCACAAGATCAGTTTCACATCAGTCTGGATGTTGACGTGAACATAACCAGTTGTGAATCATTGACGAAATTGACTTAAATGTCCAAATAAAAGCTGTCGGGTTAGTGTGGTGAAGTTGATTGAGGTGAATCGAGGCTACTGTCAGGTTGATGTTGAAACTAATCGTGGTAGCCGAACTGTGTCATTTGCATACAGGACATGCGTAAGAGCGGCCTTTCGCCGTCGGCTTTCCACAACTGTGGCATCAGTCCCAATTCAACGTTAGCCTGACATCGGTCTCAGTTCACCACCAGTTTGGCATCAGTCTAAATTCACCACCAGCTTGGCATCAGTCTGAATTCACCACCAATTTGGCATCAGTCTCAATTCACCACCAGTTTGGCATAAGTCTCAGCTCAACACCAGCCTGACATCAGCCTCAATTCATGATTGGACAACCCCCAATCAGACTGATCGGTTTCATTCGAAACTGATCATATAAGGCCACTCTGGGAGAAAAAGCTCCATCCGATCTTTAAAGAGTTTAAATTCAAAATCTCGGCTGACCTAGGGATCAACAATCAAACTTATCAGAAACTGATCGCGTAGGGCCGTTCGGAGGTAGAAAACCTATATTTTTTCCCGTTCACAAGCGAGCCTCAAAAACTTCAAACCAGGCTGTCTGACCTGGGAGAACTAAGGTACCCTATTTCAACTCCGGCCTTACCAAAGTACTATATTTCAAGTCCGGATTTAGCGGAGAAAACTGCTATTCCGTGGCCGCAAAGATGACCTACTTTCTACAAATATTTCTCACTTTTCTTCTTGTCGACCTTATGCTGGCTGATGTAAATTTTTTATCTGTCAAAGACGTGCTACATCCGCCTAGGGTTAGCTTCAGGGTAAAAATTGTATAATTAATTAGAGAGAATAGAAGAATAGATTTTGATAATAAAAAAAAATGATTAGACCGTTATTGAAGCTGCACACAAGAGTATCAGTTGTTAGTCAATACCTTTTCGTCACTTGAGGAGACCTTAGGAGCTATTGATTGATTTACATGTAGCCTCACAGGCAAGAATTTGCTAATTCGTCTGAGTTTAACTTCAGTCGTTCATGGAGGATTGTGTGTTTAAGGAAGAAATCGCTGATTCCAACTACGAATATTTAAAACATTAAGGTTTAGTCCCTAGGCCAGATCCTTCAACTAGGTATGACAAATTTTTCTTCAGTTATGTATGTCGTTTTTTCGGCTTATTTTGTAGTGGGACAAGAAGAGACAAAATTTTTTTTTTTTCGTTGTGGAGACCAAAACATACTGAGGAAGAAGCCAAGAGGTCCTCGAAATACCGATATATGAACAATAAAAACCCTTTTCTCGGCATTTAGGTATGACAAAGTTTGAATTGGAAAGCATCCCCCAATTCCTGATATTTTTTCCAAAGATATTAAGCTTGTTCCATTATTCCAAAGGCTTTGGAACATTTTTTTAAAATTTAACTATTTTTTTTTCGGAAATTCTAGTGGTATGACCACTTAAGTGCCTTAAACTATTGATCTGGATAAAATCATCTTCCCATTGTTATTAAATTTAGGACCAAAGGTCATTAAATCAAGTTGATATCTTGAATCTATTACCATAAGCAAAGTCTGACATATTTACCCTATCTACCCAACAAACCGAAAGACCAGAGAGATACACCAGCTCTTTATGGGTTAATCTCACCCAATGGAATGTCAAGCGCATTTTTCTATCAATGACTTGAACTTCCAAAGTACGTGTAGATTTTATTACTTATGTTATCAGTAAACAACTTTTTTTCTCAGCTAAAATCCTAAAATTCCACGCATTCACCAAAAATGAGATTAGAGAAATGCCGACAACTAAACAAGCAATTGGAAACAAACAATTCATTATTTGATAAATCGGATCACCACTTAATGCCAGATGATTATGTACTTTTCCAACGAGAAGTAGATGTTGTTCTATGCAGGGATTGAGTTTGGAAGATTGCCTGGTGGGACTGGTGACAGTTTTGGCAAACCAGGTGTTAGGTCATCATCAATATGGAGGCCAACCGCGATTAGTCCACTTTTGAATTAGGAGAAAATCCTTCACACAAAATAGTGAAAGTTACTTTCTAACGTATAACAAAACTGTCACATCAACCCCACACATATCTACAGATGCAGCCAAGACTTCCCGAGTTTCATGGTTCACATGCAACTTGGAAGACTGAATGCTACAATTTTCGACAAATAGCCGCGTGTCAAAATAAATATTTTGTCTACTCCTGTGACGAACAGCATCTGTTAACAAATACGCAAAATTCTTCAAGTAAAATATTATCCACGCGCCACACGTGCTTTGTGTTTTTTTTTCTCTGATGAAAGTAGGACAAATGAGTGGACGAATTGGATCATTGAAAACAAAATATGCTAAACGAATCAGCCTGTGCAACCCCCCGAAGCAAACTTTAAGGCAGAGCAGGTGCCTAACTGTCAGTTGACTTAAATTTAATTAATTCTACTTTAGATACAAGAACGATGTAGGCGATTGAATGATACCGAACAGTTGGTAGAAAACATGTCACTTGAGTTGGTTTAACTTCGAAATTCTGGAGAAGTACTTGTCAAGGATTACGTGCGATTTACTGGGAGAACCTAATTGACATCCAAGCAGTTCGGGACTTCATTTTCTTCTCTCAGTGTTGTCTTTTTTCTACTCCAGGAACGGAAAAACACTTCATTCGAAATGCAACCCTCAAATCATATTTTTGTCGTTTACTACCCCCTTACAGTGCCTCCCCCAGCATATGTTTAGCACTCAATTAAATTCGTCAATACTCGAGTGACATTGTTGATTTTATCAGTTTTACTGCTTCCCAGTATTATATAAGATCAGAGACAGGAATATAATGCAGAAGGTGTTAGTGTCCCTCATGTCGTGATGATGTGCCTTATAAATATTTATTATTACGGCCATTTTCCATTCTTCGCTGTTTTGACTTCTTCCACATTTATTTTATGTGAGAATGATCTAGTTTGACTTATTTCTCCTTTATCTCGATCTTTTAAGCGACCGATTGGACTTCAGTACGCTGCAGAGAAAAAAAAAATGTCCCGGATCTTTGGGCGGCGAACAGGTTTCGAGAAGGCTCACACTCTCGAAATGCTGTTTATGGCTTTTATGTATCAATTAAAATAATGCAAATGGAAACCGAGATTTTTGGTTGTTTGCTCTACATAGAGGGCCTGAATTAGATTTGAATCCCCAACGTTTTCACTGTCCACGTCACTGTCATGAATGGCCGAGCTGGGCGAATGAACAAAGGAGCCAGCCGCGACCTTGGACCAGTTTTTTTAGATACGACTACGGTTACATAGATATTCGCAATGTCGAAAGTTGATTACGATGAAATATAGGAAATAAACTCACGCACCAATTTCAATTTTTAATTTCTGAGAGGTTTGCGAGGCTAGTGCCTGTGGGGTTGACAGTGAAAGATTCAATTATGAACGTCAAGCGATACAGGGCGAACAAGTTTAGGAAAGTGCGCGACCAAAAGACCTTCGTGGGTAGAAAAGAATGCAGGCTCAGATCGACTAGTTGAAAACAGTAATCTCACTGCAAATTAAGCATTTCGTGACCGACATATGTGACACGATAGTGTTGCGTGTCGGGGCACTCGCAGAGGACAAAATATTGCGTTTTCTTGGCTATGCGATTTTGCGTATCGTCAGAGTACCAGGTCCACAAGAAACTTCTCTGAAATAATTGAAAACACTTGTGCTCTCGGTGCTGGCATTAAACGATCCAAATTAAATAAACAATTCAACTAACGAATGGAAGTGAAAATGAACGATGTGTATCTGATACAGAAATGCGAGGTGGTCGAGCCAGAGCTACACTAGGCTAAGGCAACTCAGAGCTTCACGGGCTAACATACTTGCCTCGATTTTATTTATCTCAAGGCAAGGTGCCACCGCGACTCCCACCGAACAGAGATACAAATTGAATTAGCGAACGTTTCGAAGAAACTGATATAAGAGCCCAACAAATCTCTGCCAAGACACAATTGCGTATTCCACACTGGGTTAAGTCGAAGAGCAAAACAGCTGACGCCACGGCCAAGTAAACAAGGATGTGATTCGAGCCCACCCATCCCAGTTGAATTATCTCCGCTTTAACCCAATTGCGAAATACATACTGCGCTCATCACTAACAAATGCAATTGCGTACTTCAGTAGAACGCAAAAGACGTAGTTTCACCATCAACAGATACTTTTTGCACTCGTCCCGAGCTGGAGAACAGCGCGACGGGAAACCAACGAAACCTCTATTCACTTCAAATCTAGGACACTGTGCGTGTTGTCATAAATCCATCATGAACACCCATCGCGACTGTCACACACCATTCACGAAACTCAAAAAAAGGACATTCAACCTGCTGGCGCCCTGTCGCCAGTTGCCAGCGATTTCCGAGCTAGACACCTCCCAAATGACTACTGTCGAACCCAATGAGCGTACAACACGCTGCACTGACATCATTGCAGGACTAACGACCTAAAAACTACTTTCAACCCAGCAACGGCAGGACGACACTTACCTTGAACGACTTCAATCGACGGACAACAAAGTTGTTGAACTTATTTGACCAACTTTTACATTTCATCAGGAGGCTTTTTTGCGAAGCTAATACTCAGAATTCACAGGACGACGACAGGACTCCCGAGATGCAGTGATTCCCCCCAGGGAGAAAAACTAAGGCACCCACTAATGTCTCTGCAATTTTCAAATTTTCACGGTTCTCCTATCGCCAAGTGTTGTATTGCACTGAAACTGTTGTCCGTGCAGATTCGTACGAAAGAAGTTTTTATTCACAAAGTTACACCACACGACGCGGATGGATCACAGATTTACAGAACTGACCCAAGTCAACGCTGTTATGAATGTTCTACAATCGTAGCAGGTACCGCGTTTGCATCGGGAACGGCGTGAAAGACCCAACTGCCTGGTGCGAGCCCTGCATTTGACGCATTATTTGCATGTAATTGCCCGCTGTCAACTTGAACGATGCAAGTTCTAATTTCACGTGGACCAAGTCCAGCGCGGAATAGTCTAATCCCAGCTTCCGAGCACAGTCTGTCCGGGACTCGCCTGCTGTTCCGTTGCCGGGCCTTTTCGAGAATCTGTGTAAACACTGCTCCCGTCCGGATTGCTTTTCGTCGCTCCACTCTCCACTGTGGTGGTGAATTGTCGATGCGTTGTGTAACGGCACTTGGAAACAAAATCTGGATTTTTTCGTCGGTGAGCCTTGGCACTAGCGTTCCAGCTCGCCACACGCGCTCCAGAGTAATAACACCACTGAGGTCTCTTATTTGCTGTACACCAAAGTGGAACGGGATTTGGCCGTCGATGTCACTGGCCCCGAATTAAATCAGCGCGAGCGATGGGTCGCGGGCTGCCTGGCAATCTTTTTTTTCCAAATTAAGTCCCAGCGCGGTCTGCGAACCCTCTCCGGGCTGCGGACGGATATTCAAGGGAAATGGGCGCGCAACTGAAATTTTTCACCTGCGGACGGGCCGGACGAAACGCGGCAGGACACTATCTTCACTTCACACTCGTCCTCTGTTACGCCACGACCTTTGCGAAATGTTTCTCGTGCGGATCGGAACTCGCCAAACTAAATCACTAAATTCAACTGAACACTTGACTGCTGCCGTGCGGATTGCGGTTGTGTGTTTACTGCGACGTCCTCGACACTTGTACGGTACGAAACGCAATTTTTTCCCAGCGAGCACTTTATATTTGAACACTTGTGGTACACTATTTCTCTGACCTGGATTGCGGACTCGCCAGAGGTCCGCCAAATTGCTTCAAATCGCCACGAAAAGTCAAAAACGACTGAACAACAATTCCATGGCAAACCTGAAGCACGAACGCTCGACGGCATCGCTTCGAGCGGATGACGTTCTTTCCGCGTTCGCGCAGTTCGGGTTCCCCAGCTTCCCCGCCGCGCCGTGTACGTATACGGAATCCAACACAGCCAAGCGAGGTCTTTTCCATTTTTTTCGCGCTGTGTTTTTCCAACCAAGTGGCAGAAAGTGCTTGAAGTTGTATAAAAACAAACCCCGCGGACCACCGACCCCGCACGGAAGGTCTTAGGCTAGCCAGGCAACGAGGGGAAGCGGTGGGCTTTCGACATTGCCTGCTACGGCATTTCCCATTACACAACAAACGACTGTGTTGCCCGAGTATGGAAAATTAACGGGATTGTAACAGATTTTCTGTTGCAGTTACGGAAATCAGTAAACATTTGTGGGAAGACAAAACAATCTTTTTTGCATGGTTCTCTATGGTTTATTCGTAATTGGGATGGGACTGGAAAACTGCTGCTTTATTTTGATTAATTTGATTTCTCTACTTTATTTCGACATCGCATTAATACAGGAGCCTTGGGTCGGAGGCGACCGAACCATCAAAGGGCTTCAAAGCAAATATTTTAATTTATTCCACAGCACAGGAGACGCTAATCAGGATAGACCTAGAGCATGTATTCTTGCGAGGAAGAGTCTGCACGCTTTCCTGTGCCCGGACCTGAGTTCCAGTGACCTAGTTGTGGTAAAGCTGGAGCAGGTGGGGGCAGAGAACGTGTATATTTCCTCGGCGTACATGGCTCATGACCGATCAGCTCCGCCAGAAGAACTACAACATCTGATGAACACCATAACAGCAAAGAAAGCCAACCTGCTGATAGGCTGCGACGCAAATGCAAGGCATACGCTTTGGGGCAGCTCCGAAATCAACGAAAGAGGTGAGTCATTCTTTGATTTTATTATTACTTCAAATCTATCGGTGTGTAACAGGGGCAGTACACCAACCTTTCATTTCCACTGCTCGGAGAACTGTGACGGTTGGGAGGAGATCCTTGATATCACCCTAATAACAGACAACGGGATTCTTAGGGTGGAGGACTGGAGAGTGTCTGACCAGAGATCCTTCTCTGACCACAGTTGGATACTCTTCAGTCTAGATCTCGCCGCAGAGGTTCCCAAGCCCTTTAGAGACCCCCGGAGGATCGACTGGAGAAAGTTTGGTTAGGTAATTAAGAACAAACTCTCCGGTACGCAAATTGGTAGTATTGGCACGGCAGACGAACTGGAGTCAAAGGTCGGGGCTCTAGAGAGGGCTTTTGATACCGCCTTCAAAGTCTCGTGCCCTGCTAAGTACAGCAAAAAGACCTTGTCACCGTGGTGGAACGAAGATCTCTCTAGTCTCAGGAAGCTGACCAGAGAAATCTTCAACATCTGCTACAGGCAAAAATACTGGCAGCCATATAAGGACTGCCTAAAGAAGTACAAGTCGGCCATCAGGACCGCCAAGAGGCGGTCTTGGCTAGACTATTGTCAGAGCATTGAAAGCACTAGTGAATCCGCGAGGCTCAATAAGATTCTGTCCAAGGAACATAAGAGTCCATCCTTCCTTAAAAAGTCGGAAGGCTCCTGGACGGAATCTTCTAGTGAAACCTTGGAGCTGCTGGTGCAAACGCACTTTCCCTTCAGCGAGGAGGACTGTGAGTCAGCACCTCGCTTGGAGGGTTTGCGGCAACCCCAGCTGTGCGAGACTATCAAATCGGTAATTACCGGGGATAGGATCGGCTGGGCTATAAACAGCTTCTCCGCATACAAATCTCCAGGCCCAGATGGCATAATGCCAGTCATGCTACAGAAGCAGCAGGAAAGGGTTGTGCCGTGGCTTGTTGAGATTTACCGGAGCTGGATCACTTTAGGATACGTACCGCAGTCCTGGAGGCGCGCACGGGTGGTTTTCATACCGAAAGCCGGCAGGCGAGGTCATGAGTCCGCGAAGGACTTTCGGCCAATCAGCCTGACCTCTTTCGTGCTGAAGACCCTAGAACGCGTCCTGGACATTCACTTAAGGATGATTATGGAGAGAACGCCTTTCTCTAAGTCCCAGCATGCCTACCTCAAAGGAAAATCCACAGAAACCGTCCTCCACGAGGTAATTGGCACGGTTGAGCGGTCGCTGCAGTACAAGCAGTATACCCTTGCTGCCTTCTTGGATGGAGCTTTCAACAACGTCAGTACCAACGCCATCAAGGAAGCCTTGACCGGTATTGGATTGGAAGGGTATCTCACGCATGGGGTAATATCCATGCTGAGTACCAGGATAATCCAGTCCGATCTGGGAGGCTACCACTTGACCAGAGCGGTGAACAGAGGCACGCCCCAGGGTGGTGCTATCTCACCGGTGCTCTGGTTAATAGTAATGGACAAAATTTTACGTACATTGGACAGCAGCGGGGTGAAGGTAGTGGCGTATGCCGACGACTTGGTGATATTAGTATCAGGGATGTTTCTGTCCATTATGAGCGACATCATGGAAGGAGCGTTGCGAAAGGTGTGCCTGTGGGCCGCAAGATGCGGACTCAGCATAAACCCAACCAAAACGCAACTGATGCTATTCACCACCAACACAAGGATACCTGAACCCCATCTACCACGGCTGAACGAACAAAGATTGGTTCTTTCCTTTAATGTAAAGTATCTGGGCGTAATCCTGGATCCTAAGCTAAATTGGAGGTTGAACATAGAACTGAGGGTTAAGAAGACCTTTATAGCCTTCTATGCCTGTAAGAGAACCTTTGCCAAGAAATGGGGTCTCCGGCCGAGGATGGTTCTCTGGATGTACACCGCTGTAGTGCGTCCGATCCTCACGTATGGATCTATTTTATGGTGGCAGGCTTTGAAGAAGAAATACAATAGAACGAAGCTTAATAGGATTCAGAGAACCGCGTGTGCAGGTGCTACGGGGGCTCTGCAGTCCTGCCCGGCAGATGCTCTCAATGTACTCCTGCATCTCCTCCTCCTAGACCTCCACATCAAATATGTTGCAGCGTGCAGTGCCGTCAGACTACGTGAGTCCGGATGCTGGGCAGCGAAGTCCTACGGCCACAGCAACATCCTAGATGAAATACCTCGAGAAATCTGGGCATCCCCCACAGACTATGTCACACGCAAGCTGAACTTCACGAGAAACTTTGCTGTGGACCTTCCAACCAGGGCAAAGTGGAAAACCGGCGGCGTGTTGCAAGACTATGACACGGTATTCTTTACGGACGGATCAAAGATGGCCTATGGAGTCGGCGCGGGGGTTTTCTCGAATACACACGGTGTATCCAAGTCGTTTGGTCTCCCAGGTTTCACCAGTGTATTCCAGGCGGAAGTACTGGCGATATTGGAAGTCTGTCGATGGCTGGAGCGTGATTCGAGCCCCAAGCGTAACATAGCCATTCTGACCGACAGCCAAGCGGCCATCAAGGCCTTGTACTCAACGACGACATCTTCCCGGTTGGTGGGGCAGTGCAGAGACACGCTCAACCATCTGGGCGGCACGCTCAAGATCACTCTCCTCTGGGTTCCCGGGCATAGGAACATAGAGGGGAATGAGCGGGCTGACGGATTGGCCAGGCAAGGCTCTGCTCTTGGCAGCCCCTCGGGGAATACAGTCGGTGTTCCGCTGGTGGCCGTCGGGGGCCGAGTCTACTCGCACTACCTAGCAGCCGCGAGCCTGAGATGGCGAAGGCTTACAAGCTGTGCCAAATCGTGATCGGGCTATGTTATAAGCGGGCCAAAGCTTATAACATAGCCCGATCACGAGAGCTCCTGTGCCAGACGCGTGCAAATGCATTCAAGATTACGGCGGTCTGCACGGGGCACTGACCCATAGGGGACCATGCCGCTAGGCTCGGCTTACCCCACAACTCGCATTGCCCAAGCTGCGGAGAAGGAAGGGAAACCCTCATGCACTTTCTCTGCGATTGCCCAGCTCTGGCTCGAGTCAGGCTGCGGACACTGGGTAAACCATTCTTTGGGGACCTCAGTGAGATTTCTAGCTGCAGGGTCGGAGAGCTGCTTTCCTTCGTGAATGCTACGGGATGGCTCTGAAGATCCGAGCCAGCTGGACTCTGCTTCCCTGTTCCTATAACAACAGTCACGGTCTTAGGAGTTTGTGGCATCAAAACGGCGCACCAATGCGCTAATTGGGCTCCTCGGAGCGGCCACTGATACCTACCTGCCTACCTACCCTACTTTATTTTCGATAGATTTAATTTAATAGATGAAGACACTTGAGATTCATATTACAGAAGGACATGGCCAAAGGTGGGTTCTGCCTTCAGCACCGCCTTAGATAATATAGCATTCGTCATTTTGGCAATTATATTAATTCACATTTTGGCAGATAAAATGGCGAGCATAAAGAACATGAAGTTCGTCTCTCCTTCAATGCGGGACTTACGGATCCCTCAATCCTCAAAGAAATTAGTTTCCTTTGGGTCTAAATATAAAAGACGATTGTACTTGGATAAAATTCGCTCTCATGCCGTGTTTGCGATTGTACATAAAGGAGCAATTACTATGTGGGCTTCCAAGCAAAGGCAGCGTCTAATGTGTTGCCTCTGCCCTAGATGAAACAGAAGGTATGGGGAGATTATTTATAATCTTACTTAGTTTCTCACAGGACATGCCGAATAACGCCAATACCTGTACAGGTTTAAATTGGTCGAATAACACGATTGTCCAAACGGCAATGGAGTCCCTGAAAACCCAGAAAACGTATTTGTCTACTGTCTGAGATTTATGGGCGAAAGGAGAAATCTAGGTGAGTCGCTGATACTAGAAAATACTGTCATGTCAGGAAGATTGAGATGCGATCGACTTAAAGATCAAATCTATCCAGTGTGAACTGAAAAAAGTGGGGAAGGCCAAAACTTTGCGCCTGGAAATTCACCCAGGTGACAAGGTTATTCGGCGAGAACACTGCAAAAAGAAGCCGCGAAGGGGTGGGAAAAATACCTGGACCTTAGCAGATCCCCAAAAGGATGAAACCCCCTTTTCCAAAAAACCGGAGCAGGTATTGAAAACAGCCAAAGATGCCAAAAGAAAGGCGGTAGCTGTGATGCCTGCAAATGAGGCAGAGCATGAAGTCCAAGGGGCAGAGACATGGAGCAAGGTTGTCTCCAAGAAGAGGAAGGGGAGGAGGAGAATACGGCCAGAGGTGATCGTCATTTTCAAAAAGGGGAAGGCAACTTATGCCGACATTCCTAAGCAAGTTAAGTCGCACCCAGAACTTAAAGATCTAGGAAACAGCGTCAATCGAATTAGGTGGTCGCAGAATGGAGACCTCATGCTGGAGCTAAATAAGACGAATGATAAAACAGAGGAGAAATTCCTCGGTCAGGTGGAAAAATCCCTTGGCCAGCAGGCTGAAATAAAGGCCAGACGGCAGGAGGTAACTCTCGAATGCAAGGATATCGAGGATAGCGATTGTACATAAAAGAGCAATTACTATCTGGGCTTCCAAGCGAAGGCAGCGTCTAATGAGTTGCCTCTGCCCTAGACGGAACAGAAGGTATGGGGAGATTATTTATAATCTTACTTAGTTTCTCACAGGGCATGCCGAATAACACCAATACCTGTACAGGTTTAAATTGGTCGAATAACGCGATTGTCCAAACGGCGATGGAGTCCCTGAAAATCCAGAAAACGTATTTACCTACTGTCTGAGATTTATGGGCGAAAGAAGCAACATAGAGAAAAATCTAGGTGAGGCACTGATACTAGAAAATACTGTCATGCCAGAAAGATTGAGATGCGATCGACTACAAGATTAAATCTATCCAGCGTGAACTGTGAAAAGTGGAGAAGACCATATAGGATCAGAGCCTTGAAGTGTGTTAGAGCACTTCATTCAAGATCGTAACAGTATCCTACAGTACAATGTGGTCTGCATTGCGCTCGCTCGAGATTATTACCCTGATTTGACTCAATTACTCATTCACAGCTGAGCCAACTGATATCCGACGTCAAATCACGATACAAATCCCCCTGCAGCCAGTGAGATTTGAATCGCGACGTTCCGTATGACAGTCTGAAATGAATGTTTATTTAAAATTTGAATACTTAGATCGTTTTCAATTTCATTTACCTTCGATAAAATATGTTCATTATTTTGGGTATGCTGAAAAAAGTTCATTAATTTTTTCAAATATTCGTAAACTACTTCAAGAGTTGGAGGTTTATCTGGTTTGGATACGATGTCGTTATCGTCATAATGTTGTGACATTTGTTCTTGATTTTCTTCTTGCAAAACATATTCTGCGATTTCCTGATCAATAAGTTCTTCTGTAGTGAGAACATTGTTGTCAACGTCGACATACTCGAAGAATTCTTCTACACACATGGCCCAATCATCTGAATTATCAGAATTCCTTGAAAGGTATGCATCCTCAAAATCCGATGAAATAATTGCTGAAAAACGTTAGCAAAGGCGTGGAAAACGGGGAGTTCTAGGAGCTCCTGGACAGAATTTCGTACTCCAGGCGGACATGACGAGTAACAAAAAATGCGCGGAAATAAAAAACAACCGCACATTCCGCTGAAAACACCGTGTGCGCTAAATGGATCGTAGACAGCCCGTTGCAGAGCGAACTGGGGACAAACGTATGAAGAAAGGGGCATTTGAAGGAGATTTCACTCAGGTACTCTCTAGGGCTCAAAACAAGAAGGTGAAGAGGAACGAGAGGCAACAACACGCCGTATTATCAGAAAAACCTCTGCCTAAAATTAAGGCGAACACGAAAGACGGAGCACCAAAAAAAGGTGGGGAGACGAAGGAGGACAACGGAAAGAATGACCTTTGCAAACATTTTCAGCGAAATCCGTTACAAGATCAAGCCCGAACATAACAGAGCGGGAGTGTCCTCCATTCGAAAAAAGAAAGGTTGGTGGAGTCCTAATCGAATTAAGTCCGAGGGGAACAAATAAAGGTACGTTCTGTGAAGAAGTAAAGGGCTTTTGGGAAAGAAAGATTGGATTTCAAGGCTGAAACCTACATGCTCTTTGGAAATCTGATACCTTGACTGCCTCACAAAAAATAACGAGGTAGAAGAGACCATTTAACACGAACGTCCAAATTGGTATTATTTCTGCGAACTTTCGCGGCCGTAAACTCAATGCGGTGGAGGAAGCTTCTAAACAGCGGGAAAATCAGAATTGGTTGAGTAGTGTGTAGGATACGAATCAGGGCCGCCTCAAATAAATGTTACAAATGTTTGGATTATGGGCGAATGAACAGTAACATGCCGCAAATACGGTCAGGCAGGCCATAAAGCGAATACCTGCAACGAAAAGAAAGGTTGCATCCTAGGCGCGTCTAATGGGCTCGGTCCAGGCTTCAGATCAGAACCGGAAACAGGTAGGACGTGGTCAGCATGAAACACATCCCACAAGTCAATATACATCGGAGTGCAAGCAATCACGAGTTCCTAGCGCAGTTTGCTGCGGAGACCAAAGCGACCTTCGCGTCAGAGTCGCTGATGTCGCTGGTAGACGGGTGGCGAGTCCTGGAAAACTTCTTGGTAAGCGACCATCGATACATTGCCTTCAAAGTGGTTGACACAAACTCCCGGTGTGCGCCATTGCGGTGCTCTTTCTATGTGTGGAACGTCGCAAAAGTGAACACCGGGAGATTTGTTGAAACTCTTGAAACCGCGCTGGAGGGTACTCCTGGGGGTGATGGCTCTGCCTGTCGTAAATTCAATTCAGGTTCATGAAAACGACAGCCTGCGGAGCTTCCATGCATTCTATGTATTAGTGAACGACGGAAATTGCAGAGCTCCGGAAGGAGCATCACAGACTCCACCGCTTGACACAACGTCTAAACGACTTTTTTTTTTTTTTTTTGAGGAGGTGGAAATCTTCAAAAGACACTGGTCTGGACACACCAGCATGTGGGATTTTTACCCACTAAAACCACCCCCGACTCCCTCCCTGCCCCGCGGAACCACCATAAGGTATTACATCACGGGGCGGAGTCAGCTCACTCTAGCTTAATCCCATTTCTTCTATACGCGGCGCACGTGACCGCGCTTTTCTCCTTTCCTCTGCCTTTCGCAATTTATCTTGAATAGATGCGATCATGGAGTTGACCGCATCCCAATTCTTTTGATGTGCTAGCATTTTCGGTACCAGATTTTCTGGTACCAGCACCTCTCCTAGAGTCTCCTCTAGATTCCTCCTTTCTTCCACAAATCTCGGACAGTGGAAGAATACATGCTCTGGGTCCTCTGGGACTCCATTGCAATTTGGACAATCGGGTGAGGTCTCCAATTTAAACCTGTGAAGGTATTGGAGATATCCTCCGTGTCCCGTGAGAAACTGGGTGAGATTATAATTAATCTCACCGTGTCGTCTCTCCAACCACTCCTTGATGGCAGGAATGAGCCTGTGCGTCCACCGGCCCTTTCCCGAGCGTTCCCATCGCTCTTGCCATCTATTTATGGATCTCTCCCTCTCAGCGTTCTTTGTCCGCGATGAGGAAGAGGTTGGCTTTGCATTGTATATATTCGCCATCTCATCTGCCAAGATGTCAATCGGCATCATTCCAGAGATGACGAATGCTGCATCATCTGAGACAGTCCTGAAGGCAGAGCATACCCTCAAGGCTGTCCTCCTGTAGACTGAACTCAGTTTGGTAGCATTCCCTGACATCCACAACGCCTCCCTCCAAACTGGGGTCGCATAGAGCATGATCGAGGTCACCACCCTGGCTATAAGCAACCTAGAGGTATGCCGTGGCCCTCCCACATTCGGCATCATCCTCGCCAGGGCCATACTAGCAGTGGATGATTTATCACAAATATACTGTAAGTGTTGCTTATAGCTGAGCTTCCTGTCTATCACCACCCCCAAGTATTTGATGGTCGGCTTGGAAGTGATGATATGATTCCCGATTCTAACACAGGCGTAATTTCTCTTCCGGCGCTTCGTGATGAGGACCGCTTCTGTTTTTTCCTCCGCAAGCGTCAAACCAGAGCTCTCCAACCAGCATTTGACAGCACTGATTGCCTCGCTTGAGTATAACTCAGCATCTTCAAGATGCTTTGCGACGACAACCAGTGCAATGTCGTCAGCGTAACACACCACTGTGGCTTCCTCCGGAAGGGGAAGATTAAGTACATCGTTGTACATGATGTTCCACAATAGTGGGCCCAATACGGAGCCCTGTGGGACACCGGCGGAAACAACGTACTCCTGCGGTCCGTCATCAGTGTCATACCATAGCCTCCTTTCAGTTAAGTAACTATCGACGATAGCAGCGAGATAGGCGGGAATACCAATCTTCGCTAGGGATTTGCGTATTAGATTCCAATTGGCCGAATTGAATGCATTTTTCACGTCCAGGGTTACTACCACGCAATATTTGCTGGTACTACCCTTTCCGTGAATCGCATCTTCGGCCAAGCCAGTAACCAATTTGATGGCATCAATGGTTGATCTGGCTTTTCGGAACCCATACTGCCGATCTGAAAGGCCGCCTTGGCCCTCAACAACCGGGAGTAATCTATTATAGATAACCCGCTCTAACATTTTCCCTACTGTGTCCAAAAGACATATGGGTCGATATGACGATGGTTCACCTGGAGGTTTACCAGGCTTAGGCAGAAGTACCAACTTCTGTCGCTTCCAAGCCGCCGGAAATATTCCTTCGGACATGCACGCTTCAAACAGCTCAGCGAACATGTCCGGCCTGGATTTCACGGCAAGCTTAAGGGCCTTATTCGGCACTCCGTCCAGGCCCGGCGCTTTATTGTCTCCTATTCTGCTGCAGATCTCCAGCAGCTCGTCTCTGGTGACTGGAGGAATTGCCGTCACATTCAGAGGTGGTTGGAATGTGTCGGTGCTCTCCTCTTGCTGGGGGAATAACCCCTGGATGATTTTCAGCAAGAGGGTGGGACACGTGATCTGCGGAGAGGAGCGGCCTCTGAATCGTCCCATCACTATTCTATAAGCACTCCCCCACGGGTTGATGTCCGCTTCTGAACAGAGAACGTCTAAACGACTGGGAGGAGGCATATACCATAATGACAGAGTATAGATCATCCAAAAGGAGGCTCCGCAATGCAATAACCGGGAGCAAAGCTCCCTGCTGGCAGGACCTGGTCGACGACGTGAATGGAGACCCGTGGGGACTCGGTTCCAAACTGATAACCCGAAAAATTGGAGCTTTGCGGAAACTCTGTTCGCCGAGGACTACCCAATTTTCTCAATAAAAGAGTTGGAGGAGGCTGTCATCTCTCCCCCGATTGTATCCCAGCAGAGGTGTACAGGCTGATACTCCAACATCGACCAGACCTACTGCTCGGTGCATTCAACGCTTGAATAAAAGAGGGCATTTGATCAGCAAAGCAATAGGCGACCCTGAGTTACCGTCTTTATACGGCCCGCTGCTAGGGTCGGACCTCTCGAACGCAGCCTAGATGAGTGGACACTCTCTTGGCAAAATGAACTAGAGGCAAATGGACTGCGCGGCTCACTGGCAACTTAGGTGTATGCCTAAATCAGAAGCATGGTGAGACCGGCGTGAGCGACACAATTTCGAGTAGTGGTAGTTGAAACGCAATGCCAACTTAAGACATTTACCGCATTTAATAAAGTAATGGTGACTTTTTGTTGTTATCTTGCATATCTAATATTCTAAGTAACAATGTCTTTCTATAATTAACTTTCAAGCTATGAATGACTCCCTGATCCATTGTAGTTGGAGGAAAAAAGGTAATTTTATGTTAGAAAGCGTAATATTGGGGTGCGCTCGGCAATTATCGATCAGTAATAAAATTGTAATTCCATCTTCTCAGATACTTTTCGAACATAGAAGAAGTCATCCATGCCTTTTACTTAAAATCCAAATCAACTGGGAGGTTCTCAATGTGTTTAAAACATCTTGGATTTTGAAATTTTCCTAAAAAGAATTAAAAAAATAAAACTTGTTCCGAAGTATAGTGGGGAAAGTACCCATAACTAGCAACCGGCGTTTTTCCGTACCAGTCAAATTTGCCCACACTATAGCAGTAATGCGATCTTTTAAGAGTTTTCCCCCAGTAAAAACTTCGTTCCTAAATTTTAACGTTTTGTCAGGAGTTAGTTTGTAGAAAATTCTAGTCTCGTCCACGTTAAAAATATTTTCTGGATCGTAATCTTTCTGCAGATTTTCGACCATATACGATACTGTGTCTTCGTTTAAATCTATTTATCCAGCCGCTACTGCAAGTAAATTCATCACCTATAAGCCTTCCGAATTCCTGTGCTTTTAATATAAGCATAGCATTTCGGTCAAACACAAACACGAAGAAGAATAAGGATAGGAGAATACAACTTTGAGACCGTTGACAATTTCTCCTATCTGGGGTCGAAAATCACAACCGATAACAACTACGATGATGAAATCCGCGCACGGTTGTTGTCAGCCAACAGAGCCTATTTCAGCTTACAAAGACTGTTCCGCTCGAAACGTCTCACCATAGGGTCAAAGCTCTTACTGTACAAGACAATGATCTCGCCAGTTCTCATGTATTCCTCGGAAACTTGGGTTCTTAGCAAGAAAAATTGCGAACTCTTGGCCGCGTTCGAGAGAAGAATCCTCCGAAGAATTTTTGGCCCCCTACATGAGGATGGACGATTCCGTAGCCTACACAATGACGAAATCTATGAGCGATACCATGACCGTCCGGTTGTGGATAAAATCCGGCTCAATAGGTTACGGTGGGCGGGTCACTTAATCCGTATGGATGAGGATGATCCCACCCGGAAAGTCTATAAGGGCGATATCTATGGTAGAAAAAGAAGACGAGGCAGACCCTGCCTAAGATAGAGCGATGGCGTAGGTCAGGACGCCAGACAGCTTTTAGGGATATCGAATTGATGGACCTCGGCGCAAAACCGGGATGTCTGTAGTTCCTTATTAAGGCAGGCCTAGAGCGGATACCAGTTGTTGCGCGGTTGATGATGATGATAGCATTTCTAATAGTTGTATTAGCTCTCTTCAAACCATATTCAAAGCATGCTATCCATTTGTGGATGTAAGGATGTCCTCAACTTTTTCTTGTCAATTTATGAGTTTAACTCTCTTTTAATTTTTTCGCGACTGTTCCAAATGCTGGAGATGCCCGCTTATAACGGACTTGTACCTAAAAATATGTTTCAAACTAGTCCATTATAGCGGAGTTCACCTTAAGCGAAGATTTTTGCATAAATTTTTGTTGAAACAATTGACCCTAAGCCATCGAGTACGGATTATACTTCATCTTTTCTGTTTGTGGTAAAAAGTCAACGTGTCTTTGATTGATTGATCACATCAAAGTTGAAAGCAAATAAGTCGCTTCGTACAAAAAAAAAAATCCTGGGTATGCTTTGCCCAATTAGTTATCAGTGCGCCTCCATTGTTGTAGGGTTACTGGAATCTTCGCTCTTCTTTGAAGTTAGTTCGTTTGATAGTCATTTTGACTCATGCTTGGCAAAATGTTAGTTATTAGGATGAGTCGAAATGACTCATGATTGCACTTTTGAATCAAAATGACCCACGTTTCGTGTTAATTCCCATTTTTATTATTTGTTAACCTTAATTTGTATTTAGGGAAAAAAATTGGAAGAAAATCAACATTTGACAATAGAAGATAACGAGGAGAACATTTTACGACAAGATTATAGTGACGATGCAGACTTTGAAGATAACTTGGAAATAGATGACTTTGATTCTGATGATCGAGATCTCGATCACGATTTTGTCCCATCAGTATTTGTTGATAAAGAAGATGAGGATGCTATCGTTTTCAACGAAATCAGGAAAATAGAAGAAATAAAGGCGAAACATACAGCAAAAAAGAGAAAAACCAGCAAAAGCGACATTTCATTTTCAAAGCGTGCAACATTGGTCGCTGGCAGTTCAAAAGAAGGTTCCGAAATAGTGTCTCTAGACTCACCAGTTGTCTTAGGAAAGGATGGGACATCGTGGGAAACGGAAAGCTTTCTTAACACCGGAAAGACAAAAGAAATTAATATTATTCACATTAGATATGGACCTAATCCTTCCACGAATTATTCTTTTGACATGTTGGATTGTTTTGGGCTATTTTTTTCAACTGAAATCCTTAAGTTAGTTGTGTTTCACACAAATCAAGAAATAAAACGGCAGAAATTGATATATAAAAACTCGAAAAATTTCAGTCTTAACGAAACGAGTAAGAATGAAATCAACGCGTATCTCGGATTACTAATTTTGTGCAGCCGCTTAAAAGGATAATCGCCTTACTGCAGAACGCCTTTTCCGGGAAAAACGCTGCAATGATCTTTACAAAGTCTGCATGTCGCGCACTCGATTTAATTTCTTGACTAATTGTCCAAGGTTCGACGATAAGGACACTGGAGAACAACGGAATAGCAAGCTTGCGCCAATTGAAGAAATATGGAATATCTTGGTTGAGAATTGTAAAAAGCGTTACAAATCCGGAAGATATCTCACCGTTGACGAACACCCAGTCGGATTTAGAGAAAATGTGCATCCCTTCAAAACCTAACAAGTACGGCCTAAAAATAATAATGTGTGACTGCAGTTTTAAATACATGTTAAATGCCATATCGTACTTGGGAAAAGAACAGTTCCTGAAAAACAAGGTGCAGGAGAATATTTTGTTACAAAATTGGGTCTTCTTCTTCTTCAGCCTTTGTCCCGTTCACAAGCGGGGTCGGCTCGCCGTGATCGGCTTCGCCATTTGGCTCTATCGAATGCCTGATCTGGGTGCAATCTTGAGGCTTTCAAATCCCCATCTAGCGTATCAAGCCACCGTTGTTTAAGTCTGCCTTTTCGTCGTTTACCATCGACTTCGATGTTCAGACCAATCCTGGCAAGTGAATTTTCATTAGCACGAATTGCGTGACCATGCCATTGAAGACGCCTCTCTCGCAACTTTTCCACCATCGGTGCAACCACATAACGATCGCGGATATCCTCATTTCGGATGTAATCTAAACGTGTAACGCCACTAGTCCAACGTAGCATCTTCGTCTCCATTACCGCAAACCGCCTTTCATTCTCTTTTATAGTCGGCCAACACTCAGAACCATAGAGAGCGACTGGACGGACGACATTGCGGCAAATTTTAGATTTGAGACGTTCGTTGATCACAAAGAACACCAGTTGTGGAACGCCACTTCATCCAGGTTGCGTTAATGTGTGAAGCAATTTCATAACGCAGTTCTCCATTGGCTGATAGCGTTGACCCGAGGTATTTAAATCGCTCAGTTCTGGGCAGATCACTGACAGTGATTGTGCCTGTTTCATGGGGATCGGTCGTCAAAAATTCAGTTTTGTTTAAATTCAATCTGAGACCGTGTTACACGAGGCGATCATTCCATTTTTGAACAAGTTGCTCCACGAGTAACCGCGCAGCGTGTATTGCGTCAGTAGTTTCGCAGTTCTTGACAAATCCGGCTTGATTCACGGTTATTTCAACGATTTCGCGAATACGGTTGTCAAGAATTGCCTTCAAAAATCTTCATGGTATGGAAAAGTAACCGGATCGGACGGTAATTTGAACATTCTGCTGGACTACCTTTCTTTTTCCATATTGGAACAGTGGTACTTTCTTGCCAGTCAGATGGTGTTCTTCCTTCCTGAATAACCTGGTTAAAGAATTCACTGAGCCACAGTGTTGGGTCCCAGCTCTTCGCTTTCCAGAGCTCAAATGCGATGTCGTCAGGTCCTGTGGATTTTCCTGATTTCATTCGTTTTATTGCTTCCTCGACTTCAGTTGGGCTGACCGGTAGAACTGGTAAAAATTCTTCAGTTGAAATCTGCTCGAAGTATTCTCGCCATCTATACGTTGCGACTCGACGATTGGTAATTGGTATTGTCATTAACGCAGCATAATTGTTCGATATCCTGTGTACGTTCGCTACGGCTTTTAGCAAATCGATACAGATCTCTTTCGCCATCCCGAGTGTCCAGTTTATTGTAAAGATTTTTGTAACGGTCCGCTTGGTTGACAGCGACCGCTTCATTTGCTTCCCGGTTGGCATACGTATAAATTTGCCTATTCGCCAGTATTTTATCGTCGAGAAATTTGTGGCGTTTCTTTTCACGGAACTTCATTTCAATATTATAATTCCAAAGCCAAGTATTTTGGTTTATGTACCGCTCACCTGGCTTGGTGTCTCCAAGGGTTGCAGAGACCGCTTTGTGGATAAAGAAGTTGATATTTTTCAAGAACTTAACAAACTATGTGCAAGAGCATAAGTTATCGAATCTTACTTGCCTTCAAAACAGCCATTATCTTGGCATTTTGTATACCTTTACTCCATCAATCCTAAGAAATCATGATGATAAGTTAAAGTTGCCCAGAAATGGGTTTATAGATTGAAAAATTCATAGTAAACAACAATCCTGATCCCAGAAGTTGGCTTATTTTCGTAAAGAATAATATTCGACGAACATTATTTATTTTTAATTTTTTTACGTTCAATAGAAGATTATCTGCTAAAAATTTCTAAAGAATTCCCAATTTATTGCTTAATATTGTGAGATATTTTTTTATTTTGCATTGGAAAACAATTCGCCATATTTAATCTTATTTTAGCGGATTATTTTCTAAACCCTCTCTATTAAACGCAAACACGGTGAAGAACAGCGAGGTCGTGTTTCATTTAAACCAAAAATCGTTATTTGTTCAATTGACACGATACGGCTAAATTAAACGCAATTCCCACGGGAAAACCCCTCATACTTGTTGTCCAACTACCAATCTGTGAGCAATCTATTTTGATTTCTAAAGAAATTTTAAGCGGCGCGAAGAAAACAAAATAATGAGCACATCAAGGAAAAATAAATGAACATAAGCAAAGGTTCTTAGCCTTTCGCGGTAAATATGTTGTTCCCACTAAAACAGAAGACAAACAAGTACAGTTCCCATCACTGTGTCCCTGAAACCACTGCTCACTGGCAGCCCGGCTCCACGAACCCATTCCTCCAGCTTCCACTTCGGTACGCTCTCCTGCACGTGTATGCGATCAAATTGGTCGGCCAGGCGTCCGTCGCTTGTCGGTTAGTGATCCCGTTCCTTTACCTTTTTGTTCTCATTCCGATTCCAGGCCAAATTGCCTCCTCGCGCCTATAGTCATCCCCTCCTGCCTGAAATGCGGGGAACTGACTTGGGTAGTGTTGGCGGGAAAATCGTGGCTACGCGAAACGGCTCCGGAGGTGTGCAGCGCGCACGAGAGCTTCCCCGACGTGCTAAGATTTCGGGCGGATGCTGGTCGGGTGCGATTTGAATGAGTTGGCGTCGTTGCAGGGGGACGGGTACCGTTGGGTCCAAGCCACCGCCAAAGTTCACAGATTGCCTTGGGGTCGGGTCCAACCCGGGGTCGAGACCGTTGCAACCCCGAGCGCCGCCACCCCGTATCGCAACAAACAATTTGAAATAACGGTTCGTGAGCCAAAGACGACGTGATGAGTCAACGGCGACTTGCCAGAATTCCGCGGGGAAATTTCTGCCGACGACGACGGTTCTGCAGAAAAATGAATGTCACAATTTTGAATTATATTTGGAACGTGGGAAGCAGCGCTCGCCCCGCCAAAACGGTCGGGATTTCGCGCAGTCGAGCAGCGAAGGCAGAAGACGCGCGCACTGCAGTCAGCGCCAGCTCGACGCACACACACACAGCCACCCACCCCGATTTCCACTTTTCATTTGAATTGAAAAGGCCACTTTGCTCTTGCTTTTCATCCAGTTCCTTTCGCGGGCGGGACGCGGCGGGGAGGTTTCATCAAAACAAAAACATTGGCGGCCCAGTTTCTGAAGGCGGTCATTGCGGTGTTGCCAAGAGGGAGCCCAGAGTTCCATTTGATTCTGGTACAGTCCGCGAGGAGTGCAGCAAGGGCGCTGCGTGAGAAATTAAGTTTTAGGATGTTTTGAGCTGGAAAATTTCTCAATTTATGTAATTAATATAGCGTAAACATAATGGTTACCGGTTTGCTGCATTCGTACTATTGATATGTTCCGTTATTATTGGTGCATTGTGAGGCAGTGATGCAAAATATGGTCACATACTTAGTGCGCTAGTGCAACCACGTTTGCATTTCACTTAATTACTTTTTAAGTTATCGCAAGGAATGTCCTTATCTAGATATTGAATTATGCAGTCCTTTGGAGGAACCCATTGGGGATGATGTCGGACACCATTCAAATGACCTGTATGGCGAACGGAATGCTGATCACATTGCCTCCCAGCATATCGTAACGTTCTTGAATGAAATCCCCTAAAGCACTTCAAGATCCAGTAAGACGGTCGTGCCAACGATTATTATTATCATTTGGGATGATTCAGTAATAGTACTACACTAAGAGCGTCCAAAATATAAATATTGATTCAAAGTACTCCCTGTTTGTCGTAAAAGGCGACTAAAAAGGATAAAAATTTGTGGCGCTGGCAACCGGCAAATTTTGAAACTTGACTGCTTTCGAAATGTCAACAACTGCGACCTTTGGCTATCGAAAACGGACTATGATTGGTTTTTAGAATCTGCACAAGTTCCTTGATAATGGTATTGAGGGTTCCCAGAATGCTTTCCTTTTCCAATTGGAGTGATATAAAATAGACATTCTAAGCCTAAACGAAGTGAGATGGTAGTAGTATGGAGAGTAGTCCTCTTCATATTGAGGTACTTTGTTTTTATATTCTGGAACAGACGTCGGCGTCGGGTTGCTACTTACGGGTACCACAAAACGCATTCTTTTCACTTGGGAGTCGGTTTTTGACAGAATCTTCATTGCAAAATCCTGGCAAAGGATAAGACGCATCACGATTGTGCAGTGTTATACCCCATGGAATTTTCCGATGTAGTGAAAAACAATGCTTTCTATGAACAATTACACGCCGTCCAGAAGAGGGATCCTAAAGGTGAAATTATCACGGTGGTGGGCTTGGACATGTAATAGGGAAAAACGGTCGTGGCGATCGTACCGATAGTGGTGGGAGGTTTGTGGATTTCTGGTCGTGGTATGTCCCCGCAGTGTGGAAAATCCTCTAAGAAACCAGGGATTACACCTGAAGCCAAGCGCGGGTTAAATGATAAGAGGGGCTAAGATCTGGCCGTACATTTTGTGTACAAGGCTAGATCAAGTTTCAACTTGCCTTGTCTCGGCAAAAGGAGCTCTGCCGAGATCAATTTGTAAGGTCATGATAGCCAATTATGAAAAACCAAAAATTGAGACCTACAGTCTAGACTCAGATTCTCCACTTATTCAAGAGGGAATTAATCCCATTGGGACCTAGTCTTTGACGGAAGAGCCGAAGCAGGGCCCTTCTATCAGCACTCCTGATCTCGGATTCCAATCTGGGCCACCAGCTGCGGCTACAGTCTTGCCTAAGGGTAAACATCTGTCCTCGGACAGTAAACAGCTTCCGAGCAAATCACAATCCACGGGCTGCACTAAGGTTGAGGGAAGAGGAGCATTCGGCGCACTTCCGGCTAAGGGCAAACTGAAGCGGCAAGAGTCATCGAACGATCCCAATTCTTCAACAAAAAAGGCAGCAAAGAAGGCTCGGCGGCGTTGCCACTCTTTCATTTGCTGTCAAGGCTATCGAAGCCGAAGGATCAGTCTTGTATGAAGATACCAATCCACGGTACTGAGCAGTGCCAAGAGCTTACGGGGAAACTCCTTCTAACTCCATTCTCGCAAGGCATTTGTTTTGAGTCGGTTGGTGTATAGCGTAAAATGTTACGGCTAAATTGTTCCGACGAAAACAAGAACGAATTGCTCAAGAAGTACTGTTCCTCCTTAACCATGTGCAGCAGGGTGCACCACTAGCTCTGAAAAGGGTCTCTGTACTGTTTTCTCTGACTTCCAGAAAAGGAGCGTAACGGTACTGAGGATTTGAAACTATTTGGTATTGAGAACAACCGCAGAGCCAGGACACAGAAGGAATCGGCTCTCGGATATTAAAAAGGTTCAGAAACAAACGCTACTGGTTCTACTACGGGCTTGAGACCGTCACGTTAGTAATGTTGATTTCTAAGACTACTGAAGGGTACGGTCAGCCCATGGCATCCTCGTCTGAAGCTAAGATGAGGTGCCATGTTTCTCAAATAAATTTGCAGCACTGTAAAGTGGCTTTTTGACTTGAGGCATAAAAACACACTCAAAGTGCTTCCTGTTTGTCGTAAGAGTTAGTCGCCTCTTACGGGATAGAAATTGCAAATTTTACCGCTTGTATGTTACTTCCGCCACTTTTCGCAAGGTTGGGAAGCTGCGACCCCCTAAGTTCTACATTGACCGCTTGTATGACCTAGCTGTCACTCGACAGTGGGAGAGTTATCTTGCTGATCGGACGGCAGATATACTGAGTAACCCGCCTACGAATATCGATAAGCATTGGGCTGCCATTAAAAATACTCTTTTCCAGGTGCTACAGAGGTCGTCGGCCTCGTCTCGTAACGGCGTCATAAGATCTTGGTAACCACTGAATTGTGGACACGGATCGATGAACGGAAGGGGTTGAAGGCTCTTTTGACCGCTGCAAGTGATGGTGACAGGCTTGAACTCCGATACCGAGCGAAATCCCAAGAAGTTCAGTGTAGTGTATGCCAAGACTAAAGGGAATTTGTTATTTCGTTGGTCATGTAGTCGTAAATCGACGGTTCTGTGAAAGACGTCAATGCTGGACTACTCATCCATAATGACGAGACGCCACAATTTTAAACGAATAGTTAAGTTGGCGTCCGGGCCAGCTGCGGGAAGACGCGATGATTCGCAGACGGAAGTAGCAGAGAATAGGTCGCAGTTTGACCTGAAAACGAGCCAGAAGATATGGTCAAGTTGGTTGAGAGTTTCTCGAACTCGTTGTCTCACTTCGAACCCTGATCGTCATGGATCTCTGTGAATATTTTGTGTTGTTTCGCTGCTATAGGCTTATAATTTGCAAATCATTGCGATGATAATGAAAATGAAGCATAGAATATGATAGTCGAAATGGCTGGAGCATTAGCTTCGAAATTTCGGCCTTGTAACCCGGACTCGAATCTCAGCCACGATCATGGATGTTTGTGGTTATCTAAAGAAGATAGATATGCGTGGGACAATGAAACTACTAAGGTGCTCGTAGCTGGGACTTCGAAATTTGCCCATCAAGACAGAAAAGCTGGAAGTCTAGGGCAGATAAATTGAACTTCGAGAGCTTGGACGGTGCAATGGATTTAGCTTCCAACTAGTATACGTGTAATGAGCACTAACAACACCATAATTCCAAAAACCTACCGAATGTAAAATAAAAACCAGTAGAAGGGTCGTTTTTTGCCTAAATTTTATGTGTTTATCGCATATACGAGTACATACAGCATTTTCGACCCAATTTGTTCCTTCTTCAGCCGCAGACTTCTTGCTAGAAAATGGAATAAATGGTTCCCGAAATACTGTATATGCCATAAGAAAATCAAATTTATCTGAGTGTAATTATGCGGTGTTTTCACTGATGAATGGAACAAGTGGTTCCCGAAATATCGGAATTTGCAAGAATAAATATCTACACCAACAAAAAAGCAACAACAAGTTTTTTATTATTTCAGATAATCAAATTTAGCCAGAAATGGAATAAGCATCTACTTATTTAAGAGATTGGCTAACAAAAACACAGTAAATCTTCGGAATTAGGGTCAGTTTAACACCTTAATCTTTGCAATGAATCCTGGAAAGGTGAAGAAAATAGTGCGAAAGACAAAGCATTGGGTTCAGGTACCCGTAGCTAACAGATGGGAACAGAAAAGATATAGGTAGTTTTGAGCTAAATCTACATAGGCTAGAGTGTTAGCAGGTCACATTAAAGGTTCCATCCTCAAATCAAAGCGAAGAGAGTTCGTAATCTATACAGATTTCAAAGAAAATTTTTTTTTATTGCTAGTTCGCAGGCAATTCTAAACCTCTTCAAACTACCTTGGTGAATGCCAACATTGAAAAACCTGACCTTGAGTAATAAATGGAAAACTGGTCAACTATGAAACATTGTTTGTAGGTCAAAACATTCGCCGTTAGCATGCACGAATGAAAGGCAATTTGCATTTCGGTTGAGAAAGGGTCAGGTAGGAGTTGTAATCTATTTAAATTACAAGAAACCTTAGATGAGGAAGTAATTAGTGGAATCTAGGAAAATCTGAATGATTAACACCTTTAGTATAAACACAAGCAATCAACTATTCTACAAGTAAGCGTTTGCCTGCGTTTTCAAGGTCATTAACGCCTTCTTTCCAGGATTCCCGAGTCGTCCTAATAAGCGATTAAAAGCAATGAAGGTTGATTAGTTACCAACCCAAAAATCTTTCAACTCCTTTCTAAAAGAGGCAACATTATTTGGGATACCTTATGGATATTTGCTTGTCTATAAGGCATCTAGCTAGCTACAGAAAAGGTCTGTACTGAAAGATTCCAGTTTAGGTGGCGAAGCATTCTAATGAGTTACACAGAAGGAGAGGCTCAAGCTACAGTTGAAAAATTGCGTTGCATATAGCCTTTCAAATTGTATGGTAGATGCAGGCAAGTTTTGACAATCCATAGTAGCAACGGCGACACTTTTACAAACTAACCCTTTCATCAGTGTGAACGTAAAATATTCCGGTAATACCGTCATTATTCAGCAAACGCGGATGACTTTGTTTTTCGCGCATTAAGCCACTAAAAGCTTTCCATAAATGGAGCGTGAAGTGCTGCAATTTCCATAACAAATGTCGACTTAACATGTTAAACAAAAACGCCACCCTTGCCACACAAGTATATAGTCACTGTAAATCCCTATCAACCGCACCTATCGTTCCTTCCGCTTCCCCAAGACTTTCCGAGCAGCTTGTACTCTTTTTCCAATGCTCTGTGTTGCGTAGTTCTGGGGCGACCTACTAGTAGCCCATTTGGTGATAGCGGATTTCATTGCATGGCATTGCCCTCAATCTGGTTGTCGCCCTTCTTCAATTTTTCATCTATCTATTGCCATTTCCGCCTTCTGAACAATATACCCCAGGCGCCTGCAAAGTATGGGCGCAGGTTAGAGTACCCCGATGAAACGACGCAGGCATAAACTGATGAAACATCTTCGTATCGAGACAGATGCATTTTCAGATTTTCGATAGAACAAACAATTAGGAAATGCACAGGTTGAAAATTTTGGCTTTATTACTATTTATCTTTAGTCCGACTATACTTGCCTACTTCTCCAAATCCAGAGCCGTTTGATCGGGGTCCACGACTTGATGAGATTGTAAATAGACATCACCAGTGTAGTTAAAGTGTTTTAGGAACCCAGAAAGGAATATATGGCGTCTAAGAATCAAAATAAACTTCAGGGGATGTTGCTTCCTACATATGTCCAAATAGAAACAATATGGAAGGAAGATCTGGTTAGCAACTAAGATTCTACTAAAGTTGTAAAATCCCCAATCCACAGGAAGTATTCTTGCTGGTACCAAAAAAGTGGGAAAATTAAAAAGAACAGATCCTTCCCGCAATTGGTGGAATTTCGATGTGACCATTCGGCATGAGTAACCTGGTGTGCTACTTTGATGAATCAGTGCCTGTTCTAACCCTAACTCGCGGGAGCTTTTCTCAGTTCTCATCCCCGCAAACATGGGTCTTTACTTCAACATGTTGCTGGAGCACGGGACCTTCGCAAAGCTGATCAATCCAGGCATCTTGCGCCATAGTGGACATTTTTGTTCATTTTGATCATTCGTCTTCAATTCTCTTCTCACAATCGCCAGCTTGCACACTTTTTTCTTGGTCTATGTTTGCTAGCCTTGCTTTTATGTTTGTCAGCTTTCAAAGTGTGTCTAATCCAGTGCCATTTGTACCTTTTAATTCGAACAGCGATCAATTCTTTCTTTGCAAACACTTATATCTTTTGACTTGTGATGTAGGTATCGAAGGCCGGTATGAAGAGCCCAATTGGGGCTGTGATGCGTCATTGTGGTGTCGCAAATTCCTAAGACCACAACTGCTAGGGTAAGAGTAAGGGGAGCAGAATTTTAGTAGGCTCAGATCTTTATAAGCCGTCCCTTATAGGCCAGTGTCTCGTGCAGACCCCCGTAATCTTGTATGCATTTGCAAGCGTGTTGTACAAGAGCTTCTGCGATCGGGTGTTGTTATATGCGGGTCAAAGGATCCTTGGCTTGGCACGGGTGGTGAGCCTTCACCATCTGAAGTCAGTGGCTGCTAAGTAGAGTAGATTCCGTTCCTGACAGTCGTCAGCGGGACTGCCAGCAGCACCAGTTCATCAGCCCACCCATTCCCATCTACATAAGTTGCCATGGCAGGGAACTCAGGGGAAAATGACTTTCAATGTGTCACCCAGACTGTTCAGCGCATCGTTGCACTGGGCTACCAGCTTGAAGTATGTCACCATTGAGTACAACTCATTAATGGACGCTTGGCTGTCGGTCATTGCGGCTATAATATGTTACGTTTGGGGTTTGGATTATGCCGCAGCTATCGAAAGGTTTCCAGTATCGTCAGTACTTCCGCTTGGAATACACTGAGGAATCTTTTGAGACCGTACAACTCGGCTACGCTGTGCCTATTCAAGGAAACACCTGAACCGACTACGCAGGCCATCTTCGATCTGCTGATGAAGAATATTGTGTTATAACCTTGCAGCACGCCGCCGGTTCTCCACTATACCTTGGTTGGAAAGTCAATAGTAAAATTCTCGTGAAGTTCGGCTTGCGTGTAGCGTAGTCCCTTGGGACCGCCTAGAGTTCTAGAGATTCTTTGCCTAGGATGTTACTATGACCGTGAGGCTTCGCTGTCCAACTTTCGGACTCACACAGTCTGATAGCACTGTACACCACAGCATATTCAATGCGGAGGTCCAGGGAGAGGAGGTGTAGAAGTGCATTCAGTTCTATGTTCTCTCCGCAATTTAACTTAGAATCCAGGATGACACACAGATATTTTACTTTGGATGAAAGAATCAATTTTTATCCATTTGGCCGCGAGAGATGGAATTCCCTTGGGGCCTTGGGGGTGAACAGCATCAGTTAACTGGATTTATACCGCGTCCGCTGCTTGCAGCCTACCGGCATAACTTTATCAGCGTTCTCCTCATGATTTCAGCCATAACCAAGAGAAACATACCTCACACGAATATCACCAATCATCCTTAAGTGGATGTGAAGGACGGAACCTAGGGTCTTCAACACCTTAGAGGTGAGGATTCATGGCCGTCCCTGACTGCTTGCGGTGTGAAAACTACACGCATCCGTCTTCAAGAGTGTGGTACGCATCCCAAAAAAGTGCAGCTCCTATAAATTTCGATTTCGGCACAACTATTTCTTGTTCAAAAAGAGGGACTAAAGGCTTCGTTCAGCCGTTCGTCCCTCATTTTGAATGCTTTGGTACTATGCCGCAAACGTGCGCTCCGTGGAACAAAAAAACGTGAGAATCAGTTGCTCTCCATTTGGTACGGCCCAACATCAAGTGGATGTGGACCTAGGATCCCTCATATTCCGAACAATAATCTTTCTTGTTGTTTTTGAAGCATGACTGGCATTATGCCATTTAGATCTATATATTTATATGCGGAAAGGCTGCTTGTAGCTCAGACGATTATAATCACGGTAATCACCGATTTGATAATTTTACACGACTGAGACTGTATACTCTCCAAGGAAGGCTCTGACTCATAGTCCTCCTTGCCGTCGTGGAAGTGAGTCCGAACAAGCAGCTCCATAGTCTCTCCAGGACTCTTCTGACTCCTATGGCCCTTGCCAGAATCTTACTAAGACTCGTTGGTGCTTTCAATGTTCTGACAATAGCCCAACCAAGTTCGCTTCTTAGTAATCTTGATAGCCAACATGCATCTCTTCAAGCCATCTTTGTATGGTTGCCTGTAACAGACAATTAGATTCCTGAGGCTGGACAGATCTGTATTCCACCGTAGTTCTTACTGTATTTAAAAGGGCATGAGACTTTGAAGGCAGTTTCCAGAGCCCCGATCTTTGACACCAGCTCGTCTGTTATGACAATGTTGCTAATTTGTAGATTGACGAGTTTGTTCTTGATAACTTGCCCAAACTTCCCCAGTCGATTCTCCTTTGGTTTGTGAAAGGGTTGGAGACCTCAACAGCGGGATTTAGACTGAAAAGTATACTGTGGTCTGAGAAGGACCTCTGCTCAGACACTCTCTACCCTAAAACTCCGATCATCGGTTAGTTAGCTGATATGAAGAAACTTTTCCCAACCTTCACAGTTCTCCGAGTTGTGGAAATGGAAGGTTGGTGTACTGACCTCTGCAGATTTATCTGCGTAATCCTCAGTTTGCGTAGAGGTTTCATCAGTTCCCGTCGGACCATCGATTTTCATCTCTTCCAACAGCTAGTTGCCGGCGCCGACTGGATTTCGGTCATCCGGAGGGGAACACTTTCAACCTTGCGTTCCTGACTCCGATTCGCCTTTGCAAGTGCATGCAGCACTCTCCGTTTTTTTTGGAGGGGAGGAGTTTGTCTGTTCGCTTGACAAACACCCAGGCGTTCACGGGGATCCCGGGGTCCTGTCGACTGTAATGTCTTTTCTTAAGGGTTCTGTTTGCCGTCAAGCACTGGTAGCAATACACTATACTAGGACCTGTTTTAAGTGGTGCATAATCGGTAACCGGATGCGGTTGAAACGGTACAAATATATTTTTGGGGTTGTAGTTCAAACGTTGTACTCTGGCTGAGGTGATTTATTATAAATTTCTTCTTATATAAAAAATTGCGCAGAAAGACTAATGGAAAGCAAGTGTCAGCCGAACCACCAACATTTCATTTATTTCATAATTCAAGACAAGTTAAAATCACGTTATGGAAACATCCCAGTAAAGGTCGAACTTAATTTCTGGCACGCCCCGTGACAGTTAACTTACAATACTAAAACGCAGAATGATAACCACTTTTGGCACACATTTTCTTAATGGAAAAAAACCCATGTGATTTGAACTTGAGATTCCAACAACCTATTCCGCATTATGCTCACGAAGACACCGAAATTCGAAATCCTCCCTAAAGTTCTCTCCATACGCAAAGAGAGTTAGATTCACAATTTTCGAGTGGCATTCATTGAGTTCTAGCCTAACCCGGGATTAGCGCTACCAATAACCTAGGGTTTGTGAAGTGTGAAGATGCGCACCACAAGCGGAACCTTTGGTACTCTAGTTAATCCCGGGTGATTCCTGTTTGGATCCCCCAAGGAGACCATTTGGCAGGCTCTATCACCGACTAGAAGTTTGCTATTCTCCTGTCATATTTGAAGTATCTTATTCTGGGTTAACACATCCGAGGTGATAGTCACCATGACTTGCAGTTGATAATACAAGATTAGCGCACATTCCTATTTTTTATTGCAGAATAATGAACAAATTGTTTGTTGACAAAAAAATGTGAAATGATCTTCATTCATGACACCCAGACGCTTTGTGCCGATGTCAGGAGACTGTGAGCGTGTGCGCCTGAATCACGCCAGCATTAGTTAATTACGAGTTATCAGTTGGCCGCCAAGAAACGCCAATTGTTAATATCACAGGCAATAAAGTGGTGAGAGTCTAGCGAGCAAGTGAGCGATGTCGCTGATAGACAAGGTTTGGAGGCTTCTTGTAGTCGTTGTTATTATTTATTATTTCCGGCCCATTAGAGCACATCAGCAAGCAATGTATGGAGCGTACTCGACCATGCTTTAGGCCACACACTATTCACTCTGATTCTTCATGTTTGCTGCAGTGATATGATACGACGGCTTTCTAGGAATTTCTATTACATCAGAGCTCTATCAGTTGGTGCTTTCTTTTGGAAGGCGTATTGATCTAAGTGATTCATTTGAAAATATTTAGAAGCGATGTGGAGAGAGAATTGTGCTTATCATTTTAATAGACCACTTCTTTGAAGACAAGTGCAATTGTGCATATTTGCTGCTTGGCATTTGGTCAGCGATATTGGCCACCCCGATAGGGAAAACTTAAGGAGCTTCGTGGGTATGCAATGGTGAAACCACAAACTCACATGTTTTGAGCATCACGGCCTCAAGAAGGAAATCGACTCATGCTGTCAATATATTTCATATAGTGCAGGAAGGATGACTCCGCCATCCTAGATATGTCCGAGCGGATCTAGTTTACAGCGTGCTGAAACCCAGATATAAGTTCAATTCGATTTCATTCAGGAAATTTTGAAATCAAAGACTGATCTCACCCAGGTCACACAGCCACACAGGTAAAAGAGCCAATAATATTTTGCAACTGGTCCAGCTAAACTACATGGCGTTCTGCCAGGAGATATACTAGAAATCAACCATGTATGGTTGTCTTTCACCCCTTGGTGGGGCATAGCGCGTCAGCCACACCTACGCGGGGCTCCCGAGAAGCTTGCACTCCTACTTTACGTTCGGCACCAAGTGCTCTTGGGGCGACCCACTCGTCAGCGATCTTGGGAGAGTGGATTCCACTGCATGGCATAGCCCGCAATGCAATTGTCGCCCCTTTTTAATGTGTGACCTAACCACTGCTACTTCCGTCTTCCTAAAACATTGCATACGAGTGCCAAGCCTATGCGCCGACCAAGTTCTTCGTTTGAAATTGTGTCAGGCCAGCGTGTTCCGATGATACGCCACAGACAGGTATTGAAGAAAGCTTGGAGCTTTTGAGTAACAGTGATGCTTTCGATGTTCTGCCCATTAATGACCCGTCAGACTGAGAACCTTGGTTTTGTTGGTATTTATCTTCAGTCCAACTCTACTTGCCTCTCTTTCCAAATCCAGTGCCGTTTGTCTCATTTTCGAAGCACGATGAAAAATGGATCAGATATGATAATATTATTCGCAAAAAATTCTGGCATAAGCATGGAAAACCAAGGACTTCAAAACCAAGACTGGCGAAAAATCAGTTCAGAGCTCTACTGCAACTGGATAGATTACAGGAAGCGTTTAAGGAAAAGCTGGCCTGTGATGACGAGCTGTTGATGATGATGAAAGAGACAATTGAGGCCTCCTATAACTTTATTTATTTATTTATTTTGAACGGATAATAAACAGGGTAAACTCCAATTACTTTTTGCCCTCAGGAGGAGGAGAAAGCAATAATCTATGCTTAAAACTACTTAAAGAAGAGAAGTTAAAAAGAACTTCGACAAAGCCTAGGAATGGGGGAATGGAAGTAGACTTTGAGCTCTGCGAAGGGCAAGTTGAGAATAGCTGCGTAAATGGTGTTATAAGACGCAGGATGGCAGGTGATATCGTTAGAGGCGGAGCAGTCCATCAGACCTGAGGAAAGTTTAAAAAAATGTGCCTAAATCCAGATAGTATCTACGCTGTTGTAGGAAGGGAAGGTTCAGAAAGCAGAGGCATGCGGGGTAGCCCACACGAGGGAAGTTGTTCTTAAAGAAGAGGGAACAGGCGAATTCACGTTGCACATTTTCAAGACCAGATCACGGAGCAGTACTCGAGGCTATTCTCCACGAGGGAGTTGAAGAGAGCTTAGGAGGGCTGGATAGAGTGAAAAACAGAGGAGGAACGAAGTTTGACAATTTTGTTGCTCTATTGGTGACTTCGAGACAATGGGTATCGAGAAGTGGAGTTTATTGTCGAAAGTGACTCCGAGGTCATGAATGGAATTTTGGTATGATAAGGAAAGTTCATTAAGAGAGTTGGAGAAGAAAGTGGGTGAGGATTCAAGCGAGTAGCACATAGAGTGACACTTTGTGACGTTTAGGGCTAAGCCATAAGCAGAGCACCAACGAACCTGAGTATGTAGGTTAGATGGAAGGAAAACAGAAATATTGAAATCGCATGAAGAGTTCCTCCAGGCGAAGTTAAAATCGAAGAAATACACAAGAGTTTGAACAAGTGCGTAAAAAGTTGCGTAATAAAAGGTTGTCCTAAATTACTGCAGGGGATAGTTACGACGTTGTTTCTTCAACTTCAGGAAACTACCTTCTAAACGGTAATAATAACTGCCAAACACAGCCTTCGAAGATCCGAAGGGAAGTTCTCTACGCAGCGTGAAAAATCCGGGATAAAACAGCTTCCGGCATTGATCTAATTCCTGACAAGCGCCTGAAAGTGGCAATTGCAACAGCACTAAGTATGTTTCCATAGGTATTCAAAGCCTGCTTGAAAAGGGCATCAGAAAGGCTTGTGCTGATCCTTAAGGTGTATGTGCTATTAGGTGGGCCAAAAAATGTATAGATCTATCTGTTTTCTGAATACAACAAGCAAGATTCTCGAACGGAAAATCGATAACCCGCTATATGTAATAAAAAATAGGAAAAATAGGGGGCCTAGTATAGAGCCTTGGGGAACATCAGCGGAAGAGGAGAAGGATCGGGATGAGTAATCATGTAAAGAAACTCCGCAGGAAGAAAAGTTGAGCACGCTGAGCTAGGCTAGGAGAATAATAATAATAATAATAACGGCGTCAAAAGCTTTAGAAAAATCTGTGTAGGTAGAATGTGCCTTCTGCCGTGGACTAAGGCATTTAGTAAAGAAGTTAATATATGATAGTTCAGATAGTTTGAAGTAGTAAAGCTATGTTCCATAAAACCATGCTGCTCTTTTGTTAGGAGGTGACTGAAGACGAAGGCGGTGACGTACTTATCTCTCGAGGATTAGTGTTCTCCATTTTTGACCATAGGGTATATAATGAATGCTTTCCAAAGACGAGGAAAGTAGCATCATTCGAGGTACTTTCGTTGAGGAGGAAGGGAAGCAGGGAAGAAGGGAGATGTATTGTTTGCAGTTAGCAGGAAAGAAGTTAGAAAACCTTCCGGAAACAGCTCCTATATTGGTGTCAAGTTTACCAATGAGGAACTCAACTAAGGAGGGAGAAAGGAGAGTGATGATGAGCGACTCGGAGCAGCCTGCACCTAGACGGGACGCATTGGGTGTTGAAGAGATAGAGGATAGGTGTAAGGACAAAGTAGGTCACAGGACTGTTGTGTGGTGTTACGGGAATAGCAAGTGTGGGGCCAAAATGGTTTCCAATGAACATGCGCAGTGGCTTTGACGCTCATCAACGATCACTTAATCGTTTTTTCCGTCATTGTCTTCCCAGAGGAACGCATAACCTTGAAATGAGCAAAAGTCGGAATATTTTTAGAAGCCCGCAGTGCATGTTTTAGGCGGATGCTTTTATGGATCTTTGTGTTGAACCAAATTAGATAAGAGCGCAGATATATAGGAGAATAAGGGATGTAATAGATGAAAAGATTGGAAAGGATATTGTAAAAATTACTAAGAGGCTGGACATACGTTAAGTTAGATAATACGCGATATCAGTTGATTGGTGCTAAGGCTAAGTTGAGAGCGTCAAAGTTGACTTTGTAGAAATGAAGTTAACTGATTTTCACTTTGGTTTACAGTCGGATGGGCAAGTCTCCGCTTCAAATTTAAGTATGAGGTTGTAGGAATCAATTTTGACATCCGAGGATGTGCTTTTCATTTTTGAAATGCCTGGAAATAACTTCCGACCCAGAGTTGAGTTTTAAACCATATTTAAAGCTTATTTGGAGAAAGCGAGGGGAATAGAATTACAAAACTCAAACTTTTCATGATCCCATTGTTCTATTTCTAACCCCTTTAGACAATCGCAAATATCCATGATCGTGGTCGGGAATCGAACCACTAACCAAAACGGCCATTGTACTACCATTAGCGAGAATGCTACCAAATATAGGCGGTCAGGAAATACACCAGACGATTACTTCTGCCGCGGGTTCGCTCAGTTTTTTTATGAGGTACCATTGTGGGCTCCAGCACTCAACATCATGTAGACAGTTTCAAGTTACATATCGGTTAATCGCATTTCAAACATCTGACAACATCGTATGAGCCAACATGCATCATTGTAGGGATGCTTCCGGTGGGTAGACAAGAAATAAGCGCAACTAAGCAAACTGAGCGCACTAGATCAGTGGCTACATGACAAATAGGATGGGATCAGGAATACCATGATTGCTGGATGTACAGGCTTATTCCAAATATAAGTACGTCGACTGTGGAAGTCACGACGAAATAAGCTCAGTTTTTAGGGGGACACGGTAGCTGCAAGAAGTATCTCTACTGACTTGTTTAGGATGCACCGTCTTTTTATCTTACTACTTGCGAAGGTAAAGCCAAAAATGCTGAACAAGCTTTCACTTCTTGTCCAAGAATTGAAATTTTACAGAGAAATCTAAAGGTTGAACCAGGGTCTCATTTACATGCTGAAGTGGGATCCAATGGTACCTATAACAGTGAACCGATTACACCAGCAGCCAAAACAAGCACAAGTAGGACGGAAGTATAGACGGTTACCACAAATCAAAACGATATCAAACAGTAGCAACTAGTACAAATAGGATAAGCAATTAATGACTGAAGAGTTCGGTGAAGCAATATCAGAGCAATGGTTTCCCGAGAGTGTGATGAAAACATAGGAGGTTTCAACTGGTAGGAATCTGTTATGGGTAATTGACGCTACCACTTCAGCAGGTTTGCGAAGGCAGCGGGTGACGTTGCCTGAAGAAATGAACCTCTTTATCCCGCTGAGCCAGAGATACGACAACTGTTTCCCGCAATTCGTGCACGTGACTGTGCAGCGAGTCGCAAACCAGTACCGTTTTATTACTCGCAACGGCACAATATTGGCCATCATCGGGGAGCGTGTTTGACTTGAGGTCATGGCGGAAACTGGTGAGGAATAGTTAATGGGGTCAGAGGGAGCGGTATTAATAACACCACGCCGCACTGCAGGCAACAGTTTCAGTACTCGCTGAAGCACTCTTCTCCACCTTTCGAGTGAAGTCTCCGCTGAGATTCGGAACGACTTCCAAAGAGCGTATATAGAATTCTCGAAAATGGATTCTTTGCATAGACCCGGTATTCCCAGGTTCTATGCATCCCTAGCAACTCCGAGAACTCAAATCAATGATGAAATTGTATCGCGGCTGTGTGCTGATATGTCGCTGCTGGAACTACAATCCCCATTGTATTGTGGTGCAGTTAAGGCTGTCAGATTGCACGGTAAGAAGATTTACTTTCGCCTTATTGGTTTGACCGAAGAGATCCACCATGGAAAATTCTTCTGGAACATCGGCGGGATTCACTAAGGCAGAACATTGCGGATTCAAATCAGCTGCAGAGAGTTTACAGGAATTATGGTATCTCCAGTGAAACACCCGTAGTTGAAATTCTGAACACACCGAAGCAGAAACTTTTGACGTGTCAAGAATACAACTTACGCGAGGAACCTGCGGAGCTTTCTCAGATCACTGAACGAAACCCAACGGAGCGTCCAGAAGGAAGTGAAGGAATATTGGGGTGGACTTTGGAGGTCACCTGCCCAACATGCTGGCCATGCTGAGTGGATCACCGTTGAAGGCACCCCCGCTATGGCACTACGCCTGGCATGAATTTCGTGGATGTTGCCGAAGAGGAGGTTCGATGAGCCATGAACAGCTCGAAGAACTGGAGAGGCTTTGGTCTGGATCGGGTGCAGAACTTCTGGTAAGAAAGTTCACCAGTATACATGGTCGGTTGGTACACAGCATAAATTAGGTCATGAGCCGGCCGGAGAAATTTCCACCCTACCTCCCTGCGAAGATTATCCCTAAGAACGACACGATACAGGACTTCGCAGGCACAAGACCGATTACTTGTTTGCCAACCCTCTTCATCTCTCTCTCTTCATAACGTCCATTATTAGTGGTAGGGCCGATGCACACCTTGAGATGAACAACATTCTGTCCGAGGAGCAGAAGGGCTGCTGAGTCGAATCAAGGTATCGACTCGGTAGTTGTAAGGCAACCAAATAGAGGTCTAAGAAACCTATTTAGTTGCTACATCGATTATGCTATATCGATTACGTCCAGTAGACGCCTAAGATACTTCTTTAGTTGCTATATCGACAGCCTACCGCATACCGCATAATCGATGTCCTACGTCTGTATCGCATTGATCCTAAACTAATAAAGTTCTTGGCGACGTCATGGAAGGGTGGCATGCATTCTGTTCCCGCATTGATACCCCTAACGGGGGAAAATAAGAACCATTTATTTCACCGTCCGGCCAACTGAAGATCTAAGACACCCAAGTTCATCATCTGATCGCACCATATTACCATAAAACATGTCAGCTAGACCCAAAGCATTACTTGCATGCATACCTGCACAATGGCTTGAACCAGCTTCGTTAAGGCATTATGCATTTATTTGTCCACAGGCCGGAAAACATACACATCATTACAACACTAAAATGGCAAAAGCTCGAATTTTTGTTCGAAAATTTTTCTATCAAAATTATGCAATTGTCTCTAAAACCGTTTAAGATCCCTTAGGATTTTCCAAATTCACTTTCACCCAATTATAATATATATTGGGCCGGAAAAGAAAGGACGTTTTTGCGCGCTTCATCCAACTATTTATTTCAAAATCTTGATTGTGTATAATGTTTCAAACTTCCTTTCCTGGGTAATATTCCAAACTTCCTAAAACTCAGTAAGTGCATTATTATGCAAATAATGAATATTAAATTTTCTAAAATTCATTATGAACGGTAGTCACCTAATTAATGTGAAAGTTAGTCATTTACGCGGTTTGGTACGAGTAGCATCCAAGCTGTCGATCCATTGCAAAAATTACGCATGCACGCTTACTCAATCCTTAATTTTTCAGCATTTCCGATTGGTATTTGCGAAACTTCCAAGCGAATCTCACCTATATGTGCGTACACAATTAAGTACATATTAATCAACTTTTCCATAAACTACGGCATTTCCTGTTGTTCAAAAGCGCAGTCAGTATTTATATTATATAAGATAGGTACGTATCTTTTTTTCTCGGAGCAACATGTTGCGGTTTCATTCTGGTTCCATTCAGGTTTTATGTTGCGCGTACCTTTTCGTGTTTAGGTGGAATATGTATTAATGAATCACTTGGAACTGTTTCAGCACCTCTTAATGGTGGAATGTAATCCATATGTATCAATCTTCTTTTCTAGATTTGAAATTACTTGAAAAAAAATGTTGGCCACACAAAGTCACGATTTTGATGGGCGTCTCCGATGTTAGATTTGTAGCTGCATGTGGTGTGCAGAACTAATTCTATGGTTCATCGTAAGATTCTCGAAAGGTTCCCAAGTTTTTTATGGTAAATAAATTTAGTGTTATTGCAGAGATCTTAGGCTTTAAAAGTGCAATAGATAACAACAGAAAAATCTAGCTCAAATGTCTCCAAAAGCAAGTGCGATTTGCTGTGGTGCTAATCTCCACTAATTGGGTTTCCTTACACATATCTTCCATATAGTTCTAGCCTTTTGCTTGTTGGAATTATTAACTTTTATTAACAACCGAACGCCACAGACCGAATCCACCAAGGAGAAGGGTGAACGAGGGTTTAACCTCCAAACCCTTCTCTTGCGAACGGGCCTACTTAATCCTAATAAGCTACCGAATCCTTGTTATCATAATACCTCCCTCCAGATTCTCCGTCTGCTCAATGGGAGGAGTGTTAATAATTTTGCCTTATTCTTTGTGGAGAAATGAATTGTTACTTTTAAGTTAATTATACCCCCCCCTCCGTGCTTTACGAGTTTTTCATCCTCTTTGCAACGGTGTAGTTCATCAAGACGATGTATTCCCACCTTTGATTTGAAGTTTATCGATTCCTTTTATCCGCTAAATTTCCCTTTCTCAAGTTCTCACCAAGGCGTGCGTTAACCTTTCTTGTAGTCAGCCCGATGTACTCTTTATAGTACAGTAGTGAATTCAGGGAATCTTGTATACTCCAGGTTTTGCTATTGACATGGACACAGGATCCAAACCATGTCTTCGCAGCTTTCGTTTTCGGGAAAGGTAGATTTGGTTCAATCTAAAGTTGATGAACGTTTGTCGGTGAAAGGTCTTCTTACGATTGCCGTGCAAACTATTGATAGTCTGGCCGCTCTCGATGATTACCTACCTTGTCGTGATGAGGGAGCTCAGTAAGGAAGATCCTCTAGGAAACAAGACGTGGCACCTGAAGTCAAGCAGTAATGAAAACCCTAAGCCATGATGTGACTACCGTGCCGAGAGCTGAATGGTCACAGGGGTTAAGATGTGGCTTAAACGGTGAACTCTGGGTACCAGGCGACTCCCAGTTTCAACTACCCTTGTCTCGGCAAAAATGGGCTCCGCCGAGATCGACTAACTTTCCCCGATGAAACTGAGGCCGTGGCAGCCAATTATGAGGAACCAAAAAAAGAAAACCTACTAAAAAACTAAAATTAAATCTCGGTCATGACGATCCAACCCCGAGTGAAGTGCCGTAAGCTCATCGATGGAGAACCAATCCCACCAACCAAGTGGGAACCAATCTAATTGAGACCCAGTCCCTAACGGACGAGTCGAAGCAGGTGTTCTCTGTCAGCACTCCTGACCCCGGGCTCCAATCGGCACCACCTGCTGTGGCTGAAGTTTTGCCTATGGGTAAGCACCTCTCTACGGATGGCAAGTAGTTTTCGAGCAAACCGCCTTTGGGCACAAGCCTCCGGACAAACCGCCTTCGACACAGAAGGCAGCAAAGTGGGTTCGGCCGGCAACGGTTAGGTCTTCATTTGCAGCCAAAGCTATCGAAGTCGATGGGAGGGTCTTGTATAACAACGCCAATCCATCCGGTTACGACACTGAGCAGTGCGAACAGCTTAGGAAGAAACTACTCCTAGCTGTAAGGATTGCATCCTCGCTAAGCCGTAAAATGTTATGACTAAACTTTGCAGATGAAAATACGAACGACTCAACCAGTATTGCTCCTGCCTCAATGATGTGTAGGAGGGTGTGCGACTATCCCTAAAAAGGGTCTCTGAGCTGTCATCGTTCAAAAAGTGATCCATCTGGCTTCCAAAAAAAGAGCGTAACGGTGCTGAGATTCTAGAACAACTTGGTGTCTAGAATAACCTCAACACCTTCACCTAGATGCTGCTAGGCATCAAAGTAGGAGAGAGAGCCGATAGGCCAGGAACTTTCCTTAGTATCGCGTTCCCCGTCTGGCATCCTGACCTACGCCATCGCTCCATCTCAAGCCTGGTTTGCCTCGTCTTATTTTTCCACCATAGATATTGCCCTTATAGACGTTCCAGGCTGGATCATCCTCATCCATACGAATTAAGTGACCCGCCCACCGTAACTTATTGAGCCGGATTTTTACCCACAACCAGTCGGTCGTGGTATGGCTCATAGATTTCGTCGTTATGTAGGCTGCGGGATCGTCCATTCTCATGTAGGGGGCCAAAAATTCTTCGGAGGATTCTTCTCTCAAACGCGGCCAAGAGTTCGCAGTTTTTTCTTGCTAAGAACCCAAGTCTCCGAGGAATACATGAGGACTGGCAAGATCATTGTCTTGTACAGTAAGACCTTTGACCCTATGGTGAGACTTTTCGAGCGGAACAGAGCGGATTTCATCGTCGTAGCTGTTATCGGTTGTGATTTTCCATCATAGATTGGGGAAATTTTCAACGGTCTCGAAGTTATAGTCTCCTATCTTCATTGTTTTCATTTGACCAGTGCCATTCGATGTTGTTCGTTCTTTTGGTTTTGGCGTGGTAGGGCGAGAGGTCATCGACATTACGGTGGCATTCCCTGACTTTACGGCTCTGGTCGGAGAGTGGAGAGTATTGAACGATATCACACTCTCTGGTCACAGACGCATTGATTTCTTTATGGGCATAGATCCATCTCCACCCACTCTATTTCGGATTACGCGGAAGACAGATTGGGCGATGTATAAAATAGAACTGAGCGCCCGAGTCAGAAGAACCCAAAGACAACTAGCCAAAGAAGGGCATAACACCATGGTGGAACTCGGATTTGGTAAAACAGAGGAGAAAGTAGTGGTAAAGGATGCCCTGCTATGGTTTCTGGAGTACAAAAAAGTCATCGCGCAAACATTTGCGGACGATCTAGCCGTGATAATTAGTGGCAAGTTTAATTGGGGAACCTGATTAATTAATTCATTAATTAGGGGACCAATTAAGGTATGAGATAATTTAATTAGAATATTGAAGTCTAAAATTCCTGATTTCAGGAATCTTTAGTCTCTTATCATTTAATAATTGGATATATTAATACCAAATTGAGATATATTAATATCAAATTGAGACCATCTTCAACTATAAAACTACTAAGGGAAAAGGTGAAGGATCATTCTTGGTTGAAAAATCACGAGCTTAAATTCGATATTGCAAATATTTTAACGAAACAACATGGAATTCACTGTTACACAAAGCATCGTCATCACCAGAGAAAGGTTGGAGAAGTGTCTCGAAGCAAAGGAGGAACTAGGAAATCTAGTTAAATCTTCAATTCCAGGCTACTACGTTAAGCAGGATAAGTTCTTATTCAAAAATCTCCAGATTTTATCCGAGACTGATATTCAGCGATACAAAGCTGCGTTGGACCGGGCAATCAACAAGTTGACACAGGAGCTTTCCGATATGGAGACTCAAATTTGGGAGTCATCTACATCTTCACGGTATGCAAACATTTTATTCGCAGAATCTTTCCCGGCATTTATTTCAGGGAGAGATCCTTCCATTAAATTCGTTCCGGTCCCATTTTTCTCAAAGGAGCATAATTCTATAATGTTTCATCTTGTCAGCCCCGACGGTGGATCTTATGTTAGCAACGCTGAGAAGTATAATTGTTTCGAGGGTGGCACTATTTCCGAGAAGTCCCTATAAATCCTAAGAAGGCACTGCAAAGACTAATCCGCATAGCTGATTGGCATTATTTTGGTAAATTTGTAGATTTAAGTTCTCTTAATAAATTTTAGGTTAAATATACATATGTTTTGGTTTTATTGATTTTCGTGGGTAAAAGATATGCTCTTTGTTGGCTAGGCCGATTTTCTTTATCTGGATGCATATTGAGCTTTGTCCCAAAGCATGCCCTTTTGGGAAACGCAGAGTAAGTCGCTCTTTCATGATTCCAGTCCTGGACTGAACAATTAAAATTAAGTCGCTCTCACATGGTCAGTTGCCTGTAGCAACTTTAGACCTACTATTACTATTAGTAAGTTGATTTGAGCAGATATCGGAATATAATATATTTTGACGTCTAGAGTTTTTTCAGATTTTCGGTTTGGGTAGTTTCCTGCATGAACATTTTGGTTCCTTACTACCGCATTTTATAATTTATGGCAAAAACTATTATCCATTTTTGGAAAGTAGTTATCGGGGCCTTTCATTTGATACCTCACATGACTATATACCGTGAACAAAATTTTTAAATTCCCTTTTGCATGTATATGGAGCCCTCTTTTCAACTATATGTAAATTTACGTCACCCACTGTATACGAGGAATTTGATAGTCTCCATCTGTCCACCAAATTTCGATCGTATCGGTTTAGCCGTTTTGAAGTGTGTATGAGAGACAGACAGTGAATCGATTTGAATAAAGTTTTGTTTTACACAAAATCTTAAAAACGGCTCGACCGCGCGCATGGAACTGTAAATCTCCCGGCCCGAGTGCAGCGATCGAAAGGAAGGATCCGATGCAGACTCACGAAATGATTTTCTTTGTAAAATGACACTGACGGATCGAGGGGTTCAAAGGGATTATCCACATTCCTGAGTCTGGCTAGCACATTACGGAAGGAACACTTCCATAGAGGTTCCAAATTTACAGGCAGACCTTCGAGGTTATCGATCGTACCTCTATCAATTTGGGTATAAGGAGCCGCCATATTGTTCAATGTGCCAGAAATCGCAGAGGACGCAGAAAAACCTCCAATACCCGAGGTTCGCAGTTAAAAAGATGCATTAGCAGGAGGAAGTTAGCTGGAAGAATGAACGAGCGAGGAGCACCAACGCGAACACGGGTGCAGGATAAATTCCGATCGGAGCCTAGCCACCGTATAGTGACAGCCGCTGTTTCGGTTGAGAAGTTTTTGGGAATGGCTCTGTTAAATAAATGATCACTTTCGACCCCCGGACTCCCCCCCTCCTTTCCAATAAATGTCAAAACTGACACCTGGTTTGGAAAGTACTAATCGAGATCTTTCATTTGATACCCCACATGACTATATTTGGTGAAAAAAAATGTATACCCCCCTTTTGACGTAAATGGATGTAACTCATTATATGCGAGAGCGTTCACAGTTCCCACTTTTTCAGCAAATTGGTGTCAATCGCTGCTACAGTGTGGCCATTAGGCGCGACCCCAGCTGGCGGGTTGGGGCATACCTAGAGTTTGCTTATCTCTGGTGCGTGGATCAAAATGGGTATGGGAAGGATAACCAGAACATAAAACCACCATGGAAGATGAGAGAACCCCAGTACCGGCAGCTTTTAGGAGTGAGCAAGCGGGCTCCCGGTCGTCGATATCCCTCGACCGCAGTGCCTCGATGGTGGACAACTTGGCCACCTTGGCATATAATGTTACTAGTTATTTGGATCTGGAGAACGAGGTGTTCAAGCGAAGTACGACCTTACCGAGAACACCAGTAACAAGACCAAACAAAGATGAACAGAACACAGATCGTTGGACGACAAAAACCATGATAACACCCACCGCATAAGTTCAAGAGGCGCGACAACAGGAGATGCTCCAGGATCAAGGAAGGGACCCATTCAAAAGAAGCTCGTCAACTTTGAGATCTCCACCAATGCCAAGGACGATGAAGGATAAAGTACAGGCAAGGTCAATAAACGCCAAAAGTGAAGGAGCGTACAAAAAGGAGTAACCCTGTCGGGGATTATAAGCAGCAGAGTCTCGATCCGGAGGAATTACCCTTCACGCAGCTTGGAGCAAAAATAGCTAAGCTGTCCGAGTTTATCAAGGACTTGCTTGTCCTTGATAAACGTGCACCAAGCCATAATGAATATGGTAAGGGCTATTAGAGTCCTCTATAATAGATCGCAGATGGAAGAAAAGAATAATAAGGATACGCTGAAGCCGGCTGTGCCAACAGTGTCACAAGTGACGCCTAACCGAGTACGTGTAAAAGACGGGGATCCTCTAAATAATCAGCAGGCGCCTAAGAGAAACAGCTCAGAAGGAGGAAAGCGTACAGTGAATGTAGGAAACACCACCAGCGTTGCGAAGCCCAAGACGAATAAAAACGATGGATGCACTAAAGTTACCAACAAAAAAACGAAACGAAAAACAAAATTGCGAACTCGTCCAGATGCGAATGTTATCTCCAGTAAGGGCAATCTGTCCTGTCAAAGTTGATCCCGACCTAAAAGATCTGAGCGGAAATGTGAACAGAATACCTAGAACCCAGAAAGGGGATCTCATATTCGTGTTGAAAAGATCCAGCGTAGGACAAACTGATAATGCCGCAGTGCGTGCCCAAAAGCATGAGATCTATATACAATATAAGGATCTCGATGAAGTGTGTGTGTCGCTCTGAAGGAGCAATTCAAGTTTAAAGAACTTACCGAGGAGTCTGTTGTGGGCTTACGTAAAGTCTATGGTGATACTCAAACGGCCACAATCCAGGCCGGACATGTTTCCTGAGTTGTTCGAAACGGGCATGTCCGAGGGAATATTTCCAGCGGCATGGAAATGGCAGAAGTTGGTACTTCTGCCTAAGCCTGGTAAACCTCCAGGTGAACCATCCTCATACCGAACCATATGTCTTTTGGACACTGTGGAGAAAATGTTAGAGCGGGTAATCTATAATAGATTACTCCCGGTTGTTGAGAGCCAAGGCGACTTTTCAGATCGGCAGTATCGGTTCCGTAAAGCCAGATCAACCATTGATGCCATCAAATTGGTAACTGGCTTGGCCGAAGATGCAATTGACGGAGAGGGTGGTACCAGCAAATATTGCGTGGTAGTAACCCTGGCGAAGGTTGGTGTTCCCGCCTATTTCGCTGCTATGGTCGATAGTTACTTAGCTGAAAGGAGGCTCTGGTATGACACTGATGACGGACCCCAGGAGTACGTTATTTCGCCGGGTGTCCCACGGGGCTCCGTATAAGAACCACTACTGTGGAAAATCATGTACAACGATGTACCTAATCCTCCCCTTCCGAAGGAAGCCACAGTGGTGGGTTACGCTGACGACATAGCACTGGTTGTTGTCGCAAAGCATCTCGAAGATGCTGAGTTATACTCAAGCGAGGCAATCAGTGCTATAATATTAAAAGTTGGCTAGAGAGCTCTGGTGTGACACTTGCGGAGAAAAAAAAGAAGCGGTCCTCATCAATAAACTACGCCTGCATTAGAATCGGGAATCATATCATCACTTCCAAGCCGACCATCAAATACTTGGGGATGGTGATAGACAGGAAGCTCAGCTATAAGCAACATGTATGTTTGCGATAAATCATCCACTGCTAGTATGGCCCTGGCAAGGATGATGCCGAACGTGGGAGGGCTACGGCATGTGACCCCAGTTTGGAGGGAGGCGTTGCGGATGTCAATTAACACTAACAAACTGAGATTAATTATAATCTCACCCAGTTTGTCAGGTTTAAATTGGAGACCTCACCCGACTTTCTAAAATGGGATGGAGTTCCAGAGGATTCAGAGCATGTATTCTTCCACTGTCCGAGATTTGTGGAAGAAAGGAGGAATTTAGAGGAAACTCTAGAAGAGGTGCTGGTACCAGAAAATCTGGTGCCAAAAATGGTAGCATATCAAGAAAATTGGGATGCGGTCAACTCCATGATCGCATTTACCTAAACCCAACTGCGAAAGGCAGAGGAGAAAAGCGCGGCCATGGGGGTTCCGCGGGGCAGGGAGGGAGTCGCGGGTGGTTTTAGTGGCTAAAAATTCCACATGCTGGTGTGTCTAGACCAGTGCCTCTTGAAGATTTCCACCTCCTCAAAAAAAAAGACAGCCAGACTATAAACCGATTTTAACAAGGTTTTGTTTTACACAAAACCTTAAAAACCGAACCCAGGATGAATAGAGGTTCCTCTATATTACCAAAATATCTCTATACTTTTGTTAAAGTTTTTGATTTGAGCCTCGGAAAATCAGGGAGTCACCCCCTTCCCTACCCCCTCTCATTAAGTCTTTGACATATATACAGTATGACTGAAAGCAACTATGGTGAAAAGAATAATTTCGGAAGCAAGATAAATAGGAGTCGGATAGCTCTGTTCAGGTCGTTTACATAAAAACATTATTTCGTAGGAAGGTCTCAATTCAATTGCAATTTCATGACACCGAGTATTGCTTTCTATGAATATCCTTGTAAAGGGCATATTGCTCCCGTCACTCGAAGAATAACTGATTGGGTTGAAGAAACTGGTGGGAGGGAATGTTAATGTTATTTGCAGACATCCAACGCAAAAGCTAAAGATTTCAGCTTTTCATCCAATTCCATATTGGAAAATAATGCTGCGCAAGAAAGGTTACTTAACCTACATCGAATTGTCTAATTAAATAATTGAAGAGCCTATTTTCATTCGCCTTCTATAGTTTGAAAAGAAAAAGATAATTTTTGTGATGAATGGATAAAAATTGTGTAAACAAATGTTGGTTTTTTTCAATTTTCGAAATGCCAAGTATCCATTAATCGATATTTCAGATGACCCCTCGCATTGATTTGGATTATCGAGGGAGCGCTGTAATTGATAAGCCCATTGAAGAAATAGAACTTTTTGGTTTGGGATAGTCAAGTTGCCGGAAATGGCCTTCCACAGTGTACAAGAGACATCGATGGCATCGATCAAGATAACATTTAACTGTATGGGAATCTTAAACAAATCTGCTGATAGTTGTGAGAAAGTTTCATTGATGAGATGGAAAGTTCACATGAACATGAATGTCTTCCTCGCATATTTGCTGGAATCTACGTTCGATTACATTATCGAATCTTTTCTCTTATGTTTGGATATTTGAAAGACAGGCAGTCTCGTACACTTAATGATGTGTTTGGAATGTATCTAAAGTGGCTGCAGCTTTCGTTATTCCAGACGATTCAGCTTGAATCTTTTTGTTATCATTTGAATTATTTTATTATTTTATAAGTTGAATGGATTGTACCTTTATCGCATAATAATGTGCGGTGCCCGAGCAAGTAGTTCGGACCCCCTAGTTGGCAAAATATCTGCGTCCTAGGTAGTAACCTCGACAAAGTTTCTCGGTGCAGAGCGAACTGCTAATGACCGATACACTATGAATTCTCGGGGCCATCGACGTCGATGAGGTGATGGGAGCTTAGCTTTGCCTGTGGCGTGTATCAGGAGCCAGCCCTTTCGGGACCCTGGTCGAGTAGGTTGCATTAACCGATATTAATAGAGTGTGTTGTCTCGAGCGAGCGCTGATCTGTTCGTAAGTTCCGGGATCAGCTAATCGTAGGTCAGTCCTTAGGGAACTGAGGTAGGAGCTTTGTCCCCAAGGGTATACCCATTCCTGGCTATTGCAGCCTGCTCCCTTCCATACGATGCGCTGGTAAAAAATTTAAATACCCGACGAGACATCAGGATGCGCCGACGGAGAGGAGGACTCGCAAAGTGATGCGGCACCTGCAACGGAGACGGGAACCCAGACAGTACCACGCAGTGCTATAGTTGCGGAAAGAGGCACAGTGGAAACTGCCGAAACTAACCAAATGGTTTGGAATATAAGCCGAGTGGGAGGGCTGTCGAGTACTCTGACGCAAGCTGAAGAGTTGTGAAGTGCATGTGATCTGCGACGTTCCTCCAGAAAAACGTCAGCAAAGGGGTGAAAAACGGGCAGATGGAGCAGGAGGAGCTACTGGACAGTATTTAATATTATGGACGGACATGCAGGGTGAGAGAAAATCGGCGGGAAGCAGAAACAACGGCACCCCCGATAAGAACACTACGAGTGCCAAACGAATCTCAGATAGCCCATTGCAGAGTGAACTGGGGAAAAAGGAAAGGAGGAAGGGGCGTCTGAAGAATATTTCGCTTAGGTACTCTTCAGCGCGTCATTAGAAAAACCTCTGCTTAGAATTGCTGCTTAGAAAGGCGGATACGAAAAATGGAGCACGAAAAGAAAAGACTTTTGCGGAAGTGCTCCGTGAAATCCGTCACAAGGTCAAACCCAAAGATAGCGGAGCAAAAGTTTTTTCTATTCGTAAAACGAAGGCTGGTAGAGTCGAACTAGGCCCGAGGACGACAAATAAAGTCACGTTCTGTGAAGCAGTCAAGGGGGTTCTGAGAGAATAAGCTTTGGTTTCCAGCCTGAAACTCCCGTGTTATCTGAAAATCGGAGACCTTGACTGCCTCTCAGAAAAGAGCGAGCTAGAAGCGGCCATCAAACGCGAATGTCCGAAGGTAACCAATGTCCGGATTGGTATCACTCTGCGAACTTTCGAGGCCAAAAACTCGCTGTGGTAGAAGTTGCCGAGCAATACGCGAGCAAGCTTCTAAACAGCGAGAAAATCAAAATTAGTTGGGTAGTGTGTAGGATATGAATTCGGGCACCCCCAAGCAAATGTTACAGATGTCGGGGACCAGACAGAAGGGCAATGTGCCGCAAATGCGGTCAGTCAGGCCATAAAGCGAACACCTGCAATGAAAGGAAAGATGGGTCCTATGGAGGGAACGTGGCGCGCCTGATGAGAATGTTCCGCACACTGCGGGCTCGGAGCGGTGTCCAGTCTTCAGAGCAAAACTGGAAAGAGCTAGGACGCGGTCAACATGATTCGCATAGTACAAATCAATATGCACCGGAGGACCCAGTTTCATGGCACCCAGACATATCAGGTACCCCTGCCATATCGGTACAGGACGGCACTCTTCTGAGGGTCCTTACCCAAGGACTAGAGGACGGCGTTGGCTCGATTCAATGTTCAAGGATAACGTTTTTCAGTATCTTTCTTATACCGAATGAGGCGATGCCGGACTTTCGAGGAAAGTTTGATGCTTTAGAGGGCGCTATCTTAGGCACGGATGGGCGGATCCTGGTTGGGGGTGACTTCAATGTCAGGGCATTTGAATCGGACTTGCCTCACTCACTCCAGATAGAAACAAAGCATTACAGACGTAACCTTCACGTCAGAGTCACTGATGTCGCTGGTGAATGAGTGGCGAGTTCTGCAAGATTACTCGGCAAGCGACTATCAATACATTGCCCTCGAAGTGGTGGACACAAACTCTCGGTGTGGCCACTACGGCACTTTTTCTGTGCATGGAACGTTGCTAAAGCCAACACCGGGAGGTTTGTCGAAATTCTTGGAATAGGGGCCGTGCTGGAGGGTACTACTGGGGGTGGTGGCGCATGTACCATAATGACGGAGCATAAATCAGCTAAAAGGAGACTCCGTAGCGCAATAAACAGGAACAAAGCTCGCTGTTGGCGGGATTTGGTCGATGAGATGAATGAGAACCGGTGGGGACTTACAACCTTGTAACCCGACAAATCGGGGCTCTGCGGAAACTCTGTTCAGTTAAAGCCGAGCAGATGGAATGCATTGTACAGGCACTATTCCCTGCGCACACCGTACGGGATGATGACGTCGGTGCGGAGGACTGTCCACTTTTCTCTATAAAAGAGTTGGAACAGACAGTCCTCTTTATGAAAAGTAAGAAGACGCGAGAACCCGATGGTATTCCAGCAGAGGCATACAAACAGGAATTCTAACACCGGCCAGACCTACTGCGCATTTAACGCTTGCCTAAAAGAGAGCATTTTTCCTTCTCGTTGGAAGGTGGTGAGGCTTGCGCTGATCAGCAAAGAGAAAGGTGATCTCGAGTTGCCGTCTTCATACCACCCATTTTGTATGCTTAGCACTGCTGGAAAATTACTCGAAAAACTCATCAGAAGTAGACTCGCTAAAGCGATACGCGCTGCCGGAGACTTATCTCCACGGCAGCTCGGTTTTAAAGCAGGGGGATCCACAGCTGATGCTGTTATGCAAGTCGTGGATGCCGTTCGAAGAGCGGAGGCACACAGACGTCGAACTCGTTGAGTGGTGCTCCTCGTAACATGTGCCGAACTATCTCTTACGGATATTGAGCGAATATCTGAGGAACCATTCCCTGATCTATGAAACGTTAGAGGATCATGGGAGGTTCAGGTAAAGTCGGGGGTAGCACAGGGTTCCATCCTAGGGCCAGACCTCTGAAACGATACCTATGATCGTCTACTTAAACTCGACATGCAAGAAGAGTCGCGCCTGGTCGATTATGGAGATGATATCGCGGAGCTTGTTGCTGGACGTACTGTCGAACTGGCGCAAAACATATTGAAGCGACGGGTAAGTGGATGGATGACTACTCATGGTTTCAACCTTGCACTCGAAAAAAACGAAGTAGTCATCCTAACTAAAGAAAGAATTCAGACTCTGCGTCCCATATCGTTCAGCAAGTCGATAATCGAGTCGAAACAACGGTAAAGTACCTCGGGCTAACTATTGACTCAAAGATGAGCTTTTTTGCGCAAATCAAAGCAGCAGCGAATAAGGCTGCAGCTGGAGTTTCGGCGTTAAGTAGACTAATGGCAAATATTGGGGGTCCAACGTCTAGTAAGGGACGTCTCCGGATGAACTCAATGCAGCCTGTCCTGCTCTACGGTGGAGGAGAGGGGAGATATGGGCTGACGCTCTTGGCAAGGAGGCATATCGGAAGTGTCTCGTGCAAGTACAGAAACGGGGAGCTTTGCGGGTGTCGTTTGCATACCGCATTGTCTCTGAATCGGCCGTGATGGTGATCGTGGGAGTGATCCCCGTTGCCCTTCTTGCCAAGGAGCGTGAAGTCATATACAAACGGATTGTCTGTTTTGCAATGGAGTTGTGGACGACGCCCATCACACTTTTTTCTCTTGTGGAAGGTGGGATGGGATTCGTCAGCAGATCTCTCTTCAGACAACATTGTCGAGGAGATGCTGAGGAGTGCTGGTAGGTGGAGCCGCGTTGCCCATTACGTTCGGGTCCTTCTTGTTGCAAAGAAGATAGAGCTCAACCGGTGGAAGAGCCGGATGACAAGGGGTTCCTTGAATTGACAGTTCCTTTCCTCCTCTCCCCTCCTGTTGGTGAAAGGAATTCCCTGATTTGAAGGTTCCGCAAGGTGAGAGAGTTCGGGGACTAGTCCGAAGTAATGTGACAAACGGTTCCAGGCTAGCTCTCTGACGATGTTTAATTGGTAGTCCGACGACGTATCAACACCTACCCTACCCCAAAAAAGGAAGCTGCAGCTTTCGCTATTCCAGACGATTCAACTTGATTCTTTTGGTTATCATTTGAACCATTTTATTATAATATTTTGTTGAACATGTTTTAAATGAATCACACATTTATCGCATAATAATGTGCACTTGGGCTACTATTCAGTGCTAATAAAATAATGTAGCATGAAATCCCAAAGTATCGATCATAGATTGCAATTTTTTTCTTCATTGTAGATTCGAATCTGCAGACCAATTTCACTTCTATTTCTGCACCGTTGATCTCCGCTCCTTAGTGTTTCAAATGATTGATGGGTGGAGGGAAACATTTCGCGATTTTAAGATTACCTCCAATCGTTTCTCAACATAAATCCATTCTCCAGGTTGTTACCTGCCAACATGTATTACATTCCTCAACATTTCCAGCTTGCGTATTTCCCGCTATGGGATGATTCTGTTCTGATGCCATAACACAACGCATGAAACAGCATTTTCGTTACTTGTATATACTTTCACTTCATTACTGAAGACAACTTTCGAAATTATCGTTGCTGTTATTATTCGCCATCGCTGCAAATCGAAAGCTTGCAAAATTGCCTATGCGAGCACAAAGTATCTTGTATCTGATCTCGCCAGGTTGCTCAATATGTGGCTGCTCTACGATTTTCGGCGTTAATTGCTTCAGAGCTTTGTTTGAATGCTACCACCCACCTTAACTGACTCAATTTAGTCGTGCAACCGCACATAAGAATTTCATATCTGGGCCAAAAGTTGGAGGAGCGGAGGTTTTGTTTCGCCTGACCCAATTTACATTACGGTGCTCGAATTATGCAAACATTGCTTTCCAATCGATTTCAGTATTGGGGAGACATATCTAAGTAGGTGATGAATAGTCTGAATCTTTGGCTCAAGGATATGCACTACACACACGTTCTATCTTTGTTCTATCGTTGCTTCATGCGAAACACTTTCACAGTTGTTCAGAGTTCTATTACTTAGGTTAAGATACACTCTTTTATGCCGATTTTAGACTACTTCGGATGATTCAAAAGCAAAACCCCAACCCCCTTGAAAAAGAAGCTATAGTGCTTATTCATTGAAAACAGATAAACAATATTTTCAAAAATTTCTTGTTGGCATGATTTCCCGTGAATAATATTTACATTTACGCATTAAAGTGACGAAGAAAAAGATGAGGCATTTATGATTCAGACGGGGAAATTGATTGGTATATGTATGCATATGCCTATATGCAAAATTTTAGGTGTGATATAAGCGATAACATTAATTAATGTGATATCTGTTGCCTTATCGTTGAATACCACTACGACTGTGATGAACTTTTAAGTTGTTGATATTCTCATCCAAATAATTTCAATTGCGATTGCTCGTTTGAAGTGCATAATCCTCCGATTGGAGTGACTTAGTGGTTGCTCTTTCGGAATTCTACTTTCATTATTCATATTGAATGTATGAGGGTGATTTGAAAAATAGTTTGATTCGAAGAGAAACTAACCTCTTCGTGCGGTCCTTACCTGGCCCAATTTTTGTTCAAAAATGAAGCAGAGTGGAGGATTTGCACCCTAAAATTAGTAAATCCAAACCAGTTGTTGGTCATACAATCAAGTGAAAATGAATGTGTGAAAATGAGATTCGAAAGGAGAACTAGGATAATTTTTGGGATGCACAAAGTCGTGTGCCCCCTAAGCAACGGAAGTATATTTCATGCTTCTGGACGATTGAAAGTCCTGGGTGGTCGTGAATGATCCCAACCCAGATGAATACAGAGTGCAGTGCCACCAACACGAGGTTTTGAACGTCAACTTTTCCCAAGATACAAGCATTTTGTTTTTAAGTCGCCAAAAGCGGGCCTTTTTCCAGAAATATTTCTTCTTCAAGAAAATAAATTTTGGTGTTTTCAACCTGTATCTGCCCTGTGCATTTGGGTTTTTGGAGATTCGAGCAACACCTGCCATGGCTCCACGCTGTCGGATGCGATACAGCTTCTTAATAAACTTCCACTTTGGTACCGTATTCGAATGAATCTTCAGCTGATTCTACTTTTCCTTCTACCAACCGTGACTTAACCAAGCCCAGCGATTCAGCACAATCATTAAATACCCTCGAAAACGCGAACCGCAACCCTGGTGCAGTGACAAAAATGCCATGATCTACTAAGTCGCCGCTATCTACATGTTCCCGGCGGCTTAGGAATTTGTTCGACGAGACTGGATTCTGAATTGGATTCTGAATTGGATTCTGAAAACAGGCTTTCTACTGTGCCTAACAGTGTAGCCTCAATATCTTCGCAGGAGTCTGTGCAACATGCCTCTCAATCTGAGTTGATTTTATCTGCAATGCCTTCCTACATTAGGGCTGATTCCATGATTCAACGACCCCTATGCACCTAAACAGCTATTTATCTCCAAACTAGCGTTCGCAACTTCTACGGACGATGCACTGGAGTACATAAAAAGCAAAGTTGGTTTACTTTCTCTTCTATCCTATGTCAAACTGACAAAAGACCGATTGATTGCGTCTTTCAAGCTCACTTATCCTCACCAATTTGAGGTCCTCGACAACGCTTCCTTCTGGCCTGAAGGTGTATTCACCAAGCCATACAAGCGCACCAATTCGCGAGTAAATTCCAGAACAACCCGCCTGCCTCGGCAAGCAATGTAATTGGATTCATGTCTACTGTCCTTCTGTTCTATATTAGAGATTTAAGAACCAAGCTGGAAGCCTTCAATTTATCCGCACTGGCTCAGGAACATCATGTCATCTGTATCTCCAAAAGCTGACTGAACGATGCCATACTAAACTCCGAGCTCCCCGAAGGGTACTTCACTTTCCGCTGTGACAGGGATCGGGATGCATCTGTGAGTCCACCGGCGGTGGGGTTCTGATTGCAATAAAAAATACACTCCGCGCCGAACTTTTTCTTTTCTTTTCACTGTGTTGATCTTCAGGTCTCCTCGCCCAACTCCCAACCGTTCATTGTATCACCTATACGAAGAATTGTTTGACAGTTTGTCTGAACTCCCTGCTGTTAGATTCCCTTCCCCCCTTTTTCTTCCTTTGCGAGGATTTTAACCTCCCCAGGCGTCACTGGCCTAAACATCCTAGCCTTACAATTCCTTCCAACAACCTCTTTCATTCTACTTTTTTCCTTTATGAACACTTGCTCTGCCCTGAATTTCAATATAACCAAAAACTCCTTGGATCGCACTCTCGATCTGTTTCTTTCCAACCTCCCCGAGCAGCACCTCGCTTTATTTCCATGCACATCCCCGTGTGTAAAAACTGAAGCTCACCACCCCCACTTGAGTTTGAAGCGGAGCTCCCCGTTCCAAAACTGCGCGTAAACCTACTAAGTTCAACTTCCGCAAAACCAACTTTGACGGTCTCAGCTTAGCTTTAGCGTCTATCAATTAAGTTCACATATTAAGGAACTCAACGTGTGATCAAGCTCTTCGTACCTTTTAACATATCCTGTCTGATCCTACTCCTGTTATTTCCCTGTTTCCCTTGTTTACCTGCGTTCGTACCCAACTTGATTCACAACGGAGATACTTAATAACAATCACGTGAAACATGCACTGCGGAAGAAGCTTCGGGCTTCTAAGGATGAAGCTGACCTTGCTCACTTTAAGGCTATGCGCTCTACTGTGAAGTCGATGATTAAAAAAGCGCAGAAAAAGGTATTTGTTGCGCGTCGAAATCGCCCTTGCCCGTAGTAACTTGAAATCCTTTGGACCCTACACTCGCTATTCTCGTAATCCCGTTCAATCTTTCCCTTATTCTGTTAGTTTCGTTGACTCCACTGCCAACTCTCCACAACAATCCTGCGAACTTCTCTGCACCTACTTCTCTTCCGTGTTTTCTCCCTCGACCATTCTACCCTTTACGCCTCTTCCAACTGCAGACTGCTCAGAATCTCTGGTCACTCCTCTCCTTACGCTTTCCTTGATTGAGGTCCTCATTGGTAATCTTGACCGATGGGCTTCCTAACATCTTCCTTCTTAACTGTAGAAAATACATTTCTCTCCCCCTTTGTATAATCTACAACAAAAGTCTAGAATAATGCTACACTCCCTATCTCTGGAAAGAGGCCCTCATCATCCCTATCCATAAGAGAGGAGACCCTTCTCTTGCTGTGAACTACCGCCCCATTTCTCTTCTCTCCTCTTAGTCCAAAATCCTCGAAAATTACTTCAACGACTGGTTGAGCGCGCTTCGGTCAGTTCATTGTCAAAGAGCAGCATGATTTCGTCTTTACCCGTTACGTTGCAAAGTGCTTTAATTCAGTCAATATTCAATATTCCCCCCTCTAAACTCTACTCTACTCTCTCCCCTCTAAACTCTACTCAACTTCCCTCCCTCAATCATCTCCTGGCTTTCCTCCTATTTGTTTCCTGCATTTAACGACTGATCCAGTTCTGTGAAGCAATGTTTTTAAACAGTCCTCGAGAGGAGGCAATCAATGCCTTCGAGGGAGCCGGAAGCTATCGCGGACATCAAAATTCGGAAGCTTTAGTAGATAGGACATGTAGAGCGGACGACAGGATACTTAAAGGCAAGAAAAGGTGAAGAGCAGACAACTGCCAGAAGTCGCAAAACAGATGGAAGGACTTGATTGACAACGCAAGCTTAAGCCTGTTTAGTTTTCAAGGTTAAAGGATGCTGCCATCCGGCTGAGATGAATGGGTGCGGAGAGCGAGGATCAATATTAGATTGCACCGCCATAAAAACGACAATAACAGCATATTGAATGCAACGTGTGAAAAACTTTCTAGTGCAATTAATCCTGTGAACGACCTCTTAAAACCATTCTACGAAAAAGAACAAACATTAAGAGTCCTGTAGACAATTTTTAGCGACCATATGTATGACGCAGTCAATAGAGGACCTGGAGATGAAGCATCAACTAATGATCTTCACAACCATCTGAAGAACGTTATCATGGATACGGCCACAAATATACTTGGCCCCAGCCGCAAAAGGAGTCGGAACGGCTGGTTTGACGATGAATGTAAGCTAGCAACGGAACGGAAGAATGCCGCATACCGAGTAATGTTGCATTCTCAAAGAACGCGGGCACGCGCAGAGACTTATCACGAACTCCGTCGAGCGGAGAAGCGACTTCACAGACGGAAAAAGGAAGCCTGGGAGAACCAACAAGTCTGTGAACTAGAAAAGTACAGGGAGCAACCGCACCAGGCGCGGAAGTTTTACCAACAAGTCAGCAGGATGAAGCCTTATACACCTCGATGCTCATCCTGCCGAGACAAAGAGGGAAATCTGATTTCCGACAGAATGGGCATATTAGAGCGATGGGTTGAGTACTTTGATGAGCTACTGAACAACCAGAACATCGGCGAGTTGGAGGTCCCGCCAACTGAAGACGACGGACAAATACTGCCACCACCAAGTTTAGGAGAAACAGTCCGTGCAATTCATCGGCTAAAAAATCATAAGTCGCCAGGAGCCGATGGAATTACAGCCGAATTGGTTAAATATGGAGGCGACCAGTTACACCAAGTGGTTCATCAACTTGTGCTCAAGGTATGGGACAGCGAATCAATGCCTGACGATTGGCAGCGAGGCATAATCTGTCTCATACATAAAAAGGGAGATATCACACAGTGCAGCAATTATAGAGGTATCACGTTGCTGAGTACCATCTATAAGATATTCTCCACTATCTTGCTAGGCCGGATAGCCCCATACGCCCAGAACATCATTGGCCCATACCAAAGAGGCTTCACTCCAGGCAAATCAGCAACAGATCAGATTTTCTTTCTGCGGCAGGCGATGGAAAAACTGTTGGAATATGGACAACAGTTGCACCATCTGTTCATCGACTTTAAAGCCGCCTATGATAGCATAGCCAGGGTAAAACTGTACACGGCCATGAGAGAATTCGGTATCCCGACGAAATTAATAAGACTGACTAGGCTGACCCTGACCAATGTGCGAGGCCAGATAAAAGCAGCAGGATCACTCTCAAGACCATTCGACATCAACAACGGTCTACGACAAGGGGATGCGCTATCATGCGTCCTCTTTAACCTGGCCCTCGAGAAGGTGATCCGTGATGCTGAGGTGAATGCAAGAGGTACGATCCTCTTCAAGTCCACCCAACTACTGGCCTATGCTGACGATATCGACATCATGGGAAGAACCACCCGAGACGTTCAAACTGCCTTCATCCAGATCGAGCAGGCGACGCGAGATCTTGGGCTGCACATCAATGAAGGCAAGACAAAATACATGGTGGCAACGTCAGCACCGAAGACGAATCAACCAACAACATCAAACCGCACTGGTCAAACACAAGCACGAACAAGAATAAGGATAGGGGAATACAACTTTGAGACCGTTGACAATTTCTCCTATCTAGGGTCGAAAATCACAACCGATAACAACTACGATGAGGAAATCCGCGCACGGTTGTTGTCAGCCAACAGAGCCTACTTCAGCTTACAAAGACTGTTCCGCTCGAAACGTCTCACCATAGGGTCAAAGCTCTTACTGTACAAGACTATGATCTTGCCAGTCCTCATGTATTCCTCGGAAACTTGGGTTCTTAGCAAGAAAAATTGCGAACTCTTGGCCGCGTTCGAGAGAAGAATCCTCCGAAGAATTTTTGGCCCCCTACATGAGGATGGACGTTTCCGTAGCCTACACAATGACGAAATCTATGAGCGATACCATGACCGTACGGTTGTGGATAAAATCCGGCTCAATAGGTTACGGTGGGCGGGTCACTTAATCCGTATGGATGAAGATGATCCCACCCGGAAAGTCTATAAGGGCAATATCTATGGTAGGAAAAGAAGACGAGGCAGACTCTGCCTAAGATGGAGCGATGGCGTGGGCCAGGACGCCAGACAGCTTTTAGGGATATCGAATTGGTGGACCTCGGCGCAAAACCGGGATGTCTGGAGTTCCTTATTAAGGCAGGCCTAGACCGGATACCGGTTGTTGCGCCGTTGATGATGATGATGATATGTATGACCCATTCCGAGAAATGTTGCGTCAAAGAGCATCAGAAAGATTATCTGTTTTTTTCTGAAAAAACGCTTGCTTAAAATTTACTTCATTGAAAGGTCACAATAGGTTTCAAAACCTCAAAAAATAATGAAAATTTGAAGCCCACCAACAACCCTCCTGGCGCACTTGACCAGAAATGTCACACGTACAGGACGAATATAGAAAGGCGGGTGGTTACTGGATCTCAAAGATGGATTTCAATACCTACGATAGAAAGCTAAAGTGTCACTAGGTCAAGAAGTAGGAAATGAGGAGTAGGTGTGCAAGAATTCGGTGGTGATCAAGTGCAAGGGCTTGGGGGAGTTCGTTACGAAGTCCGAGACTTGTGAAGCATTCCCAACTAGCATTACATTTGTTGAGCTAATCTAATGTATTGCGACTTAGGAAGGCATATGGCGATACATGGATGGCGTCGATAACTTTCCTTAAAAGAACAAAGTTCACTGCAGAAACGCTTTAAGTCCTGTCAATATGGACACATAGCGCAAGTTTGCACTAGCTCGCAAGAAAGATCCTTTTTATGTCACAAATAAGGAGAGGAAGATAATTTTGCCAAGGGTTGTAATGAAAAGTCCGTATTAGTGCTTTGCAGAGAAGTAAAATATTGCGACAGCGACCACATTTCAAGAAGCCCTTTCCTAACTGCAAGGCAGCGCTATGGAGTTGCAGAAGTCAAGCTATAGATGATGCTAACAAGTCGAAAACCGGAAAAATCATCCTTCATACTAACAAATTTCTATGCCTATAGGATAAATTTAAGGGGGGTTTCTAGTCAATTTCCCAAAAACATAGTAATATAGAATATTATTATCAACTTAATTTGCGGAGATATCCATACATATAGCGGCAGCTTCTTCTCTTCCGGTGGGGCATTTTCTGATAATAGGTCTATGAAAAAAATGATCACTTTCAACCCTCTGCACTCCCCACCTTTCCGATATATGTTAAAACTAAGACCGGCTTCGAAAAGTACTAATCGAGACCTTTCATTTGGTACTCTACATGACTATATTCCTTTTGCTTTTATGGGAACCCTCCTTTAAATTCGACGTAGAAGGATGTAATTCACTGCATGTGTGGGCGCGGGAACCCTCTGTTAAATTCGACGTAGAAGGACGTAACTTTGTTCACAGTTTTCACCTTCGCACAGAATTTCGTGTCAATCGGTACAGCTGTTTCTGACAAAAAGCGCGTGTGACAGACAGACAGACAGACATTGAACCGAATTTAATAAGGTTTTGTTTTACAAAAAAAATAAGGTTTTGGTTTACACAAAACCGTAAAAAGCATTCAAAGGATTGATTCACACGTGGCAACATAGGAGTTTTTATGCAACACCGAGCCTTCCATTAGGGATATTCACATTACTGCTGGAGAAATCATTCTTTGATGCAAGCGAGAGTAAGAGCGAAACCAATACAACAGGACGAGTCTTACTGGAAACATTCTCATCCTTGAAAGTAGTATTAACGAACTTTGGAGGACTTTCTGGAATACTTTCTGGATAGTTGAATTATAATCGCTTGTAGATCTAGATTTTGAAGGCAATTTCGAATGTCTTTCTCACAACCTCGGTCTTTAACTCCAGTTCGTCTGTCATCCCAATGTTGTCAATTTCCGTACCGGAGAGTTACAGAATAAAGATCAGACCACTGAGTAAATTTGAGATTGGAAAAGTCAGAAACGAAACAACGGCGGAAGTGTAGAAAGCTATATTGGAATCCGCTACTGCAGAATCTCTCCAGTAGATAACACCTACTATGACTTAAAACACGTAATTAGAATGTCAGGTCCATTTCGGGAAAAGTTGCTCCAAACGAGGTAAAAATGCTTATCACGATAAAAGCTTTCAAGGACTAAGGTGGCATGCTACTTATCAGTCGTCGGATCAATAGCTGCAAGACATTTATATAATACCTCATACAAGAACCGTGGGTTGTTGGTGGGGCAGTCAGGGGCCTAAACTTCCAACATGCTGACCTATTGTATGCCAATGGAAGCGATCGACCCCGCACCTGCATGGTAGTCTCCAAAGACTTCCAAGCTAACCTGGTTAACGATCTATGTGATGGCGACACCACATCGGCTAAGCTAACCATAAAAAGTCAACAGGGAGATAAAGAGATACTATGGTGCTCTGCATACTTCCCCTACGACGCAGAAGACGTTCCCAGTGGAACATTCATCAGAGCTATCCAATATGCCAAAAGTAGAGGCATGGGGGTAATAGCAGGATGTGATGTCAACGCTCACCACATATGCTGGGGAAGTTCGAACATCAATGCAAGAGGATCGAGACTACTGGAGTATCTAGTAGGAACCGATTTGCAGATCCTAAATGTGGGTAATGAACCCACTTTCTTCAACGTGGTCAGGCGAGAGGTCATCGACATCACGGTGGCATCTCCTGACATCGCGGCTCTGATCGGAGAGTGGAGAGTATCAAACGATATCACACTCTCGGATCACAGACGCATTGATTTCGTTATGGGCATGGATCTACCTCCACCCACTCCATTTCGGAATCCGAGGAAGACAGATTGGGTAATGTATCAAACAGAATTGAACGCCCGAGTCACGATCCCTGGGAGGCGCATCAAATCCATTGCTGGAATTGAGAAGACAACCCAGATGATCACAAATAGCATGAGAGAAGCTTTCGAAGAAAGCTGTCCACTCAAGATGCCAAAGAAGGGTAAAACACCATGGTGGAACTCGGATTTGGCAAAACAGAGGAGAACGACAAGGATGCTCCTTAATCGTGCTCTGAAGGGCGAATCAAGCACTAGCTGGAATCGCTATAAAGAGGCACAGAAGGCTCTAAAGAAGAGCACAAGATCAGCTAAACGATCATCTTGGAGACGCTTTTGCGAAGAGACTAACTCTCTTGAGGCAACGTCAAAGCTGAAGCGGATTCTGGTCAAAGAACGTAGCCAGAAACTGGGTTACTTACGTTTACAGAATGGGAAGTACACAGGAAGCGATGAAGAAACGGCAAATCATTTGCTTGAAGTACACTTCCCAGGCAGCATCCAAAATCTAATCTCGGGGCCAACAGGTGCATACAGTCCTCAACCGAGAGATTGGAATCTGGCATGCAAAGTAGTATTACTGGAGCGAGTGAAATGGGCATTTAACTCGTTCCACAGATATAAGTCTGCAGGTCCGGATGGCATCATTCCTGCGCTAGTAGTAGAAGGAATGGATGCCCTGGGTCGACACATTCGGAATATATATCGGGCATGCCTAGCACACGCTTATATTCCAGTTAAATGGCGGGATGTGAAGGTGTTGTTCATTCCCAAACCAGGAAAACCCACCTACACAGACGCAAAAAGCTTTCGACCGATCAGCCTTACGTCCTTTCTGCTAAAAGGACTAGAAAGATTAGTAGATCGGTTCATAAGGGATACACACATTCCTAAATGGCCACTTCACCATAGGCAACACGCCTACCAGAAAGGCAAATCCACGGAGACAGCACTCCATGAACTTACGGCAAAAATTGAAAAGGCGATGTCCGATAAAGAATACGCTTTAGGCGCATTCATGGACATCGAAGGTGCCTTCAATTATGCCTCATTTGCGGCAATTTGTGATGCGGCAAGACAGCATGGAATCGAACCGCTGCTAATCAGTTGGATCCTTCACATGCTAGAGTGGAGAAAAATCCACATATCGGTCGGCCAGAAGTCTATTGAAGCAGGATGTCTCAGGGGCTGCCCACAGGGAGGGGTTCTCTCTCCACTGTTATGGCTCTTGGTGATGGATACCCTGCTGTGGCTCCTAGAGGACAAAAAAGTCTTCGCGCAAGCATTTGCGGACGACCTAGCCGTAATAATTACCGGCAAGTTTGCGGACACAGTATGTGACCGCTTGAATGCAACTCTGCATGTAATCCACAGCTGGTGCCTCCGCAATGGACTCACGGTGAACGCTAGAAAGACTGGACTAGTTATGTTCACTAAGAACGTCAGGTGGGGCAGCTATACACTACCCACCTTAGCAGGGGCGGAAATCCAGCTGGCACAAACAGTCAAGTACTTAGGAGTACATTTCGACTCCAAGTTAACGTGGAAGCATCATATCCAGGAACAATACCAGAAATCCTGCAGATTGCTCTGGTGCTGTAGGAATGCGATAGGTAACACCTGGGGACTTTCACCTAAACGGATATATTGGATGTATACATCCATAATAAAACCCATTTTGATGTATGCATGCATCGTCTGGTGGCCAAGACTGAACTTCGCTAACAGCAGGAAGCTGCTAACGCAGATTCAGAGACTTGGTTGCCTAAGTGTTACTGGAGCAATGAGTACTACGCCGACTGCGGCACTTGAAGCCATCCTAAATTTACCCCCCATCTACTTGGAGGTGAAACGGAAAGCAGCCAACGACGCATATAGGCTTGATACCATTGGGGCGTGGAAAGGCGGCCAATCCAACGGGCATGCGTCTATATGGAAATTCCTTGAAGAACATCCGGTAGCCCTGATGCCGACCGATCATATGGTTTCCAGATTCGTCTTTGAAAAGACATACACTCTCGTAATCATCGAAAGAGAAGAATGGTCGACAAGTGGCCATGAGTCTTTTCAGATTACAGACCTAATAATCTTCACCGACGGGTCAGTCACGGAGGATGGATCGGGTGCAGGCGTGTTCTCGGAGAATCCGATTATAGAACTGGCCCGACCCCTCGGAAAAATGACGACCATATTCCAGGCGGAGATATATGCCATTTCATTGGCAGCAGAAGAATGTCTGCGACAAAAATGGAGGGGTCGCACCATTCGAATCTGTTCCGACAGTCGGGCGGCATTATCGGCACTGGATGGCAACAACATATCAAGCCAGTTGGTGTGGAGTTGTCATCAGGTGCTGCTGAAACTTGGCCGACTGAACGAAACATTCCTGATGTGGGTGCCGGGGCACTCTAACATCGCCGGTAATGAGGGGGCTGATAGACTGGCTCGCCGAGGGTCTGGATCCACAATGGTGGGCCCAGAACCAGCTCTTGGAATCCGACCATCTACTGTCAAGTCTACTCTGAAAGGTGAAATTGCAAGGATTCACGCAACCGAGTGGAGAAATTTGGACTCTTGCTGGCAAGCGAAAATCCTTGTGAAGGAGCCTAGGGCCACTAGACTTGTGAAGGAGCCTAGGGCCACTAGAGCGGCATTTTTGTTGTCCCTTAAGAAGTGGGACATGAAAACCCTAGTAGGGCTTTTGACGGGACACTGCCCCTTAAACTACCATATGGAAAAGATTGGGGTAGTGGTTTCGGCTGTGTGCAGCCAATGTGAGGAGGAGGAGGAAACTGCCCTGCACTTTTTATGCAGCTGCCCGGCATCCTCAGATCTCAGACGAAGACACCTTGGCAAGGTTTTCTTCAATGAAGAATCTGCACACTCTCTGCCTCTTGAGAATGTTCTCAGATTCACTAAAGCCTGCGAACACCGTAGGCGGGAAGCCATTGAATAGGCAACTTACGGGGATAGTACAATGGGCCTAATAATAGCCTGAGTGCTCGGAGCTGCGACTCCCCCCATTTAACTAAACTAAACTAAACTAAAGGTGGCATGCTAGTGGAATGGATAGGTATTTTTAAAAAATTCGTTGTGCATTTCAATTTTGGCACTGATGGACACTGATGGTTTTTTATATGCGTCACACACGTTAATTACTTTTTTGAAGATAGGAACCGCAGTTCGATCAGCCAGGCCTTTATTAGGCCCACAGTACTATCTATCCTCGATAGATAAACACAGACATCCATACTGGTGAAGTTCAAGTCTCAACCATCTAGATCGGAATAGAAGGTAGGAAACGGTTGCAAAAGAGACCTACATCTGGCTGGCTTACTATATAACAAAAGCCAGTGAGCTTACATGTGTAAAGTCAAAGTGCCATATCCTTGATGAACCTGAGAGGAAGCGTGAATACAGAAAGGCAACGTGTTTCTAAAGTTGACTAAAACTGATTAAAGGTGACGATAGAGGTGAAGATCTACAAAAGAAAATTGAAGTATCGCTAGGTGAAGCTGGAGGAGGTAAGGTAAGGTAAGGTGAGTAAAAATTCGATGGTGATCGAATGCAGTGAGAGATCACGAAGTCTGCAGTTTATGAAATCTTGCAGTCTCAACTAGAGCTACTATTGAGAAGTGAATCCAATGTGTTATGTCATAGGAGAGAGTATGGTGTTACACAGATAACCTCGAACAGTCTTCCTAGCCAGGCAGCGAAAAAGGCGAATGCAGTAGGCAAAATACCGATCGGATAGTTGATTTGCAGACAAAAAGAACTGAGAGCAGTACAAAAATGCTGGCAGTTTGGACACACGGCGAGAGCTTGTATTATCTTGCAAGACAGATCCTATCCAGATCCCAAAAGTGTAGAATAAGGCGATTTTGCCGAGGACTCCAAACCAAAGTTCAAATTCGCGGTCTGCAGGGGAATGAAAAATAACCACAGTGACCACATTGCCAATGCCCAGAGTTCATAATTAAGTTCAAATGAAGTTTATCCAGCTAAATCTGTAAGGCGGGAGTTTAGAACTATGGAAGTCAAGCTATAAGCTGTGCTAAGTCAAGGAGAATTTGGCCTGATCACGAGAGCTTCTGTGCCAGATGCGTGCAAACGCATTCAAGATTACGGCAGTCTGCACGGGGCACTGGCCCATAGGGGATCATGCCGCTAGGCTCGGCATACCCTACAATTCGTATTGCCGAACCTGCGGAGAAGGAGGGGAAACCCTCAAGCACTTTCTCTGCGATTACCCAGCTCTGGCTGGAGCCAGGCTACGGCCACTGGTAAACCATTCTTTGGAGACCTCAGAGAGATTTCTAGCTGCAGGGCCGGAGAGCTGCTTTCCTTCGTGAATGCTACGGCCTGGCTTTGAAGATCCGAGCCGGCTGGACTCTGTCTCCCTGCACCCATAACAGCAGTCACGGTCTTAGGAGTTTGTGGCATCAAAACGGCGCACCAAAGCGCTAATTGAGCTCCTCAGAGCTATAAAAGCTATAAAAGATGCATATAGCTGTTACACAGTACTGAGCATTGCGTTAGAGGTAGAAGTGAAACCAATACAAGATTGGGAAATTTCTTACGCCTGATTGTGGTACTTATGAACTCAAGCGGACTTTCCGGAACACTTTCTAGTTAGTTGAATTACAAACGATAGTAGGAGAGTTCCTTCGTTAGCGAAATGCTAGTCAAGGATCTATAACAACAGGTCAGCGAGGAGTACATGCAGCGATCGTCAGGTTAACATCTTCCAAACAATGCATAGGTAAGAGCAATATGGAGCCAGCAAATAGAATGGCGGTTAGCTGGAGACACTAAAAAATTCGGCGTAGAAATGTTCAAAGAAGGACGAGTACATCTGGAAGGAACATTGTTATCGGAAAGTCCAAAGGAAATGTTTTAAAGGTAGTGGACAAATTGGAGTGCGCATGGGATGCCCCTATGCCTCGGCCTAGTGCTTTCTGAAAATGAAATCCCAATTTCTTGTGGAAGTCATTGATTGAACAGTGTTGGGAAAACTACCTCAAACCCACCTGAATTTGAGGAATTACATGTGCAATACAAAAACTCGAGAAAAAAAAAGGAAGTGGCTATCACCAAGAGCAAAACAGAATATTTGGCACATACAGGTCGGTGTCGGATATCATCACTAAAGGGTACAACGTCCCTACTAATTATTTGTTCTAAATTATTACAGAATATATCGAGCACTATTTTCCCAGAAGATCTGAGCTAGACTATGTTGGTTTACTGCAGTACATAAAAACCCTGACTATGTTCCGGTAGTGGTAGATGAGAAAGAGACTCAGATGCCGCAAAAAAAGTCGTTGAAAATAAGACCCCGGGGTCGGATGGAATCTAGAAAATCCCTCTGCAAGTAGCAGTCAGGACAGCACCTAGTTTGTACGGTTTGCCAAACTATTATACATGAACGAATATAAAGGAGGAGGCCTTTTTGATATGTAATTTGGATTTCTCTATCTAGCGATAACAGATACTTTAATAGTTGATTTTCTTACCATGGAACGATGTTTTTTCCCAGTTGATCTTGTTATAAAGTTCATTGTTATGCACATTAATTAACACAAACGGGGGTTGAATGATGTTTAATTGGTTCCAATCCAGTAAGGATTGAAAAGTTGTTGAAACCTTGATGAATCAACGTGTTAGCACTTAATTTCGTATGATTACAACGTCAGGTAAGTTAATACAATTTCCGATCTTTTACCGCGGCCCATTTGCATCTAAACTTTGCCGTTATTTTACACCTTGTGCTGTACGCATAGATTTACTATTACTATAAATAGTGTTCAATTGGCGCTCATTTCATTTAATAATAGTAATTCCTCGCAAATGTAAATGCATAACATATTTTCATGGTTTAAAAAAGCGTGCATATTTACGAAGATACGAATATCTGAACGTATATTCACACATATTAGTAAACGATAGGAGAAACTGATGACGGATATAATGCTTTGATAAGGGAACCTGGTGGCGTCATATTTCGACATGAGGATAAAGTTTCACTTACATATGATTCGATGTAAAAATTGCGCATGGACCGCACTACGTCATCATTGAAAATTCTGATGTAATCGATTGCCAGATACGTACGTGTGGCGTATCCCTGATTCGAGGGGGATGGGAATGACGTCGTCAATGCCGCGGGGATTGCGTCTGGCACCACCTCACCATTTTACGCTACCATATCGAACATTCTGAACTGAAAATTAATGTGAAAAGCTCATTTTATAGGAAATTTCCATTGGTTTTCTTATTCGGTCGGGTATCGAAGCCAAGTAGATTAACAATAATAACATTGGCAGTCGTCCCTACAATACGAAGTATACATGCACGAGGAGCTCAATTTCTGGAAGAGACGGGCAATTATATTCATTGACGTGGCCATGAACTCGAATTTTTCAAGAGAAAAGACACGTTTCTCCATTCATACAGGTGAAATGGTTTGTAGTGTTCTAGAATGATACTGAAAGCTTTGGGACAATACTCTCCAGCACGTGTTTCACCGGGTGGGAAATAGGAGAGCTTATCTTTCCGGAACTTTCGATGTTTCTATTTGATCCTTTTTGATGGAACATTTTACGTTCTATTCTTTCTGAAGTAGTCTAAATTCAAGCTGTAAAGATTCGGGAAATAGGAACATTCTTCACAATGCGACCTTTGGCCTTTCAGTTACGTACTATTGGCGTCATCGTAGGATAATAATCCATGCAACAGTGTGTTAGTATTCGTGCTGCTGATTTTTTCTAGGAATATCGACGCTTTTACACTCCTTCTAAAGGCATATTAATGCATATTTAATATATGTTCATGCGACTTATGTGGTTAATATTAAAAGATTACTCGTATTTTCCCAGGAGGCCTTACAGAAGAGTAAGAAAAGGGGTGATCCCACCCAGGGCAGGAGTTCTTTCGGAGGCCCGGAATAGAATTTTCAAAGGGTAAGAGAAGGCTGCTAAGTTTTTATCCCAGATTTTATAGACCTCTATCCAAGAAAGATGTAATATATCGAATCTTACTCAATTTTTGCCTCCTAGAACCTTACATTATCTCTGTCGTTTAAAAATGTTTTTTTCTCTATAAGGATAAAAAGTTTTCCAAAAGCTCTTATTCACTAAAAAAACCCAACTTTCCAAAACCACGACCAATTGTAAGCAGATCTCCTACATCAAATTGAAACAATCAGGTAAGTTGAGGTATTCAGTTTTCCAACTTTCTTCTTAATCTTATCCTTCGAGGTTCGGGACGAATTCCGAAGAGCGTGTATAGAATTCTTAGAAATGAATTCTTTGCATAGACCAGGTATGCCCAGGCTCTATGCATCTTCAGCAACTCTGAGAATTCTATCTCAAATCAATGATGAGATTGTATCTCGACTGTGTGCTGATATGTCACTGCTGCAACTACAATCACTTGTGTATAGTGGTGCGGTTGCGGCTGTTACATTGCACGCTCAGAAGATTCGCGAGTAACCACATCAATCCACCATGGAAAATTCGTCTGGAACGTCCGTCGGCGTGACTCACTAAGGCATGACATTGCTAGATTGATTCAGTTCAGCTCTGACAACACCAGCAGACGGATGAAGAATAACGTGCAGAGGGTTTACAGGAACTACGTCATCCCCGGTGAGACTCCCGTAGTTGAAATTCTGGACACACTAAAGCAGAAACTTTCTGTCGTATGTAGTTGGTTACGACGGTATGGCGAAATTCACTCCAGACGTGTTCAGAATGCAACTTACGCGAGGAACCAGCGGATTTTTTTCAGATTACTCAATGAATCCCAACAGAACATTCAGACGGTACAGTTTTTGATGACGGAAGCGAAAGAATATTGGGGTGGACTTTGGGGGTTACTCGGCCAGCATGCTGAAGGCACCCACCACTACCCGTGGCATGAATTTTGCAGATGTTACCGAAGGGGAAGTTCGAAGAACAGCTCGAAGAACTGGAGGAGCCCAGGTCTGAATCGGCTGCAGAATTTCTGGTACAAAAAGTTCACCAGCATACATGGTCGGTTGACACACAGCGTCCGGAGGAATTTCCACCCTTCCTCACTGCGCGGATTACCTATCCTTAAGAAGGACACGGTATAAGACCCCGCAGACGCAAGACCGATTACTTGCTTACCAACCCTCCACAAATTCATAGCGTCCCTTATTAGTGGAAGGGTCAATGCGCATCTCGAGACCAACAACATTCTGTCCGAGGACCAGAAGGCCTCGCGAGTCGGTTCAAGGGGCTCTAAAGAGCAATTCGTTGTCGACTCGGTAGTTGTAGGACAAGCAACTAGACGCCAAGGAAACCTCTTTAGTTGCTATATGGATTATGCCAAGGCTTTCGATAGCATACGGCATACCTGGCTAATCGATGTCCTACATCTGTATGTAATACAATTTTTGGCGACAGTTGAAAATGCGAGCTGCTACACTTGATATACTTAGATGATCTCAAGCTGTTTGTTGATACTGAAGACCACCTTAGAAGTCTGTTGCGAACAGTAGACATGCCCAGCCGTGATATTCGAATGGAGATTGGATTAGACAAGTGTCGAATCCAAGCCATCTGCAAAAGTCATCACGAGCCGCATGCCGGAGATAGCATTGGTGACCTCCACATCCAAGCGATGACCGAGACGGACTTCTACAAGTACCTAGGAATTCTGCAAGGAACCCATGCTCCAGTTCGTGATTTGAAGGATACTTTACTGTTCGAATTCCTGCGGCGTGTAAAGTTGGTGCTGAAATCGCATCTCTCGGGAAAGAATAAAATAAGCGCATTGATGTCCTCGCCATCCCTTGACTGACTCATGCATTCGGAATATTGCGGTGGATGAAAACCGATCTAGAAAATGTCCAGTGGCGGATACGGACTACTATGTCCAAATTCCGAATGCATCATCCAAACTCTTCCGTGGAGCGGATGATCCTGCCTCGTGACATCGGAGGCAGGGACGTGGTTGACGTGGCGACACAACATCATCGCTAAGTCGACTCGCTACGCGACTATTTTTATAGTAAAGAGCAGATCGGATAGTCTCGATGGGGCTGACTCCACTTAACTTGAAGGGTCGATCTTTCAATCCTCTGATTTGGGTGAAGTTGGACCAAGAGCGGATCAATGAATGGAAGTCGAAGGCAATGCACGGCAAACACGTGAATTGCTTTTAGCAGACATTTGTCGATTTATATTGGTCGAGCAGATGGCTGCGTGCTGGGGAGTTCTTTGCTGAGACGAAGGGATTCATATGTGCCATTCAGGATGGTGTGGTCGCCACCCGAGTTTATGAAAAGGTCATAATGAAAGGGGGGAGAATGACCAGTGCAGAATATGAGGTTTGGCGTTAGAGACGTTGGACCATCCCATTTCTGGCTGAACTGTAATGGCACTGGTAAAGTACACGAACAGGCATTATGCTGCTTGCATACAGGATCGTCCGAGCCTAAATGCTTTGCAACTACTGCCAGTATTAGGTAAAATCCGGCGTCTGCCGGGATTGTGAGAACTCGGAAAATAATAATTTTCATTGACCCAACAATCGATATTTTAATGAGGGTCTTGCAGTGTGTTCGAGCACTTCATTCAAGATCGTAACGATACACTACAGGATTTAAGTACCCAGTAGGAGGCAATGTGGTCAGCATTGCGTTCGTCCGAGATTATTACCGTGATTTGACTCAGGTTCTCATTCGCAGCTGAGTCGACTGGTATCCGAGATCTCGTGACGATAGCAAATTTGTCTGCCACCAGTAAGATTTGAACCGCGGCCTTGCGCTATAACAGCCAAGCGCTCTAACCACTTGAGCCATCCGGATTTTTAATGCCTAGGTTATTTCTGCAAAGGTTTTTTTAGTATGTCAGTTATAGAAGGAACTTCTGCTTCATTTATTTTATTTACAAGCGTCGTATTTTCGTCAGTGCTGATATTGCACAATTCCGCATAATTTTTTCACAACGAGTAAGAAGCAGCGGAGTATCCTCTGAAGAGAGGTGATGTGATCACTGCTTTCTATTTTAATATGACTATTACTGGCTCATTTTTTTCCAAAAGGTCAATTAATTTTGGTGTTTTCATTGCGTTGGAAGGCCAGTAAGTGCGTGGACTTTAAGAGAAGACCTGGCATTTGAAGCCGCGTCCAGTCAGGTACAATATTTTACCTTTCGTCGTCAGTGTCGAACTGTCTCGATTTGATCGCAACGAGGAAGTGGTCGTGGATAGGTCACACATTAAGGAGGGGCGACAATTGCATTTCTAGTTACTCCATGCAGTGGAACCTACTCTCTCAAGATGGCTGATGAGTGCGTCGTCCCCAGAGCACTTAGCGCAGAATAGTATAGGAGGAGTGCGAAAGTCCTGGGGGTTTAACGTGAGTACCTGCCGTGAAGGCTTAATCCCACGGTCCTCTTCGGACACGGATTGATTTTGGGACTACAATCAGAGCCCCGTCATGCAAGCACAGCGGTCCTGGTTTATACTGAGGGGACTTAGCATTCATACCAGTGGATGCGAGGCCTATCTAACACCTTTGCCGCAACTAAGGGGTACGGCACCCGAGTTGTACAGCGCAACTCCACGCTTGAGCTCCGAAGAGCTCTGCCCGCGATGTAGGCATAACCACAACCACCATGAAACTCCCACTAGGGGGCCAACCGCAAATAACCGGGCCGAGACCACATCCTCCAGGATGGAGCATATGCTCTCAGAGGGCCATCCCGGTTCCCATGGTACCAGATAACCTCCGGTGAGACTTCGTGGCAGAGCCACTTCAGATGAGTTCCTTGCAGACTCGGGTCTGATCGCCCTCCTCGAGTATGTAGGAGGAGTGCGGGTGCCTTTGAAAGATGATGATGATGATGATATACTCCTATATATTGTTCGTGTGAAAGGCAACATTCGTTAATTGTAATTCTTGGTAGCCGATTTCCGATACTTTAACTAATTAGTATAGTACCTCCTCAGGATCATATTTGGTTTGGAGACTAAATATACGTATGTGTTTTCTTCATTGAGAAATATCAACAATTCACCAGTGTGATTGGAAAGTAGCTTTACATTGTTATTGCCATTTTTAGTGTGTTAAGCCAGCCATACACGCTCTGGCATGCTTGTCAACTCCGACCTTGAGGATTCTACTTCTTAGCATTAATAATTGTTTTTCATAAGTGTGATCACTTTGCTTGGTTCGGGGCATATTACGCTGATTGTTTTTCCGACATGGCACCGTCTCTAGCTTGCTGGATGATCCTATTGTCAAGCGATGCATTTAGCTTTTTGATCTTTAGCCATGATATAGCCCTGTGTGCTTTCCAGCACACTTCACATAAGCAACAAATTTTGCTTATGCCCAAAATCACCTCTTCCACACCTCCTGCATTGAGACATTAGTGGTTTTTCGCAGAGGCTCAATATTGGTACCAACTTTTAGAATTCTCTCAATTTTCTAGCCCCTTTCAATATTCTTGTGGTGTTTTTCGTTTTTAAGGTTTTGTGTAAAACAAAACCTTATTAAAATCAGTTTACTGTTTATCTGTCTGTCCCTGATACGCATTTTTCTCGGAGACGGTTATAGCGATTGACACCAAATTTGGTGAAAAGGTGGGAATTCTGAACGCTCAAGCATACAGTGAGTTACATCCTTCTAAATCGAATTTAAGGGGGGGGGGGGTCCACATACATGCAATAGGGGGGTGTACATTTTTTTCACCAAATATAGTCATCATGGAGTATCAAATGAAAGGTCTTAGTACTTTTTGAAGCTGGTTTTAGTTTTGACATTTGTTGGAAAGGTGGGAAGTGCAGGGGCTCGAAAGCGATCATTTCCTTAACGGACCCATTCTTCGAAACCCAACCGAAAAATTCGAAAAAAAATCAAGGTGCTGCGACTATATGGTGCTTAGGGTCCGAAATACCCTACATACTGTTCAAATGAAGTTAATAATAGTATTTTACTATAATTTTTAGTAATTGACTGCAAAACCCTATTTCAGTTCATCCTAGTAGTAGTAGTTTGAAAACGTTTGACAAAATGTGAACTTCCACAGCCAATCGGGGAATACCACGGCAATAAAAGTCGAAATTATGTTACTCAAAAGTAAAAAAGGTCAATAACTTGGGCGACGTAGAGGTAGAAATCTGTTATAAGTGACATCCAAAAATTATAAATTGGTAGTTGGACGCAAAGCTATTATAATCCAACACCTGAAACAAATAGATTTTCTGATATTTCGTAGTACTATACAAAAAATGGTAAATTTGGTGAACGTTAAGGACTACTCCAAATTTTTCAACTCTAGTATTCTAGGAGATGAGCTTTTCTTCTGAGCAGAGTATTAGATGGTCACATCAAAACAAAAGGTACATCGTGTGAATTTAATCTTTCTCACTTTAATTCAAATAGTAGACTGGGGAGCAAATATTGAGGAGAAGGTACAGCTTTAACCTACTGCCTCCGTATTCCATCAAAATTTTATATTTCCCGTCGCTTCATTCCGACGAATTTTGGAATATTAATTGAACTAAGAGATAGTCATTACAAATAGGAGTAAAGGTAGGGACAGACACTCCTCAGAAGCTCAGGCGGCACTACTTTTCAGCGTGTAGGCACAAAGGTCTCTAGATCTGGAGACTACTAGAAGAAAATCACCTAAAAGACGATAAATCTCAGGAAGAATGCAAGAAATGATAAGCTCTTGGGGTATACTACCAAAGAAACGGATAGGAAACTCTACCAGATGGGGTGGGAATGGCATCTAGGAATATTTACTTTATGGGGAAAAGGGGTGTAAATCGAAGTGAAATACACATACAGCCCAGCCGAAAATGCAATTGAGAAACTGATGTCTTTCCATTTAACACACCAAAACAAAGTTGAGAACCGGAATAGGCTACCCTTGATACGTTTATCTCACATTGGCGTTAAGTTGGACACTATTTATTTAAGGAAATCCAGACCAACTTTCATAGTCTATTCAGTAATTTTTTTTTAGATTTTGGGATAGTGCAGCCTCCGTGGTTGACTTTGGTCAACCAGAAGGTTGTCTTCGGTCAACCAGAACGGTCATTTGACAGAGGTATTCACGATAGTGGTTGGTTGGAGCATGATCCGAACCACAATCGTAACATAGATCTTTTGACCGACAGGTGAGCAAATTAGGGCTTTGTACTCAGTGGCAACATCCTCCAGGCTGGTGGAGCAGTGCAGAAACACGCTGAACACTCCGGTGGCATGATCCTCCTCTTGATTCCTCCTCATAAAAACATAGAAACGAATGGGCTAGCTCAGCTCTTGACAGGTTAGTATAGTCCAGATGGTGATTGTGAAGAGTGGAACCTACTCACACTAATTAACAGTCATGGGCTCAATACGGCGAAGGCAATCCTCGATTGTAAGAGCTTTTGTGCAAACGTGAACAAATGCGAGCAGGATTACAGTGGACACTGGCCCATAGGGAATCATACCGCCAGACTCAGCATACCCTACAATTCGCATTGCCTAAGTTGCGAAGAGAAGGCAGAAACCATGGCTGCGGACGTTGGGTAAGCAATTCTTCGAGGACCTTAAGGAGATCTTTGGGGCGATTACAATTTGTTGCCTTTTTGAAACTAAAGGAAGTCAATAAACTCACTCGCGAATTTGCAATCTGTAGGAGTCCTACAAGGATTAAATAATAGATTTGCCAGGAAAATGGTAGAAGATTAATTTACTCAATTTTAATGTTGGTCATCATTCGAACTTGATTACTCCATATATTCAACCAATTGCAAATTTTGACGTAGAAGAGTTTGGATTAATTAGTGATGTCTCGTTTAATATTCGTTTTTTTTGTCAAATCTAATCTTTACCTCGAGTTTTGGGCGTCAAACGAACAGCTGAGTTTATTGCAAGCATGGACGAAAATCATCTATAGATTTTATGCCAAATTTAAGGACGTTTCTTTAATTTTTTCACCATTTTTCACACTTTCCACATTCAACCACTTGGTTTTGGATTTGTAATTTCATAATTAACCGACGATTAGATAATGAAGTAATGAAGTTCTCCTACTGTATTTATAGAAACTTGATAAATCTCCAATTTAAGCCAGCCTTCTTTTGAAGTACTTTCTTAAATGATTAAATATTCTATTCAAGCCCATAATATATACGCACTCATACGCACTATTCTTTTCATTTAAGGCTCAAACTACACTACTCAAATAAATCGTAACTCTTTGATGTTTATCGGTTACCGATATCTTGAGAGGGATATGACACGTGTGCTCCAAGATTTTGAATAAATTATATTAGCATGCATAACACCGACAATGACTCACGTGGCCCGAAGGCTTTCACTTGCATAAACATCTTGAGTGTAAACGTAACCTGGGCGCAAGGACTTCCTTCCTCTTCAGCTGATATTGTCGATAACTCAAGTTCCATGGAAGCATTCTATTCAACAAGGCACTCGTTCATCGATTGAATAAATTTATTTTTGAATAACCGGGATGTACCTAATCAAATCCTACCCTTGGAAATAGAGACACACCCGTACATCAAAACTCTATTGGCTGGTGACATACTGTGTTAATTTGAAAATCAGTTTTCGGTTAAAACCCGTCGGGCATTTTAAATAAACAGCGGAATAGAAGGAATGATTGGATTTGAATAAAAATAAAATCGTTTTAGAGGAATAATCCGGAAATTAGACCCAACGGGCCTGTCAATATAAAATGACTATTTTTATATTATTTAATTAGGTGCGAATAAATTGTTCCTATGTTGACTATTTGCAGTTGAGTAAATTTAAAGGTTTCTAAAAATAATGAATGCACGTGAATTTACTGTGATATCTAAGCGAATTTGAATAAACAAATATCCTCATTTTCGAGTTTTTAGAATTTTTCGAAATATTAAGTTCCTTTAAATAGACGTCAGCATTGACAAGCATTTTTTTGTACCTGTAGCAGGTAAGCAAAGCCATATATTGATGATGAGAAAACTTCGCTGTTGCTACGCGAGTATAGAGTTCTGTCCCCTACTAATTCGAGGAGGGTGACCAGAACCGAGTTTAGAAGGGACTCATCTAAAGTGGCTTTTCTGGCAAAGCCACTCAGAAGGAAATTTGGTATCATAGCAACCAGAATAGCCCCCTAACAACATATGCTCTAAGGGAATCCTTCGGGAATGTCTTTCAGTCCGGCTATATGCGGTTGGCTCTCTTGTGGGCGTTTTATAGTAACGGCTAGCGGTTCTTACGACCTAAATGAATGGTGTTGAGCTTACGATTAATTTCGATGAAGATTTAAACCACTGATTTTAATTTACGTGGCATCCTAAACCAATGTTAGCTGCCGTACTTTCTTTGGTTGGAAGTACCTCGATTCGACGGGGCAGGGACAGGAATCGTTGTGATTTTTGCTATGTACGCTTGCTGAAAAAATCTAGATGAAATCTACCTACGCGATATCACTTTTAGCTCCCCTTTCGCCGCTGTTTTATAATTATTGTATTTCGTTATTCCAGCTATCCACGTGTCGTCATTACAGAAAAAATCGGACCACTTAAGTGAATTTGTCTACCAAAATAGCTCTTTTTCTCGAAATTGTTTAGAATATGCCGAAGAAATTTTACAGTAGGGACACCCAAATTGTGAGGTGATCCGTCATTTCATGGGAATTCATCGGATGTAACAAGGTTAAGGATGGCAAATAAATTTTGCTCCCAATCCTTTGTTTGTCCTTGATAAAAGAGACGTCTACCGGCTAAAATTTTGAGCCATAAAAACTTTTTCAACAAAATTTGGCTGAAATCATTTCTATTTGTAGCGTCTTCTGCTTCCAAGAATAATGTGATGGCACACTATTTTTGACAAAGTCCTGAAAGAGCCGTAGAGAGAAAATCCAATTCTGTGGAAAATCACCCACTTTTTCCCTCCTTTTCTCAGGCCGGGGCAACCTATTCGTCAGTTTAAAAGTGACTTGTGGTAATGATCATTGTTTCCAGGAGTTTGTCTTCATAGAGTACGACACTTCACATTCTTGAAATTTTTTGTAATTATAAACAAAACTTTGGCGCTATCCTCCACCGTGGTTTGCCCAAGATTGGGTTCACCGTTGAACGAAATATTACAATAGCTGGTACAGTAAAGACTTATAAAGAGTTATACCAGAGTAATCTCTCCTCTGGGTAGCAGTTAACAAGAGCAACAAGTTAATTGCTTATGCGCGTCATTGATAGGGATCTCGAAATTTTTTTCCGTACAACCTGGAAAACATATTCGAAATTGTCTTTAATGCGAGCTTGAAGGTCTTATTAGATTTGCAGGTTTGCCTTACGGGCCCGAAGTTTTGTTTCCTTTATATGCTCCTCCGAATCTTCAGTAACTCTTCTTTGATTACTGTAGTTGCTATAATACTTACGATCCCTCCCTTGCTGGGGGAACAACCAGGTGTTTCTCAAGGATCTGTCTTTGGGCCCCTACTGTGTAGAAGGAAACGTCTATTTATCTGGTAGACGACCTGGCGGTGATTGCAGTTGTGAAGCACTGTCAAGATGTGAAATGAAGCCATCCATACCATCGAATCATGGTTACGAATGATTAAATTGGATTTTATGGACAGAAAAATTCCAGGAAGTTTCCGGCTGATAATCAAGAGATTGCGTCAAAATCGACCATTACATACTTGCCGTGATGACCAATACCTGAATTTCAAGACTAAGTTCGAGAGGAGGTAGCAAAGGCTAGTTCGTCTCTTGGAAAGATGATGTCTAGAGGCCAAAGTATTGTCTCATATTGAGAGAGAAGGAAGAGAGGTGGTTAAATGCATCCTGGTCTGCGCCACTCCTATCTAGACGGCAGCAGTTGACAATGCGGTGAACAGGAGAAAAGTGAGGTCGGTATACCAGCTGAGAGTATGCAACGCATTTAGAGTAATAACTGGTGAGCGCAGAAATGATTGCTATAGATTTTCCGGCACACAAGGGACACTGTTTCTATCAGAGAAGAAGAAGAAGACATTACGAATGAACTGTACAGGAGATGCCACCAACAGTCAAATTATTCCGAGAAGAGCTGCTGTGCTTATATACTGATCTTGTGCACTGAAAAACTAGTCCAACAGAAGACATGGTGATTAGAACTACCACCTGACACAGTTCCATATGGGACACGATGGGTATAGGAAATATAGATACTTGCATCGCTTCGGATTGGAGATTCTCCTAACTGTTCCAAATGCGTTGTAACGCCCAAAGATGCGGAGAACATTATGTTCGATTTTGCAAGGTTCAAAAAAGAAAATAAACGTGGATGTTGGTCCCTCAAATTAGATGAGGTCAGAGGGTCACTGGAAACCCAGACCCAATCTAAAATAAACTCCAAAAAATAGAACCCGGAAAGCCCGTCGAAAGCATAACTAAATGTGGTAACGCAGACCAGAGCCCTCACCGCAAAGTAATACTTCACTGGACGAATATGAGCAGAAAAGTGGGGCGAGAAGCGTGCTTACTGCCGCAATCTGGTGCAGCAAAGTTATTTTAACATTTTCTTCATCCATATATAAAACAAGAAGTCATACGTCTTTGTCAATACTCTGAAACAACATTGGAACTATATGCCGTATTTGTATCATTAAGAAGCCTAAACTACTGTGGGCTTATTAGGGATGAAAGTTGCCAGTACATCGAAAAATCCGTAGATAGAGACAATTTAGAAATAGATATTTTTCGCTGTACCCTTTCCTCGGTCTAACATTGAGCCGAGTTTGGTAACGTACCGAGGACTTAGGAACCTACATTGGTCAGTTCAGTTCTGTTTAAATTATGTGAACAGAACGAGTAGCATCTTGTTAATATACTTAATTGGAGGGTCTAAAATCATAATATGCAGCAGTGCAATCGGAACCTAGACTACTCACTACTGAAGTCCAATCGGAACCTAGACTTCTGACTACTGAAACGTGTTAGGAAATAATGTGGTCAGTATTACACTCTTCCGGGATTCTTACCCCGCTTTGAAGTAGCTACTTAGGTAATGATTCAATTGATGCCTCTTATACAGCCTACAATATAAATTTTTTTACCACGAATGCGCTCGAGCCATTAAGCAACCGTGCTATCTTAAAAGTTACACATGCCAAAATGGATGGTCCGCTGCAATTTCTAAGCACTTCTCATAGCAAACGATTGACAATTTTTATGACACCCATTTATCGAGCTCTCCTGTTTTTACAATCTTCCGCAGGTAACTAAAACAAAAAGGATGCTGAAATTTGTATGCAGGGTTCACTTCGAGGGATCGTCCCCATCTCGTTAGGTCTTGGGAAAGCCCACAATATAATTTACTTCAAAAGGACGGCTGACAGTTTCGTCCACGGCAGATAAAACACGACGTGGGTGCGAATTATATTCAAGTGAAAATCGCTTTATATTCAAACCTAAACTACCCCTTCCCCCCTGATTGCTGTCGACTGAAGAGCAACTCTAAGATATTTAGTGGCGTGATATTTCAAACAAATTTTTGAGAGGTTTCACATTTATCAGGACCCATTTTTGCCTCAGGTGGCGGCCATGGATAAGATTCTGCCACATTAATCTCGAGGCAAGGATCAGTTTGGAAGAGAAACATTATCTAGGACGCCTTGAAATTTGGTTCCCAGGCTCTCTGGAGAAGGTTATCGCTTCCATTGTCTGGGACGTATAGGAAGTGATCCTGATTGTTTGGCTGGAAGAGAAAGCCACTATAACCGATCTCTAATGTACAGAGCGGCTAAGAAGATTGTGGTAAACCATCAAGGAGAAATCACCAAGAAAAACTACTAGCGGGGGTTCTATTCCAACACCTGAAACAGAAAACCTAACTTGCAATGCCTCCCATTGGCGAATGAAATTTTCAACTGCTTAAGGTCCCTAGCGACAACCACCACTTTCCTCCTCTCAAAGATCAGCTCAGAACAGAAATTTTGACATAACAGCGAAATCGAATAGAATAAGTACTTTCCAGTCGTTTTTTGGCAAGCAATTTTAAATGGTATTGTAGCTTTAAAAAACAAAATGGACCGCAAATATCGACCTGTTGAGAGTTTTTCTAGAAAATATATTTTTATTTGCGCATTTACATATTAAATATCATTACTTTTCTATCAACCTACGTAGATATAATATTTATATGTATAGCTGATTAATTGGTACGCTGATACTAGAAATAGATAATAAAGTCAAATTTATTTGGTACGACACAATATGATAATATTGAATGATTTTAACTCTGATAAAATTTCAAGAATTGACAGCTGTCAGCCTTATGAAACAATAGAACATATAATCGCGTAAGATGGCTGATAATTGACTTTCAGACGATAGTTTGAAGCCAATATTGATTGATAAAAATCATATTGCTTAGTGAAAACTAACTGCATTGTGACGAGTTGAAAGATTTTTCATAGATATACATACATATGTAGATAGTAGTTGATAAACGCTCATACTAAAATGTCTAGGCTGATATCAGTGTCCTGGGGCCGCTGGAGTGGTATTTTTACTGCCCATCAAGAATGGAATCATAAAAACCCCTAGTAAAGCTTTCAACAGGGCGTTACTCCTTAAAGTAGCAACCCAATAAAGTTGGATGATGGGCTTGCCTATTCTTCGCCAATATGGCGAAGATACCTCATATTTAAGGCGAAGATACCTCGTAAAGTTCTTCTCTAACGAAGAATCTGCCATTTTTCTTGTCTTAAGAGACACCTTTCAATTCACAAAAGACAGAAAACTAAATGAAAAGTCATGGAGGGAATAATATAAATCACTGGGCCCAGTATAAGAAGTTTAAGTGCTCGGAAGCCTTGGTTTGTTTTCGATTTTGAGGTATTCTCTGTTCTTTCATCTACCTTTCTTTAGCCCAGTGCCAATTACTATGGTATCCCGATAATCCGTATATTGATTATTTATATTTTCGGCTAATTTGTACAAATTTGCCGGTCCCCTGAGTTAATTTACTTTATTTTGCAATCCCCGTAATCGGCAAACCCGATATTTCAAGAGATAATTAAAGTTCCGGTCGAATGGTATCAGATTTCTTTCCAAAAAGTTTTACCGCCTAACAGGTGTTTAAATTTTTCCACTTAGCTAGATGATCCTCATCAAGGATGCTTGAGTGTCCTGACACCGTCATCAGTCACACTTTATCAACCCGATTAAGTTTAAGCAGCAGTTGATGCAGTTCCAGTTGGCTTGAATAGTATCGCCCTTCAATGCTAACAACTTCACTTGATTGTCTGAATAGGTTCGGATGGTGCAGCGCGAGTTTTCAACCTTGCTTTGGTTCCTCTCAGGTGGTCCGTGGATTCCACGTCATAGCTTGCGAGGACCCTTCTCTAAGGACTTTCTCGGTTTGTGCATCGCTAAGATTAGTGACTCCTGGGAAGGCGTAAAGCCCCTACGTCAAGATTGCCAGGAGACCGGTTACTCGCATCTGGCTCCCGAAGATTCGCACGGATAAGGACAAGCTTGTCCAATCCCTGCGCCTCCTATATTTCAGGATTCCCATAGACGACTGGATAGTTATCAAGGAGGAGGAACCCCAGACAAGCAGCTAACCTTTTCTGCTCCGTATAAATTTAGAGTGCCTGGAGGCCGTGGAAAAGGTAGACTACAAAGTGCGGTTCGGAGTCAGGAACGCAAGGACGGAAGTATTCCGCTCTGCAAAACGGGACGACGACCTACATCCAATCGACGCCGCCAACGTGCTGTTGGAGAAAATGTGGATCGACGGTCCGACGGGGAAGCAGATCATAAGGGAAACGCAGATAAAACTGCAACACTCGAACTGCGCCTCGGTTAATTTGCCTGCCTTCCTCCTAGAGGAAAACATCGACATCGCATTAATTAATACAGGAACCTTGGGTCAGAGGCGACAGAACCACCAAAGGGCTCTAAAGCAAATATTATAATTTATTCCACAGTACAGGAGATACTGACCAGAACAGACGTAAAGCATGTATCATCACAAGAGTCTGCACGCTTTTCTCTTTCCGGGTCTGATTTCTAGCGACCCAGTCGTGGTCAAAATGGAGCAGGCGGGGGCAGAGAACGTGTATATTTCCTCGGCTTACGTGGCTCACGACCGATCAGCTCCTCCAGAAAAACTACAATATTTGACGACTACCATAGCAACAAAGAAGGTCAACCTATTGGTGGGCTGCGCCGCCAATGCAAGGCATAGGCTTTGGGGCAACTTGAGAATCAACGAGAGAGCTAAGTCATTCTTTGATTTTATTATTACTCCAAACCTATCGGTGTGTAACAGGGGTAGTACCCCAGCCTTCCATTTCCCCAGCCCGGAGAACTGTGACGGTTGGGAGGAGGTCCATAATATTGCCCGACTAACCAACAATGGGATTCTTAGGGTGGGAAACTGGAGAATGTCTGACCAGAGATCCTTCTCAAATCATAGTTGGACACTTTTCAGTCTAAATCTCGCCGGAGAGGTCTCTAAATCGTTTAGAGACTACAGAAGGATCGACTGGAGGAAGCTTGATCAAGATATTAAGAAAAAACTAACCGATGCGCAAATTGGTAAGATTGACATGACAGACGAACTGGAGTTAAAGGTCGGAACTGTGAGAGAGGTATTCGATACCGCTTTTAAATTCTCGTGCCCTGCTAAATACAGCAAGAAGACACTGCCACCGTGGTTGAATGAAGATCTGACCAGCCCCAGGAAGCTCACCTGGGACATCTTCAACATCTGCTACATCGTTAAGAGGTGGTCTTAGTGCGACTACTGTCGGAACATCGAAAGCACCAGTGAATTCGCAAGGCTCAGTAAGATTCTATCCAAGGACCATAGGAGACGGTTCAGACGCACCTTACTTGGAGGTTTTGCGGCCACCCTAGCCGTGCGAGATTATCAAATCGGTTATAATCGTGGATAAGATCGACAGGGCTATTAACAGCTTTTCCGCATATAAATCTCCGGGTTTAGATGATATAATGCTGTAGGAGTAGCAGAAAGGGGTGGTGCCGTGGCAGTCTTGGTGACGCGCACGAGTGTTTTTCATACCGAAAGAGCGCAGGTGAAGAGGGCGCGAAGAACTTTCGATCAATTAATCTTGCCTCTTATGCATTGAAGATCTCAGAGCGCGCCCTGGACATCCAGTTAACGACGATTATGAAGGGAACGCCTTTCTCTAAGTGCCAGCATGCCTACCTGAAAAGTAAATCCACAGAAACCGCTCATCACGAGGTAATTGACACAGCTGAGAGATCACTGCAATATAAGCAATATACTCTAGCTGTCCTCTTGGATATAGAGGGAGCATTCAACAACGTTAATACCAATGTAACCAAGGAAGCCTTAACTAGTATCGGTTTAGGGTGGCATCTTACGCATTGGATTATATCCATGCTAAAAACCAGGGTAATCCAGTCGGATCTAGGAGGCAAACACTTAACCAGAGCTGTGAACATAGGCACGCCCCAGGTGATGGACGAAATTTTTCGAATAGTAGACAGCAACGGGGTGAACGTGGTGGTGTATGCCGACAACTTGGTGATGTCAGGTATATTTTCTTCCATTGTGAGTGACATCATGGAAGGAGCATTGCGAAAGGTGTGCCTGTGAGTCGCAAGATGCGGACTTGGCATAAACCCAACCAAAAAGGAACTGATACTATTCACCACCAAGACAAGAGTACTTGAATTCCACCTACCGCGGCTGAATGAGCAAAGATGAGTTAAATCGGGGTAATAATCTCGGACGAGCCTAATGCTGACCACATTGCCTCCTACAGGGTACTGTAATCCTGTAGTATACCGTTACGGTCTTGAATGAAGTGCTCTAATACATTTCAAGCGCCTGATCCAATTGGATTGTTGTGTTAATGATTATAATAATAATGTGTTAACGATTATTATGATAATAATAACTCCGCCGAAGCCGGTCCCAAGCCCGGTTGTGAAAGGAGGAGGGATGGATAGCTTCAGTCTGAATGGCTGTAAGCCACCGCAGCGTTTCAGGGGGTAGGTGAGGAAAGTGCAGGAATTTTGCAGTCTTGTAGATTACTGACTAAGGAAGCTATCTCAACACCTGGCAGCTAGGGATAAAATGTACCACCAAAAATGAGAAGAAGGAGAAATTTAAGGTCCGGGACGGATAACCGGCGGGAGTCGTCTGACTTGGTGACTGGGTCGGGCTCTCGTAATGGACAGCACGGCGTCGAAACCGCTAGTCGTGGGGCGGTTCGACGTCTAGGCGCCACGACGACCAGGAGCACAGCTCCGCCTGCTGCAGCTGTTTCGCCACAATCTGCGGCGACCACTTCAGCAGGTTCGCGTAGGAAGCGAATGAAGTGGACTGAAGAAATGAACCTCTTCATCATCCGCTCCTACTACGAAATAACGGCGGGGCAGGTACAACATCTTACCGCCCCTTGTTGCACCAGAGATTCGTCGAGCGTTTCCCGCAATTCGCGCACGTGACTGTGCACTGTGAAGCACTCTTCTCCACCGTCCAGCTGAGGTTTTCACTGAGGTTCGGGACGAATTCCAAAGAGCGTGTATAGAATTCTCGGATATGGATCCTTTGCATAGACCAGGTATTCCCAGGCTCTATGCATCTTCAGCAACTCCGGGAATTCTATCTCAAATCAATGATGAGATTGCATCTCGACTATGTGCTGATATGTCGCTGCTGCAACTACAATCACTTGTGTATTGTGGTGCAGTTGCGGCTATCAGATTGCACGGTCAGAAGATTCGCTCTCGTGTTATTGGTTTGGGTGACCAAAGAGATCCAACATGGAAAATTCGTCTGGAACATCGGCGGGACACACTAAGGCAGGACATTGCTAGACTGATTCAGATCAGCACTGGCAATGCCAGCCGACGGGTGAGAAATAAAGTGCAGAGGGTTTATCGGAACTATACCATTCCCTGTGAGACACCCGTTGTTGAAATTCTGGACACACTGAAACAGAAACTTTCTGTCATATGCAGTCGGTTATGACGGTATGGCGAAAGTTATTCCTGACGTGTTCAGAATGCAACATACGCGAAGAACCAGCGGAGCTTTTTCAGATCTCTCAACGAATCCCAATAGAGCACCCAGACAATACAGTTCTCGGTGACGGAAGCGAGAGAGTATTGGGGTGGACTTTGCTGAGCATGCTGAGTGGATCACCGCCGAAGGCACCCGCCATGCCAATACGCCTGGCATGAATTTTACCGAATTTTACCGAAGAGGAAGTTCGACGAGCCATAAACAGCTCGAAGAACTGGAGGGGGCCAGGTCTGGATCGGTTGGCACGCAGTATAAATAAGGTCATGGGTCCGCCGAAGGAATTTCCACCTTTCCTCACGGCGGGGATTACCTACCTTATCCCTAAGAAGGATACGGTGCAGGACCCCGCAGACACAAGACCGATCACTTGCTTACCAACCCTCTACAAATTCATCACGTCCATTATTAGTGGAAGGATCAATGCGCACCTCGAGACCAACAACATTCTGTCCGAGGAGCAGAAGCGCTGCCGAGTTGGGTCAAGGGGTTGCAAAGAGCAACTCATTATCGACTCGGTAGTTGTAGGACAAGCAACTAGCGGCCAAAGAAACCTCTTCAGTTGCTATATCGATTATGCCAAGGCTTTCGACAGCGTTCCGCATACCTGGCTAATCGATATCCTAAATCTGTATCGCATTGATGCGAAACTAATAAAGTTTTTGGCGACAGTCATGGAAGGGTGGCATACCACCTTATTAGTCCATACATCTGACGGTGCTAATATCTCAGAGCCCATCCGTATACGGAGGGGCATCTTCCAGGGGGATTCGTTGAGTCCCCTTTGGTTTTGTATGCCACTGAATCCCCTTTCATGGCTACTGAATGATGCTAGAGGGCATGGTTTTGCAATAAAGTATGGCCTATGTACTTAGATGACATCAAGCTGTATGCTGGTACTGACAACCATCTTAGAAGTCTGTTGCGAATAATAGACATGTTCAGCCGTGATATTCGGATGGAGTTTGGATTAGACAAGTATCGAATCCAAGCCATCCGCAAAGGTCATCACGAGCCGCATGCCGGACATAGCATTGGTGACCTCCACACCGAAGCTATGACCGAGACAGACTTCTACAAGTACCTAGGAATTCTGCAAGGAACCCATGCTCGAGTTGGTGATCTGAAGGATGCTCTGCTGTCCGAATTCCTGCGACGTGTAAAGCTGGTGCTGAAATCGCATCTCTCGGGGAAGAATAAAATAAGCGCGTTGAATGTATTCGCTATCCCTTCACTGGCTTATGCATTCGGAATATTGCCGTGGACGAAGACCGACCTGGAAAACGTCCAGCGGCGGATACGGACAACTATGTCCAAATTCCGAATGCATCACCCAAAGTCTGCCGTGGAGCGGATAAACCTGCCTCGTGACATCGGAGGTAGGGGCGTGGTTGACGTGGCGGCACAACATCATCGCCAAGTCGACTCGCTGCGCGCTTATTTTTACAGCAAAGAGCAGGCGAGTCCCTTGCATGCGGCTGTCTATAAGGCAGAATGTGGACTGACTCCACTTAACTTGAAGGATCGATCTTTCAATCCTCTGACTGGGGTGAAGTCTGACCAAGAGCGGATCGATGAATGGAAGTCGAAGGCAATGCATGGTAAACACGTGAATTGTCTTTGGCAGCCATTTGTGGATTTGCATTTGTCGAACAAATGGCTGTGTGCTGGGGAGCTCTTTGCTGAGACGGAGGGGTTCACGTGTGCCATTCAGGATGGTGTGGTTGCCACCCGAGCTTATAAAAAACTCATCATGAAAGAACGGGTGGAGAACGACCGATGCAGAATGTGTTGTTCGGCGTTAGAGACGTTGGACCATCTCATTTCTGGCTGTACTGTTATGGCACCGGTGCAATACATCACCAGGCATAGTGCTGTATGTAAGGTTATCCATCAAAACCTTGCATACAAGCATGGGCTGATCACGGGAACATGTCCGGTTTACCGATATGAGCCGCAAGCAGTACTTGATAGTTCTGCTTACAGCATGTATTGGGACCGGCAAGTTCTGACTGATCGCCACACTCTATACAACAAGCCTGACGTACTGCTAGTTGACAAGACGGGTCGCTCCGCGTATATTATTGATGTTTCTATCCCCCATAATAGCAACATTGAACGGAAATACGTGGAGAAGAATGTGAACTATGAGCCATTGGCTCGGGAAATCAAAGAAATTTGGCGTCTCGAGCGGGTGGTTGTGGATCCCATAATATTGTCAGCTACAGGTATTGTACCTAAATCTCTCACGGCTTCCCTTGATGTCCTGGGACTTTCGCACAGTCTGGTTTAAACCATGCAGAAGTACACCATTCTGCATACGTGCTCGGTGTTGCGGGGAGTGCTCGACGGATTCTCCCACTGACCTACCACCGGCCACCACCACCAGTGCCCCTTTAGTTTTTAAGTAGGTAGGATTGTCCGAGCCTAAATGCTTGGCTCTGCCGAGATTGTGATAACTCGGAAATAAAAAATTAAAATTAATTATCAATCCTGGATCCAAAGCTAAATTGAAGGATGAAAGTGAATGTGCACCGCTGTGATGCGTCACACAATAACGTATGGCTCGCTCTATTGTATGGTGGCAGGGTTTGAACAAAAAGTACAATAGAACGAAGCTGAATAAGATTCAAGGAACCATGTGTGCAGGTGCTACCGGGGTTCTACATTCCTGTCCGGCTGTTAATGTATCTCCTCCTCCTATACCTCTACATTAAATACGTTGCAGTCTGCAGTGCCGGCAGACTATGCGAATTTGGATGCTGGACAGCCAAGTCCTACGGTGATAGTAGCATCCTAGGCGAAGTACCACACGTAAGCTAAACTTCACGAGAAACTTTACTGTGGAATTTCCAACTGGACTGGACTGGCCATACTGGAAGCCTGTCGATGGCGCGCTAAACAGCCTGGGCACGCTCAAGGTCACCCTCCTCTGGGTTCTCGGCAATAGAAACATAGAGGAGAATGAACGGGCTGACGGATTGGCCACGTGGGGTTCTGCTGTTGGCAGTCCTTCGGCGGGTACAGTCGGTGTCTCGCTGGCGACTGTCAGGGGCGGAATTTACTCGCATTTGTTAGCAGTCACGGACCTCAGATGCGAAGGCTCATCACCTGTGCCAAGTGAAGGAGGATTTGGCCCGCTTATAACAAAACCCGATCACGAGAGCTCCTATGCCAGACGCGTGCAAAAGCATACAAGATTACTGCAAGGGGCAGTGACCGATAGGGGACCATGCCGCCAGGATCATTGTACACTACAATTCGCATTGCGGAAGCTGCGAAGGAGAGGAGGAAACGCTCAAGCACTTTCTTTGCCACTGACAAGCTATAGTTAGAGTTAGGCTACGAACACTGAGTAAACAATTTGTTGGGGACGTCAGAGAGATCTCTAGCTGTACGGAAGGAGAGCTGCTTTCCATCGTGAGTGATACGGACTGGCTTTATTTTGGAAAAAATACTTTTTTTAATTATATTTATCATATTTTGGTATTACTATTTACTGAATATGCTACTGTGACACTTTATTTATGTATTACATAGGGTTATGGATGTAAAATGTGTATGTATATCTTTTTCAAAGATATCATCTCAATAAGTAAAAACTTTCAGCTCAAAAATTAATGTGAAAAGACAGAAACCCTAAGCCTAAAATGTTTACTTTCTTATCAAAATCTTCATGGGTCCAAAATTGTTTTTCAATTTGCCATTAAATCAATACAAAATAACGAATCTGTTGGGCAAAGAACAAATTCCATTTATTAAGAAAACATTATCTGTGTTATTATCGATAAGTGAAGAGCAATTGCGTCCTTCGTTTGTCGGTTTTTGTTTTAAATAAATAAATAATTGTTTAATTCCAGAGTCTTTCAACTCGCACGTAATAACATTTACAATAATCTAAACTATAAATTCGCTTACGAATGGGCGCCAATAACGTCAAATCGTGTCTTACCCTCTGAACAAGTCTAATTATATGTACATACGTTTCCTATCAAATTTCGCGTGTACCGTTATATTTTCAATTATAAACAGAAATAAAAACCTATTGGAAGTTTATCCAAACGGAAAAGCGTCATTTTCCTGGAATCGAAAATACTACAAGACCGTGGCTCAAGTCGTCATTTGCAATACGATACAAAGCTATTAGTACGTAATTTTTCCGAACGTAAATTAATTTTAGTTACGTGTTATTAGTGTAGTACACTGCGTACCTTTACTTTATTATTTACGTTTTAGTTCGGTTTAGAAATTTTCCATGCTGCGCAGTACTTACTATGGTATTTCTGACGAGCCGGACAGCAATTATGAAAGTGTTGATTAGAATATTTTTACGAGAACATGGCACTTGGATGAGTTACATATTGCAATTTTCCCTTCGTATTCGGGGACTGTTCTTAGCCAGTGATATTCTGTGATAGGAAAGCATCAAAGGAAAGTGCTATTACTGCTATTTGTATCTATCCGAATATACTCGTCCAGCATCAACGTCCATATTTTTATGTATAAATATCGCTATGCATTCCTAAACGCAGCTTGCATTTTTCCAGTTAGTGCGGGAAAATTAGTCTAATAATATTCGGTAAATTCTTGGCAGTGATATATGATTAGTTCCACCATAAAGTGACCAAGTTCAACTTCTTACGTATTTGATTTCTATAGAAGTTCACTTCCCCAAGTTTAAGAAAAATTCTAGTGTTTGATTTGTAGCTGAGTAGAAAACTAATCTGACTGTGCACAAACATGTACCTATCTTAAATAATAGATACTTGAGAAATTGCCAGATCAGCCAATACAAAACGACCTTATGGACTTTTCCAAAAATACATTTGAAAACACAGGAAAAGTGCTGCCTTTAATTATGTTCCTTCTTTTATTCTTCTGAAGGCAGAGTGTAAAAATCATGCAACACGACAAGAACCTAAGGCAATCAAGCCTTTTCAGCATAAATGGAGATAATAAAAATGGAAACAGACGTCTCTAATTTCACTGCAGTTGCAACCTGAGGAAGGTGTAAAATTATACACATACTTATCCGTGTAAGTTCATTTTAAGCAACAAAAGGGCCGCAAAGGAAAACATAAACAAATCTGATATTTTAAATCCGAGGAAGATCCACGGGTCGAAAATAAATAAGGAAACAATATTCTGTGTCAGCTATCGATGTTGCTGTTTACTTTTCAAGAAATTGACGTCTTATGCATTTTTCTATTCCATGGAGTCAAAGATCGCAAATGAAAGTTGATTCCTTTGAAAATTTTAGAATACCAGCTTTTCAGGAAAATGTACATATGCAATTCATATACTACGCGGAATGCACCATTAAGGGGGAGGGGCATAAATTCGGTGACAAAATGCCATTTTTTTAAGATTTTTTTTTGTGGATACAGATAGTGCAAATTAATTAGTCACTTTCCATATAATAATGAAACAATTGAATAATATTTTTCCAAAATTCTATTGCACAAAAATTTAAAATTGAATGAGTGACAATTAATCTCCGGAGGCACTTTGTGAAATAGTTGTTTTGCGGTGTACACGATATCTCGGGATAGGATCATCTGAAAGGAAGAAGTTAAAGGAGATGTTTCTTGAGGTAACCCTGGAGGGATTTTTTTGGTTGATTTTTCAATTTTTCGTAGCAAATGGAAGCCGAAAACTTGATTTTGGTTAAAAAAATCGTTTTAATAGTTTAAACAAATTTAAAATTAGTGAGTATTAATAAAAATAAAAAAGCTCCCAGGGATACCTGGACAATTACATGAAGAAGCATTGTGTAAAAGGATTGGCGCCCCCCTCTAAACTCCACGTAAATTTATGTCACTCACTGGGATTTCAAACTTCTGTTCGGATCACATGTGACAGACGGGCAGAATCTGAATCGATTTTAATAAGGCTTCGTTTTACACAGAATACCCAAAATTGACCGAGGAATACAAAGAAATTGAGGATAAGCAAGAGTTACGCAGTCGTACCTCTACAAAATCTCCAACCAACTTCAGCTCCCAAACGACCTTGGACTTTTGCCTCATCTTCTGAAAGTTACAGGAAGAAGAGAAAGCTAGAGAAGAACGCAAGCGAGTGACTGAAGAAAAATTCAACGAATGGCTGCCACGTAAACCCAAAACCAAAGCAACTAAACAGGCCAAGTACCAAATACAACAAACGGCACCGAAAAAAGAATCGCTTATCGATATCAATCGCTTACCGATATGAAAGCGGCCCGGTCTGATTCAGGTTAAAGTTGCATAATTCGGCAAGCCCTCACACGACCCCAACACATATACCACTTTGAAGTTCAGATCCTCCCCCAATAACAGTGATCACGAATTAAGCTCCTTTTTGGGAAATTCTCAATATTAATGGAGATATAAGCGTTTAAAATTTTTCCTAAGATTCCTCCATTTTGGGCTGGTAGTAGGCTCATCTAACTGACGAGGATCTGCTTGTATGCTGGTCATGTGTTAGGGGCAAGTAGATCCGGCCGGGGGATGAGCCGAAGCAACAGTCCGGGGATCGTCCTCCCTGCACTGGAGGAGGTGCTAATAGGACCCCAAAGCGAAGGTGGAACAGCCTACGCACAGAGCTGTGTGGCCCACGGAGGTTGGTCTTTAGTATGCGAACTTTGAATACCTTGGGAACCTTCAGTTTCAAATAAGAACCTTACCGTGGTGGCTGGGATAGCCAGGATGGACATTCTTCCCAGACTACTCCTGGGTCCAAGACATGGACTCAATTTTAAAAATAAATAAACCGACGATAGAAGAAGAGGGGGTGATGTCAGGCGCATCATCGGAGGACGAGCTGCTGGCATCCAGCCAGGAGACAGTAGCCATCGACAGCAGTACACTCGGTGTCAGCTGTAGCACCACTGTACTGAAACTAAACGCAGGGATCTCCCAGAGCGAGACACAGATGGACTAGTGGTTTCCAGCCTGGAATTCACTACCATCAAGCTGGGTGTAGCGAGTGCCAGACATAGAACTCCTAACCCGAAATCCTTGATATCGGGGGATCCCTTAAAAGTAAAGACCGACAAGAATGTTGGTCACCGGAAACCGACTAGGAAGCGAATGTCCACTGTTGTCCTGCTCAAGAGCCGGTACTAGAAGGCAATGCATAGTCTCAGCAAGATTGCTAAGAATGCCGGTACTATCAGCGAGTGGGACGAATAAGACCATGCTGAATAGCAGGGGATTGTTGAGGAATACAACAGCAAACGAGCAGAAGGCGAAGTCCATCGCTCTGAAACGCAATCGATCCCAAGACAATGTCGAGCAAGATCACAAGCGGAGCAGAGTGGGCAAAACCTCAGACACTAAGTAACATCTGAGGAAAAGTACGCCGACAAGCAAAGAACTCTTAACCCCGTCGGCTACGTGGCAAGGAGCCACTTACGTGGGCCGCTGGCGGATGGTAATTCGGCTAGCGGCAAACTAGCACTGGAGGTGTGGACCAGTGGTGAGACTAGGTTGTCGGAGATGGTCATTAAGCATCTCCTAGACACCAAAGGCAAAGACACGGGGTCCATCCCTTCTTGGATTCCTCTCATGTGGTCCGTGGTTTCCACGTTATAGTTTGCGAGGACCAATTCTCAAGGGACTACCTCGGTTCATACGTCGCTAAGATCAGCGATGCCTAGGATCACATAAAACTCAATGTCATCCCCTACGAGGAGATTCCCAGGAGACCGGTCGCTCGCATCTGGTTGCCGAAGATCCACATGGAAGACCAACTCGTTTAATCTCTGCGCCTTCAAAACCCCAGAATTCCCATGAACGACTGGGTTGTGATGAAGGAGGAGGAATCCCAGACAAACAGCCAACCTTTTCTACTCCGTATAAACGGTGAGTGCCTAGTGGGACTGGAAAAGGTAGACTCTAAAGTGCGGTTCGGAGTCAGGAATACAAAGGTAAAAGTGTTCCGTTCTGCAAAACCGGACGATGACCTAGATCCAATCGACGCCGCCAACGGGCAGTTGGAGCAGATCATTATAGACGGTCCCACGAAGACTAACGAGCCCCACACGCAAGCAGATCATGCTGCCGGAGGAATTAATGGAGATATGATGAGATATGACCCCGCAGACACAAGGCCGATTACCTGTTTACCAACTTTCTACAAATTCATAACGTCCACTAGTAGCGGGAAGGTCAATGCGTACTTCGAGACCAACAACATTCTGTCCGAGGAGCGGAAGGGCTGCCGAGTTGGGTCAAGGGGTTGCAAAGAGAAACTCATTAACCACTCGCTAGTTGTAGGACAAGCAACTAGAGGCCAAAGAAACCTCTTTAGTTGCTATATTGATTATGCCGAGGCTCTCGATAGCGTCCCGCATACCCGGCTAATCGATGTCCTACATCTGTATCGCATTGAGCCGAAGCTAATAATATCAGTGCGTATATCTGAGGATGCTAATAACACAAAACCCATCCGTATACGGAGGGGTTTCTTCCAGGAGGATTCGTTGAGTCCCCTTTGGTTTTGCATGACACTGAACCCTCTTTAATAGCTACTGAGGGCATGGTTTTCCAATAAAGTATGGCTTACGTGCTAAGTGCGAACTGACACACTTGATGTACTTAGATGACATCAAGTTGTATGCTGGTACTGACGACCATCATAGAAGTCGGTTCCGAATAGTTGACATATTCAGCCGTGAGATTCGGATGGAGTTTGAATTAAACAAGTGTCGGATCCAAATCATCCGCAAAGGTCATCACGAGTGTCATGCCGGACATAGTATTGGTGACCTTCACATCGAAGCTATGACCGAGACCGACTTTTGCAAATACCTAGGAATTCTGCAAGGAACCCATGCTCGAGTTGGTGATCTGAAGGATGCTTTGCTGTCCGAATTCCTGCGACGTGTGAAGCTGACGCTGAAATCGCATCTCTCGGGGAAGAATAAGATAAGCGCATCGATTGTATACGCTGTCCCTTCACTGGCATATGCATTCGGAATATTGCCGTGGGCGAAGACCGATTTGAAAAACGTCAGGCGGATACGGACTACTATGTTCAAATTCCGAATGCATCATCAAAATTCTACGGTGGAGCGAATGAACCTGCCTCATGACATCGGAGGTAGGGGCATGGTTGACGTGGCAACACAACATCATTGCAAAGTCGACTCGCTGTGCGCTTATTTTTACAGCAAAGAGCAGGCGAGTCAAGCAGACAGCGGACTGACTCCACTTAACTTGAAACATCGATCTTTCAATCCTCTGACTGGGGTGAAGTCGGACCAAGAGTGGGCCGATGAACAGAAGTCGAAAGCAATGCATGTTAAACACGTGAATTGTCTTTGGCAGCCATATGTCGATTTGCATTTGTCGAACAGATGGCTGTATGCTGGGGAGCTCTTTACTGAGACCCCATAATAGCAACATTGAACAGAAATACGTGGAGAAGATGAACTATGAGCCACTGGTTCGAGGAATCAAAGAAATTTGGCATCTGGAGCGGGTGGTTGTGGTTCACATAATATTTTCAGCTACAGGTATTGTACCTAAATCCCTCACGGCTTCCCTTGATGTCCTGAGACTCTCACATAGTTTGGTTGAAACCATGCAGAAATATACCATTCTGCATTTTCTCAGGCACTTCCTCTGCGATTGTCCAGTTCCAATTGCGTGCGTAATGAAGCAGGTGGGTGGTGATAAAGTCGACACCGAGCTGCTCCAGTCAGGAGGGCACACAAGCCATCCTAACATGTGCGAATTTGGGGTCTCTGAACACGTTAGCCGGCACCGTGAATAAAATTTATGAGGTCCGCGTGCGACCCATGGTTGGCGAGGTGTCTCGCGACCACTCAAGCCAGGTGGCTCAGCTGCAGCAGATGGTGGTAGACTCAATACAGTCTCTGAGTTCATAGTAGCGATCGGTTCTTTGCGTTCGAGAAGTAGGACTAGATCAAGGTCTAGATCCGCCTCCTGAAATGAGCGACTGGATAGTAACAAATGTATCAGCTCCGGTAATTTCGCACTCAAAAAAACCAGACCTGCCAGGAGCTCTGGCGACCGCTACCCGAAATGTAGTACCACGTCGCCTCACAATCTACGACATCTTGAGCCGGCGCAACTAGCTGGTCTATACAGGCGCTAACTTCTCGCTTCTTCCCGTATCCCGGCATCACAATTTAATACCGCAATGGTTGAAAATGAAACATACTGCAAAGTTTATCCTGACGAAAAGCAGAAAAACTTACAAAAGTATTGTGGGCATTCTGGCTGGCCGTAATTCACTAGCTGGATATATGTTCAGAATAGCTGTAATGAGGAAACGGAATCCACGGAATATTTTCTATGTGAGTGCTTCGCCTAAGCACGCATAAGACATCAGATTTTTGGTGCTGATGTGTTCCAATTGCAGCGGGATCCACTAGCGGGAATCCACCGATACATAGACGAATCCCGGATATTCTGTTAGACAGGAGAATCGAGTACAATGGACCAATAAGGTCTGAGTGCTCAGAGCCTCCCCTCTCCCCCACACATAATTATTATTCGAAAGCTCCAATGGGCAGATCATGCAGAGCGGATGGACGACAAGGGAATACCCAGGCGTTCTTTTAATGATAAAGTGTCAGGTAAACGACCAACCAAAACAGACGGGAAGACTCAGTGGATAACGCAACTACACGCTGCTCCGTTTCCGAGGGCGCGGTCGTTATACCGAGAGGAATGGAGATAAAGACTTCGGAAGACCGAGAACCAACAACGGGCTATCAGGAAAGGAATAAAATTGGGTTCAGCGTTTAATTTTGGGAGGATCTGCCAAATGTTCACCCCCAACTCGAATTTTCAGGCTGGTAAATTCAAAGGCTTCTCGAAGACATACAAGATAAGCACGAAAATGACAGACCCTTGAAATATGTTAGCGATCGGGAAGGAAAACACTTGCCTCATAAGCGAAAGGTGTTAAAAGATGAAGTCAAGTGCATGTGAAAAAGAAAGCAGATGTATCTCTATTTGACTCGCCAAAATAAAGTAGGGAGCCGGAGTATGTTATTTTTCATAGTTCACAAGAAGATGGTGGGGATGACTGTGTCCCCCTATGGTGGTTCAGGGCGTGCTTGATAGTTTCGTTCATTGAAAATTTGCCTTTAGATGAGTGCCGCAGTAGGCGTCCTTACAAATTTTGAGGTTGACTTTAGATAGTTTCATCCTACTCGATTGTGTTTGGCTGTGTTTCTCGTTAGCGCTGATCTCTCAATAGGGATCATTGTACTTATATATGCTGGAAATGGAATCTGGATTCTGAATATAAACGCCAAGGAGAATTCACTTAACCCCAATTTATAACATTTCAGAAAAATTATGTATCGTCTTTATCTTTTCTGAATTTTAATTCATTAGGTGTCATTAGGTGGGCCAAAGTCTTTTCTATTTTTCATGATTGTTATTTCAGTACATTTCTGAACGAAAGAAAATGTCACCAAGAGACTTATAAAAAATGTTTTCTATAATAGATAAATGGGTCTTTTATTCTGAAACGATCAGCAGCCTAGCTTTCTAGCCATTCATCCGTTTGTATTTCCCTTAACATGTCAACTTGATATTAAATTCTCGAAAAAACAATGTGCAAAAGAATAACTGCATTATTGCATTTATCTACGCCTCGATTTTTTACTCGCTACGACATTAGGTGGACATTTATTGATATTTAGGAAGATTAAGATAAAGAGGGACATTCCTTCCTTTCCACGAGATAATTTATTACTTTCATGAACAGAAATAGATGCAAAGTTGGCTAGACAAAATAAAATGCAGATTTCACAAGATCGTGTCGAGAAGGAAAAGTGTCCATAAATCTTATAGGTACTAATGAAAAACGTAGGCAAGACTTGTCAACCTTGCCGGTCACCATTCCGTAAACAACTGGGACTGAGTATGCGTAGATGGATGGCGGACTTCGCAGCGAAAAAAACAGATTTTCTCTTCTTACTTGTGATGTATTTACTTCGGTTACGACATTATCTGTTGTTAATGATTCAGAATGTTTCAAGCATCAATGCTTGGCGGAATGATAAGAATATGATATGTGAACTGTAGGCATGGGATTCCTCGCGACAAGATTATCCTTATCAAGAGGCAGTACTATCAAAGGGAGTGGGATATTTAAGAGGAACTAAAATCAAGTTCCTCATTCAATTATAAACGGTACGCCAGGCTGTAACTTTCTTTGTTCTTTCAAGTCAGTGCATTATGTCGAAATGCATCTCTATTAAAGAAACCGCATCCAATGTCAGCTAAAATCTGAGATACTAATTGTACCACCGCCAACAGAGTCTTAACACTCGTTTAAAATCATATTTAAAAAAAAATTATCTTCTTCTCGGTTCTGGTACATGAAAAATGATGAACAGACAATGAATGCTCTTTAATAAGAAAAAGATTGAAACATCTAAAGCGGTCATTCTTTCATTTGTTAACCTTTTACCTAGACCCTCACCTTTAATTCACTGTTGAAAACGGAAGTTTGAAGAAGAGTTCCCATTATGGGTTCTAATGGATTGACTGCGAGTCGGGTGCACTCCAAGTAATGCGTCGGCGTCATATGGCGAGCCTTTCCAATTATTAAGAAGCAAGTCATTTAGAGACTTCACACATCGTTTTGATATTGAAAAACCAATTTGTAATTATGAATCAATTTTAAAAATTTGTGGTTATCACAATTATAACTTTGAGCTTTGCGTACAAAATGAAGGCTGCCTGTTGAATAAAATTATGACTGACTAAATGAGAAAATTATCCCAAGCTGGAAGAGTAATTTAGAACGCTTTCCATTGCTTGGATGCAATAAATGACAATTTGAATAAAAAATATTTATTCACATCAGTGAGAGAAAAATAGAAACCAATCTAAATATGTCCTCCATTCCAAATCCCTTCTCATTTTTAGCAAATATCCCATACCAAACAAGACTTCCCTTGGGGTCAAACAGTACATTGCAGGATAGACTGACCCGGAATATAGCTCCCAGAGGCCAACCCATCTCTCTGAGCTGTCTTTTCTCTAGGGCGATGTGTGGCTTTTCAGGGGCCAAACTTCTCATCTACCAAGACCGTTAGTGAGCGGTGGTAGCCACACCCTCTACGAGGTGACCCTATTATTAACAAAACACTACGGATCTAGACTGGGGAGTCGAAAAACGCCTCCCACAATTCAGGGTGTCATGCGAATCGTGCCCATTGGATAGTTTGCAGTTGGGGGTAACTGACTGTATTTGAACGGAGACTCACTGATACCTGGTCGCCTCAGTGAGCAAGTTAGACCTTACCGTGCTACGGGGGGCTGTGGCACGGGCGGACCTCCTACTCGTGATAATCAAATGAGTACCCGCAATAAAAATAAAAAAAACTAAAACCAATACCGCTCACAAACTGGTTAATCAGGCGGAGGCACATCTCCGAAATACTGAGAGCCAGGTCATTACATACAAGGAGGGAGAAGTTGGGTCGTCAAGCGTGGACAACAATCAACAAACGCCACTGCTCAAAAAGCAGGGACTAACAAAGGCACGCCTGAGATAAATATATCAGACGTCAGGAAGGAGACAGGTATCAGTGGCGCAGGTGCTAAATGGTACCTGCGCTACCTGAAGGAAGGCCTGAAACCAGAAGAAGCCCTTAAGAAGGCTCAGGATAGACCTAAACCGTCTTTACTGGAGCCGAGAACGCGGGAAGCAGCAGAGATTAGCCCGCATGAAGGGAATGCTCCCAAAATATCCAAACCTGAACCCAAGGGGGAGTCCTTGAGGGTTTAACGTGAGCACCTGTCTGGACGACTTAATCCCACGGTCTTCCTAACACACGGATTGATTTTGTGACCACAATCAGAGCCCCGCTGAGACAAGCAATAACGGTACCAGTCTATACCAAGTGTATGCCTTTGCATTCATACTGGTGGATGCAAGACCTACCTAAATCTTTACTGAACTAAGGAGTATGGCACCCGTGTTGAAACGCAACACCAGGCCGAGGTCCGAAGCTTTCTTCTCGCTTGAGCATAACCAACAACCCCAATGAAGCTCTCACTAGGGGCCAACCGCAAATAACCGAGCTGTACTCACATACAACGGAAGTTCACCCGAAGTATGAGGGTCCAGGGGCTATCTCGGTTCCTATGGTACCAGTATATGGTGAGGTTTCGTGACCAATTTGCCACTTCAGATGAGTCCCCGTGCAAACTCGGGTCTGATCGCCCTGATTAGGCCTTTGGAGCATTCGCTTACTGCATCACGGCCGGCAAGCCAAAGTGAGTATAGTGTCTCCCGGCGCCACCACTATGGAGGTTCTTCTCGGCCATTTGGCTTTGGTTTGGCCGACAGGGTTGCCGCCCCGTGTTCCTCACCGCCACCTCCGAGCACCAACCCTAGGGGGGAGAAAACCCGGGCAGGTCAGGGGTGAAGGCAGGACTAAGGAAGCCCACCATTAGCTGCCATTAGGTGCAGTCAAGCGCATTCGACTGCCAATACTGCCAAAAATGTTTCCCGAGCAAATACTCACTCGTTAGGAGCAGGAAACCATTGAAGACCTTGTCGTCAAGCAGATGTGCAAGGGATGGACTTCGAAACTTGTGTTCACCGGGATACGCTTTCGACCAGGTCTTATACTGGTGGACTGCGCGACGGAAGATACTGCAGCCATAGAGGTGGAACGGACCGGGTCAACCAGGGAAGTAGACCTGTTCCCCAGTGAAGAGCAGAAGTTGGACGACCTAGACTTAGGACTTCCAGAGTTCATGGTGGACAGCGACGTGCAGGAAAGCGCCATGTCGGAAGTGGAGGGCGATACTCCGACAGCGGAGAAGAGCTCCAAACAATAACGGAGCCAATGGCCAGCACCAAGATAGTCCAAATAAACTTCCAACATATACGGTAATTGCAATGGCAAGTTCCAAGGAGAACATTGGTATAGTGCTGGCTCAGGAGCCCTGGGTGTACCGTGCACAGATGCGCGGCCTGCAAGAAGGAAGCATGCAGGCAATTTGGGACTCCCCTTTCAAAAAACCAATAGCTTGCGTAATTTGTAAACGTAATTTAAAATATATATGGCTTGCACAGTTCCTGACCGGGGACCTTGTGGATATCCAAGTCTCATTGGAAGCCGGGAGGAGCACTTGAGAGGCAGTCGTGGCATCATCCGGCTCCACCAGAACAAGTCGTTAAACTGGTGAAGCACTGTGAGAAGAGGACGTTACCACTTCTTCTCGGCTGCGATGCCAATGCCCATCACGAAGTGTCAGAGGGAGCGGGTGCCGGTGTCATTGGTCCAAGGAAAATGTACTTGGAGCCAATGGGTAATGGGTAGGTACACTAGCATATTCTAGGCGAAAATATACGCCATAGACAGTTGTGCCTCGTTTAATCTCCAAAGGAACTGCAGGGGGCAGAACATTGCTATTCTCACCGATAGATAAGCAGCGATCAAGGCACTAAGCTCCAACCAGATGAACTCTAAACTGGAATGGGAATGCCTTAAGAGCCTGAATACGCCCATCTCGTCCAGCAAGACCTGGATACTCTGGATTCCAGGCCATCCTGGGTTGGACGGCAACGAGCCAGCGGACGAACTAGCCAAGAAAGGAGCAGGGACGCATTTACACGGGCCAGAACCCTTCTGTGGAATCAGAAACGGTTTCATGGCTATGACACTACGAAATATAGAGGAACGGTTGCGGGAACTATACTGGGCGGGCCCACCAGGAATGGAGCAGTCCAGGGTGCTTATTGGGGGATACGAACCCATGCGCACAAAGGATTGCTTAAACCTCACAAAAAAGAACCTCCGAATCATAGTGGGAATTCCCATTGGTCACTATGGGCTAAACTATCACCTAGGGAAGCTAGGGATATCTACCGGCACTGCCTGTAGGTTTTGTGCGGAGTGTGATGAAGCCTCAATACACATCCTTGGAAAGTGTCCGGCACTTGTGCAAAGTAGATCGAGGCATCGGAATATACTAAAGTTCCTGACGGTTATAGGCTTGTTTGAGATACTATGATTAATAGGTACACTATAACCAGCAAAAGGGGTACAATAGTTCTTTAAGGACGAGGTGCGACTTTCCCTTAACAGAATAATAATCCTGCTCTGGTTGATAGTGATGGATGAAATTCTACGCATATTCGATAGGAGCAGGAAGAATATGATGGCGTATGCCGACGGCTTCATGATATACATAGTTGTCAGGGATGTTATGAGTGAAAAATGGAGGGTTTGTTGGGGAAGATGTGCCTCTGGGTTGCAAGATGCGGACTGCTATTGTATTTTTCACCATGACGAGGGTAACCGAATTTTACCTTGCGTGACTAAATGGACAATTATTGGCTCTTTCTTCCAATGTAAAATATCTGGATGTGCTCCTGAATCCTAAGTTAAAATGGAGACTAAACAAAGAAGGTTAAGAACAGCTATAGAGTTCTACACCTATGGAAAGATCCTTGTTAGGCAAGGCGGTCTTCAGTCGAGGATGCTTCTTTGATTTACACAGTCTTCGTTCGTTCCGTCATAACGAACGGTTCTATTGTAAAATACAGTACGAGCAAGCTCAATGGGATACAAAGAAATGTGTGTGCAGGTGCTACTGGGGCTCCGGTACCCTACATAGCAAATGTCATCAATGCATTCCACTACCTCCTCTTCTTGGACCTCCGCATTAAATACGTTTTCGCGTGCAGAGTTGTTAGCCTATGTGAGACCAAATGTTGGATAGCGAAACCGCACGACTATAGAAACATTCTAGATAGATCTTTGGGTATTCTAAGCGGACTACGCCATACGCAAGTTCAACTTCAAGAGGAACTTTGCCGTGGGAATTCCCAACCAAGGTCCGCCAATGTATTCCAAGCAGAGGCGCTAACGATACTGGATGCATGTCGACGGCTGGGACATAATCCCAGCCTCAAGCGTGATATAATCCCAGCCTCAGGCGTGACATAGTCATTCTCATCGACAGCCAGGCGGCCATTGAACTCTTATATCCAGTGGTGACATACTCTATGAGTGATGAATTTCGCTACCGTATATCGCATCACGGAAGAACTTGCGGATAGCCGAAAGTCTTTCGATCAAGGCTCGCGGCTATGTGATACTTACCTACCCTATCTTATCTATTATCGCGGAGCTAAAAGCTTAAATCATTGAGGAACGTGTGGGAACTTTAGATTTTCGCTTCACATGCTTTTCATTGATTTCGAGAAGGTTTTTAACAACGTAAGCAGTGAATCTGGAATGCGCCACTCAGGAGCAGCATTCCGGAGAAATTAACAGAGAAAATGTGATAGCACCAAATGTTAAATGTCAAAGGGGAGTGCAGTAGTGTTGAACGTTGTTACCATCGATTTTATTTCTCGTTGTTGTTGGTGTCATTCTTCAATTTCAAATGGTTTCTAGCTAAACTAAAGATTCTAGTATGACTCGTAGTTATCCAGCTTTTCCTAAGCAGAACATTGGGGCTATCGGAAAATTTCTAAATCTAGGAAGTGTTTTTTCTGCCGTTTGTGGCACCAAACTTGATGAGGCGTGACAAATTAACAGCACTCAATACACCTTTGCTGTTTTGTGTCAACACGAAATTTGAAGCTGTTCCGTGGTAATGCTTCTGCGGTATGTGGAAGAAGT